>NC_140493.1:887500-1567500 GCF_964271855.1 Acomys minous | reverse complement strand
CTACAGAGCAAGTTCCAGGACTGTCAGGGCTACACAGGGAAACCCTGTCTTATTTAAAAAAAAAAAAAAAAAAAAGTGGGGGCAGTGGGGGAGGCTGACAGATTTCATAGCTCATCTTTTTAAGACTTCAAATGGTGTCAGGTGTGGTGGCACACACCTTTAATGCCAGCACTTGGGAGGCAAAGATCTCTATGAGTTCGAGGCCAGCCTGGTCCACATAGAGAGTCCCAGGCCAGACAAAGCTAAATAAGGAAGCCCTGTTTTAAAAAAATAAAAAGGCTACAGATGGGCTTGCAAGGTGGTCAGTAGGTGGGGAAAGGGAGTTGTCGTGTCAATTTGTGGGCCGAGTTAAATCCCTGGAGCTCTCCTGAAGGTAGGTGGTAGCCATCTGAACGCCCTCAGAGTAGCAAGAAATGACGTGAGGTGCCCATCAGAGGAGACCGCCCCGACGTGGGTCCAAGCCAATAGAAAGGCCTTGTCAGGCAGCCAGGATCCCAGTGCAGCCCTGAGCCTTTCTCAGCATGAGCTTTTAAGCACAAAAACCATGTTCTGGGCTGGCATACTTCAGTGAGCAAGAACAGTCAGCCAGAGGCAAACTACGGAAGCTGAAGGACACGGTTAGTACATTGAGAGACGTTTCCAGAACTGTGGACGTTGATGGATCATGCCTTTGTTTTCGTTCTGGTGAGTGGTGCTGTCTGCGTGCTGGGTGGTACATCCTGAATGCTGCTGCAACCATGGCGTCCATTGAGCTGAGGTCTGGGGCCCTGTTATGTAATCAGTAGCAACTCTACTTAAGATTGCTGGCTCCCCTCTGTAAAGACACACTGGACTTCATTGACAGTTCTCTTCTTTTCCAGGAGATGGGGGGTGGTACACACCCCCACTCACCCACCACCCCCCTCACCCACCACCCCACCCACACCCACCCCCGCAGTGAAGATTGGCTTTGCGCCTAGATGCATCGAAGTAGTTCTGCGAATATCTTTAAGTACTCGGAAATGTGTCCTCACTGACTCAGGACCAAGTACAGCTTGCCTGGGTTCCAATGTGTGCCCACTACCCTGGTACTGGCTCAACCAAAGACAAGGAAGTGACCTACACTGCTCTTCACAGCGCTAATTTAATTAGAATTCCCTGCGCGTGGAGACGCTGCTTAGCTTACTGAAGGGCATTTTAGTGCCATCTATGCATAATGCTAAACAAGGACCATTAGGAACTGTTTATAGCGACCCCAGGCCCACTCTGCCATGCTTCTGTGTCCTGAGTCCCCACACCCCCCAGTCAAGGCCAGCAGTGACTCTCACAGGAGCCGGGTTGGTGGCGCTCCTGTTCAGGGTCCAGTGCTGCTGTCGCTGACACAAGCCCTTGCTTAGAGTCAGTTTTCAGAACAGTTTCCGGTGACCCATGTGAGGATGGGCAGGATGGACTCCTTAAACATTTGAATTACCTGCTAGCATTTAAAAGTCAGGATTCGGGCTGGAGAGCTGGCTCAGCAGTTAAGAGCACTGGCTGCTCTTCCAGAGGACCCAGGTTCAATTCCCAGCACCCACATGGCAGCTCACAACTGTCTGGGACTCCAGTTCCAGAGAATCTGACACTCCCCACACAGACATACATGCAGGCAAAACACCAATGCACATGAAATAAAAACAAAGAAATAAATAATAGAAGTCTGGTTTCGTGTAAAACTTCAGATCTCTACTGCAAAGTCACCTCTGGTCACTCTGGAGCCACATTCCTGGGTGGCTACATGGGTGGGGAAGATGCTGCCTCTGAGGGACCAGGAAAGGGCACAAAAGGGGGGGGGCACAGCTCCCTGCTCTCCTGGCCTCAGTTTGTCCCCCACAGTGAGAGGTGCTGGCAAACACTGGCCAGACAGAAGTATAGGCCGTAAAATGAGGGTCGCCTATAGAATTTTGTGAGAGAGAGAGAGAGAGAGAGAGAGAGGGAGAGGGAGGGACGAAGGGGGGGGGAGGGAGAGTGTCTCACTGTGCAGCTCTCTCTGGCTGTCCTGGAACTCGCTCTGTAGACCAAGCTGGTCTCTAACTCACAGAGATCCACCTGCATCTGCCCCTCAGATGCAGATTAAAGGCGTGTGCCACCACTCCTAGCTCATAACCTTATTTTGAAAGCAAAAGGAAGCACAGTAGTTAATTCAGTTTGGTTAGACAGTCTCAGCCTAGGCTGCCCTGATCACTGGGTCTCTTGCCTCAACCCCAGGGTGCTGACATAGCAGGCCTGGGCCAACATGTACAGTGAAATTAAGTTTAAGGCAATACTTCATATAATCCAACATATCCTAAGTCCGATACCAACATACAAGTGTAAGTATGTGTGTGCAGTATGTGTTCATGTGGGCATGTGCACATGTGTGTGTATGTGTGCATGTGCGTGTGCGTGTACGTGTGTGTGTGTGTGTATGTGTGTGTTGTGGGTTTAGGCATTCAGACTCCCATCAGTCCCACTAGGATGTGGGAACATGGGCTTCTGCGTGGTCATACAAATCTGGCTCCTTGGACTCCTTCCCCCACCCCTTCCCACCCCCTACCTTCCCCCCACACACACACACACACACACACCCAAAGTGACCAGCCTTAGCCAAAGAAGTGACAAAGTGAGTGCACTATGACACAGTGGCACTAACTGCTGTTTTTTTTTTATTAATTTATTCATATTACATCTCAATGGTTATCCTTGTATCCTCCCATTCCTCCCTCCCTCCCATTTTCCTCTTACTCTCCTCCCCTCTGACTGTGACTGAGGGGGACCTCCTCCTCCTGTATATGCTCACCGGGTATCAAGTCTCTTCTTGGTAACTGCTGTTTTTTATAAAGTTTTTTTTTCAGGTCCCAGAGAAACCAGGGACAAACGGCTAACTGCAGCGTCTATTTTAACACACCAAAGTGCACACCAGCTGGCAGCCAGGCTCTCTCAGCACCACAAGTACCTGTTATACAGTCCTGGCTCCTCTCAGCTGTTCTCACTGCACCCCACAAACCCCTCCACCCCTGGGCTTCCACCTCCTTCCCCCCAGCTTCTCTTTCCTATAAAAATAAAAATAAAAATAAGCCTTCCATTTGGGCCGCAGGCCCCCTTGGTTCTGTTGGTCCTCGGCTCTTGGCTCCTCCCTCCTCTTCCTCTCTTGCCCCGCCCCCACCCCCCCCCCACTCTTCTCATGGCTGAAGGAGAGATAAACCTGATTTTTATGATCCCAAGTGTGGGATTGCAATGGTCTTGTGAGAGAACAGGTGAGGTTAATCCACTAGGAGACCAACCACCTCATGCTGGAGCTTGATTGTTGCCAGCTGAAACGATCCCTTGAACAGACTCTGGGAGGAGATATATAAATGAGCCCAGAACTGGAGGCGGGGCCTTTGGAGACTTGGGGTAGTTTTGGTTGTTCATCGCTGCACTTCGAAAGGCTCCTATAGAGAACGGCTCGAGGGTAGTCTTCGGGGCTCCGGCTCCTGCTGAGGTTCCGGGTTCTGGTTACTGCAGGTTCCAGCAGAAGAAATCCTGCTGATTACACCAGGAAAATGGCTCCTTGGAACTGATGTCCTTACGGTTTTGTTATTGTGTTCTTTAATCCTCTTTTCCTATTGTTTTGGTTAGTCAGGTTATAAGTGACGAACGCTGCCGGCCGTGTCCAATCCACTACCTTCTCTCCCTGCTCTGAACTCATCAGGGCGCCTCTTGCTGCCCTCTCCCTCGTATCTACAATAAAAACCTTCCCCTCAACCACACCTAGGAGCGGCCGTGTCCTCATTTTCATTCTGATCTTTTTTCCCTTTATCCTTACTTGTGAGGTAGAACCCTAAAATGTAGACCAGGCTGACCTGGAACTCAAAAGCTGCCTCCGTCTCCCTTGTCCGGCTTCTCTAGTCTCTGAGAATCTGACTACCCTTCCTTCTGTCCCACTACAACCATTTCTAATGATGACTGAGCCATTTTATTTAGAGGCCGGAAAGCAAGCCGTCCCTGTGCCTCCCGTACCTCTGCAGCGTGGTCTCCCACAGCGTTCTGTGAACATCAAGTTGTTCACGGGCGCCTGTCCATGCTTTCTTATTCAGACCTGCCCCGCTCCTACCGTGGCAGCTTGGCTCCTGCTTGCATTTGGAAAATTGATCTTTTAAAGCAAAATCTCTCTTCAAGGTACCCCACATTACCACCACTGGGGCAATGGCCTTTTGGGATGGAGAAAAGGAGCCGCTCCCTACAGCGCAGAACAGTTTCTACAACGTCCACCAGGGGGCGCACGAAGCCTGTATAAAGAGGCCGATACAGCAAAACCAGGACTTCCGCAGGACAGACCCACAGACCCACGTTCAGTGGTCTCCACTAAGGGACAAGGGGCAGGTGAGGTCATCTGGCAAACGCTTGGGCTTAGTTCCAAGTCTGTTGCTCTGATCTAAACTCTACACCAAACGCCTCGGCTTCCCAAGCCGCTGTCTGCTTCTGGGACTCCAAACAGAGCCTGCCTCAGCGAGAGCGTATTTAGAGGAACACTCTGGACTGGAAGCCAGCACAGAAGGGATGAAGAAAGGGCTGGAGAGACGGCTCCGTGGTTACCGGCATCTGTTGGTCTCCCGGAGGAGCCAGGATGGAGTCCCAGCACCAACGCGGCTGCTCACGGCCATCCGTAACTCCAGTTCTGCGGAGAACAGGGGAGCTGATGCCCTTTTTTTTTTTTTTTTTTTTTTTTAAGAAAAAGAGCTTCTCTCCATTTTACTTACAAAAAGGGGACAGGTGTGCTTTCTGGCCCTCTGTTCTCGCTGTGCCAGTAAGAAGTGACTGCGGTCTTGGGAGGCAGAGGCAGGCAGCTCACTGTGAGTTCGAGGCCAGCCTGGTCTACAAAGGGAGTCCAGGACAGCCAGGGCTACACAGAGAAACCTTGTCTCAAAAAACAAAAAAGAGAAGAAGAAGGAGAAGAAGCAACCAGTGTCAGGAAAGAGAAGGCACAAGACAGTTTCCCCAAAGAGCAGACATGCCATCTCTCTTGGTAGTTCACAAGCCCTACATTGTGGCGCTGACCCTCACCACCTCCATGGCTTGGCTCACTTGCCCTCATGTCATTGAAATGAAGAGAGGGGAGGTGACATGGTCAGATCAAGCTCTCATCGGTGACAGAGCCCTGATGTCCACCCAGGCCTTGTGGTTCCTTCCCAGGGTTCATTTTCCTGAGCTGACTTGAGTCATGTGTCCCTATTCAACCATTGCCAGGGACTGGTCTTCCTAAAACCCTGCTTGCACATGCTCATGCACACACACACACACACACACACACACACACACACCACCACCACCACCACCACCACCACCACCACCACACACATGCGCGTGCACACACAGAGGCATGCATGTATGCATGAAAACACATACAAACACACATATACACATACCACATACACACATACACACCACACACATGCGCGTGCACACACAGAGGCATGCATGTATGCATGAAAACACATACAAACACACATATACACATCACACATACACACCACACACATGCATGCACGCAAACACACCACAGGCACACACACATATACCCAGAAACACACACCCTCCAGTGGAACCCAGAGTGCATGAGATCAAGTTCATCTTTCTCAGATCAGCATTCTGAACCTCCAAAAGTCACCCACTAAAATATCTATAAAATAAGATGGAGTCACTTATAAGTGGATAGTAGCCCAATACAGATTTCCTCTGAGAGACTCCACCCGGCGGGGATCGGGACAGAGGCTGGGATGTTGATGGACTCCGGGTGCAGCCTTGAGAGTGCATGGAAGAATGGGGGGATGGAAAGACTCGGAGGCCTCCGGAGCCCCACAAGGAGACCATCAAGGCCGTTGGATCTGGATCCAGGGGGCCCTGCACAACTGTTGCACCAACCAAGGGCAATGCATGCAGTAAACCCAGACCCCCCATTCAGATCTAATCAACGCACAGCTCATTCTCTGAGGTTCTGGGGAGAGCGGGGACTGCCATGGACGGGCAGAGGCCCACCCAGCACGGGCCTCGGGCCACGCCAGGACCCGTCCTTTATCTTGGGCACAGACACCGGCAGTTGAGTAACTAAACCCTAAGTTTGGGTTTTGTGAAAGTACAGTGTGGCTCTTGGGGTCATGAAATTACTCTATAGGACAAGAAGGTGAAGGAGGCATGGCAGGAATCAGGTCCAAATTTACTTCCCATCCCTGAGTGAATCCTAACGTCAGCCACAGACTCCCTAACGGTGGCTCAGTATGGCTCTGAGTTTGTAATGAACGCCTTGGGGAAGGGGTTGCTTCTGGGAGAAGGGGCGTGCCCTAGCGTCATCACCATGACCAAAACCTGGGAGGAGAGGATTTATTTCACCTTCCAGGCTAGTCAGCAAGTGAAGCCAAGGGAGAGCAAGGCGGAATCCTGAAGCAGACACCAGAGGAACAAACACGGCTGCAGCTCACACTGGGCTAGCTTCCTCATATAGCCCAGGACCACCCGCCCAGGGGAAGGCATGTCACAGCAGGCTGGGCCTCCTACAGCAATTAGCCAGCAAGGAAATGCCTCACAGACGAGGCCACAGGCCAACCTGACTGAGGAAGTGCCTCACTTGAGGTTCCCTCTGGGCAATGCTAATTTGGGCACGTTGACAGCTGAAGCTAATAAAACAGGGCGTGGGGTCCTCTAAAACTTCTGCCCAATTTCACTGTCACCTTTGGGGGTCTCCCTGGGAGTGAAGTATGTGGAGGAAGCCCAGAGGCTGATCCTGGCACCACAGTACAGGTGGCGCACACACAAAATCCCAACACTCGGGAGGATCAGGAGTTCGAGGTCATCCTTGACTGCATGTAGAGCTGAGGCTAGCCTGAGCTACGTGAACCTTGTCTCAGACAGAAAAGGCACTATGCATCCGTTTGATCTCTATTGCTGTCATAAAACTCTGACCAGAAGCAACTTGGGAGAAGAACAGAAGAACGGGTTTTATCCGGCTCACAGGCCACAGGCCATGACAGCAGGAAGCCAAGGCAGGAACCTGGAGGCAGGGAACTGAAGTGGAGAGGTTGTGAAGGACTGCCCCATGTGACCATGTCATGTCAGGGGCCCAAAGAAGCTGTCCTGGAACTGGAATTCCTGAGCCTCAGGGATGCGATGGCAGGCAGGGGTGGGGGACAGGGGGGGTGGAGGGGCAGGGGGTGAGGGGGTAAGGGATGGGGCGTGCGGGGGCTGTGTCCAGACTATGAGGCAGAGGGACAAGCCACTGTTCGGGAGAAACGGGGTGATGAGCCATGGCAACAGGGGCAGGGGATGGAGGGGCGAGGGGGTGGGGGGATGGAGGGGTGAGGGGGTGGGGGGATGGAGGGGTGGGGGGGGTGGGGGGATGGAGGGGTGAGGGGGGTGGGGGGGATGGAGGGGCCAGGGGGTGGGGGGATGGAGGGGTGAGGGGGGTGGGGGGGATGGAGGGGCAAGGGGGTGGGGGGGATGGAGGGGCAAGAGGGGTGGGGGGATGGAGGGGCGAGGGGGGTGGGGGGATGGAGGGGCGAGGGGGGTGGAGGGGATGGAGGGGCGAGGGGGGTGGGGGGATGGAGGGGCGAGGGGGGTGGAGGGGATGGAGGGGCGAGGGGGGTGGGGGGATGGAGGGGCGAGGGGGGTGGAGGGATGGAGGGGCGAGGGGGGTGGAGGGGCGAGGGGGGTGGAGGGGCGAGGGGGGTGGGGGGATGGGAGGGGCGAGGGGGGTGGGAGGGGCGAGGGGGGTGGGGGGGATGGAGGGGCAAGGGGGTGGAGGGGCGAGGGGGGTGGGGGGGATGGAGGGGCGAGGGGGGTGGAGGGGCGAGGGGGGTGGGGGGCGAGGGGGGTGGGGGGGATGGAGGGGTGGGGGGGCGAGGGGGGTGGGGGGGATGGAGGGGTGGGGGGGATGGAGGGGCGAGGGGGGTGGGGGGATGGAGGGGTGGGGGGGATGGAGGGGCGAGGGGGGTGGGGGGATGGAGGGGCGAGGGGGGATGGAGGGGCGAGGGGGGTGGGGGGGATGGAGGGGCAAGGGGGGGTGGGGGGATGGAGGGGTGGGGGGGATGGAGGGGCAAGGGGGGTGGGGGGATGGAGGGGTGAGGGGGGTGGGGCGGTGTCCGGACTATGAGGCAGAGGGACAAGCCACTGTGCCAGCACTGTGAATCTGAAGAGGCACACCGTGACTGCCAGGGGAACGGGGAGTGGGTGTCAAAGCAGGGCTGTGACAACAGGCGGTGCCCGCCCTTGGCGGAAGTCAACATTGTGAAGTGTACTCAACCTGGGGAGCTGTGCGCGCACAGACACCACCTGGGACACCACCTGGGACAAGTCACAAGAAACACAGCCTGGCTGCCCTTTGCAAGAGAAACCAGGGAAAGTGCGTCAGGCCAGGGCCCTCCTGGGCTCTTGAATTGTATATAACATGTCTGTCTGATCCACTCAAAAAAACAGAGGGTAATTTTTAATTTAAATTAATGTAATTAATTAATTAATTTGAAATTTAGTTTGTATATGATAAAAAAAAAATCCAGTGTGGCCAGGCGTGGTAGCACACCCCTTTAATCTCAGCACTCAGGAGGCAGAGGCAGGCGGATCCCTGTGAGTTTGAGGCCAGCCTGGTCTACAAAGTGAGTCCAGGACAGCCAAGATAACACAGGGAATCCCTGTCTTTAAAAAAAAAAAAAAAAAAATCCAGTGTGACCAAAAGGAAATGGGTAACTCTGGGGCTCTAAGCAGCCTTTAAGGATCATCAGCAGCTCTAAGGGGTTAACTGTTGGGTCTCACACCTAGGTCCGCTTTGATGTGTTAAATAGGTACCTATTTAACATATCAAAGCAGAGCTAGCACCCCGCTGTCCCTGCCGGTTCCTGGGCGTCTAAGCCAGCACGCCTCCAGCCCTGGGGCTTTGCTGCCCTTCTCCCTGCGGCTCTTCCCTATATAACCCAGCTGGTTTGGTTACCTGGGTTTTTTGTCTACTCTCTTGGCTAGTCTCTTAGCCCAGGCTGCCCTTCTCGGTCAGTGGCTGCTCCCACCCCCACCTCACCCCCCACCCTCCTCTCCTCGCCTGGCTCAGCCAGGGTCCTGTCCACTCAGGACTCTCCCTGACATCTCTCTCTCTGCTCTCCCTTTTATCTACAGTAACTTTTCTCCTCCACCAGACAGACTTAGGAGTGGTCGTGGCCTTTCCCTTTTTTGTTTCCTTCATTCATGATGCACAAGCCCTGCAGGAAAAGCAGCCACAGCTGTCCCTCAGCCCTAGAGAAAACTGACTTCCGGACCCCCTGGGGAACCAAAATACTCAGAGTCTGTCTCCCAGATAAACCCCGGGTGGGTTCTGCCCTGAATCTAACATACCCGCCCATAGCTTGGATTCCATCTTGCTTTGGTTTTACTTAGTTTAGGTTTTGTTTGTTTGGGGGGGGGGGGCGGGTGTTGGTTGGTTGGTTGGTTGGTTGGTTGGTTTTGGTTCTGGCTTTTGATTTGAGACAAACTCTGGCTATACAGTCCAGGCATTGAACTCAATCCTGTTCCCTCGGACTCTCCAGAGCTGCAATTACAAGCAGCATGGGCTGTAGTGGAAGTTGTAAACTCGGTTATGTTAGGTAAACAGGTTTTTGTTTTAGTCCCAAGTGTGGAATATAGGACTGCCTTGGTTTATCCACAGCTGATTGGTCTTTGCCAGCTGAGATAGTTGAACCGTGAGGACTCTGAGAGGGTATAAATATCAGAGCCCAGGAGACAAAGGAACACTAGAGAAGATGTTTCAAGGAGCCGGTCAGAGGAGGACGGCTGCTGGTCCATTTGCTGTTTGCTGATGCCCTGACAACGGAGATTGGCGCTGCCCCAAAGAACCCAACAACCCTACCCAGCTGGAAGAAGTAAAGAGGTCTGTGTCCCCTGTCCCTTCCAACCTTCCTGTTGGGGAGTTGGTGGAAGGGAGGTAGAGGTCTAAGAAACCAAAATAAAATAAGAGATAAAAAGTAGCACCAACAATGGGCCGTCCCAACTGTACTTAGACTTCCCTGTACTGTGGGTCGCTGATAGTCTGTGTTTAACGTCATGTAACTGCTACTGTAGTGTTAGACTGTTTTCTTTAGTAATAAATGTTTGAGACTGTTTCCCCTCTCCTGGACCGTTTTCTATTCATAGTTTGTAGAATCTCCAGATGGAGAACCTACAAGTATTCAGAGCTAGATATGGAAGGAAAGAAAGAAAGAAAAAGAGAGGGAGGGAGGGAGGAAGGAGGAGAGAGAGAGAGAGAGAGAGAATCTTATCTTCTATTCTTCCAAGTTTCCTCATGTAAATAAAGACTGTATTTTTGTTTTCTTTTGTTTTGTTTTTCAAGACAGGGTTTCTCTGCATAGGGTTGGCTGTCCTAGACTCACTTTGTAGACCAGGCTGGCCTTGAACTCACAGAGATCCTCCTGCCCCTGCCTCCTGAATGCTTTCCCCCCTATGCTCAGCTGATGTTGTGTTGGAGATCAAACAGAGGACTTCGTGCATGATAGGTAAGCACCCTCCCAACTGAGCTACACCCCACAGCCCCTGCATTCGCTTAAGGGAGAAAAGGATGGTTTTACTACTCAGATGGAACCCAAGAGCTTGTGCAAGTCAGACAAGCACTCTACCTCTAAGCTATCCAGGCCTCCTCTGTGAGCGTTCAAACCATGACAGGACTGGATGTGGCTGTGCAGGCCTTTAATTCCAGCACTTAGGAGGAAGAGGCAGGCCGATCTATGTGAGTTAGGGATTTGAGACCAGCTGAACTACATAGTGAGCTCCAAGACAGCCAGGGCCACACAGTGAGGCCCTATCTCAAAAAAATAAAATAAAATAAAATAAAAATTAAAAAAAAATGTTTTAACCTGGGCCGGAGGGAATCTCTCAATGGCAGTTGTTCCAAAGGACCCAGTCCGATTCCCAGCGCCCACAAGACAGCTCACAATCATCTGTAGCTCTCACATGGCAACTCACAACTGTCTAAGTCCTGTCCCAACACTGTCCTCTGATCTCTGTGGGCACCAAGGCGCACACACGGTGCACACACGCATGGTGCACACACATGGTGTGCACACATACATGGTGCACACGTTTGCAGGCAAAACACCCATTACACATAAAAACAAATTTACAAACATAAAAATAAATCAATACATAAGTTCTGACAGGTAAAGGGGGCTCACTCCTGATCAATGGCTGGTGCTGCCCGGTGGTGGACGCCCATGAGAGCAGGCAGGGTTCTAGTGTGGAGGAGCTGAACACTCTTCCCTTCTGCAAACATCCAGGGTGTGGCGCTCACCTGGGAACTACGAGGGGAGGCTCCCAACCTGCCTGGCAGCAGGACCTGATAAGACAGGTGGCTGGCTTCAAGGACAGGGTGTGGCAACCCTGGAAATATTGCCCTGGAGAACTAATGGGCCAGAGGTCCCTCTCTCTCAGTGTGTTCTGGGCACCCCTGCAATCCTGATAATTACCCTCCTGTCTCCTGGGACTTGCTTATGTATGTTCATAAACGGTAATAAAACTGAACTTGCCTCTAAGGGTGGCCAGTGCACACTGCCATCCCATCTGGGGCAGGAGGACAGTGAGTCCACGGCCAGTCTAGGCTACGGTGAGACCCTACATTAAGAGGTGGGGGACATGGAAATAACTCAGATGAGCACCTGAACTCCACACCCAGGGCCCCCCGGGGTAAAGAATGAGAATAAATCCTCCTCTGACCTCTATGTTCATGTGCATGTTTATACACAATAAAATAAATAAACAAAATGAAAGTTGTTTTTGTTTTTTTTAAACACAGAGGGTGTGCCCGTGTGAAGTCAAATAGGTGCACTGAGAGCCAGACCACGGTGGCGCACGCCTGTAATCCCAGCACGCGGGAGGCAGAGGCAGGCGGATCTCTGTGAGTTCGAGGCCAGCCTGGTCTACAAAGTGAGCGTACCAGGACAGCCAAGGCTACACAGTGAGATCTTATCTTGGGGGGTTAAAAAAAAAAAAAAGAAAAGAAAAGAATTAATTAAGAAATAACACACAAAATGCAGTGAGAGCAGCCTTGTAATCTAATACAGGAAGAAAAAAAAAAGACTAAAAATTTCCCAGGGGGCAATGGGGCAGTGCCAAACACTTCTGCTCTAGCTGGTGTCCTGTGGCTTTCTCCCCAGCTGTAAAAGGAGATTTACTCCCAATGGCAGCATCGGGAAGAGAGACAAAGAAGTCCCTGCCAAAAGAAACACTTCTGCTGAGTTGAGAGCTTACCGAAACAAAGAGTTGAGAAACTCTGAAGCCTGGGCTAGCCACGTGGGGGGAGCTCCGTTCCCGGAGACCTACAGGTCATCAGACCACCTTGCTGGAGCCACGACAGCGACAGCGATGGTTCAGTGGTGGGCCAGGACCACTCCGTGGCCAGGACCGCCCAGCTACGGAGGGTGGGGGGTGGGGGGCACGGCTCGGGTCCTCTACTTAACCCTAATCTCAAGACAGAACCCTGAAAGTGGACTTGGGCGCCACTGTGTGTTTTGTTCCTCTCCCGCTGTGGCCATGTTGAAGGCTCCTCTTTCTGTTTGCTGCTTTTGTTGGTTTCTTTCGTTGGCATTTAAGGTAAGGACAGGTGGCCAAACCTGGCTCGCTGGGGTTTGCTGTCGCCCAGGCTGTGACTAGCACAATGCATGACCCCTGGCTTAGGACCTCTGGCCCTGGCTAAGAACATGCTGGAGACTGGAGGGGACACTGCCGCCCCACACCCATGGAGTCAGGTAGCTGGGAAGGTGACAAGACTGGTGCCAGGGCCTGGCAGACCTAGCCACAGTGAGGCCTCCTGTGAGCTTCCTGTGATAGTCCGCACCTACTTCCTGTCTGCTCTGCATCTGTTCTCCATCAGTTTCCAACAAATCCAAAATAGCAAAACACCTCGGCGGCGGTAGTGCGGAGGAGGCCTGATGCCCACCTAGGCTGGCACTGCATGGACCCGGTGGCTGCTGGGAACTCTCACACTGATAACAATGGCGCCCGGGTGTTGCCAGTGCCTCACCCAGCTGTCTTCTAACACTTTCCTGTCCATTCATTTAACAAATAGGCAGACCCCTTCACATACTTCAGTGAATCCACACACACCCATAAGTTCATGGTCCACCCTCCACAGGCAAACACTGGCTCCACACACGCCCTTTCTATCAAGCACAGCGTTAAAATTGGGGGAGGGGGAGGGACAAACCCACATGTCAGTGCCAAGTCCTATACTGAACAATCATGGCATCTAGGGATGGCTGGCATGACACACCCCGTCACTAAAAATAGACTCTGCACACCTGGAGGGTTAGCAAGCCAGACCTCCTGGGTCCCTGGCAAGGAAACAGAGAAAGCAAACACATCTAGACACAGGACTGTGTCTGGCCAAGGACAGGCAAGCACAATCGGACAATGCTGACTTCCGGCACCCAGCTGAGCCTCTTTCTGTGTGTGCTGCAGATGCTAGGGTCTGGGGAACAGCAGACTGACGCTCTCTGATAGGCCCACCCAAGTGTGCTGCCGAGCTCAAGGGAACCTGGGTATCTTGGACCCAGCTGTGACCTGTAAAAGGCTACACACTGGCAAGAACCGTGGCCCCATAGCCAGGGCACCAACCAGCTTCCAACAGGCTTCTCTTGAAACAGCCTGGAGGAGGAGGACTCCCCTGCCCGGCACATGTCTCAGGAAGGAGCCTGCTGCCCAGCCCAGCCCACCTATAAGAACATATAAACATGGCGCACTGGCTGGCTGTGCGTCAACACAAGCTAGAGTCATCAGAGAGGAAGGAGCTTCAGTTGAGAAAATGCCTCCATAAGATGCAGCTGTAAGACATTTTCTCTATTAGTGATCAATGAGGGAGGGCCCCGCCCACTGTGGGTGGAGCCACCCCTGGGCTGGTGGTCCTGGGTTCTATAAGAAAGCAGGCTGGGCAAGCCATGGGGAGCAAGCCAGCGAGCAGCACCCCTTCACCGCCTCTGCATCAGCTCCTGCCTCCAGGTTCCTGCCCTGCTTGAGTTGCTGTCCTGACTTCCTCCCCAACTATGATCTGGAAGCGTAAGCCATCAATAAACCCTTTCCTCCCCAACTTGCTTTTTGGTTATGGTGTTTCGTCGCAGCAATAGAAACCCTGACTGAGACACAGCAAAAGCCGGTTGGTAGAGAAAGCTGAGGCTTTATTTTGGAAAATACAATTGGGTTTGGGTGGAAGGCAGGGGCCATACGTGCCCCAGATGGGAGAGTCCTCCCAAGGTTGCCTAGAGGGTTCAGGGCTGATCCTTGGGTGGGTCTCTTGCTCCCTGCGCTCTGCCCTGCAGCTGTCTCCCCCGTGAGCCCTGAGCAGCCGCAGGAGCCGAGGCTGCAAAGACGTGTCGGTGGCCTTTCACTTGGGCAGAATATCAGACGACTCGGACACCAACTTCCCATCTCGGGTCTCGATCTTCTTCACAACCACAGCCTTGGTGCGTGTGATGGTGCTGGAGCCCCCGGCAGAGCTGAAGCTGGGTTGGAAGGTGCTCATGCCGCCATAGCTGAAGCCCGGGCTGGTGAGTCCCCCATAGGCTGAGCTCAGTGCTCCTGGTCCAGGGCGAGAGACAGAGGCAGCCGTGTGAGCACAGGCTAGTCACTCTCTGACAACCACAGGGGGCGGAGGGGCAGGTCCTGACCTGACCAATAACCGCCAGGGTCGCCTGGGTCGTACTTTCTGGAAGAAGCGGACCCAACATGGACAAGGCCCTCCCTTTTAGCTGCATGTCCCTGACGAACACTCAACTGGGGCCCTCCTCCCTCAAGGTATGTGGAGGAAGACTTGCAGGTGCAAACGTGAAGATGCATAAGGGCCCGCAGGAGCACACATAAGGGTCTTAGCACAGGCCTGGCACACAGCTAGCTTTTATGTTACCAATCAGCCTGGACCTCTGCCAAGAATATGGACCTTACCCTTCCCCTTTGCCTCTGCCAATGGCTTTTGAGCGTAGCGTCTCCAGAGTCCTGACCTCCTGGGAGCCCTCCCATCCAACCCCAAGGCCCAGGCCACTCACCTGAGTAGCCACTGGTGGTCTTCGTTTGGATGCTCATGTTCTGCATGCCAGACTCCAGTCTGCAACCAGACACAGGGGTGGTGGTGGTGGGGGGTGTTTCAGGGCCAACTCTTGGCCCCTTTCATCCCAGAGCCGAATCCAAGTGTTGGGGAGCGGGGTTCCAGACAGCACCCACCCCTCTCCATCCCTGCGCTCAGCCATACAGCTGTCTCCCCTGTGAGCCCTGAGGAGCTGTGGGAGCAGAGGCTGCAATGACGTCATCGGCTGCCATTCGCCTGAGAGACCTCCAAACCCACCTGCTCTCCTCGCCCTCCAGCAACTTCCTGTAGGTGGCGATCTCGATGTCCAGCGCCAGCTTGACATTCATGAGCTCCTGGTATTCGCGCAGCTGGCGCGCCATGTCCTGCTTGGCCCGTTGCAGGGCAGCCTCCAGCTCAGCCAGCTTGGCATTGGCGTCCTTAATGGCCATCTCCCCACGCTGCTCAGCATCAGCGATGGCAGCCTCCAGGCTTGCCCTCTTGGGTGGGGGGGGGGGGGAAGAGAGAGATATGTGACCAGGTGGTAATTGGTCTATGCCCTTCCTAAGGCCCATCCACGTTGAGCTTCTTTGTGCTGTCGTGTTTTGAAGCCCAGGCTGGCCTAGAACTTACTACATAGGCCAGGGTGGCCTTGAACTTACAGCAATCCTCCTATGTAGCCTACCAGCTGCTGCATTTACTGGTGTACTCCACCCGTGCCTGGTTTTATGCCATACTGAACCCAGGGCTTTGGGCGCACGTTACATGCCCAGCTCCACTCCAAGCTTTGAAAGTCTCCCCTCTGACTTCCACCAACTCCGTCCAGCAAGCGTAAGAAGCAACAGGGAGCTGCTTTCACGTCACGCTTCCGCCTGTGGCAGCGCTAGAGCTTTGCCTTAGCCAGACCAGCCTTATCTCTGCCTTCTAGCAGCAAGACCCAACCTTGCCCCGCACAGGGCAGACTAGCTAGAGAGATGGGGACTCTACCCTACCACCCAGAGCTTTCTCCGGGCACCACCCAGAGATGCTCAGCATCCAGCCGCTAACAGAGACGCTAACCCCTCCCACTCTCAACCCTGGTCACAGACTCCTCCCCCTTTCCTTCCTGTCCTCTTCTCCCTCCCCCACCCCCCAGCCACACCCTGCTCCAACAGTACCTGGCCCTTGAGCTTTTCAATCTCCGCCTGCAGGCGGCTGATGCTGCGGTTCATCTCAGAGATCTCCGTCTTCGAGCGACGCAGGTCATCTTCGTGTTTCCCAGCCAGGGTCTGCAATTCCTCGTACTGCAGGGGCAGGAAGAGAGTGGGGTTTTAGCTGAAGAGCCTCCTTTGGCCTCGTCACCAAAGCCAATGAAGGCCCCTTTCCGGAACTCCAGGCTTCCACTCTGCGGAGCCAGCCCACCACAGGCAAGAGTGGAATTTGGAACCCCCTTCCCTCCTCGTGATGCAGGGCACAGAACCGGCCAGGGAGGGGGACACCCCCGCCCCCCCCGCTGCCCTCCCCCCAGGCTTGTAACGCTGCTCTTTACCTTGATCTGGTACATGCTCTCAGCCTCAGCGCGGCTGCGGTTGGCAACGTCCTCGTACTGGGCACGGACTTCAGCGATGATGCCGTCCATGTCCAGGGAACGGCTGTTGTCCATGGAGAGCACCACACTCGTATCTGAGATCTGGGACTGCAGCTCGCGGATCTCCTGTAGGGCAGGGGGGCGGGTGGTAAGGCTCCGGCCCTGTACACAGGGCTCTTTGAGGGAGCAAGCGGCTTGGAAACATCACCGTTAGAGGGGAAGGAAGGTGGTCTCTGAGCCACTGAGGAAAACCTGAAGTTAGGTAAATAGCCAAAGGGACGAGGCCTGAAGGAAAGCGAAGACCAGCAACAAGGGCTTTGAGGGGCCCATTTCCCTGCTTCAAGCAGAGGGCGGAGCCTCTATAGCAGTGTTAACTGGTGCCTATGGCTACTGAACAGTGGGGCCCTTGGTGACTGGTGCGCTGGAAGATGGGGACAGGCTGCCCGCTCCAGACCCTGAGAGCAGCGTACCTCCTCATGGATCTGCTTCAGGAAGTTGATCTCGTCAGTCAGTCCATCCAGGCGGGACTCAAGTTCCACCTTGTTCATGTACGCCTCGTCCACATCCTGAGGTGAGGTGAGGTGAGGGGCTTGAGTTCAGTGCGCTCGGGGGCTCCCCAACATCTGCCCGCGGCCGTGACCTTCCAATCCAGCCTCTAGCTATCCCCCTGGGTCCCAGCCATGCAACTGTATCTCTGCTTCCTGCAGGCCCCCACCTGCACACTTCCTCCTCCAGAAAGCTAAGGTTAGGCCACCAACCTTGTCCAACTCGATATCTGAAATACTATCTAACTGTGGGAGGCTAACTCTGTCCTACCTTTCTATTATGTTAAGTAGAAGGGAAAAAAATAAAAACAGAGAACTGATGTGAGTCCCACCGCCTCCCATGCCTGCATATAGGGAAGAGGACCTAGTTTTCTTTCTTTCTTTCTTTCTTTTTTTTAATTAATTTTCATTGTGTTTAAGTGTGTGTGTGTGTGTGTGTGTGTGTGTGTGTGTGTATTTGAGTTCAGGCACCCTCAGAGCTCTGGAGCTGCAGTTACAGGCTGTTGTGAACCATCTGAGGTGGGTAATAGGAACTGAACTCAGGTCCCCTGGAAGAAAGGCACGTGCCCTTGACCGCTGTGCCATCTCTGCAGCCCCCAACCCTCACCTTCTTGATGAGGACAAACTCATTCTCCATCTCCGTGCGCTTGTTGATTTCGTCCTCGTACCTAGTAAAAAGAGACTTGGAGTCAGGGGTGACTGGTGACGGCAGGCTGCCCTGAGCTGGTGCTGCCGCCACCACCGCCAGGGACGGAGCCCTGGGCAGGCACCACCGCCACCGCCGGGGACGGAGCCCCGCCCTTTGCATCATGGAGCCAAATGCATGCAAGAAGAGGGTTCCGTTCCTACCCCACTTTGCTTTTTGATGGAGGAATAAATAGCTGGAAAGTTCAGCTGAGAGACGTAGGCCATGCGAGGCTGGTGCTTCTGCCATGGCTTACCCTTCCCCTCTCCCCACCCAGCCTTATTCTCAGCCAATGGGAAAAGTAAATAAATCCACATTAGATTTGGCACCTGGGAGAGTTGGCATGGGGCCTGACATGAGCCCTCAGAGCTCTCTCTGGAGAGTTTGCCAGTCAGACCAGGGATGCTAGAGTAAAATACATACATACATACATACATACATGCATGCATAATCTCACTATGGAGCTCTAGCACTCACTATGAAATCTGCCTCCTGAGAGAAATACCAAATACATGCCACCATACGCAGCTTAGGTACACTATCTAAACAGTAAATTTGATGCCCGAATCCAAACCGTCCTGAGATTGAAATTGGACTGGTGTGTTAGCATAAAATTGACTGTTCCCAGGCAAAACTAATCATGCGGCCGTGAAGCCAAATTGCCCATAAGCAGAGGGCCACGGGACGCAGCCAGGCAAGGTAAGATGACGTCATCAGGGGGCGGGCTCACTTATTCTTGAAGTCTTCCACCAGGCCCTGCATGTTGCCAAGCTCCGCCTCCAGCTTCAGCTTATCCTGGCCCAGGGCTTCCAGCTGCCTACGAAGGTTGTTGATGTAGCTCTCAAACATGTTGTCCATGTTGCTCCTTGCTGTCTTCTGCTGCTGCAGCAGGCTCCACTTGGTCTCCAGCATCTTGTTCTGCTGCTCCAGGAAGCGCACCTGCACGGGGACGACACAGCATCAAGCTAGGGTCAGGGTCCTGGAGGGATAGCAATGGGATCACAGTGTGACCTGCGGCGTTGGGAGCCCTGGAACGCCAGCACTCAGAACGGATAGGGTATACATCGCAGGTCAGTAAGAACAGCCCTACTGTCTAAAGGTCTGTTCGTTGCCTTTTATATAAGGCTGAGAAGGATGTCTATTATCCACATTAAATACTACCAATGATCACTTGAAGGGACCTTGAATAAATGTGCTGGACATTTTAGGGAACATGCTCCTTAGCGCCCAGAGTACTTGCTATGGCTCAACGCAGCTGCTAACCTGAGCCGTGTATCTCGGTCTGGGAGTCCCCTCTCTGCACAGAACCCACTTTGAGCAGAGGAAGATGCGTCTCCTTCCATCCTTCAGCATCAGCCTTTGAGACCCACAGCCTCCAGAGTCTCCACGCCCTCTTGCCCAGCATCCACAACCCTCCCCTCCTACCACAAACACAGAATTCACAAGGGGAAACTCTTTCATAAGGATAAGAAACTGCTCCAAACAAAGGAGATGAGTTTTGTGCACTCAGCCCTAAGCTATAACTTTTTAAACTTGGATAACTAGAGAGAAGACATCCTGAGGGTACAATCAGCCTACAACCCGTGCTATAAGTCCTTTCATCTCCGTAATTACTAAAAGTAATTTTTAAAATGAACCCTAGAGCTGGGCGTGGTGGCGCACATCTTTAATCCCAGCACTCAGGAGGCAGAGGCAGACAGATGCTGTGAGTTCAAGGTCAGCCTGGTCTACAAAGTGAATCCAGGACAGCCAAGGCTACTCAGAGAAACCCTGTCTCGAAAAACCAAAAATAAATAAATAAATAAATAAATAAACTCTGCTGGTTCTAGCATTTCATCCTAATGAGATGCTGAATTTGGGCCAGGCTGTGAGCTGAACAGGCAGAAACTGATTTAGGGCCTGCCGTGTCCATTTTACAGATGAAGTCAAGCTGGACAAGACGGCCCATCCGAGGAAAGTGTGGGTCCCGGTAACGAAAAGTCACACTCCACGCCTGCGCCAAACTGCTCTCTTTCCATCCTCCTGCAAGTAAGCGCTCCCGCGGCCTCCGAGTCCACAGGCTCATCTGCCCCATGTTTTCCCTCCTCCCGCCCCCACACCGCCTCTCAGGAGCCCTTCAGCAGAAAGGGCCAATCGTCCCGGGGCCACGGAGCTGCAAAACCTGGCCTGGCTCATTAGAACCAGGCACTTGGGGCGGAGCGAGGGTCGAAAGCCTGAAAGGGGCACAAGCGCCAAGCAGGCAGAGGGGCGTTGGCGGGCAGACGCTATCTGGGGCCATAAACTCCGGTTTTAACAGGTCGTGTAACAGGGGCGGAGTGTGCAACGCCCACAGACTTTGAATCCCGCACCGGCTTTCCCCGAGGCGGAACCCCGAGACTCACAGGCCAACTCCCGGCCCCGCCCTCCCCGACACCGGAGCTCCTCCTGGTGGAAGGGCAGACCCAAGACCTCGGTCCTGGCGCCGCAGTGGCCCCGCCCATACTGCAGCAGGGCAGGGGCCAAGCAGTGACTCCCACTTCGCCCCCCCCCCCTCGCCCCTTCTCCCGCCCTGGGTACCAAAGACCTGCTTCGGCGTTTGCCAGGCTCAACCAAGTCACCTATAACCTTCTAGACTCTTGTCCAACCCTCCATTATTTAACAGGAAGAAGGAAAAATGCACAGGGCACCAATAGGAAACCTTGGGTCAGCGCGAGGTGGGGAGGCTTCCCCGCCACCAGAGAGCTGAGCGACAGCTGAAGGCACCAGGCCCACCAGGCAGGCAGGCAGGTCAGAGAGCGGATTCGAAGCAGGGAGGTGCAAGGGGATTTAGCCACAAGCACTACAGACCCTCTCGGCCCAAACCAAAGTGCACGAGAGAAGCTGGAAGCGAGTGTGGCCAGGATGGGTGAGGCCCAACGGGAGCTCGTGGGGCGCAGAGATGTACCCATCTTCTGTGATGGCAGAAGAGCCGGTTCAGGCCCGGTTCGTCGGACAGAGAGGGATCTCACCTTGTCAATGAACGAGGCGAACTTATTGTTGAGGGATTTAATCTGCTCCTTCTCGTGAGTGCGCACAGCCTGGATGTTGGGGTCCACCTCCAGCTTCAAGGGGCTCAGCAGGCTCTGGTTCACCGTGACCGCTGTGATGCCCCCTACGCCGGCCCCGCCGAAGCCGCCCAGACCCACGTTGGTGCCCAGGCTTCCCCGGAAGCTGCTGCCGCTGCCCACCCGGGAAAAACTGGAAGAGCTGATGCGGGAACCGGGCCCACTCGTGTAGGAGCGGCTGCTGAAGGCCCGGGGGCCGGAGGTGGACATCTTGTAGGATTTCTGGGTCACTCTGATGGACATGGCGAAGTCTGGAGTGAAGGCAGCGAGCTGAAGACTCGAGCTGAAGGTTCGAGAGCGAGCTGAGCAGCTGCTTCTAAGCCGTGGGACAGCGCCCAGCAAAGGCCCTTTATAAAAAGGGAGCCCAGCCCCAGGGGAGGGAAAAAGGCCTCTAACCTGAGTGGCTAGGCACTCAGAGGGCAGGGCCTAACTCGACGTCTGCTACCTCCAGGCAGGACTCAGGTGAGGGCAGTAGAGAGCTGCTCCCACCGGGATCGGTCTCCAACCCCACCCTTAAAGTCCAGGAGAAAGCAGCTGAGCTCCTTTGAAGGCAAGAAGTGAGCCAGAAGTCCCCCAGGGCTGGGATCTAGGCTGTCTTGGCCCCCACCCTCCTGTGGTGAGAGCTACTCTGGGAAGTCTGGGCGAATAGGGTTCCCTGGCATTTGGGGTCTTAAAAACAAAAACAAAAACAGGGTCTCACCAAGGCGGTGGTGGCCCACGCCTGTGATCCCAGCATTCGGGAGGCGGATCTCTGTGAATTTGAGACCAGCCTGGTCTACAGAGCGAGGTCCAGGACAGCCACACAGAGAAACCTTGTCTCAACAAACAAACAAACAAAACCCACAAGGCCTCATGTCAACCAGGCTGTTTGAACTCACTATGTAACCAAAGCTGGCACCTGCTTTTACCACTAAAGATCTGGGGTTGCAATGTGCCCTGCCCCATCTGGCTGGTCTCCTCTAAAACCTCAGAGACTCCTGTCTGTGGGGCTGGGCAGGCTGGGCAACAGGGCCCTTCCATTCCCAGGTTCCTGTTTGCCTTTCTGTCCAGATTACAGACAATACTAACAGCACCCCAGCCCCCTACCCGTGCCACAGCTGGCACCCCACAAATTGGCAAAGACGGCTAAGTAGGTATATTTGCAGAATGAACAAACACAGGCTTTTAGCTATCTTCTCTCTGGGTGCAAGGCAAAGAGAATCCAAGCACAGCTCCTTTTTCTGGACACAGTATTCTTCTTTCCTACCAAGATCCCAGAATTCCCCAGGCCAGGTACAGCCTCAAGGAATAACAAAAAAAAAGAAGAAGAAGAAGAAGAAGAAGAAGAAGACAAACAGAGCCCAAGACAGAAAGGGGGACCCCAGAGAAGAGAGGCCCAGAGGCTTCATTGTCATTGCTTCTTTGGGGACACCTTCCCAAAGGCAGTGAGTCATGGCAAGAGAAGGCAGCACAGTGTGTGGCACTGCCGGTGAGTCATTCCCCAGACACCTGGACCCTCCTCCTCCTCCCCAGACCCCAACTGACCAGGTGCGATGAGGAAAGCAGCCTTTCCTTGCACCTGTCTCTCTGAACTCATTATCCCATTATCAGAGTGAGTCAGGAGAGCAAGTTGGGGCACAGCGTGCACCTGTGAGAGGTTGGAGACAGGGGAACGAGAGTGAGGCCCTCCAGGCCTGGGTGGGGCAGGCTGTGGCAGATGTGGGTGGAAGGCAGGAGGTTTGGGTCCCCAAGGCAAAGATTCCACCAGCAATTAAATTACCTGATGGGCTGGGCTCTCTGGAAGGCACTGCAGGGTGTTATGTGGCCATTGGGTGGGTCTTAACTAGGGAAACCAAAAAATGACAGGTATCCAAATCCCCTGGGGGACAGGGCAGTTAGCAGATACCACCTCCCAACCAGCAAAAAGGTAACCGCCCAATAGGAGAATTATCTGGGGAGTCCTCCCGTTCTCCAGGAGATACACCCAAGACCCCAGAAAAATGGGCACAGAGAGGCAAAAGGGACAGAGATCTGAAGACACACAGAGTTCCTTTCACAGCACACACACACACACACACACACACACACACACACACACATGCACGCTCCCACACACGCTCACACGCTCACACAATCGGAGGTCACTTCCAGAAAGACCAATTTAGAAATCCCAAAGGGCACACAATGATTATATTGACCATATCCTTCCTTGTTTCTCCACTGCCTCTAACCCAGCCCTCAGGCCCCAGCCTTGGGCTTCCTGGCCTGCGATGGAGAGGGAAATCTTCTCACAGCCCCTGAAACAACACTTCATTTTTAAGGTGGGAATGGATTCGGGTATGTGTTCCCCACCCCGTCTCTAACACAGGCCCACACCCAGCAAGACTGGAGGCCTTTGCTAGCAAACCGAAGGGAGGGAACCCGGGCTGGGTGCCAACCCAGTGAGAGAAAGCAGAAGGGGAAAGGGAGGGGCTGGTCAGACAGGTACAGCAGCCCCGGGGAGGGATGGCCAGCCCTCCCTTTCTTCCCCTCCTCCACAGTACTTTTGGAGGGACCTGAGGGGGAATACACCAAAGGAACTGATTTAGACTGTTAATGCCCAAATTTCAAGAGACTCCCCGAACAGACCACCCAAGAGCTGAGTCCAAATGCAACGACAAGGAAGTCTTTATTGCAGGTTCGAACCCGGCCACCCCTCCCGTGCACTGGCACAGCAGATGCAGGGAAGTGGCCTCGAGTCTCAATTGAGAGGGGCTTTTATGGGCTTTAGACAAAGAAATGGGTTTACAGTATATGATTGGATGATGACATTTGGGCAAAAATGCTGCAAGCAGGGAGTTATAAGCCTTGGCATTTCATGGTTGGGTAACAGGAGTCGGGGCAGGTTGGCCTATGGAAAAGATTGGTTAAAGCAGTCATGGGGGCATTGGGAACTTTAGACTGGCTTCTCCTAACTGGTCGTCGCTATGTGCCTGACCACTTGCTGGTCAGCATGGCCAGCAGAGAGTATATCTGGACTTTCCCAAGGGGAGCTGATTGTGTTGCTAGGGAATATTTTTCTGTTTAGACTAGTTTGTGGGTTTTTTTTTTCCTGGAATCTGGGTTCAGCCCTTGGCTAGGTTTAACCCAAAATGGAGTTTCTTTTTCAAAATGGAGTTTGTCTGGTCCTTTCAAGACAACTCACAGCATAAAAGCTGGTCCCCCAGCATCCCTCCTGAAAGCTCACTCCCTCCACCCCAGCCACCTGGCTCCTTGGTCCTAGGAGAGTCCCTTACAGTGAGGACAAAGAGGCAGCGATGTCCAGACCCCTGTGCTGTGCTGTGCAGGCTACAGCAGCAGCTGGAAGCTCACCCAGGGCCAGAAGCATTTGCTTACCATTGGCTAACTCTCTGTTACTGCCCAGAGACCCCCAACCAACCACTCCCAACATGGCCGCTGCTCAGCAAAAGAAGCCAGAGCTGTTCTCTCCCATGACCTAAGACTTCCCCAGGGTAAAGGTAGAAAGGAAAGGCCCCAGGGACTAGGGCCAAGTGGTCAGGGGAGAGGGAACAGGCAGCCACAGTACAAGTCCTTGTAAGGCTGTCTCTCTCTGGCCACTGTGGTCACAGAAGCCCATTCGACAAAGCGGACATACGTGCTTGCGGTGAGGTAAGTGTGCCTTGCACAGACAGCTCTGCCCCAACACGCCTTTCCTGGAGAACCAAGGGGGGGGGGAGGAGGAAGCGTTCTCTCCACTGCTGAGGCCTAGGCCTCTCCTGCCACTGCACACATACACACAAGTAAATAAAAGTTTTTAAAAACTGTTTTTAAAATATGATTTTTGAAAAAGAGAAAGAGAAAGATTAGTGGCCGAGAATGGAGCTCAATCGTTTGCCTCGCATGCCTCGAAACCCTGGGTTTGGTGCCAGCACCTCATAAACTGGGTGGGATGGTCCACACCTGTAATTCCAGCACTTGGGAGGTGGAGGCAGGAGGAGCAGAGGTTCAGGGTCATCTTCAGCTGCATCCTGAGTTTAAGGCCAACCTGATATACAAGAGGCCCTGTCTCAGAGTGGGAGGAGAGAGGGGACACAGAAGCATGGAAGAGCCACATAAGAGGGGCAGTGTTTGTGCACCAGACCTCGGGCCAGGAGCAGCAGGACAAGTAAAGGCTGTCCCTGCACGAGGGCAATGTCCCTGAAAGCACCCAAATTGCTTTGAACAATGGGGCAATTTTAAATATTGATAGCATAAAAAATAGCCGGGGGGGGGGGGGGGTGCACTGAGGCAGCCGAGCGACTTAAATAGGGAGCCACAGATGGTGTGGACGGCCGTCGGCAAGCCACAGAATGAAGAACAGAGCTCATTGTTGGCTCTGTGCGCCGCGCCTCACAGCAGAGTTGCTCGTTGCCTATGCCTGACAAGCAGAGATGTGTGATGGGCAAGCTGCGCCCCAGCCTTCCTCTCTGCCTTTGTGTTCTGAGACAGGCTCACTAAGTTGCCCATGCTGGCCTGAGCTCGCTTTGTAGTCCAGGTCAGTCTTGAACTTATCACTTCCAGAAAGATGGGGTGGGGGTGAGGGGCGGGGAGGGGTGTTCGGACTTGCGACACCAGGCTTCATTGGGAACAGACTGACTGCCCCAACAAGGAGCAAGCTTCCAAGTCAGGAAGTGTTGGTTCTAGGACAGTCATGATGACTCTTAAATGGTGCAAAAAGATGCCTTAAAAAATATTTCAAATGCCTCATAATATTATAAACATCACTTACTTTTAATTAGAATGCTATAAAACAGGCAGGGCATGGTGGTGCATGACTTTAATCCCAGGCAGGGGCAGGCAGATCTCTGTCAGTTTGAGACCAGCCTGGTCTACAGAGTGAGTACAGAACAGCCAAGGCTGCATGAAGAAACCCTGTCTCAAAAAGGCTAAAGGAAGGAAGGAAAGAAAGAAAGAAAGAAAGAAAGATACCCAAAGTCATAGAGCTTTGTGGCTCTGTCTCCCTGCTCGGTGCCATGTCGTGTTCCATAAGGTAATAAAGAGCAAAGTGAGTTAAACAAAAGTTTAGCAGCTGTGGTACTGGCACCCAGCAGGGCAGGGCAGGGCCTGAGACTGTGAGCAGGCAGAGTGGATGGGAGGAACAGTGACATTGGGCCCAAGAAAGCAGGAGGACCCTGGGTTGGATGAGACGACCAAGCCTCCTCCTCTGTATCACTGCAGCCTGAAGCTCACCTGATCTACCATGGAAACTTCCAAGTTTCCATTTGGCCTTCTCCTACCTTCCCCAGCCCCTCGGAACATTCTAGAGCCTTTTTTTTTTTAAGGGAATCTTTTGGAGTTGGAAATACATCTTCCAATCATACCCCTAAAAGTCTGTGATTCGTGGGGCCCAGCATGCACAGAAGAAGTTCCATCCACATGAGCTAAGCACAGTGCTGCACACGCCTGCAATCTTATCTCTCTGGAGGTAGACCCCAGAGGACTGGTCCGTGCTCATCTTCAGCAACACAGCAAGCTCAGGGTCGGCCTGGGAAGCTCTGAGCCAATGGCTTGTCCCCAGGTAAAAGAGGGTCCTTTCCTGTTTTCCAGGTGCCCAGGATCAGTGACATTTCCGTAGCTGACATAGGAGAAAGCCTCAGAGCCCACAATGGCAGGGTGGCCTTTGGGAGGTGTTTTTAGCATCAGTGTCTCAGCCCACTGCGGCCGAGGCCATCGCTGACCATCCTTACAGCCATGCCATATGTAAAATGGTCGTTTGTGAATGGCAGGATGGAGAACAGAAGGGGTGGGATGGGGGAGGGGGTGGGAGGGTGGGGGAGGGGTGGAGGGAGGGGGAGGAGATGGGGGAGGGGTGGGAGGGTGGGGGAGGGGTGGAGGGAGGGGGAGGAGATGGGGGAGGGGTGGGAGGGTGGGGGAGGGGTGGAGGGAGGGGGAGGGGTGGAGGGAGGGGGAGGAGATGGGGGAGAGGATGGAGGGGGAGGAGGGAAGGGGGAAGGGGGGAGGATGGGAAGCAGGAAGGGGAAAGGAGGGGAAGCGGGAAAGGGAAAAGGATACAGAAGCTTTGGATGCCCAGAGGGCTGAATGGCTAATGTGTACGTGGTCAGAGCCCATGCTGCCTGGCCAAGTCACCAGACACCCTGGCCAGGAGACTCTGGCTTAGGAAGAGCTCTCTGGTTTGTGTAGTGAGGTGTAGAGAGCAAAGAAACAGCCACAGGCAGGGCTGCCTTGGAAACAAAGCTGGGGATCAAGGGCGCATATCAGAAATGGAAGCCACAAAGAACCCAGGCATCAGCAGCTGTAACAGCAACCTCGGCCTTGGAGAGGAAGGGCTGAGGGAGCCTCCTCAGGAGGGAGCACCCCAAGGCCAGCCACCTTCAGTGGAGCAGAGGGAGCAAGGCATCTGAGCTGGGGAAATCTTCCTGTGCTCCCCCAGCTCCCACTGGTCCTCTTCCTCCGCTGATGGACTGTCCCAGCTTCACCAGGATCAGCCAAAGCTTTGTGCGTCTGTGCAGCACTTGATTATCTGAGGAACTGGCTTTGCTCGTTAGAAAGCAATGAGAGTTTTCAGTTGAGGGGAGCTAATGATAATAGGCTGGGTTTTGTTTTGTTTTGGGGGGTTTGCTTTTGGGTTTTTCGTTGGTTGGTTGGTTGGTTTGGTTTTTCGAGACAGGGTTTCCCTGTGTAGCCCCGGCTGTCCTGGACTCTCTTTGTAGACCTCGAACTCTCACAGTGGTCAACCTGCCTAGGCTGTGTTTTTTGTTTTGTGTTGTTTCTTTATTTGTTAGTAGTTTTTAAGTGTGTGTGTGTGTGTGTGTGTGTGTGTGTGTGTGTGTGTGTGTGTCAGTGTCAGAGGCACTGTGAGGTCAAGCTGAGGTTTAACAGCACATGAGTGAGCAGATGAAGATCTGTGTGACTGACGGCCAGGGGAAAACTCTGGAGTCTTCTCTCTTTCCACATTCATGCGGCTTCTGGAGTTGGAACTGAGGCCGCCAGGCTTGTGCAGCAAATGTCTTTTCTGGCTGAGCCATCCTGCTGGCCAGGCTGGTGGCTTTTATAGCAGGTGCCTTTGGAAGTATGGATGCATCCGGGTGCAAAGCTGGGCAGGACCTCGGCCTCTCTCCCGGCAAAGCAACTCACAGGCCCACTCTCATGCCATACAACCTCAACTTGTCCCTCTTAGTCACACACACACACACACACACACACACAAGTTCTGTCCTCTCCCACACACATGGCCCCCACATATTTCCCAAGGGGGAGCACAGCACCCCCCCTGCATCCTCACATCCCCATGATGCATATGAGCATGCGCGTGTGCCACCTTTCATCCACTTGTCACCTCAGACTCCTCAATGCTGCCTTTCTACATCTGTCACATGTGCACACATGCACAACAGCACATAACACATGTGTCCCAGCACACAGCACAGGCTGTAACTCTTGACGGCGAATGACTGACAGCCAGTCAGCCCAGCTTCAGCAGCAACGGTCATGTGTTCGCTCCCATGACGGGGGGAAACCCAGGCGTGTTCGGCTTGTGCTCTATCTAACCAGAGGATCTCAGCGGCTGGTCTCTTCTCTTTGGTCTCCAGTCCGTGACAAGAATGGGCAGCACCAAGGGAGTGCTTATTTCCAGACGCTTCGCTGTGCTGGCAGGCCGCATGCCTTTGGTCAGGAGAATAATAAATTGCTATTATTTGTGATCCCACGCCAAGCCCAAAGGAAATGGGGGACGGGTCAGGCCCACGCCAGCTAATGAACAAACAGGGATGAGAAAGAGATAATTCACACACACACACACACAAACACACACACACACACACACACACACACACACACACACACACAAAGGAGAGATGCTGGGTGGGCAAAAATAAATAAAAAATAAATAAACAACAACAACAATAAAAACCCGACAGCTGATCATTACAGTAACTAACCCAAATGCACACAAATAAAGACGTGGGGGCCCAGAGAGCCAACGGGGTCATGAGGGCACCAGCACACACAGTGAGCCGGCCTCCACTGCCTTGCCAGTAAAATATTAGTGTCAGATAAATAAAGGATTAGGACATGTGCTAGAGAGATTTGGGGGGAAGGGGACCTTTGTGAAAGATGAGTTCGGGGGCCGGTGGGGGCAGAGGGGAATGGGATGGATGGTTTGGTTGAGGCAGACTCTGTGACCCAGGCTGGTTTGGAACTTGGTATGTAGTCCATGCGGCCTTCAACACAGGGCACCCCTGCTTCCTCTTCCTCTCCCAGGAGCTGGGAATACAGCCATGCACTCTCCAGGAAAGTGGGCTGTAAAGGCTGGAGGTAAAGCTTGGCCACAGGAGTGCTTGTCACTAACTGTGAAGTCAATCCCAGGAGCATGTGGTGGCACACATAGAGTCTGCATGGTGTGTTCCAGGACAGCCAGGGCTCTGTTAGAGATGCTGTCTCAAGCCCAAAATTGAGGTCGATGGAAAGATCTGGAAGTGTGACAAAGCCTCTGCGCAAGCACAAAACTCCTGGGAAGAGCAGAGTAGCTGGGGGCGGGGCCTGCCAGAGGCCAGAGGACAATGGTGACCTGTTTTCTCCCTGCTGCCACACTGGGAAACAGTGGTGTTTGGGGGTGGGGGTGGGGTGGGGTGCTGGGCATCAATCCCAGGACTTAGGGCATGCTGCTCTATCACTGAGCTACGCCCCTAGCCCCTCAGCTCTTACCTAATGTTTACAACTGTCCTGAAGAAGTGGGACAGCACAAAGGGGTGTCCAGGATGCACCCAAGCTCACGTAGCTGAGAGATTGGAATAATGGCCAGGCACACGCCTCACTTAGGGGAGCGTCCCTGCCTTTTTATTTCAAAAGTCCTACTGCTCTGCCTCCCTCTCCCCCACCCCCCAGGACAGGTGCTATGTGAAGAATTTCTTGTGTGAAGTTGAGCAGGTTACTTAACATCTCTGAGAGATTCCTTCTCTCCGACCGGAAATGTACACGTATGTCTGCAGGTCCCTCAGAGAGTGGATGAGAACAAGAGGCACAGTTGTAGGTTTCAGTTCATGTTAGCTTGACTGTTAACCGCCTCTACGTGAAACAGCCTCCTTGGGGACAGACCAGTCATCTCTGCAGCACCTACCGGACAACGAGAAATGACTGAAGAAGAGAATTTGCTCAGTAGAGTTGAGGGCACCTAAAAGGAGGTGGCAATTGGGACGAGGGGGATTCTATAGGGCTGTAACAGAGATAATAGGCAAAAATCTGCCTCCATGCAAAACAGATGCTTGCAAATCCAGTTCCTAGGGAGCGAGCCATGCAAACAGTGTCCTGCCTGCTCACCTTGTCCCTTCAGTTCTGAAGGTGGGCAGGAGGGCAGCAGTAATGGTTCTCATCTGCTGAGTGCTTCCTAAAGTGCCAAACTGTCTCTCCCCCCCCCACCCCAATACATTACTTATAACCCTAAAATAGCCAGCGAGGAAAGGTAGCATTCCCGTTTGCAAATACAAACAGTAAAGTTCAAAATTCCTCCTGCCAGAGCAGTGTCGTCAGAGCCCGGGCCCAGGCCCAGGTTAATTCCGAAAGCTGAGTGTGTTTTCTTCAGTGATTTCAGTTCCGGAACTTAGCCAATTGAAAGAAGCAATAGTCAGGCTGGGGGACGGTGGCGCACGCCTTTAATCCTAGCACTTGGGAGGCAGAGGCAGGCGGATCTCTGAGTTCCAGGACCGCCAGGGATATACAGAGAAACCCTGTCTGGGAGGCAGAGGGTGGGTAGGGTCAATAGTAGGGCTGGCAAGATGGCTCAGTGGGTAAAAGACGCCTGCCGCCAAGCCTGATGGCATGAGTGAGGCAAATCTGCAGGCCTCGAGGGGTAGAAAAGAAGAACTGACTCCACAAGTCCCAAGGCACGTGTGCCCCTCTCACATTCACACACACACACACACACACACACACACACACACACACAGAAATAAATGCAATTAAAAAAAAATAAAGCAACAGGGGGAAATGCAACATTTGTCAATAACACAAAAGAAATGTTTTCAAATCCAAAGCCATATAGGTAGCATGTCATCAGGCAGTCAGCATCTGCGGGTGCCTTTAAACTCCTCCACTGAGTGATTCCAGGAGGAGTGAGGGGCCTCTGCCCAGGGCTGCCGGGAATGCCGCATTCGGCAGAAACCTTGACCACCTTTCAAACTGCATACATATACCTGCTGCATTAGAAAAACTGAACACGCTGCCTGAGTAGATCCGAGGGCTGATTTGGCCTCCCCTACCACGGCACAAAACAAGAAGACAGACAGGGGTGGGGTAAAGGCCAGTGGGAGGGTGCTTCCTAGTCCAAAGGTGGGTTTCATCCCCCCTTTAGTGGGGAGGGAGGGAAGAAGAGGGTAGGGAGAGAGAAGGAGTGAGAGACAGGCTCAACTGCAGAGGGGCCTGACCTGCTACCTACTACCCTTTAGCCTGCCTATCGCACAGCAGCCCTGGTCTCCATGGGCTGAGATAACTCCAAATCCACACACAGTGATCCACAGTGACTCTGAACTGGCTTAGGGCCAGCCTGAGCCAGTTTAGCCTCTAGGACTTGTTAGGCATGTTCCCATGGCAACACAAGTCACTATACAGTTTCTGCATTCCTGACAGAACTTCGCCATCCAGCCCCCAAGGTTTCACCCACCCTCTCTCTTCCTCCTAGCCGCCCCTGGTTTCCCAGGAGACAGGGAACACTGAGAGTCACTGGTGACAGAAGAGCACCTTGAGGAAACCAGAAAGCACAGAGACAGTCTCTAGAGGAGAGGGGAGGGGGCTCTTCGCTCCCAGACCAGTGTTCCTCACTCAGTAGCCTCCAGCCTCCCGTCCCTGGTCTCTAGGCTTCCTCCTAGACCTGTGGGCACCAGTGTCACCTCCATCCGGTCATGCCCTATTCCCCAACAGCCTGGCCCTGCTCTTTTTGACAGCTCCTCGGGAATGCTCCACCCCTGCAGCTCTACGGCCCAGTGGTCCTGCTCCCACCCTCCCACCCTAACCTCCTCCACCCCTCCACCCCACCCCCTCCCCATTCCTCTAGCTTGGCCTTGCGCACTGCCTGCTCCAGGAAGCCCCCAGCATGGGCTCTGTCTGGCTCTCCAGCCAGCCCGGAGCCTCCACTGTGTAGCCTTGGCTCCCACAGGGTTGGACATGTGTCCGGGCATCCCATGGCCTAGGATTTCTTCAAGGTAGCACTCGATACAATTAAATGAGAAATAAGGAACCTGCATTTCAGAGCAGAGGAGCCTACACCTGGCGGTTAAATTTCAGAAGCCCGTGAATGCCATATCTGCCCTAGGCACTCCCCTGGCATTCCCCTGCACCATGCCTGATTCATAGCCCGTCAAAACCCCTCAGCTAAAATTAGAAGGACTGTACAAACAGCCCGGTTTGCACAGATGATGATGTGGAGGAGCAGAAACGGGGCATTCCCCGAGGCCACAGAGCACACTGTACCTGGGCACGATCACAGCTCTCTGGGCTCCAACACCACAGACAGGTTTGCCTGCCTCATCTCTGGGTCTGTCAGCAACCCGGACTTGGGCTGTGGCCAGCCAGTCTCTCTGGTAAGGTGGGTGGTGTCCAGAAACTAGAGCTGTGGCCCAGGAGCCTTAACAGAGATAAGCCAGGACACCCACACTTTGCCCTCCGCAGCCAGCCACCCCTATTTCCTTTCACCTCTGCAAATCAAATCCACCCACCACACGATTCCAAAGGACACTAGTATTTGTGGTTTAAAAAATCCATTTGTTTTAGCGGTTATGACTCACATTAAACACAATTCCAGGCCGCACGTCGACTCAGCAAGGAACGGCATTGCCACCAAGCCCAGAGTTCTGAGCTTGATCCCTGAGACCCAAACACTGGAAGAAGAAAGTCGCCCCCAAGTTGTCCTCAGCACACTATGATGTTGTGTGCACGCAGGTTAATTAGGTAATTCATTAATTAAAATATAATGCCAGGAGTGGTTGTGTATGCCGTAAATCTCAACAGTAGGGAGGCGCAGGCCAGCCTGGTCTATGTATAGACTGCTGGGCTGGCCAGAGCTACATAGAGAGACTGTCTCGAAAAATAAAAACTGTTTTTTAACTTTATTTTAAACAAAAAATCAATATTTTTTTGTTTTGAGAATTGCGTTAATATCTAGAACAATGTAAACTAGTGATAAAGTTCCGCTCGGGAGTGAAAGATGGTGGGTCTCTAATGGCTGGGGTACACTCGCCAAGTTATTTCTCCTCTCTGATCTACAGCAAAGTGTCAGCTTTGATTTGGTCCCATTGCTGATGTTCACTCGTGTAAAGTAAATTACACAATTAAAAGATTTTTCTCAGCTGGGCGGTGGTGGTGCATGCCTTTAATTCCAGCACTCGACTGCAGAGGCAGGAGGATCGCTGTGAGTTTAAAGCCAGCCTGATCTACAGAGTGAGTTCCAGGATAGCCAGGGCTACACAGAGAAACACTTTCTTTCTTTCTTTTCTTTTCTTTTTTCTTTTTGTTGTTGTTTTTGTTTGTTTGTTTGTTTGTTTTTTCAAGACAAGCTTTCCCTGTGTAGCCTTGGCTGTCCTAGGCTCACTTTGTAGACCAGGCTGGCCTCGAACTCACAGTGATCCACCTGCCTCTGCCTCCCGACTGCTGGGATTAAAGGTGAGAAACCCTGTTTCAAAAAAAATTTTTTTCTCTGTCCCTCTCTCCTTTTTCCTACCTCCCTTCCTCAGCCAAAAAGGTCCAGGCTCAGCTGCGCTCCACAGTCTGCCTCAGTTTACTTCCTTGCTACACTGACAGCCTATGACCTCAGCAGAGCCCTTTCTCCTGCTAAGCGTCAAAAAAGGCCTTCCTGACCAACGATCACTCTCCTGTCTGCTGGAACTGAGCGGAGTGACATGGATGGAGGGAGAGTCTTGTCAGGGTCAATCGTGCCCAGGAGCCAAACCCATAGTGGGCAAGGCAAGCCTCCCCAGGACAGGGCCTGAGGACGGAGGAGGTGACCTCCAGAGGCCGAGGCACTGACTTCAGAAAACAGAGCTGTCAGACAGTCTGAATTCTGGGGAAGCCTGAGGAAGCCATCCCCCCCTAATCTGGACAGTGGAATGCGGCTGGGTGGCCCGTATGAGCAGCCTTACCCAAGCAAGAGCTAAACAGAACCATAAAAGCTTATCTCCCGGGCTCTGGAGGTTCCAAGAACTCCGGCTGAGTCAGAGCCCAAGGCCAGGTCCTGCAGCACACCTGACTCACTCCCGGATGTGTGACCACTCTGAAATGGAATGGAAGCACAGGGGATCTGCCTCTCGGCACAGGGGAGTGAGGACGTGGGCCAGGCCGTTGATTCCCATGAAGGCCTAGGGTCTTACCAGGCAGCCCTAAGTCAAAGATCCCCTCCTAGGAAAGCCAGACACAGCTGGCCTCAGTTTCCCCCTCTGTTCTCAGATCTAGAGTTGACAACCAGTTGTTAATGGAACCCAGGGGTTTCTCTTTCTGTAAAGTTTAAAAACCTAAGATCCAACTTAGGAGACCAGGGGAGCAGGGTTGGGCAGCAAAGGGACAGTCTGCTGCCAGGGCTGTGCCCCCTGTCACGTCACCTCTACCCTAAGCAGACCTGGGAGGGGAGAAGGGAGAAAAAAAGAAGCTCTGTTCTCTACTTCCTGGTGTCCCTGAGAAATTCCTCAGCCCCCTGCCAAGCTCCCCACCTTCCTCAGGAGCAAGTGAGACCGGTCAGGGAGACCGGTGCAAATCGGCCCTCTGCATGTGGTATCAATGACGTCACTGACCCCTCTAACCACACTGCCCCCCTCGCCAGGTGAGGAACTGTTCCGGTCTCCTCCTCCCCCACCCACTGACTCCAAGTTGCCTCTGCCAGTGCTTAGGCGGCGAGCCAACCTTCTACAAACACCACTTTGATCCTGTCACTCCCCAGCCCAGGCTTCCCATCTCCTTCCGAATAAAGGTCACCGCTCTCAACTGTGGGCCAAGGCTGAGTTTTGCCCAGCTGGCACTGGCTGCCACTCTGAGCCCGCCTTCCCTCCCCCTACCCCCCCACCCACCACCCTGCGCAGGCTGTGCCCGCCCCCATTCAGTGCCTCTTGGCCACCCGCACCTGCTGCAGGAGCCAGACCCGCCCTGCCAGCTCCACACATCAGTGTTTGCTGAGCGAACACTACAGGACTGCCACTCCTCCCAGCAGCCACAGAGAAGCCACCCCGGAACCCCTGACAGGCCCTGGGCACATGGTGCTGCGGGCATAGCTGAGCACCCTGACTGTAAGCCCAACCTCTACTGTGAGCTGTGGACTCTGTACCGAGGGGGGCGCTCTTCATTTGCCCCATCACATCCTCACAATGACCTTGGGAAGTCAGTATTATGTTCCTTATTTACATGTGAGGAACCCAGGACTGTGAAAGCTTTTCTTTAAAGATTTATTTATTTATTAATTATTATGTACACAGTGTTCTGTCTGCGTGTACACCTGCACACCAGAAGAAGGCACCAGATCTCATTAGAGATGGCTGTGAGCCACCATGTGGTTGCTGGGAATTGAACTCAGGACTTCTGGAAGAGCAGACAATGCTCCTAACCACTGAGCCATCTCTCCAGGCTGCGCCCCATCCCCGCCCTGTTTTTTTTTTTTCTCTCTCTCTCTCTCTCTCTCTTTCTTTTTCTTTTTTTTTTGGGGGGGGGGGGGTCAAAACAGGGTTTCTCTGTTACACAGGGCCCTGGCTGTCCTGGTCTCTCTTTGTAGACCAGGCTGGCCTCACACTCACAGAGTGTTGGGATTAAGGTCTTTTGCCACCACGCCCAGCTGCAAGGCACTCCTTGCTGTGAATAGTGGCCAGTGTTCAAGCAGGATTTTGGGCCCTCTGTCCACTGCTCTCACACTGCAAACCTTAGCACCTTCCTCCAAACACTACAGAGAGGGGGTGTGAGTGAGCCGGTTCTATCCAGACAAGTCCTGTTCTCCGCTTTCCTCCCCACCTTCTCGCCCTGACTCTGGATCTAGCAATGTGGAGGACAGGGAAGAAGTGATCAACGGCGGCTTCTTTTGGATCCCAGGGGTAACAGCTAAGTCTGTGTGTAGAAGTGCAGAATCCATCACCCCAACACCCACTTGTGTTAATAGCCCCCCAGTGGGTCCCAGCTCTTATCTCCTGCCCTTCCCAACTCCAGTAGGACACAGGTTGAGTAAGGGGCCAGCAAGCAAGACAAAGAAGGGAAGGAAGGAAAAAAAAAAGGTAAGGGGTTAAAATGCAATGACTCATCCTCCTTTGGCCTCCCCTGGGGGTGTAGGGGCTGGACGCTTGAAATTCCAGCCTATCCCTGGGAGACACCTAGGTGTCAGTTACCTGCACAGCATGAGGATGACTCTGTTTATTCCAAACGAAGAGGCTGCCATGGCAACCTAGGGTGCTAAGAGCAAAGGTCCTGCACAAAGGGGTGGAGCCCCACCCCACCCCGAGGCTCTGCTGCCAGCCTGCCACCTGTGTGTCACTGGGGCCTGCTCTAACCCAGCACCCCCTTGTGGCCAAGTGGGGGCCAGCCCAGAGCTGAGGAGGGGCCACCCACTTTTTAGAAACCTGTTCCTGTTCCTTCTCAAGCCTTTTCATGTGTCTTCTCAACTGAGACCAGAGGACAGACAGACACTACGATAAGAGACTTCCTGACTTCTCTGCCAGACGGAAGAAGAAATGAGGAACTGAGCTAAGCGCAGAGAAGGTAGCCTGGTGGGTATGGTCCAGGAGGGAAAGACAGCAAGGCCTCCAGAGGTGGACCCGCCCTCTGGCTCGTGTGGAAGACCAGAGTCCTCACTCCTTGTGGCCAAATCTTGCTCAACCAGGTCGCCATTTCTGTCTTTCTGTCTGTCTGTCTCTCTCTCTGTCTCTGTCTCTGTCTCTATCTCTGTCTCTGTCTCTCTCTCTCTGATCTGATTTTTTATTTTATTTATGTGTATGAGTGTTTGGCCTGCATGTATGTATGTATAACAAGTGGGTGCCTGGTGCCCTTGAAGTTCAAAAGAAGGTGTCAGTCCTCTTGGAACTAGAGTTGATGGTTATGAGCCACTATGCAAGACCCGGAGCTGAGCCCAGGGGCTCTAGAAGGACAGCCAGCGCTCTTCACCACCGAGCCATCTCTCCAGACCCAGCCCCATTCTTTTGTTGTTTCGTTTTTTCGAGATAGCATTTCTCTGTGTCACCCTGCATTTCAGTTGTCACCTGGAATGTGTGGCACCAGGTGGCTTTTTCTACACAAACCCAAATATAACTGGGGAAAGAAATTTCTTTTTCTGAGACAGGGTTTCTCTGTGTAGCCTTGGCTGTCCACGACTCACTTTATAGACCAGGCTGGCCTCGAACTCACAGCGATCTGCCTGCCTCTGCCTCCCCAGTGCTGGGATTAAAGGCGTGCGCCACCATGCCTGGCTCAGAAAAGGAAATCTTAATTGAGAAAATGCATGTAGATAAGTCTATAAGGCATTTCATGAGTACTGGCTGATACGAGGGCCTCCACCCACTGTGGTTGGTGCCATCCCAGGGCAGGTGGTCCTAGGTCCTACAAGAGAGCAGGCTGAGCAAGCCATGGGGAGCAAGGCAGTAAGGGCCATTCCTCTGTGGTCTCTGCTTCAGTTCCTGCTGCCAGGTTCCTGCTCCGAGTGCCTGCTCTGGCTTCCTTCAATGACGGACTGTCATGTGGAAGTGGAAGGTAATAACTCCTCTCCTCTCCCTCTCGGAGTTGCTTCTGGTCATGCGTTTTATCACAGCAACAGAAACCCTAACTAAACAGGTTCCAAACTGAAGTCGCTATGTAACACCACTGTCGGGCCCACTGCTTCTATTGACGCCTGCCTGGTAGGCAGCATCGCCTGCCCCCAAAGCCAGAGACTAAAGTTCAGACGCAAGACCCTGCCTGGCAGAAGGAGTTGACATTAAGTGATGTGATCTCTGTAAAGTGCTGTGCCTGATACTCTGGGCAGGCTCAACATGTACCATGGCTGTTTCAAAAGGTACACGTTGTTGTTGTTTTAAAAGGTATATATTGTTGTTTTAAAAGGTATACATTGTTATTGTTTTAAAAGGTATACACTGTTGTTGTTTTAAAAGGTATACATTGTTATTGTTTTAAAAGGTATACATTGTTGTTGTTTTAAAAGGTATACATTGTTGTTGTTTTAAAAGGTATACATTGTTGTTGTGGTGGTGGTGGTAGAAGTCCAAGGTCATCCTCAGCTACACAGCAGATTCAAGGCCAGCCTCGGATACACTGCCTCAAGAACCAAAGCAACAGCAAGAAATTAAGAGCATCTCATTAAAAGATGTTACAAGAAGAAAAGAATGGGCTAGCAAGAGGGCTCCCTCGGTAATGATGCTTATGCCTCCAAGCCTGATGGTCCAGGTGGAGAAAGGAGATAACTGACCCTCAAAAGGTGTCCACGGACTCCATAGGTGCTCTGCAGAATATGCCTGTCACACAGACACACACACACACTACACACCGCACACGCATGCACACGCCATACACACATGCATGCATACAGGCATGCACACAGAGAGACAGACAGACACTTAAGTAAGTAATATAATAAATTTTTTACAAATCAAGAAAAAAGCTGGTGGTGGTGTCGCATACCTTTGATCCCAGTGGGAGGCACAGAGCGAGCTCTGAGTTCCAGGACCACCAGGGCTATATAGTCAGACCCTGTCTTGAAAAAAAAAGAAAAGAAAAGAAAAGGAAAAAAACCCTGAAAATACACTACATGGGAGGGGTAAAACATTGTGAATTGTATATCATGAAGAATTTAGATATATACATATAACACACACATTTTTAAAGTCTATTTTTTTTTAATAATTTTAAGCCTATTATCTTCTATGATGGGCAAAAGCTTTGAGTGGGCAGATCAAGGAAGAGATATACACTGGGCTTGGTGGCTCAAGCCTGTAATTCTACCCTATTTTTTTTAAAGACTTATTTATTTATTATGTATACAGTGCTCTATCTGCATGTACATCTGCAAGTCAGAAGAGGGCATCAGATCACATTATAGATGGTTGTGAGTCACCATGTGGTTGCTGGGAATTGAACTCATGACCTCCAGAAGGGCAGTCAGTGCTCTTAACCTCCGAGCCATCTCTCCAGCCTCTCCAGCCTCTAATTCTAGCACTTGAGAGGCTGAGGCAGGAGAATTGCCTCAAGTTTGAGACCAGCTGGGTTTTGTATAGTAAGTCCCATGACAACTTTTACTATGTATCGAAACTATTTCGTAAATAAATAAACAAAAGAAATTTTAAAAGAAGAAGAGAATGAGCTGAGCATGGTGGCCCACGCCTTTAATGCCAGCACTCAGCAGGCGGATGGCTGTGAGTTCGAGGGGTACAGAGAGTCCAGGACACCAAGGCTACACAGGGAAACTCTGTCTCAAAAAGAAGAGGAAGGAGAGGAGGAGGAGGAGGAGGAGATGTAGATCACAAGCTAGCACGTGAGAAATGCTAACGCCAAGCCTGATGGTGTACACACCTGTAATCCCAGCACATGGAGGCTGAAATAGGACAGCCTGGGCTACAGTAGGACAGCCTGGGCTATACAACAGTGTCCCTTCTGTGATTTTTCAGTCCTTCTTATTCAGACCCCAAATTCCTCTGATAATCCCCCTACCCCTGCTTCCCTCCAAATTTCGTAACACGCTGCTTTTTGTTATGGATTTTGACTTGGTTTTTTTTTTTCCCCCAATGATTTGTTTGTTTATACTTTCTGTGTGCATAGGTGTTTTGCCTGCATGCATAGACAGACATGAGGGTGTCAGATCCCCTCGAACTGGAGTTACAGGTAGTAGTGAGGTGCCATGTGGGTGCTGGGAGTGAACCTGGGTCCTCTGAAAGAGCAGCCACTGCTCTTAACCACTGAGCCATCTCTCCAGCCCCTTGACTTGTTTTTGTTGTTGTTGTTGTTTAAACAGAGTCTCGGTGTAATTTGGCTAAGTCTCAAACTTACTATGTAGCCAAGGCTGGCCTTGAACTCATAACCTCCTACCCCACCCAGCGCTAGGATTATAGACATGATCTGCTATGCCCAGCCTTCTCTTGATTTTTATCTATCTATAGATCTATTACCTATCTATCTATCTATCATCTATCTATCTATCTATCTTTAACCAAAGTCTCTCTGTGTAGGCCGGGCTGCCCTGGAACTCTCTACGTAGACCAGCCTGGCCTTGAACTCACAGCGTTGCACCTGCCTCTGCCTCCTGAGTGTACGGATTAGGGTTAAGCACCACTATTCCTGGCCCCTCTCTTGGTTTTCACACAGCTGGTGTCAGTTGTCATTTCGGACCCAGACATCTGGAAACCCACGCTCACTCCTCACCCCACTTTGCACTGAGACCTCCTAGCTGCCTTTCACGTAGCTCCCTCATTCACCGTTTCCGTTGGGGGAGAGGCAGGAGGACCATGGGTCACCTATGCTGAGCCCCAGCTCTGGAGCAGCAGCGAGTGTCAGTGTTCTGCTCTCTGCAATGGCTGCCTTGCTGCACACTGCCACACTTGCTAGGGAAGCCCTCTGCTCACCGTGCCACCTCCAAGGGCTTGTGCGTGTTGGGCAAGCACTCCACCATGGAGTCACATCCCCAACCCCTTTGAAACCTTCTTTTATTAAGATTTTATTTATTTGTTTATTTTCAGACAGGGTCTTACCATGTAGGCCAAGGCTGGCCTTGAACTCACAGAGATCCCCCTCTCTGACTTTCATGTGCTGGGATTAAAGGCGTGCGCCACCAGGCTGGCACTTGTTTATTCTCTTATTTATACACATTTACTTGTGAGTGCTCACACACATGGAGGTCGGAAGACAATTTGCAGTTTGTTAACTTCTTCCACCACGTTGGTTCCGGGGATTGAACTCGGGTCTTCAGGCTTGGCAGCAGGCCTCTTTCCTAGCTGAGCCACGTCACTGGACAGTCTGTGTCACTTCTGTTCTTTTCCTTTGCCTCATGCTCAAGCTCTACCCAAATCCTCTCAGCCGTTGGTGCTGTGCAGGGTTCTAAGACTCCCAGCTAAGGACACAAAGGGTAGATACAGCTGTTTTCCAGTTTGCATGAAGGCCAGTCCCACCTGCTGCTATTGCAGGCTTTCCTAAACTGCAGCCTTGGTTTTCTTAGATTTATCTATTTATTGTACATGAGCACTTTATCTGCAGAAGAGGGCACCAGATCACACTACAGATGTGGTTGCTGGGAATTGAACTCAGGACCTCTGGAGGAGCAGGCGGTGTGCTCTGAACCACTGAAGCCACCTCTCCAGCCCTTTCTAGGACTTATAAGGCAATCTCTCCAGGTGCAGCCTGAAGCCCGGCCAAATCAAAAGGAGAGAAAAGAAAAGGTATCCGTCACGGCAGACTGACTCCATGACTTTGAGAACAGACTCTTGGCCACACTGCTGTTCCAGTTCACCCTCTGGTCTGTAGACTCATTCTTAGTACCACGCCCCTTAGCACCACAGTGCTGCTGCTGAGGAAACCAACGCCAGTGCTGTTTGCTTAAGATCATGCAGTTTGTCGTGTGAGGGTGCGCAACCTTTATCTTGGCACTTGGGGGTGGGTGGGTTGCAGAGGCAGGTGGATCTCTGTGAGTTCAAGGCTAGCCTGGCCTAAAGAGTGAATTCCAAGATGGCCAGAGCTACACAGAGAGACCCTGTCTCAAACAACGAACAACAACAAAAAAAAACCCCCAAGGAACTGTGAATGTTCTCCTCTGGGCAGACTCTAGCTAGGTGACACTGAGATACTGGGGGTACACCTGAAGAGAAACCAGGTTCACCCAAGACAATAAGGGAAGAGAAGAAGAGGAAAGGAGACGCCAGGCAGTGCCAAAGGAAGGAGGCTGTAGTGGAGAGCAGGGGTCACGGGAGGCTCGAGGGCGTCAGCTTCCGCACCTGGAGAGCCCTGGCAGGCAGGCAGGTGCTCCTGAGAAGGCATGTAGGGTTTTCCTCTTCCATCAGCCCTGGGAAAGAGCCTGCGATAGGAGCGACTGAGGCAATTACTCTGAAAACAGCAGCGCATCCCCGCCCTCCCGCTCTGGGGGAGCATGCCTGAATGGAGCCCTCAGAACCCCACCCTGACCCTACCCTGCACCAGCAGCCCTCACACCTCCAAAGATTCCTGGTCAACCCTCAGTGGCCCCTGCTCCCCAGCAGCACCCGAAGCTGCACGTTTCACACACACACACACACACACACACACACACACTCTCTCTCTCTCTCTCTCTCTCTCTCTCTCTCTCTCTCTCTCTCTCTCTCTCTCTCTCTCTCTCTCTCCAGTCTACCCAACTATACTTCCCAACTCTAAAGCCTACTTTAAGTCATCCAGGTAGCCTAGACGGTCTATGTATTTTGAGCCTCTGATCCTCCAGCCTCTACACGCCACGCCCTGTGATTACAGGCCTCCATCATAAGATTCAGCTCAGGGCTTCCTAGTCAAAAGACACCTCAGCCCTTTTCTGTTTGTTTGTTTGTTTGTTTGTTGTTCTTTTAGGCCAGCCTGAAACCCACTATGACCTTGAGCACCAAATATTCTTTTTTTTTTTTTTTTTTTTTTTTTTTTTTGGTTTTTCGAGACAGAGTTTCTCTTTATAGCCCTGGCTGTCCTAGACTCACTCTGTAGACCAGGCTGGCCTGGAACTCACAGCGATCTGCCTGCCTCTGCCTCCCAAATCCTGGGATTAAAGGCGTGCGCCACCACCGCCGGCTAGCTCCAAATTCTCTTGCATTCACATCTTTCAGTGCTGGCATCACAGGTTTGTGCCACCGCGCCCAGCTCACCATTTTCTTTCTTACTGTGTGTGTGGGGGGGGGGGTTGTTTTCGGGAAGGGAGGTTGTTGGGTTTTTTTGTTTTTGTTTTTTAAGGCAAGCTTCCTCTGTGTAGCCTTGGCTGTCCTGAAATTCACTCTTTAGACCAGGCTTTCCAGGACCAACCTAGTCCACACAGCGCGCTCCAAGGAAGATGATGGAACGAGCCTTGCACTGGAAGTAGAGACCACACCACACAGACCTGGAATGTCTAAACACCTTCGCTTCCACCCCGCCCCCACCCTCACCCCACCCCCGTGTCTCCGATGGTCCATCCCACCTCTATCCCACCGCCTGCGAGCCTGACTGATAACAATCTCTGGGCCAAAAGACTCCAGACCCTCCCAATCGTCTCTAATCCTCTAATCGCCCACTATCTGGTTTGCAAAGAGCAGAGCTCTTGCCCTTAATTGGAGAATACCTACGCGGGGGTGGGGGTGGGGGTGCTGGGGGAGGGTGGGGGACGGAGGGGTTGAGCCACCGCCCACCCCACAGTCACCACCGGGCTTTCTCCTAGTTAAACCTGCAGTGCAGGTTTCTCTCCCCTAAATGTAGGGCCTGGGGGCGGGGAGGGGGGAGAACCAGCTCCTTTCCCCCAAACACCCCCACCCCACCCTTCAGCCCATCGCTCACCCCACCGCCCAACCTCCTCTTTTCACGTCTTTGTTCTCAGCACCTCTGGCTGGCCACTCGCGCTCGCTCCTCCCTCTCCACCGCCTGCCTTCATTGCTTCCTCTCTCCCCTTTCCACCTTGCCACCGCCCACAGCCCAGAGGCCCAGGCCCCCGGAGGTGGGGTGGGGGTGGGGGCCTTGGGTCGAAACCAGGCCCTCACGTGCCCGTCTCCCCCACCCTCCTAGAGACTGTCGGGCTGAGCTTTTAGGCCTGGTCTCAGAGGAATCTGGTACTACTGGAAAGGGGCAAGCTGGCACTGGACTCCGGAGGTCGGTATTTGCCCTGATGCTGCAAGAGGTCAGGAATGCGACCATCTGCGTTAGCTGTGAGCGATAAGGGGATATTTCAGCTCTACAGCCAGACGCCAACCTCCCGCCACAGACCGGTCCCGGCTTCATGGGTGGGGCAAGATCAGAGCAGGATCCAACCTGGGGTTTAGAGAAGAATTCTAGGGTCTGAAAGAACTCAGAGTCCCCCATTAGTCCCACACGATCTGAAGCCAGTCCCGCCCTGGCGTGGTTGCACACGCGGCAGATCGCTGTGATTTCGAGGCCAGCCTGGTCTACCAAGTGAGTCCAGGACAGCCAAGGCTACACAGTGAAACCTTGTCTCGAAAAACCAACAGAGAAGAGACAGAGAGAGAGAGACCGTCACTTTGCCCTCGTGAGGGAGGCCTTACTCGCAATAAGCAATCCCTATTTGTTCCAGACTCGGTGCTGTCGTTAACATTCTCACACATCGCATGCCAGAAGTCTAGACAGGCAGTTCTTTTATTCCTACCCAAAGAAGTGAGGGGATAAATCAGTTTAGTAATTTTTTGAGGTTATCCAACCAGCAAAGCACTCAAGTTGGATAACATAAAGCTTATTTAAAAAAAGAAAAAAGAAAAGAAAAGGCAAAAAGCCTCTACAGAACATTTAATCAGTACAGTTCTATAAAATAAATAGGGCAATTGTAGAACTCAGTGGAAGAATTTGTAAAATTGAAAGCCCCTTTAACTGGCTGGAATCTACACACACACACACACACACACACACACAAACACACACACACACACACACACACCCCAGAAGCTTTCATGCAAAGCCAGTGGGCATTCATTTGTATGTCGTTTTGCATTCCATTTGCCTGGCTACGTCCAGCCTCGCCAGCCAGCTCCCAGGGAATCTTCCAGGGTTTTCCCATGCAGAAGGAGGCAGGCTTAGAACAAGCCATTCACAGCCTACATCCTCTTGCTGACCTGCCGACCTAGGCACGCTCTTCCTAGAGCCCCTTTCTCTCCTGGTTTTTCTTTTCTGTCTGCCCACACAGAATCAGTGCAGCTGGCCGCTCACTCGATAAGAAAGATCAATAAGTCCAGAGCAAAGACCATGGCCACCTGTGTAACAAACACCACGTCCTGCTGGAAAAACAGGCTCTTCCTAGGGCCGACCAACCCGAACGAACCTCAGGCTTTCTCCCTCTTCCTTTGGCTAGAGTGGTCCGGCTGGTGGGGTCTGGGAGGGAGTTTCTCCAGGGAACATGCTGGAGAGCCAGAGAGCATTATGAAGACTGACCAGGAAGGAAAGAAGAAAAGACCCAGGGAACAGGAGGAGGTGGGGGTGCAAGTGGGTGACGGGTGGAGGTGGGGGAGTGGACGGGCAGGAGTCTGGTTCAAACTCAGTAAGGTATTTCTACAAATCCTGATCTGTCCTCTCAGTCTTTGGAGGGACAGTGGTCTCTCTTCCTTGCTGTTCCCATGGCTACCAGAAAGGGCGTGACACACAGCAGGTGTCCAGAAAATACTGGTTAAACCACATGTGCTCTTGGGCTGGTGGTGTGTTCACCTAGTGGAGAGCATATCTGTGCAATATGAGGCTTTGGATTTGATCCTCCTCTGCATAAACCGAGAGCAGTGTCTCATGCCTGTGATCTCAGCACTTAAAAGTGGGCCAGGAGCCGGGTGTAGTGGCGCACGCCTTTAATCCCAGCACTTGGGAGGCAGAGGCAGGCGGATCGCTGAGTTTGAGGCCAGCCTGGTCTACAAAGAGAGCCCAGGACAGCCAAGGACACATAGAGAAACCCTGTCTCGAAAAACCTAAAAAAAAAAGTGGGCCAGGAAGATCGGGAGTTGAAGGCTATCCTTGGCTACATAGAAAGCTCCAGACCAGCCTGAGCTACATAAGATCCTGACTCAAAAAAAGAAGGGTGAAAGCCGGAGTGTGGTGGCGCACACCTTTAATCCCAGCACTGGGGAGGCAGAGGCAGGCGTATTGCTGTGAGTTCGAAGCCAGCCTGGTCTACAGAGTGTGAGTCCAGGACAGCCAGGGCTACACAGAGAAACCCTGTCTCGAAAAACCAAGAAGAAGAGGAGGAGGAGGAGGAGGAGGAGGAAGAGTGAGGGAAAAGAAAGAAAATAGTTAAGTAAAGAGGTCTCCAGACGTGGGACGTCTCTGTGGACTGAGTGAGGAAATGCGGTCCTGTGTATTTGAGAATATGTATTTCCATGGTCCCCTACGGATCCTCAGCTGGGTGTCTGGGAACCCAGTGCCGCGGGGGTGGGACCAGAGTGGGAAAACCAAGAGATCTGCACTCAGGATCGTGTGTTCTGTTCTTCCTGAGGTCCGGATTATTTCCCCCAGACTCCTGGGACTCCAGAACCGACGCAGACATAAACTCCACAAAATCTTCGCCCTAATGGACACCTCTTTTGTCTGTATGAAGGGTATTAAAACGCATCTCCTGCCTTAAAAGCAGAATCTCAAGGGCTAACACCGCCTGCTCTTCTTTCTGTGCGCTCCCTAGGTCGGGGGGGGGGGGCGGGGGCCGGCACACTGCGGGCGTCTGTATTGACCGAGAAAGGCTGCGACCAGGTAGGTCACAGGATTCGCCCGGTCTTGGCGCCTAAGGCTCCAGTGACAGAGGCGGGGCCGGCTCCAGAGGTCCCCACCTCCTCCCTGAGCTATATAATAGATCCGGGACGGCCACCCTTCGCGGACGAACTCCTGTCCTGGTCTCTCTCGCTTTGCTCTCCTCTCCTGACCAAGATGAGCTTCACCACTCGTTCCACCACCTATTCCACCAACTACCGGTCCCTGGGCTCCGTGCGGACGCCCAGCCAACGGGTCCGGCCTGCCAGCAGCGCGGCCAGCGTCTACGCAGGCGCTGGGGGCTCCGGCTCCCGGATCTCCGTGTCCCGTTCCACGGGCGTCTGGGGTGGCTCCGCGGGGTACTCAGGCCCGGCGGGAATGGGTAGCATCCAAACCGAGAAGGAGGCCATGCAAGACCTGAACGACCGCCTGGCCAGCTACCTGGACAAGGTGAAGAGCCTGGAGACTGAGAACAGGAGGCTGGAGATCAAAATCCGGGAGCATCTGGAGAAGAAGGGGCCCCAGGGCGTCAGAGACTGGGGCCACTATTTCAAGACCATCGAAGACCTGAAGGCTCAGGTAAGGGGTATGAAGGGAGGAGCCTTAGCCCCCGGCTGCTCGGGCCATCCAGTGCGCCCCTTCCCCCCTCCCCCCAGCTCGGGCCCCTTCCACTCTTTCCGCATTCATCCCATTTCCCCGTTCTGTGGGACGGCGTTAGGAACACTTTGGATCCCTACCCACAACCTGTAGGAATTCCAAGGGTAGCGGCTACACGTGGGAGCCGGCTTCCCGCAAGGGGTGCAGTGGGAAGGTAACAGGATTAAAAGCCTCTCCAGAAAAAAAAAAAAGGGAGGGGGCTGGCTGGTCATAAAGTGGACCCTAGACACGCACTCCTTTTCCAGCAGGGTCGGCTAGAGGGTTAAGCGGATATGGCTAAGGCTGAGTCACCTAGGAGTAAACAGGAGCCTACCTGTAGGAGGGGCCACGGGGGGGGGGGGGCGGGGGGAGGGAGGAGGGTAGTAAGCAGGTGCACAGGGAGAAAGTACCAGGAGAGGATCAGAGAAACCTTGTTGGAAGCTGCTCAATTGCGGGCAGTCCAGATAGTGCAGGCTCAGGCAGAGGGGCAAGGTGCCAGGACGGGAGGCACAGGTGGGAGCGCTGGCTCTGGCAGTTCCTGGGACTGGGGTGGATTCACTGAAATGTAAGCCGCGTTACCTCATGAGAGGGTGGGACCAGGAGGAGAGAGAGGAGGGGGCTGCATTCGGGATGTAAAGTGAGTAAATACATAAATCTCTTAAAAAAAAAAAAAAAGACATGTCTCCACACCACAATCAGAGCAGCTCTCTGCTTTAATATGCCCAGATCTTTGAGAACTCTGTGGACAATGCCCGCATCGTCCTGCAGATCGACAACGCTCGTCTGGCTGCCGACGACTTCAGAGTGAAGTAAGTCTGGGGCCCACAGCCAAGAACCAGCTGCTCCTGGGGCAGTGTGATAGTAGGGTGCTGGTTCCGAGGCTCATTCAGGTTTGGGCCCGTTGACTGGTCTTGTTAGCTGTTCATGTGAGCAGCCCAGGTTAAGCACACTGCTCCTCGTAGGCAAGAACAGTGGCTTAGGATGGGCACAGGCTAGTCCGTGGAGGTGGCACCTGCTGAGAAGGTTCTAGATCAGGCAGGGCCTGCTGATGGCCTCCACTCCCCCTTCAGGTACGAGACAGAGCTGGCCATGCGCCAGTCCGTGGAGAGCGACATCCATGGGCTCCGAAAGGTGGTCGATGACACCAATATCACAAGGCTGCAGCTGGAGACGGAAATTGAAGCACTCAAGGAGGAACTGATGTTCATGAAGAAAAACCACGAGGAGGTAAGTGGAGCCACTGACCAAGCCCGGGAGAGCCAAGGGCCAGGCTGCCCCCAAACCAGACTTGCATGGAAATAACAGCCCGCGCTGTTAATCTGTTATGATAGCACATGTTCTATGGCTCACTCAAGTTATACTATATGAGACCAGGATAATGGGAACTAAGGCCTGGCGAGCAGCCCTACCACTTGGAAAGCTGAGGCAGGAGCATAGAGTTCAGTGCCAAGCCGTCTTACTACACAGAAGAAAATAGACTGTGAAGGATAAGGAGCCAGTCTTAGGAGCAGGGGCTGACGGGCGTAATGGCGGGCCTTCTGGAAGAAGTTTAAGGTAAGATTTGTGGAAGAGGAGGTTAAAATCGCCTGTGAGTGACAGGTTCAGGCAGTGAGGGAGTGGCCGCTCAACTCATCCCGAGCAGAAGCCCAGATCGAGGCTTGAGAGCACATGCGTGGGATTTCCCCATCCTCTGCCGCCATTACGCTCATCGTAATGCAAGGCTGGGTTGGAACTCTGACCTTGAGCGGCCCCCACCCACCCCGTCCCCTTTTCTCTCCCTTCTTCAGGAAGTCCGAGGTCTGGAAGCCCAGATTGCCAATTCTGGATTGACCGTGGAAGTGGATGCCCCCAAATCTCAGGACCTCAACAAGATCATGGCGGACATCCGTGCTCAGTATGAGGAGCTGGCTCAGAAGAACCGCGAGGAAATGGACAAGTACTGGTCCCAGCAGGTATGCGGGAGAAAAGACCAGCTGCCAGGGTGGGAGGGGGCGGCTGCCCAGGACGGCGGGTCCAGACTGACCCTCCCCACCCTGCAGATAGAGGAGAGCACCACCATCGTTACCACCAGGTCTGCCGAAAGCAGAGACGCTGAGAACACGCTCACTGAGCTGAGACGCACTTTCCAGGCCTTGAAGATTGATCTGGAGTCCGTGGAAAATCAGGTAAGAGTTCTCCAGTCGCCTGCTACAGCTTTTTCAGACCCCGCCCTCTGACATGTGGCCTCAGCCCCAACTCTCTCATCCCTAAGCCCTCCTCTGCACACCCCCAATCAAGAGACACCCCCCACCCAAAGATGAGCCACTTCCCCTTGCATTTCCCGTGACTCCCACACTGTAGCCCAGCACTTGACGGACAGGAGACCTTTCAGAGGATGAAAGGCTGAGCAGGCTAGGACTGGGGCCTCACCCTCCCATCTCTCTGTGCCCTGCAGAAGGTCAATTTGGCGAACAACCTTGCGGACGTGGAGGCCCGGTACAGCACGCAGATGGAGCACCTCAACGGGATCCTCCTGCAGCTGGAGTCGGAGCTGGCACAAACCCGGGCAGAGGGGCAGCGCCAGACCCAGGAGTACGAGGCCCTGCTGAACATCAAGGTCAAGCTGGAGGCCGAGATTGCCACCTACCGCCGCTTGCTGGAAGATGGGGAAGACTTCAGGTGAGTGGTGCTCCCCTGACCACAAAGCGAGGGTCGTCTCTCCACTTCCGGGGAGCCCCAAGGTCTGTTTGTCCCATAGTCACTGAGCCATGAGACTGAGTTACAAGAGCCCATTCACAAGACAAGAATAATTGAGTTAGCCTGGCGGTGGTGGCGCACGCCTTTAATCCCAGCACCAGGAGGCAGAGGCAGGTGGATAGCTGTGAGTTCGAGGCCAGCTTGGTCTGCAGAGTGAGTCCAGGACAGCCAGGCCTACACAGAGAGACCCTGTCTCAAAAAATTTTTTAAAAGAAAGAAAAGAAAAGAAAATGATTAAGCACTGCCCCTTGGTTGTTTTGGGGGTATTGAAGTTCAGCACTGAGTTTCCCTTTTCTAGAAGAAACAGCTGACTTGAATTTGGAGGTAAAGAAAGGGGCCAGGGAGAAAGAGCTGTGTCTACATTCCCCGTCTCCGTTCCGCTCTGTGGGGCTGTTCGTAACCAACGCTTGCTCATTGTTACAGTCTCAGTGATGCCCTGGACAGCAGCATGCAAACCATCCAGAGGACAACCACCCGCAAGGTCGTGGATGGCAAAGTGGTGTCTGAGACCAACGACACCAGAGTTCTGAGGCACTGAGGCCGAGAAGGCGGGTACCCCTGGGAACTAAGGGACCAATAAAAGTTGAGAGGTCACCGGATGCCATTTTGTGTCTTCCTGCTTGTGCACGTGTACTTGGGCAGTGGGAGAGGAAGGGTCTCAGTGCTTAAAACACCTGAAAGAAGATGAAGTAGGAGACGTGACAGTCGGAGGGAGAGGTGAAAGGGTAATAAAATGTGAGCTCTCCCACTCAAGAGACCTGGTGAAGAAGCCAGGCTCAGTGGTGTGCACATGTGACTTGGGGTAAGGCAGGAGGATCATGAGTTCAAGGCCAGGCTGGGCTATATAGCAAATTTCAAAACAAAAACCAAAGCTGAGTGTGGTTGCCCACTTCTAAAACCCCAGAGCTTGGAAGTGGTAAGAGGATCAGGAATTCAAGGCTTTCATCTGCTACAGAGCAAATTTGAAGCCAGCCTGAGCTATACGAGTTGCTGTCTCAAAAGGGGACCTAGGGAAGAACTTAGCAAAGCCAGGCATGGTGGCACAGGCCTCTAATGCCAGCACCTGGGAAGCAGAAGCAGGAACATCGTGAGTTCAAAGCTAGCCTGGGCTATTCCCACCCTCTTTAGAAGAAAATAGAACACACACACACACACACACACACACACACACACACACACACACACACACACACACGTTCCCCCAGGCCCTGCTCTGATACTCAGTGAAAACAGGTAAAGCCGAAGTGAGGAAGCAGAAATCCACATGGCGGCTCCTAGGCAGGCAAGCAGGCATCCACGCGAGTAAGAGTGGGAGTCCTGTGGCACGGTCCTGGGCTTGTGTTGGAGCTAAATGGCCAAGCAATGGAAACAACACAGGTCTAAAATAACAATCTGAGTCGGGGTTGGGGTGGAGGGTGCATTCAGGAGACAGAGGCAGGCCAAGCTCTATGAGTTCGAGGCCACCCTAGTCTGCATAGCCAGTTCATGACAGTCAGTGCTACATAGAGAGATCCTATCTCTAATAAATAAATAGATGATTTAAAAATAAAAATAACAGTCTCTCTATTGAGAAGATAATGTGTCTTTCTTAGTTTTAAAAAATTATGGAAGTTAACATATAGTCCAAAAGGAAAGAAGAAACTAAAATTGAAAACACATCTCTGCTGCCCAGAACTCATTTACCACAATTAAATAGGACAGGCATATACCAATATTTTATTTTGCTTTATATGTGCAGGATTATGCTCAGAGTTCTGCACCTTAATTGCTTCAGTTCATTGTTCCTCCTTTAACAATGTATCTTGGAAGGGGGCGTGTACCCTGCCTCTCTGCAGGCTGAAGTTGGACAGGACCTGGTCTGGTTACAAAGTAAGGCCTTGCCTCACCCGTTTGAACAGCTGCCAACAGCTACAGTGTGGAATACAAAGTTACTGAACCCGGATATTCCAGTAACTAGAGATGTCTTAGTCTCCAGCATGTCTGTGGAGCAAGTTAATAAAAATGGTACCATAAAAACACACCTGGGAAGGACCACTCTGGGCCAGGCCTTGTGCTGTGCTTCAGTGTATACACAGTGAATAAGATGCCTTGGAAATAAACAAATAAATAAACAAAATGCCTGTTAGTTTTTCCTCACAAGACTCACAGCTGGAGACCAAAGACACAGAGGTTTCCACTCATTTTTTCAGCATGCGTGGTAGCACCGGTTACACACCAGCCACTCTTATTGATGCTTGTGACACAACAGACAGAAAAGAGCCCGTGTGGCTGTGGGAATTACATTATGGTGATGGGAAAGGCCAATAAAGATGGCAAGGATTACACAGCATGTCAGAGGGGGTTGAGTGGTGGCATCGGCGAGAAGCAGGAAAGGAGCCTTGGAAGTGGAGTGTCAGGAGAGACGCAGTCAGGATCACAACTGAAACAAGAGTTTGCCTGAGGAAAGCAGTGTGTTTAGGGTGTCCTGAGTGGGAAAGCTAAAGGTCACGCCGCCACTTGAGGCCTTGGCTTCTTGAGCCCCAGGGGACAGCACTATGTCGGCCCGTAGCATCAGCACCCAGTCCCCAGTGCGGGCCCCGAGACAAGAAGAGTCAGGGGAGGGTGATCCGTGGGCAGAGACAGGGCCTCCCGTTCCTGAGCAAGGTCCGAGTTTCCTAAGAGGTTAGCTGGAAGTTCTGCAGGAAGGCCCCGGCTCTGACTTTCAGAGAACCCTTTCTTCTCTGCAGCATGGACCAACGGTGACTCACACTGTTTACACAGGCCTCCCCTGAGTAAACACAGCCAGCAACCCTTTGTCCCACAGATTCTTTCTGTCCTCCCAGCCACTGCCCTGTCTTCCCACCCTTGCAGCGGTCCTCTGCAGGACACTCATCTGTGGGGAGAGATGAGCTGTATTTCCTGAGATTTGTGTGGGAAGAGCAGCTGAGGTTTCCTCGCCCCATCCCTCTTCAATGTCTTCCAAATATGCAGGTTTGGCGTGGAGTGTGTTTTCTCAAACGGGGGTGCCAAACCGGCCCAAAGCTAAGGCTGAAAGTCCCTGGCAGGACCTGAGTGCTACTCCTAGCTGAATCAGGCTGATCCCAGAAACCTGAGACCAGGCACCTGACGTGCTTAGCCCTCCCCGAAGAGACAGGGGTTCGCAGTTCCCAGGGCTCTTACGCATTTGATCCTCATTACAATCCTGTGAGGTATGCGAGGCAGCAGCTGTTATTGGCTCTGGATCAGAGCTGGACACTGAAGTCCACGGACATCACATGACCTGTCCCAGTTTGCAGAGACAGGAGCTTGAAGTAGGAGGAGGCTCGGGTCTCTAGGCTCTTTCTGGAGTATGGGGCGTGTGTGTGTGTGTGTGTGTGTGTGTGTGTGTGTGTGTGTGTGTGTGTGTGTGTGTGTGTGTGTGATCCGTCCGTCTGTCTGTCTCTGTCTCTCTGTGTCCGTCTCTCTCTCTCTCTCTCTCTCTCTCTCTCTCTCTCTCTCTCTCTCTCTCTCTGTGTGTGTGTGTGTGTGTGTGTGTGTGTGTGTGTGTGTGTGTGTGCAGCTCCCTGCTTGAACTTGACCAGCCAGCCACTAAGTCAGAGTATACCAACCAGGTGTTGTAGCACACAATACCACCACAGCACACATCTCTGTGGTGAGGAAGCAGAAACTGGAAGGTCACAGCAAATTCAAGGCCAGGTGGGACTACACAGAGAGACAACACACACCACACACACATGCATGCACACACATGCATACACACACATGCACACTCAAGCACACACACATGCACATGCACACGCACTGCTGAGGCTTGAATCCTCAGACTCAGAGATTCTAACTCAGTTGTTCAAGGGTGAGGCCCCAGGATTCAGGGGAATTATTTGAAAACCTCTCTTGGTGATCTTAATAGGCAGCCCCATGTTGTTGTTTTTAATTATCAATATTATCAGTATGCCCAGCTAGCAGTCAACCAACACATACACAGACACCTGTTATATTTTAAATAGCCTTAGTTAACCTGGGGCAAGACAGACATTAATCCTCTAAACTACTTCCCATAGTGGGGCAGGTAACCCATACCTGCGCCAATCCCACGCCATCTGCTTCTAATATTTTCTATCAAGCTACCTCCCATCCACAGTTCCAAATACTTGCTAATGTTCTTCACCTGGGCCGGATTCTCCATCCACGCCGGCCATGTGCTTCTCTTCCAGCTACCCATGGCGGCCTTCTTCTCCTCCTCCCTTCTCCTCTTCTTTCTTCTCCTTCGTCTTCTCCCCAAGATTCTCTCTGTGTAAACCCGGGAACCTTAGCCACACCTATCTCACTTGCCCTGCCCAGGTGGGATGGTGTTTTACTAATTAGCATCAAAATACTTCAGACCAACCTCCAACAATTCCCCTTTTCTGTCTAAATATAAAGCCCCATTCTTTTTATATACAGCAAGTACAATTATAAAAAACTATAAAAACCAATAGGTAAGACTTACACACATGATGTCTAATCAAAAGATATTTGGGGTGTTTGGTGGGTCTGGAGAGATGGCTCAGCGGTTAAGAGCACTGACTGCTCTTCCAGAGGTCCTGAGTTCAATTCCCAGCAACCACATGGTGGCTCACAACCATCTGTGATGTGATCTGATGCCCTCTGCTGACCTGCAGGTGTACATGCAGGCAGAGCACTGCAAATAATAGTAGATAGATAGATAGATAGATAGATAGATAGATAGATAGATAGATAGATAGACAGATATTTGGCAACCTTGAAGAAAATAGTATCTATTCTATCTTGGTGAGTCTAAAGTTCTGAATGAGCTGGGCAGTGGTGGCGCACAACTTTAATCCCAGCACTTGGGAGGCAGAGGCAGGTGATTCGCTGTGAGTTCGAGACCAGCCTGGTCTACGAAGCAAGTCCAGGACAGCCAAGGCTACACAGAGAAACCCTGTCCCGAAAAAAAAAAAAGTTCTGAATGTAAATCAACATCTGTAAAAGCTCATATCTATCAACCTGAAAGTATCTATCTAGACCTAAAAGTATCGTCTTAACTCTTAAACAACAAAGCTTATTTTAAAAACTATCTGGTCTTCAACTCCATCAGAGACTTGAGAAGGAATAAATTTAACTACCTAAGTAAACAGGAAGTGCAGGTTGGCAGCTTCCAAAATGAAAAATTGACAGAGACAGTTTACTGCCTGAAAGGTCACCCAAAACTCTATAACATGGGAGCATCATCTTCAGCCTCCTGGCCCAGTACATCTGGCAGACGGATCTGTGGGGCAGGAACCGCTGAGGACTTGCTTACCCTGTCTTGGCAGAGCCTGGCCGTCGACTCTGTCTGCATCTGAGCTTGCCCGTTGTTAGGTAGAATTTTGTCTGTGGGAGAAACGAGGACATTTTTGTCCAGTGGCTGTTTTGTCGCACTCAAAGCCATCTCCACAGGAGATTCTTCAATGCTCATCATCTTCCTTATGGTAGGCTGGGTGCTGCCAGGAGTTAACCTGTCTTACTGTCACAGAATCTTTAAAAATAATAAAAAAAACATTTTAAAATGCCATATTCTATACGTCTCTGAGGTTTCTGGAGACCTTATTTAACTATAGAATCATATCTGTTAAACCTAGCATGTATATTTCTATGACCGTGACATGACCGTGAATTGGTCAACAATTGATTTGAATTACTTAATTATCTTAAACAGCCTACAATAACACTATCGGAGTATTGGAAGTAAACTATGTATTAGTTGAGCTGTATGTGTACAACACCTCATACTAGCGTGGAAATACAATGTATGAAGAATGATGTTAAACTTGAATTCTATTTCAATGTATCAAAATTAAACCCATGTTGTGTCAATATACAAAATTCTATATCAATGAATTAAAATTAACTGTATTTGTGAATAACAATTAAGGCCTTAAGTTGAGAAGTAGATTCAATAATCCACTTTTTGTCCTGTCGTCCCTACATATCTCTACACTCCCCCTTCTTTACAACCCCTATCTCCACACCTTTTAATGACAATATACATCTATAGGCCAAGAAAGCAACCAAAAACCTACCCAACCCCCCGTAAGGGAAACAGGGCGTCTTTCTCTTAAAGTTCCTTCAGGCTGTTTTGGGGCAGAGAATACTGATGTAGGGACCCAAATAAAATTGGGGGAAAATGGTTAAACAAGGTAGGAATAGTATTTGTGGTCCAGTCTCTAAATGTTGAGAAATCCCAGGCTTAATATAAGTCCTGTGTGGGACGGTCTGAAATGCTGGACCAATTGGGATCAGGAGCCTTCTTTGAAGCTGTCTTTTTCTGATGGGGAACAGCAACCGAAGCACTTGGGGCTGGAACATGAAGGATGCAGGATGTCAGCGTCTCAGCATGCTGGAGGAATGGATCCTGTCAGGTCTGATCCAGCATCAGTGTCTGGTTCTTTAATTCTGAAAACATATAATTTCTCACAAGCATCATACAGCCCTAAAACTATGCATGTGTTGTGTGTGCAGGATGCCCAGAACAGTTAAGGCTGGTTCTCGGCTCTTTGTATGAGCGGAAGAAAGACACCTGTAAATCTTCATTCATGCCATAGGAAGAATGGCATCCAATAATAAGTCATGGAGATTCTGTAACCAACAAGAAGCCTTGGCTGTGCATAGACATTCGTGTCTCAGCCAGTCTCAGAGCTATTTCCATGCAGTGGAATTAGCAATATAAGTTACCTGCTTGCTCTGCAGTTTGAATTCATGTAAACACAGACTGACTTAAGTTAGCAGCCTCTCTTTTATTCAGGTCTGTTTCATTTTGGCCTCTTTCAGAGAGGAAATATAACATCACCATTAGCAATGAACCTACAATTATCATCATATTGAAATCAAAGCAAGATTGTATAGTTCTAAATGTCCTTTTCTAGGATCTGTGGTGCCTGATGCATAGGCCAGGCCGCTCCCTGTCTCCCTGTGAGAGGCCGCGCTCACATACGCCATTACAAGATGGCGCTGACATCCTGTGTCCCATGCTGATAAACAACTAATCTGCCCATGTGCGAAGGGATTTTCCACTTGTTGTGCTCTGCCTCTCCCGTTGCGTCATCTCGCCCGATGAGCAACAGCCAATCAGGGACTGACACATCCTAAGCGGAGGACAGTTTCCTATATAAGGGATGGGTTTCTGCTCTTTGGGGTCTCCATTTTACTTGCTGTAAGCTTATGCTCTCCCTCTCAAGATGCATTAAAGCTTTACTGCAGAAGGATCCTGTGTGTGTGTGCAGCGTCGTTCTTGCTGGCGAGACGGTAACGCTAGCCACATCTCCCGAGAGAATGCTTCCCATTTTGGAGACAGGCCGGTTGCCCTGAGCAAAGGAAAAGCTTTAAATAAATTTTATATAAACTCTCATTTTATTTTAGGGTTTATGTACATCATAGGTATCTTGCACCTGGATTTTCACATTTGTTGCAGTGTTTTTGTCTCAGCCCTTCTCGACGGGAGCCGTGCAGCTGCATGTCTGTCTCCCTGTCCAACCTTGGTCTTTACTTTGACCAACAAAATATATTTCTTAGGCCGATTTACCCTTTGGCACCATATCTCCCATGGACACTTCACTTTTAAGGAGACTGGCTGGCCTTTTTTAGACCAGTTACATATATATGCCTAAGATTGACGTGTCTCCACCCTTTAGATCAGTAAGCACATATAATTCATTGTTAAGAAAAAGGAACTTAGGCAGTAAATTTAAGGAAAACTTTGTCAGTTTAAATCCTAGCCTGTCTTGTCAGCAGGGTATCACGCCCTGTGGAGACCAGGTTGGTCTGTAACTCAGGAGTTCCCCAGGCTTTGTCTCTATTGTTTTGGGATCAAAGGCCGGTGTCGTCACCAACGTCCAGTTCAACTATTTAATCTCAATTCAGTCAAAATCTTTAGAAATCTCAAGGAAAAATCATGCAGAGAAACAAGAAAATTCTAAGTCTTGGGTCAGTTGTGTCAACTTAGGCTTCAGTAAGTGAAGCCCTGTCCACCGTTCTGGGGAATTTAGTTATTGCTATCTCTTTCTGGAGAACCTTTTCCAGAAAGCGCTGACAAACACCTTGCAGCTAAGGAGCTTTGAGTCCCAGCTGCTATAAACTCTGTGGAGAAGAGACCAGTTCCTTCTCACCCTCTAGTTACTAGTAACTTAGTCTCACAGTTCTCAGCTCTCGGCCTTTCTCCCTGAGCTTTTTTAGAGAGGCTAAGGAGAAATGCGACAATGATTAAGGCCACTGCAAACAAATTCATAAACACCAAAACAAAACAAAAAAAAAGAAAAAGAAAAAAGAAAGAAAAGAAAAAAAAAGATCCAGGAGTCTTCTGCCATGGCACCTTAGAGAGGGACCATAGCAGTTTTTATTTTATTATTTTTCTTCTTCTTCTTCTTCTTCTTCTTCTTCTTCTTCTTCTTCTTCTTCTTCTTCTTCTTCTTTCCGCCCCCCCCCCTCCCAGACAGGGTTTCTCTGTGTATCCTTGGCTGTCCTAGAACTCACTCTGTAGACCAGGCTGGCCTCAAACTCACAGCGATCTGCCTGCCTCTGTCTCCCAAGTGCTGGGATTAAAGTCATGCACCACCACCGCCAGGCTTTATTTTATTATTTTTTTAGGCATTTAACTCCATTCCCTAGGCCGGTTTAGAACACTGCCAGCCTCCTAGTTCTGCCCCTCCAACCAGCCATGTGTCTGTAGCCATGTTTGCTCTGGCCCATGGATTCTCTCTGGGAGCTATTCCCCCCTTTCACACTATGATAAAATATGATTGTTAAGAGTGTGGATATTGGCCAGGCGTGGTGGCGAATGCCTTTAAACCCAGCGCTCAGAAGGGAGAGGCAGGCGGAATCGGCCTGAGTTCGAGGCCAGCCTGGTCTACAAAGGGAGTCCAGGACAGCCAAGGCTACACAGAGAAACCCTGTCTCGGAAAACAAAAACAAACAAACAAAAAGCGTGTGGATACCTACCCCACGTCTAGCGCCACTTGTTGTTTTTAAGTTACCTGAGAAAAGACCAGGAAGGAAACAGGAGGAGAGAGGAGGAGAAGGCCGCCATGGGTGAGGTAGAGGAAAAGCACATGGCCGGCATGGATGGAGACTTGGCCCAGATGAAGAACATGAGCAAGGATTTGGGATTATGGATGGGAGGTGGCTTGATAGAAGTTATTAGAAGCAGATGGCGTGGGATTGGGACACCTGCCCCACTCTGGGGAGGCAGTCTAGAGGACTAATGTCTGCCCTGTCCCAGGTTAACTAAGGCTATTTTAAAATATAACAGGCGTCTGTGTCTTGACTGATTGCTAGCAGGTTATACTGAAGTAATAATAATCATAGGCCCTAATAATAAACGTCATGGGGCCCTACTGACAATTAAAAACAACACCATGTTGTCCCTAGCGTCGGCACCAGGGCACGTCAGGCTCTGCCTACTCTAATTGAGCAGCGTCCTGCTGCAGAAGCCCAAGGCCACTTGCCAGTTCTCCCCATTCCCCAGCAGGGAAAGGCGCCTGCCTGGAGGGCAGCCATTCTGTCCCGAAGCACCAAAAGGAAGGTGACCCGTCACAGGATGACGACGTACAGTCACCTGTCCCAAGCTGTACGTGTCCCATTCCACCCGGCCCAGATAATGAACTAGCAAATAGTGCTGGTAACTGAAAGTGGTGTGTATCATAGGACAACACTTGGGCAATTAAAAAAAAAGTAGCTTAATAATTCATGCAGAGATCTCCTGAAGGGAAACTGAAATTAATGATTCCATCTGAGGGGGGGAAGTTTGGTGTAGGGAGTCATGAAAGTTGGAGACCTGTTTTGAAATCTGTGTCCACCAACATCTTCCAAGTCAGTTATTACTAATATAATTGTTTTAAAAGGTAGACGGTTAGCTGGGCTGAGGTGGCACATGACTTTAATCCCAGCACTCGGGAGGCAGAGGCAGAGGGATCTCTGAGTTCAAGGCCAGCCTGGTTTACAGAGTGAGTTCTAGGACAGCCAAGACTACTCAGAGAAACCCTGTCTCAAAAAGACAAAAACAAAAACAGAAGAAAAGGAAGAAGAGGAGGTGGAGGAGGAGAAACAGAGAAAAAAGATAGGGTTGTATATTAATATACTAAGCTAAGTATAGTGGTACACGCCTTTGATCCCATCACTCCAGAGGCAGAGACAGAGATCTCTGTGAGCCCTAGGCCAGCCTAGTCTACATAGTGAGATTCTATCTCAAAACAAACAAACCCAAGTACATGCTAGGCAAACACCATGCCACTGAGCTACATCAACAATTCATTGTTTGTTTGTTTGTTTGTTTTTCCAATTTTGGTTTGAGACAGGGTCTTGCTAAGTTACCAGACTGGCCTTGAACTTACCCTGTATATAGCTCAGGCAAGCCTTGAACTTGTGATCCTTCTGCCTCAACCTCCCAAATAGCTCCCAAGGGCCCCCACCCCACCCCTGCTAAGTTCTGTAAAGTTACAAGAACCCACAGCATGCCAGGGAACTGAACACTGCAGTCATGTTTGCAGCTGCTCTTTCCCTCCACTCGACACGTCACACGGCAAGATTTACCAAGAACTCATTATTCACCAAGATCTGCTCCTGGCACCAGGGATATAGGGAGAAGAATACGTAAACATATCGTATGTATGTGCGCATGGCTGTTATGGAGTTCATATCGGAGCAGATAGAGACAATACGGGATAAATGGAGCGAGCTGTACGGTATGTTAGAAAGACAATGTTGCGGGGGAAAGTAGGTCCAGACTGGGGAGTCAGGAACGTGGATGATATGAAATTCCTGTCGAAGTGGTAAAACTTGCCAAAAGCCACGTGTGGTGGTACCACATCTGTAATGCCAGCGGCCCCAAGTCTCCACCTGGCCCCAGGGATTAGGGCACTGATACCTTGGGGGAGGAGACCATTAGCCAGGGTAGACTGGGTAGAAGGTGACGTTTGAGTCAAGGCTGGAGGAAGTAGGAGTGTAGGCCTGGCCTAGCAGGGAGGGAGGACGTCGTCCTGGCTGTAAGCTAGTGTCTTCTGTCCTTACCGCTTCCTGTCAGATTCACCACGCTCTTTCCTTGGGACCCTCAGGATGTTGTAAAGAAAGGGGAGACTGACAACCTATGCTCCCAAAGTTTCCTCCCTATCTTTCCTGCACTCTGCACTGCCCAAGGGACACCACTGACGTCTAACAGCTTCTTCTGTCTCCACCTTTCCAGCCTCTGCGCCCGGAACCTTCTGTGAGCACCGACGTCATTTCACGCCTGGCCTCCACCTCTGCCCATCTGCCTCCATGGCTAGCCATCCAAACCCTGGCTTCACACGCTGTCCCAGCCTTTCTTCTCCTTGGGTCATTTTGTTTATTATTTTTATATTATTATTACTTATCTATTGTTATTTAGTGGGATGTGTGTGTGTCTGTGTGAATGTGTGTGTATGTGTGTGTCTGTGTGTCTGTCTGTGTATCTGTGTGTGTCTGTGTGTGTGTGTGTGTGTATGTGTATCTGTCTGTGTGTGTGTCTATGTGTATGTATCTGTGTGTGTGTGTCTGTGTGTGTGTCTATGTGTATGTATCTGTGTGTGTCTGTGTGTGTGTGTATTTCTGTCTGTGTGTATATGTGTGTATGTGTGTGTGGTGTGTGTGTGTGTGGTGTGTGTGTGGTGTATGTGTGTGTGTATACAGAGGCCAGAGGAAGACCCTGGATCTCCAGGAGCCATAGTCACCTGACACTTGACGCTTGACATTCAGGATCCACACTCTGGCCCTGTGGAATAGCAGCAGGTGTTCTTAGCCACTGAGAAATCCCACATTTCCATCTCTCCAGTTCCATTTCTTGAGCTGCAGATTTGTGTTTTTCAGCTGCTCTGGTTCTACATGTGGCACAGTTAGCTATTTATGTCACCTCTCCCATGAGATTATCAACACCTTGAAGACAAACAGTACGTTAGTCATCCCGTCATCGTCCTGGAGAGGCTGTGACAAGGGCAATAACTGTGGTAGTCGTATAATTGCAGTCATAATAACCGGTGTCCCGTGAGCACTTGTGTCAGCTACTGCATCAAGTGCCTAATGTGTGCTGTGGTGATTTGCTCAACTCTGTGAATGAAACAATAGGATAAGTCCCATTTTGCACCTGAAGAAACTCTAAGGCTCAGAGAGATAGATATTTTTCCTTTAAAAAATTTTTATTTATTTTGAGGAAGGATTGGCAGCACAATGGCACAACCAGGGATGGAGAGGTTGCCTTAAAAAGGTAGGAGAAAACTGACAGCCAGGCGGTGGTGGCGCACGCCTGTAATCCCAGCACTTGGGAGGCAGAAGCAGTCAGATCACTGTGATGTGTGGGCTTCTAAGCCCTCACCCCCTGGGATGGCTTGCGTGTACTACAGTTGGAACCAACCATGAGCTCTTCAAGCAAGGGACCAGAGCCGGGCGTGGTGGCGCACGCCTTTAATCCCAGCACTTGGGAGGCAGAGGCGGGCGGATCGCTGTGAGTTCGAGGCCAGCCTGCTCTACAAAGTGAGTCCAGGACAGCCAAGGCTACAGAGAGACCCTGTCTCGAAAAAAAAAACAAAAAAAAAACAAAAAAAAAAAGAAAGGGACCAGGCTTGACTCGGCTTGAAAGTTGCCTCCTAGCAGCTGGCCAAATTTGTGTCTCCTGTTACTACGGTTGGCCCCCGTGATGACTGGCCTTCGGGAGGGAAGACTTCAGACACAGACTGCTACGGTGGGGAAAGAGAACCAGCTGTTCCATCATGGCCCTGGGTGCTCAGGCTGTGCTGGTGAGCTTACAGAGAGAACACAGGACGCCAGCAAGTCTAAATGCCCAGCCAATGAGGACAGGCTGTTTCTGAGACAGCTCCTGAGGCCACCAGCTGGTGCCGCTAAAGCTGGACCTGTGCCTTGCTGAGTTAGGTCTGGATCTTAGAGAAATCCTAGAGGAAAGGGCTTGAGGACAGGTGTCCTAAGAACACGTTTTTTTGTTGTTGTTGTTGTTGTTGTTGTTGTTTGGTTTTTTGTTTGTTTTTTGTTTTTGTTTTGTTTTGTTGGGGTTTTTTGGGGGGTGGGTTCGAGACAGGGTCTCTCTGTGTAGCCCTGGCTGTCCTGGACTCACTTTGTAGACCAGGCTGGCCTTGAACTCACAGGGATCCGCCTGCCTCTGCCTCCCGAGTGCTGGGATTAAAGGCTTGTGCCACCACGCCCGGCTTAGAACAAGTTTTGAGATAGACTTTTGGGTGCGTTGTGAGCAGAACCTTCTACATCTTCCTGGCTGGCAAAGGCCGCCCTTTTTTTTTTTTTTTTTTTCCATCCAAGGCAGCTGCTCCTCCCTTGGGTAGAGGTTCTGCGGGCGGCTTCACCTGAGGAGCCTAGTGCGCGAGGGTGCTTCAGACCTGTGGCGGAGGCGACAAGCACGGGAGCTGAGCCTAGAGGAGACACGCGCCAACACAAAGAATCACAAATCTGTCGTTAGTTTATACAGCACGGGCTTAGGGGCCGTGTGGGGCTGGGTCCTAAGAGTGCTAAGCTGGAGAGGGAGCGCGGCGGTTTTAGAGGGAGCACCAGTTATTCACAGGGGCCCAGAGCGAACTGTGGCAGTTGGGGATCTTAGCTGACTGTGGGAACCGTGGGACCTGGAGGACGGTACCCTCACTGAGGCACTGACACATTCACTTACCTATTTCTTTCTGACACGAGAGCTTACTTTCTAGCCCAGGCTGGCCTCACGCGATACAGCAAAGCCCGGGCTGCAGAGGTGGCTCAGCTGCTGAGAGCACTGGCTGCTCTTTGGAAAGACACCAGGTTGGGTCCCAGCACCCAAGTGCAGCTCACAGCTGTCTGCACAGACAGACACAGGCACACAAAATTAGGTTACTAAAAACATTTTTAGCAACCTCCTTGCCTCAGTCTATGGATTAAAAAAAAAGTTTTTTTAAAAAAATTTACCGGTTTAAATAGAAAGGATGCTTTTTGAACTCCTTAGAGCTGAGCCCAGGCCCTCGCACATGCCAGGCAACTACTCTACCATGAACTCCATTCCCAGCTCTGAAGCCGGGCATGGTGGTACCCACCTGTGATCCCAGCACTGGGGAAGGCAGGGGCAGCTGGATCTCTATGAGTTCACGGCCAGCATGGTCTACAAAGCAAGTCCAGGACAGCCAAGGCTAACACAGAGAAACCCTGTCTTGAAAAAGAAAGAAAGAAAGAAAGGAAGAAGAAAAAACAAATTCTCAGTATGTAACACAAGATGGCTACAAGTTTGCCTTAGACTTCTATGATTGTAAGGATGGCCCACTAAACCCAGCCTCAGCATAGCATTCTTTTAAAATGCTGTGCTGGGGGCTGCAGAGATGGCTGCACACTTAAGAGAGCGTATGGCTTGTGCTGGGTAATTCTATGTCAACTTGACACAAGTTAAAGTCACCTGAGAGGAGGGAACTCCAATTAGAGTTCCTCCACAGGCTGCAGACTATTTTCTTAATTAGGCTGTAGGGTCGGGCCCAGCCCACTGTGGGTGGGGCCATCCCTGGGGTGTGGTCCTGGGTTCTATAAGGAAGCAGGCTGAGCAAGCCAGTAAGCAGCACCCTCCATGGCCTCTGCATCAGCTCCTGCCTCCAGATTCCCATCCTGCGTGAGTTCCTGCCCTCACTGGTTTTCGTGATGAACTTTTGTTATATGAAAGCATGAGCAAAATAAGCTCTTTCTTCCACGTCTTGCTTTTGGTCACATGTTTCATCGTAGCAATAGTAATCCTGAGACACCGCTCTCGCAGAGGACCCTAGTTTAGTTTGGAGCACCCGCATTGTGCAGTTCAGAACTGCCTGTCAGTCCAGAGCCAGAGGATCAGGGCCCTGCTCAAATGCCTCTGGTGCTTCACACACACACACACACACACACACACACTTGTAGAATCCAAAGGCATCAGGTACTCCTGGAGTTGGAGCTACAGGCAGTGGTGAGCTGGCATGGGTGCTGGGAACCTAACTCAGTCCTCCAGAAGGGCAGCATCTACAACCTCAGTCCTCTCCTGTCATTGCCACCACCACCACCATCATCACCATCTCCATCACTATCATCATCATCATCATCATTGCCACCATCATCATCATCACCATCATCACTACCACCACCATCATCATCACCATCATCACCACCATCATCACCACCACCACCATCATCATCATCACCACCATCATCATCACCACCACCATCATCACCATCATCACTACCACCACCACCATCATCACCACCACCATCATCACCACCATCATCACTACCATCACCACCATCATCATCACCATCACCATCATCACCACCATCATCATCACCACCACCACCATCATGCATACAAATTAAGTATATAAAATACTATTAAGCTAATGAGTTTTCCCCCTGTTTACTGATAAACAAACAAAAAAATCTCTAGGGGGATATTGGGTTTTTCCCAGCATTCCCAGTTATACAAAATCCTTGGCTACCTCAGTCTTTTTCATCAGCTGTCTGTCTCAGAGGCAGCCTGGCCTACAAGAGTGAGTTCCAGGACAGCCAAGGCTACACAGGCTACAACCCTGTCTCTGGGGGAAACAGGACACTAGGGCTGAGAGATGGCTCAGCAGTTAAGAGCACTGGCTGCTCTTCCAAGGGACCTGGGTTCAGTTCCCAACACCTACATGGCAGCTCACAACTGTAACTCCAGTTCTGTGAGATCTGATGCCCTCACACAGACAGACAGACAGACATTCAGGCAATGCACATAAAATAAAATTTAAATAAGTGAATATCATTAAACAGAAAAACTCTGGACACCTCCCCATCTCACAGACTGCACACTACATTGATGACGTCATGCTAATAGGCTCCAGAGGCCTTGGCTGATACACAACACGCCAGGCTTACACCGTACATGAGCCCCTGAAAAACCCAAAGTCCAGTAAAGGTTCTGGAATTCAGACATGGAGAACACCAGGCAGCTCCTGCAGACTGTGGACTTTGCAGCCCCTATCACCAAGAAAGACAAAACACCTGCTCTACCCAGTTGCCGAGGAATGGAAAACACGGAGCCCTTTGATGCGGGAGTCTGCAGCTGGCCCAGCCCACGGCACAGCAGCCAGTAGGCCTCACGGACCCTCCGTTCGACAAAGGGCTCCTGGTTGCCTCCCTCAAAAACTCAATGTCCAACCACAAGGCATCAAATGCGAGTGACACCATCTAAAGGCTCAGATCCGGGCGGAGACTCCTGTGGCCCCTCAGTTCCCGTTCATCGCCAGCCTTCAGGCTTGGAAAGGAAGGTGGCCAGGCATACGAGCTCTATTGATTCCTGGCTACCAGCTAATATTTTAACCAGATGTTTGAGAACTTGGGGAGATTGGGGGAAACAGGGGCATGGACTAGAGCCTCAAAAATATAAGACTCTTCTCATGGATTGTGACCTTTCACCAGGTGGAGTGGGGAGTCTTTCTGGGAGACAGAGAATTTAATAACCTGTGCTCCCTTTCTCACCTACCTCTAGTTTTGCTCCCAGGATAGGAACACAGTAGTCATGGTAACAAACACAGAGATTATTACGTGTAAGAGATAGAAGATTCGTCCTCTCTGACAGAGATACTCCGGACACAGACGAAGTCCAGTATGCCCTTAGATGGTGAAAAACGTGTTTGCTGTCACCGCAGCTCGGACAGCACTGCTTCTGGACAGTCTCACGGAAAATCCAGACAGACAGGCGTGCAGATGCTCACCTTGATTAGAGTCCGGTGAGTCACGGTGTCAGACTTCTAACCTACAGAGCTGAGGCGTGGAAATACGTTTCGCTTTAAGGTTGAGATGACTTTGTCACAGTGGTAGCAGGAAGTGAAGGCAAACTCAGCCCCAGTATGCGCAAATAATGTCCCTGTGGCTAAGGGGACAGAGGTGCACTCGAGACTGAGAACTATGTGTGAGGTAATGGTGAGCTGTGCAGCAGACAAGACTAAAGTAGGGCTGGGTGGGACCACAGCTCAGCACGACACCCGGCGTAGTCTAAACCTGGGGTGGTGGTACCGCATCTGCCATATGAGCACCCAGGAGGTGGAGGCAGGCCATCCTTGCCTCCATGGTTAGTTCGAGGCCAGCCTGGGCTACAGGAGATTTTATTTAACCCAACAAGCAAACAAAAACCGCTAACTGGGCATGATGATGAGCACTTGCAGTTCTAGTACTGAGGAGGCAGAGACGGGAAGAGGACTGGCTGATCCAGGCCAGCCTGGTCTACAGAGTGAATTCCAGGCCAGCCTGGTCTACAGAGTAAGTTCCAGGCCAGCCTGGTCTACAGAGTGAGTTCCAGGCCAGCCTGGTCTACAGAGTGAGTTCCAGGCCAGCCTGGTCTACAGAGTGAGTTCCAGGCCAACCTGGTCTACAGAGTGAGTTCCAGGCCAGCCTGGTCTACAGAGTGAGTTCCAGGCCAGCCAGGGCTACACAGCAAAACCCCATCTCAAAAAAAAAAAAAAAAAAGCCACAGAACTAAAATTTCATGAAATGAAACAACAAATATCTCTGGGGAAAGTGGCATAGGACAAGGCTTATTAAACTTCCATTCATAGCCAGGGGTGGTGGCCCACGCCTTTAATCCCAGCACTCAGGAGGCAGAGGCAGGAGGAACTCTGAGTTACAGGCCAGCCTGGTCTACTGAGTGAGTTCCAGGGATATACAGAGGGATATACAGAGAAACTTTGTCTCAAAAAAACCCAAAAATTAATTATTAATTAACTCCCATTCATGACTGTATTTGCCCAAGAAAAATTTATGTAACCAGGTACATAGGTATATAATGCTAACATTTTCTTTCTTTTCTTTCTTTTTTTTTGGGGGGGGGGGAGGTTTTGAGACAGGGTTTTTCTGTGTGTCCTTGACTGTCCTGGACTCACTTTGTAGACCAGGCTGGCCTCAAACTCACAGTGATCCACCTGCCTCTGCCTCCCAAGCACTGGGATTAAAAGACATGCACCACCACGGCTTGACAATTCTAACATTTTCTAATAGTAAATCATAAATTTATTTTAAAACAATTCTTTCGATATACATATTAAAAACAAAAGTGAACCGGGCGTGGTAGCACATGCCTTTAATCCCAGCACTCAGGAGACAGAGGCAGGTGGATCACTGTAAGTTCGAGGCCAGCCTGGTCTACAAAGCAAGTCCAGAACAACCAGAGCTATACAGAGAGACCCTGTCTTGAAAAACCAAAAAATAAAAATAAAAACAAAAGTGAATTTTCATAGTAATTTGATGAACATACTTGCTTATTTCACTTTTATTTCTTGGCTTTTGAGACAAGGTTTCCCGTAGCTGGCCTTGAACTGCTGACCCTCCTGCTCCTGCTTCACACAGACAGGAGATCACACATCACAGGTGTGCACCACACATCTGGAGATCACACATCACAGGTGTGCACCACCACATCTGGAGATCACACATCACAGGTGTGCACCACCACATCTGGAGATCACACATCACAGGTGTGCACCACCACATCTGGAGATCACACATTGCAGGTGTGCACCACCACATCTGGAGATCACACATCACAGGTGTGCACCACCACATCTGGCCCTCTGTAAACATAACAAATAAATCTTAGCCGAAGGCTTAGCAGGGCAGGAAACAACATTTCAATGGTTTCCAGAGCTGATCAATATTGTGTCTCTCTATGTGTCCATGCCGAAGACATCTCACTCAAACACATAACGTAGTCGTGGACACTTTATGTCATTTCACAAGTCGTGAAATTTTTGTTCTAATCCTAAAATCAAAATTCATTTAACAATTAAAAAAACATAATAAAGCTCAAGTCAGCAACTCAAATAGCAATTAAAACTTCTCTTTTGGGTTTATTTGTTTTCGTGTATGGTTTGCCTGGGTGTCTGTGTGCACTGTGTGCGTGCCTATTGCCTGTGGCAGTCAGAAGAGGGCGTTAGAGCCCCTGGGACTAGAGTTACAGATGGTTGTGAGCCGCCATGCGGGTGCTAGGAATTGAACCCAGGTCCTGTGGAGGGGCAGTCAGTGCTCTTAACCACTAAGCCATCTCTCCAGCCTCAAACATTGCATTTTTAAAAGAAAAAAAAAATCTAATTTGTTTTTAACCACTTAGCCATCTCTCCGCCCCTCAAATGCAATTTCAAAATTCATATACTCTGTCCAGTCTCAAACCTGAGACAACTGCTAACTGAGCTGCCTATTAACATATCAAAGCTGGCGGTGAGCCGAGCAAAACCCTAGCGCTCAGGAGGCAGAGGCAGGCGGATAGCAGTGAGTTCGAGGCCAGCCTGGTCTACAAGAGTTCCAGGACAGCCAGCGCTGTTACACAGAGAAACCCTGTCCTCGAACAACCAAACAAGAGGGAGGAGGAGGAGGAGGACGAGGAGGAGGAGGAGGAGGAAGCAGCTCAGCTGGTGATGTCTGCCAGCCTCTCTCAGGGCCAGCACCTCTTACTGAGACGTCCTGGCCGGCATACCCCCGTTTTCTCCCCCACATCCACAATAGCCTTCTTCTCAAGCATTACCCAGGAGCACCGTGTCCCACTCATCTGGTGCCTAAACCACGGGAGCGGCGCAAACGACCTCCTTCCTCAGGACTCTGGCAGCTCTGAACCAAGGTGCCATCTCACTCTCCTGTGGGCCATTTGTTTCTGCTGCCCTCTGCCCCCCACCAAATTTGGCTTCAGGTTCCAAGGTCTGCATCTTCAGCCACCTCCTAATTATTCACACACACACACACACACACACACACACACACACACACACACAAACACACACAAACACACACACACACATACCTGCCCCCGGCCCCCTCTCTCTCCTTTGTAACTGTTTCTCTGGCTCCTGCAGGCTGCTATGCCTCCTGGGCACAGTCTGGCCTGCTATACCAGTCTGGGTATCTTCCGACCGACTGCCCACATGGGCACATCTTTCTACGAAAGACACTTACCATCTCCTTTCTCCGGAAAGCCTCTCAGCTTCCTCCCGCAATACACTGGGACCCGCCCCTGCCCCCGCCCAGGAGCTGCAGACCACCTGTCCCCCTTGCTTCCTCCCTGTGCTTGTTTTTCTATTCACCAAAACAACACAACACAAAAGTTGAGCTAATTTGATCCACGGTGAGGAGGGTTAGGTTTGAGCGATGCTAGGAAACTGTTTCCCACAGTTAAACCTAACGTTTCAATCAAAGCAAACAACTTTGCACGCATAGTGGAAACTCCAACATTAGTTGCTTTGAATTTAAGCAGAAGTGGCTTTTTTTCTCTTAATTAACTTCTTTTGGGGGTTGATTTCGACACAGGGTCTCTCTGTGTTAGCCTTGACTGTCCTGGACTCACTTTGTAGACCAGGCTGGCCTCGAACTCACAGCGATCCGCCTGCCTCTGCCTCCCGAGTGCTGGGATTAAAGGCGTGCGCCACCACGCCCAGCTCTCTTAATTAACTTTTTGTTTGCATTTTATTTTACCTTATATGCCTGCCGTGGTGAGGACGAAGAGCACAGGGCAGCTTGCAGGATTCGGTTCTCTACAAACGTGGTTGGTGGGCAGGGAGCGGGCGTGGGGTGGGGGGGTTGGGGGGTTGGGGGGGTGGGGGGGGTGGGGGGGGTGGGGGGGAGACCAAACCCCTCGGCCATCTCTCCGGTTCAGGTGTTTCTGGAGTTCGTTGATAGTGTGTGGTGTGATGTCTTGCTTAGTTCAGAGAACACATCATGTGAGCGTAGAGCCAAGACTGCAAAGAAATCAGGGACGGCAGCACACCAGTGCTGTCAGAAACTGGGTTCCAATAGTCATGTGACTCTTTGTGGGTTTATCACGTGGTTGATGTTTGAGTTAGTAAGCAAGTTCGTTGAGACAGAATATCACTCTGTGGTCCAGGCTAGCCTGTAGCTCCCTAGGTAGCCCAGACTGGCACTGAGCTCCCTACCTCTTCCCACTCCAGTGCCAAGGTGGCAAGCACCAGCCAACTGCCACACTCATCACGCTGATTTTCAGTTTGTTTGGTTTATTCACGATTCTGTTTTTGCATTTGGTTGGTTGGTTGCTGTTGTACATTCAGAAACGGTTTACTATTACTAGTTTTGTGTGACTCCCATGCTCAGTGATGTGACCCACATGGGGTTTAAGAAGCCAGGATACAGAAAAGTGTGACCATGGTATCCTGTATAGAACTCATGAGAGTCATGGAGTTTTTTTGTTTTGTTTTGTTTTGGTTTTTGTTTGTTTGTTTTTGGTTTTTTAGACAGGGTTTCTCTGTGTAGCCTTGGATATCCTAGACTCACTTTGTAGACCAGGCTGGCTTTGAACTCACAGAGATCCTCCTGCCTCTGCCTCCCTAGTGCTGGGATTAAAGGTGTCCGCCACCACACTCAGGTGAGAGTCATGTTTTTATTCTTAGAATAATAACCGTAGATGTGGAGATGAGAATGAGTTAGGCTGCCTCTACGTTGGTGGGATTTCCCTAAAGAATAGTTAAAGAAAGTTCTTGGGAATACAAAAAAAAAAAAAGATTAAAGAAGGAATCTTGGAAGATTAGGAAGAAGAAGCATCACAAAGACTGAAAGTGTGTGTGCGTAGATCTTTCTCATGTTGACGTCCCTAAGTTATGTTCACGTTCGAAGCAAAAATTACAACTTAACTGTTTTTAAATTACATACGAAAAAAAATAAGATGACTGGGGCTGGCGATGTGCCCCCGTTGGGAGAGTCCGTGCTTAGCTCTGGATTTCTCATCCACAGCTCCACGTGAAGCAAGGCGTGGTGGGTGATGGCCGCGCGTCCAGCACTCATGAAGCAGAGGCAAGAGATCAGAAGAAGTTCAAGGTTGTCCTCAGTTAGAGTGAGGAGTTCGAAGCCAGCCTGGATGTAGAAGACCCTACCTCCAAACAAAACAACCACAAAACCAGTCCTCCAGACTCAAAAATGTATGCACGACCCAGTTACAGGCTGTTTAAAAAAAAATAAATCAATCACTTTTTAAATAGTGCTAGGTCGTTGCAGTGATGTATGCCTTTAATCTTGGCACCTGCAAGACCTAAGCAAGGCAACTGCCAAGTTCAGGAGGTGCCTGTGCTACATAGCAAGTCCTTGCCTTAAGCAGACAAAAGTAAATAATAAATAACTAAAGTGAAAACAGAAGAATAGAGGAGGAAATTCAATAGAACAAAACAAAGCCCTGGGTGTTTTTGTCGTTGTTTTCCATGCTGTGTACTGAACTCGGGGCTACAGGATTGCAGAGCAAGCATTCTACCAGAGATCGGCACCCTGGGCCTTAAAGGTTCTTTAGAACCACTTTTTTTGAAAAGACCAATAAGTTAAAAACGAGACTGGCAAATTTAAAAAGAGAGGTGACAAGCTATCAAAATCAGCAAATAAAATGGGATTTTGCTCTTGTTCTTCGGAGACTCCGGCAATCAGAGTCTATCCCTAGAAGCCCGACTGAGAGCCAGAGTCCAGAGTTGATACAAAAGCAAAGGAATTTACTGAGCTGACGAGTCAGGGTCCACCATACTCCAGGGAGAAAGACCCCGTTCTGTAATGGCAGCGGGTTTAAATACCCTTACAGAGTACAAACACGATTGGCTAGTTGACCTTTAAAATGATTGCCTAAGTAATGGTGCGGGCAGGGAAAAAGGCGTGGGCAGGAGAAAAGAAGGAAGCTCGTATCCAAGTATCCGGGGGATTATCCCAATTGGGAGGGGTAAACACATTCCTGAGGTAGTTTTCCTGGAAAAGTTTAAGCACATGGTGGCCATCCTGCCACACACTGGCAGGATCTGATACTGCTGTCCCCAGTTCAAGATGGACTCCTCATTACTAGACTCTTCAAGACAAGGCCTCATGTTGCCAAGGCTAGCCCATAACTCACCATGCAGCCTTAAATCCATCGCGCTGACTGGAAACTCCTGACGCTCCTGCCTCACTCTCCCAGAGTGCCGGATAGCTAGTACACACCTGCTGTGCACATGGCCTAAACGGTTTTGTTTGTTTGTTTGTTTGTTTGTTTGAGCTATAGCCAAGATTACTCTAAATCTTGGACACGTAAATGAGCTAGGAGGGTAGGTGGAACAGTCAGGAAAGGCGGAAAAAAAATCATCGGAGCTGTGAAGTCCTTGTACACATACAGTAGTTCAAACTGTAAGTCACACCTGCAGCTGGGAAGTCCTTACACACGTACAGTGATTTGAACTGTAAGTCACACCTGCAGCTGGGAAGTCCTTACACACGTACAGTGATTTGAACTGTAAGTCACACCTGCAGCTGGGAAGTCCTTACACACGTACAGTGATTTGAACTGTAAGTCACACCTGCAGCTGGGAAGTCCTTATACAAGTACAGTGATTTGAACTGTAAGTCACACCCGCAGAGGAGTGATAGAGGACAGACACCCCCAAGGAACCCAGCAAACACACACCAAGACGCCCTGGTCTTACTTTTGTTTGGAGAGGACGTCTCAGCACGTTGCCCATCCCCCCACCCCCACCCCCCTGCTCCCCCCATCCCCCACCCCCCACCCCACCCCCACCCCTGCCAGTGCCGGGTTACACAGTGGCCTTTGCTCAGTTGGTTTTTGACAAAGGTGTAAATGCAGTTCAGGGGAATTTAGCACCATTTGTGCTAAAGCAGCTGGAGGTATGCAGCCCAAGAACAATGGGCCTGACCCTTCCCACAGCCTTGCACAAACATTCACTCAGAATGGATCACAAATTCAAGTAAAAAAAAAAACTGTAAAGCTATAGAACTTTTAGAGGAAAAATAAAGTACTAGGGGGGAAAATCTTTGCGCTGTAGGACTAGGCAGAGTTCTTAGACTTGGCATCCACATCATAACCTCACAGAAACAAAACTCGGTAAGTCGTACTCAGAATTAAGAGCATTTAAAAAGCGTGCCTAGCCTAGTACTCCAAGGCTGGGAGGTAAAAGAGTAGAGCAGCCAAGGCCTGCCTGGGAAACTGAGTGAGATCAAGGCCAACCTGGACAAAATTTTTAAAAATACACAAAATACAAAGGATGTGGCTCACTGATAGAGGGGCTGCTGAGCCTTTGTAAGGCGCTGGGTTCAGTGTAACCCAACGGGGCTGCCCGGGTGGGGTGGGGTGGGGGTGGGGTGGGGGTGGGGTGGGGGGCCGGGAACAGAGAGGCAGAGAGACCGCAGACAGGGGAATAAGCATGCTACAGGCTGGGAGAGAGGTCTGCGAGCCTTCCCGCGATGCCAAGTATCTAAAACACATGAAGGACTCCAAAACTCAGCAGCAAAACCATCCAACTAGAAAGTGGACAAAGGGCCACTGAAGAGATGGCTCAGAGGTTAAGAGCACTGGCTGCTCTTCCAGAGGTCCTGAGTTCATTTCCCAGAACCCACACGGGGGCTCACAACCATCTAATGCCCTCTTCTGGCGTACAAGTGTACATGCAGGCAGAACACTGTGTCCAGAATAAATAAATAAATCTTAGAAAAAAGGAAGTGGACAAAGGATAAAATTGTCCTGGTTAGCGTTACTATTACTGCGATGAAACACCATGACCAGCACTCAGGAGGCAGAGGCACTCTCATTCCAGAACTCGGGAGGCAGGCGGATCTCTGTGTGTTCGAGGCCAGCCTGGTCTGCAGAGAAGGTTCCAAGGCTACACAGTGAGATCTGTCTCAAAAAGAAAAAAAAGAAGACCTCAATATTCCCAGTACCACAAGGACCCCAGTTCTGTTGCCCCTGTATAAGGCACGCACCTCTCTCTGACCCTGTCTCCTGGTGCTCGCCAGGCTGTTTCCCTTTCAAGAATGTCACCCAAGTGGAGTTCTGCAGCATGCAGACTTTGGGAATTGGCTGTTTTCAATCAGCTGATTCTCTGGAGATTTACCCAGGCTCTCTCACTGTTAGGTATCCCACAGGGTGGATGAAATAACCCATTTTGCTTAACCATTCACCCATTGAAAGACATCTGGATTAGCTCCAGTTTTTACTTAGAATAAAGCTGTTATTCTTGTAGGGTGTGTGTGTGTGTGTGTATGTGTGTGTAAGTTTTTTTATTTTTACATTTTATATGTATGTGTGTTTTGCCTGTGTGTATGCCTGTATAGCCTGTTTATACAACATTTTCGGAAGCCAGAAGAGGACATTGGATTTCCTGGAAACTGGAATTACAGATGGCCATGAGCTGCTCTGTGGGTACCAGGAGCTGCAAGAACTCTTAACTGATGAGCCATCTCTCCTGCCCCCTTCACTACTTTCTTCTTTCTTTTTTTCCGGTTTTGTTTTGTTTTGTTGTTTTATTTTGTTTTGTTTTCAAGACAGAGTTTCTCTGTGTAGCCCTGTCTGTCTTGGACTTGCTTTGTAGACCAGGCTGGCCTCAAACTCACAGCGATCCACCTGGCCTGAATGTTGAGATCCCAATCCGTGTCAATACGCTGTGACATTGTGCTGTCGTTTCCCCAGGGGTTACCATTAGGTCCAGAGATGGTGACAGGGGCGTTAGGAGTTCAAGGCCAGATTAAGACTACAGAGCGCGTTCAGGCCCATGATGGAGAAATTGGGTAAAAGGTGCAGAGATCTTTCTGTTTCCTCTTACAACTGCATATTTCTCCTTACAATGCCATCAAAATAAAATTTTAATTTTGAAAATACATAAACAGGACTGGAGAGGTGGCAAGAGCTCCCACTGCTCTTCTAAAGGACCAGACCCAGCGCCCAGCACCGAGCACCCAGCACCCACCTTGAGTGGCTCACAGCTGTCTGTATCCAGTGCCAGAGGCTCCCAGAACCTATGTTTGCCTCCTGGGCACACACACACACATGTGGCACACACATATAGTACACACACACACATAAATTGTAAAATAATAATAATAATAATAATAATAATAATAATAATAATAATAATAATAATAATAATAAAAAAATAAGTAAAGCAAGATGGCCCAGCAAATAAAGGTTGCTTCCAAGACTGATAACCTAAGTTCCATTCAGGGGCTCACGTAGTGGAAGGGCTCCGAATTGCTACAAGTTATCACTAATATATATATATTTTTTTTTTAATTTAATTTTGTTTTGGTTTTTCGAGAAAAGGTTTCTCTGTGTAGCCTTGGCTGTCCTGGACTCACTTTGTAGATCCGGCTGGCCACCTCAAACTCACAGCGATCCACCTGCCTCTGCCTACCCAGTGCTGGGATTAAAGGCATGTGCCACCTCTGCCCAGCTGTAATTTAAATTTTTAATAAAAAAGTAAAATTTTAAAAATGAAAATGAGCCAGGCATGTTGGCGCATGGCCTTTACTGCGAGCACTAGGGAGTCAGAGACAGGCGGATCGCTGTGAGTTCCGGGCCAGCCTGGTCTACAAAATAAATTCAGGGCATCCAGGTCAGGGCTGTTACATAGAGAAACTCTGTCCTGAAAAACAAAACGGAACAAACAAAAGAAAGAATATTTTGTACTCATCCCATACCTCCAGCTTCTGAGGCTCGAACTTACTGTGTACCTTTCCAAACTAAAAGGGAATTTGTTTTTGAGGCAGGATATCTTGTCGCCTGGGCTAGCCTTGAACTGACTGTGCAGCCAAGGAGGGCACAGAACATGCCCTGGTTCCACATGCTGGGGGTCGGAGGTGGGATTTTCCAGTCGTGTTCCACAGGATCAATGTTTTTCTTTTTAAATAACCCTTACATGAGTACACACTTCAAACATTTTATTCTTCCTTTTGGGAATTATGATGGAAAAGAGCTCCCACAATGTTTTCTTGAGAGACTGGGGTGGGGTTGTTGGAGTGCAAGGACGTTCCTGCTCCCTGGAGACGGCACCTGGGACCCCGGGGCGGGGGGCGGGGGGGGGGCCGCGAGAGGGCACCACCTGCTGACACTGGGTTGCTAAGGACCTGGGCGCGGCGAGGAAAAAGGAGGCCACGGGCAGGGACGCGGCTTCCCAAGCGGTTTGCTCGGGCAGTGGGTCGGGACGCGGGTGGCACAGAGCCCGAGCGGGCGCCTCGCTCCAGTGGAGTCAAGCTCAGCTAGGGCTCGGCGCCCCCTCCACTCCGGCTTTCATCTTGGCAGTGGCTCTCGGGAAGGCTCCCACCTGGACACGGGCTTCTTTCTCTTCCAGGTCCTCCTGGGTCCTCCACCCGGTCCCGCCCTGTGCAGGGGTTGCTGAGACAGCTGGGGGGCGGCCAGGCGTCCTCTGAGGGAAATAGGAGAAAGAGGGGATCATCGGGAACCAGATGTGGCGGGGCTAGCGTTCTCAGGGGCAGCCACCCAGCCCTCTGTTGTCCTAAAATAGGACTAGGGAGAGTTCGTTCTTCTTGGGTCTGTGCAGAGGATTAAATGCATTCATACATATATGCGAATGTATATTTTTAAAATATATATGGCCCAAAGTATTTTATATCAAAAGCCTGTCGTACTCCCTAAATTCAACATCCATTTTTCAAGTTCAGCGACTGCCTCTTCCCTTCACCTGGGGAAGTCTTTCGCGAGCCCACTAGTCACCAACAACCAGTGGTGCACAGAGCGCAGGGCAAACCCAGCCGGTCCCTCAGGGAGGGAAGGAGAGGGAAGGCCCCAGAATGACAGAGGCTGGGTCGCTGTACTCCCGAATCCTAGTTCCAGGCCTCGCTGGGCTTCTGCTACCTTGAGTCAGCCTCCGTCGGGCAGGAACTGCGTCTTCATGAGTGAAGTAAGGCTGGGGACATAGCTCGGTGGCACAGCGCTTTCCTAGCACGCTCGCTCTGCGCTGTGTCTAAGCCCAGCAGAGGCAAAGGAGCTAACGATGTTCCTCTTCTGCTCGTGAGAAGACCCGGGCTGGCCTACCGCAGCTGTTTTACGGGGCGTTTGTGAGGGCCACCTGCAACAGGCTGTGTTGAAACCGGCCCGTGCAGATCTGTACAGTTCCGCACACCCTGCAGTCCCGAGGGTTTGGTTTGCAATGGCCCCCAGATGTGGTTCCTTCTAGCGCGGTATCTGGCGTATGGTAAAGTTGCGGCTAATATGTCCCAAGTTAAAGCATGAATGGTTCAAGCTTGGCCTCTCCAAGTGTATATCCCCTTTGTGGCCTGCCTGACATCGGTCCTCAGCATGGAATCCACCTCGGTGCAGGCCCTGTCGGACGCTGCAGATACTATGTAAGGCTCCTCCCTGCCGGATGTCCACCCAGGCTTCTACTAGGGCCAAACACAGTTCTCTCCAGCACAGTTCCTTTTTTTTTTTAAAGGATTTCAGGCACGTCGAAGGATTTAGCTCCACTCCTGGCCTGGCCCCCACCTGTGTGGGGACAAGTTCTTTGCAGGCCTGAGTGAGGCAGAGAGCAGCGGGGGGGGGGGGGGGGGGGCGGAGGGGGGGCGGCAGTTCCTGCTGAAGGCCTGGTCAGGGGCGCTGAGGGAGCTGGTGCTGCAGGAGGAGGGGCCTTAGGACAAACCACGAGAGCCGAGCTCACAGCTCATCGCTCCAATGTTCTAGGCCTGATTCACACGGGGCTGCCGGGCCAGCAGACACCAGGGTCAGAGCATTCCAGGGTTGACAGCCTTCCCGCCACGGCCCACTCTCTGGTGATCTGGAGGTCTCCTAGGCCCCTTCCCACACACACATCGATAGCTGAGGCCTGCTCTCTGTCTTCCCTGCTAGGGGTAATGATCTGCACTCAAGACCACACTAAAGGGCTGGGGAGCTCAGGTGTGTAGGAGGCGAAAGGCAGAGATGCATAGAGTCACCACCGTACAGCCCCCATGGTACAGCCCGAGTTCCCCCTCCCCCCACTTCTTTCCCAGAGACCCACACTATTCTGCCCCACCCAGGAAAGTCCCCCTATCCAGCGTCACTTATATGATGTAAAACAATGTTTGGGTTTTTCCCCCTTTATTTTATTTTTTTTATTTATTTTATTTAGCAGAATTCTTTCAAACTGATGAACATACCAGAAAAGTTGGCTATATAAATATGTTTTTCTGGGCCAGCAGGATGACTTAAGCAGGCAAAAGGGGACCTGCCAGAGTACATTCTCCAGAGCCTCGGAGAAAGCTCAGGTGGTGACGCTCTGATCCCAGAACCTCTGTGAAAAGCCATGGTAGCACCCACTCGCAATCCCAGCACGGTGGACAGAGACAAGAAAGTCTCTAGGGCTGCGTGGCCAGCGGGCCTAGTCGCTCAGCCACCTCTGGGCTCTGTCTCAAAAAACAACAAACCAACCAACCAATAAACAAACCCAACCACCAGAAAACCCAAAACCACAAATGAATGAGGCTAGAAGGATGGCCCAGTGGTTAGAGCACTCCTGGCGCCTGCAGAGGACCAGGGTTTCAGGCCCAGCACTGACATGGTAACTCAGAACCTTCCATAACTCCAGCTCCAGGGATCTGACCTCCATCTGCTATGCAAACATACAGGCAGGCAAAACACCCAAACATAACAAATAAAACAAATCTTTAAAAAACAGAGGGGTAAACCAGACAGTGGCAGTGGCACACGCCTTTAATCCCAGCACTTGGGAGGCAGAGGCAGGAGGATCTCTGAGTTCGAGGCCGGCCTGGTCTACAGGGAGAGTTCCAGGACACCCAGGGCTACACAGAGAAACCCCGTCTCAAAAAAGGAGAGTGGGGCTCCTAGGGAACAAAACTTGAGATTGACCTCTAGCCTCTACTGGACACAGGCGTGTGCCTGTAATCCCAGCACCAGGGGGGGGGGGCAAAAGCAGGCGGATCGCTGAGAGTTCGAGGCCAGCCTGGTCTACAAAGTGAGTTCAGGACAGCCAAGGCTACACAGAGAAACCCTGTCTCAAAAAAAAAGAAGGGGGGGAGGCACTGGAGAGATGGCTTAGAGGTTAAGAGCACTGTCTGCTCTTCCAAAGGTCCTGAGTTCAATTCCCAGAACCCACATGGTGGCTCACGACCATCTGTAATGAGATCTAGTGCCTCCTTGTGGCACATGCAGGTAGAATACTGTATAAATAAATAAATCTTCTTAAAAAATAAAAATAAATAAAATGCACACCAGTAGCGAGGCACAAACGGTCACTATGTTCAGTGCGGCTCAGGCTGTGAGCACCTGTGAGCAGAGATGGGCTTGCTCGGCATCATATCCTAGACTTAGCATCGCGCCAAACTGGGTTAAGTCACCAATACACAGTAGGTTTTGACTCCTTTAGTTTTGAGTGGTTTAGGTTTTCTGTTTGTTTGTTTGTTTGTGTTTTGACATTTGGAGGACCGTCTCTCTGTGTAGATCCGGCTAGCCTTGAGCTTAGGATGGTTTCCCTGGCCCGGTGCTCCTCCGTCCGTAGGATTACAAGCAAGCATCTCAGTACACATCTTCCTCTATATGATTCCATTTTGAAATAAAAAGAAGAAAAATATCTGTGAGAGGCAGCCCTGCCCTCCAGTGTGAGCCGGGTTCTGTGACGAGAGTACTTCCACCGTGACCAACGTCAAGCTACCAGTGCTTTAATGTCTGTAAGTCGATCCTCTGCCAACTTCGCCTATGTGAATGAATCCATTGAATAATGAAGCAAGTGTGTGTGTGGGGGGGGGTGGAAACGGCGTCAGCAGAAAAGAGGCAGAACGAAAGCAGAGGCTTTGTTTAAGATGTGCACCTCAATCAGGCATGGTGGTGACCGCCTGCAAGGCCAGCACGCAGGAGGCAGAGGTCAGCCGGGTACATACAGCAAATTCCAGGCCAGGAAAGGCTATATAGTAAGACCACATGCCCAAAAAAAAAAAAAAAAACAAAACAAAACAAAAATAAATAAACAAGATTTCAGGGCCAATGGGTATCTTTCTAAATCTGGGTTCTTGTTTGTGTTTTAAGTTGGAAGGAAGACTGTTTTACTACTTTTTTTTTTTTTTAAGCTGGCTGTGGCAGTGAATGCCTTTAATCCCAGGGGACAAAGGCAACCCAATCTCTCGACTGGAGCTCAAGCTGATCTATGTCACAAGGTACAGAAGAGCCCAGGATAAAGCCAGGCACAGCTTGCAGGAATCGGTTATTTTTCTCTTTGTTTCTTTCTTTCTTTTTCTTCTTCCTTTATTTATTCATTTCCTTCTTTTATTACTTCTTCTCTCTCTCTTTGTTTTGTTTTTGTTTGTTTGTTTGTTTGTTTTGTTTCAGACAGGGTTTCTCTTGTACTCCTGGCTGTCCTGGACTCACTTTGTAAACCAGTCTGGCCTTAAAGTCCTGAGCCACCACTCCCAGCCTTTCTTTCTTTCTCTCTGTCTTTCTTTTTCTTTCTTTCTTTCTTTCTTTTCTTCCTTCCTTCTTTCTGTCTGTCTGCCTTTCTGTCTTTCTGTCTTTCTTTTTTGAGACAGGGTTTCTCTGTGTAGCTTTGGCTTGTGTGGAATTTGCTCTGTAGACCAGGCTGGCCTCAAACACACCGAGAACTGCCTGCTTCCACCTCCCAAGTGCTGGGATCAAAGGTGTGCACCACCACACCCGGCTTGGGTTTTTTTGTTTTTTTGTTTTTTTGTTTTTTTTTTTCCCATCTTGCAGGTTCCAGGAACTGAGCTCAGGTTGTCAAGCCTGGCAGCAGGTGCCTTTACCATTGGAGTCATTTCTTCTACCTTTGTTTTATCTTATTTTCTGCATGGGAGTGTTTTGCCTGCGTGTATGCTTTGCACCGTGTGCATGAAGTACCCTTGCGAGGCAGAAGAGGGCAATGGATCACCCGGGACTGTGGCAGCAGACAGTTAAGAGCTGCCACCTGGGTGGGAGGAATCAAACCCGGGTCCTCCGAAAGAACAGCCAGTAGTCTTAACCACTGAGCCATCTCTGCAGCCCTTTGTTTTAGTTTTAGTTATGGTTTTGTTTGTTTGTTTGTTTGTTTTTGTTGTTGTTGGTGGGTTTGTTGTTGTTGTTTTGTTTGTTTTTGATACAGGGTTTCTCCGTGTTGCCCTATGTGTTCTAGAACTCACTCTATAGACCAGGCTGGTCTCCAGCTCAGAGATCCGCCTGCCCCTGCCTCTGGAGCTCTGGGATGGAAGGTGTGCACACCACTCTGCCAGGCTCGCCCTTTGTTTTCTGAGATGGAGTCTCCCTATATAGAGCACGCTGTCTCTGCCTTCTGAGTTGAAAGACTGCAAATGTGCTACAGGTTTCTCCTTTCCTTCGTAGTTCCTCTTTGACCCAGCAAGCAGCACCTAGCAGGAGAATGGTTGGATTTCCTCAAGTGGTCACACCCTCCTTCTGTCTACCTCAGCTTGCAGACACCCCAAAGCCTGATAGCAGGTCTCAGCCTCTGTCGTTGCAACCAGAGGAAAGACCCATATATTATGAAAGCCCCCGAACGAGTGTTAAGCCCTACAGAGGTTCACTGGGCATCGTGCCTATAACCCAAGCACTCGGAAGACAGAGTGGTTTCCTAGCCTGCTGTCACTTGGTGTTCCTCAGTCGTCCAAACAGCCCTTGTAAAGGGCAAGTTGCTACTACAACTATAAGTTTTGCAGCCTTTTGTTGGCTCAGAACAAATATTTATAGGGCCCCTCTCAGCACCACTTTACGGCTCCTCTTTGTCCCCACCCTCACCCCACCCCCCACCCCAGTCACTCCCTACCTGTTCAAGGAAGGAAAAGCAGGTGCCCAGCAGAGGGACGGCTTAACCCCAAGACCAACCCCTCCCTCCCTCCCTCAAAACACAAGACAAAGATACAATAAAGGCTACAGGCTTAACTCACAGCCAAGAGACAGCCCGTCAGCGAGGACTGCTGCTGCGGGCAGGCGGTCAGGGAAAGGTGGCGGTCCTGACTTGATGTAGAACAGGTAGGACCCGAGGGACGTGTGCGGGACAGAGGCGTGCATTCCAGATGAGAAGAAAGGGAACAAAATTCTCGATATGCAACCGCTTGTCTGGCACATCGTAGGTTCTCGATAAATACAGGTTCAGTCAGTGGCTTCCCTGTGCGGCATGCCTAGGGTCCCAGAAACCAAATCCTTGCTCTTGGCTGCAGCAGTGGCAAGAGACTGTGAGCAGTCACGTGCCAAGCCCCAGGCAGCAAGTACATCACCAGGGAGATAACCTTGACCTGGCAGGAGCAGCCGACGTGCAGTGGGGCCAGGCTGAGCCAAGAGCACTAACAAAAGGGTCTTGTTCCTGTATCCGTTATCAGGGATGGCTAGCCGTCTCCGGCTGCCCAGGCCTGGGCCTGGACAAGGCACAGCATCTCCCCGAAGAACATGGCTCTGTCCAGGTGAGCTCTCAAACTCCCGCTTCCCGTGAAGTGCTATCTTCAGTCCAGGCCCAGTCACAGGGCACCCTTGAGGGCTTTAAAGCCCATTTTTTTGGTTGGTCAGTCCAACTCTGATCAAAATGAAACCTTCCTGATTTTTTTTTTTTTTTTTTTTTTTTTTTTTTTTTTTTAGCCAGCTCTCACCGGCCTCTGCCTCTATTTCTGGCATTTATCACTCCACCCCAGTGAGTTCCCCAGCCATCCAAGCCCCTCCTAGGAAATTCCAAACCATGCTCAAACATCACAGTAAACTCAGGGACATAGCTCAGGGTGTGTTTGCCTGGCACACAGGAGGCTCCGGGTTCCTCCGCCAGTGCGACGCGATGGAGGTGGGGTTGCACCACAGGGACCATGAGAAGGCACTGGGCCCCCCTTGAATGGAGTTATAGCAGTCATAACTCGCACTGGATGTGGGTGCTAGGAGCCAGGCGAGCAAAAAGCACTAACTGCAGAGCCATCTCGCCAATATACACACGCATCCCAAGTTCCAGAAAGCTCCTGGTAACTCACATGTAAAAGTCATGCTGTGACTATAGTTTTGCTTGTTTGTTTGTTTGTTTTTGCATCCTGTGTATTATAAAATTCATGTCTAATCACAGAAATATTAAATGTGGCTAATTCTGTAGTTCTGCGTGTCACCTTGAAACTCAATATGGTGCTTTTTCCTCATTAAATGTCATCTATGCCTCATTTCCTTCCTAAAATCAAGACAGTTCTGGCTCCTGAGTATCATCTGGGTTCCAGGGTGTCTTTAAGGGATGGTAGACGTGTATAGCCTAGATCCATGTTTAATCTGAGAGCCTAGGATCTTACGTGCCTGCTGTGCCTGGAGATGCCTTGGAGCTGACGACAGCCTCAAGAGCGACGACAGAGGAAGAGGCAAAGTAGGGGACTTAGACAGCACAGGTCAGGGAGCTGTCACACAGTTGCAGTGTCACGCGCTCTCACCGGCATGCCCCAGGCAGACGCTTACTCATCAGCCGTGGCGTTGCCTGTCCTACTGCAGCCACACCTAGAACATCGCACATCTCCCTGGTAGGGCTTCTTAGATTTCGAGGGGACCCCCACCCCAAGTGTCATCGGTGCAGATGAAGGAGCTACACATGGGACACATTTCGGGAACTCAACTTTCACTGTTCTTTCACCAGGGGAGCAATTCTTGACCATGCTGTGAGGCCCATGGGTGAGCTAACACCCTAAGGGTGGTGGGTGACACGAAGGACGGTCTCAAGGAGAGTCAGAGGAGAGCGCAGAGTGTGCACAGACAAATAAAGTGGGCTGAGTAGATTAAAGCAACGTTTAGAAGAGAGGAGATGTTAACCTGGAGGAAAACAGTTTGGGCAAAAGGAAAAGTGCTCTGGGCGCTATCAGGAGGATGAGGCCATATCAGGCTGGTTTAGACAACTACGACAAAGTGTCTCTGAACAGGGTCTGTCTGTCTGTCTGTCTGTCTGTCTGTCTCTCTCTCTCTCTGTCTCTCTCTCTCTCTCTCTCTCTCTCTCTCTCTCTCTCTGGTTTTTCCAGACAGTTTCTTTTGTAGTCCTCACTTTGTAGACCAGGCTAGCCTCAAACTTCCACAGATCCACCTGCGTTAGCCTCCTGAGTGCCAGGATTAAAAGCATGCACCACCAGGTCCAGCTTTCAATGGGGTCTCCCAAGGCCTTGAATTTCTGATTCTCCTGTCCCCATCTTCAAGCGTTGGGTTTACAGCTGTACAGCACTGGTCTATGCAGTTGGGTTTACAGCTGTAGAGCACTGGTCTATGCAGCTGGGTTTACAGCTGTAGAGCACTGGTCCATGCAGTTGGGTTTATAGCTGTACAGCACTGATCTATGTAGTTGGGTTTACAGCTGTACAGCACTGGTCTATGCAGTTGGGTTTACAGCTATAGAGCACTGGTCCATGCAATTGGGTTTATAGCTGCACAGCACTGGTCTATGCAGTTGGGTTTACAGCTGTAGAGCACTGGTCTATGCAGCTGGGTTTACAGCTGTAGAGCACTGGTCCATGCAATTGGGTTTATAGCTATACAGCACTGGTCTATGCAGTTGGGTTTACAGCTGTAGAGCACTGGTCTATGCAGTTGGGTTTATAGCTGTACAGTACTGGTCCATGCAGTTGGGTTTATAGCTGTACAGCACTGATCTATGTAGTTGGGTTTACAGCTGTACAGCACTGGTCCATGGAGTGCTGGAGATTAAACCCACAGCTCTGTGTACCCTAAGCAATCTCAGCCAAGCTATGTCTCTAGTCCTTCTTCAGCCCAGGCTGGCCTGGAACTCACAGCATAGCCTAGGCTCACTTTGAACTTTTCAGTGCTCTTACCCAGCCTCCCCAGTGCTGACACGACTGATGTGTATGCTACCACGTCCACTGTAGTTTCCCTCACTGACAAAATGCAGATTTGGCCTCAGGGCCCGTCTTCCTTTGTTGGAGGCCACGTTTGCAAAACTGCCTTTTAGCACAAAATGATTCAACACAGTCACTTTATTCCCAGCAGTACAAACCAAACCAAACATGGAGATGTGAAAAGAGGCAGACCTCTGGTTGTCGGGAAGGCTTGCTTCTGCTGTTGTTGCTGCTTTTGAGAGAGGGTCCCATATAACTACAATGGCCTCAGACTAACTGTGTAGCCGAGGGTGACTTTAAGACAGGTGTGTGCCACCGTGCCGAGCTCTCCAAAGAAGGGAAGGGGGCGCCGTCCTGGCAGCACAGCAACAGTGCCTGTGGGTCAGCACTTAGCATATATGGGGCCCCAGGACTGACACATTCCACTGCACATACACACACATAAAATAGTAGTAGTAATAACAGAAAAGTAAATTATACACTAAATTGAACAGTTATAGTGATGCGGGCTAGCAGCAGGAAACGAGCACTGGGTATGTTGTGGGTGAAGGTACCTTAGGTCCTGTCCTTCTCTTACTGGAAATTTCTGCCCCCATTCTTTCTCTGTCTCTCTGTCTCTGTCTCTCACTCACACACATATACACACACCACACCACATACACACACACCACACCCACATACCACACCCACACACCCACACCCACACCCACACCCACACACCACACACACACACACACACCCACACACACCCACACCCACATACACACACACACACACACACCACACACACACACACATACACACACACCACACACACACACACACATACACACACACACACCACACACACACACACACATACACACACACACACCACACACACACACACCACACACACACACACACACACACACACACACACACACACACACACGCATCCTCTTTCTGATCCCTCACACAAGCTCTCCCCCCCTTTTCTGTAGCCAGAGCTCTATGGACAAGGAGCAGCCTTGCTGCCTGAGAGTGCAAAACATGGCTGTGCGAAAACCAGGCAGACTCGCCCACAGGGAGAGAGCTGGGAGACTGAGCGCCAGCTCTTGTTTGTCACCAGATACAAAGGGTGGTGCCCAGCATTAGAGGCAGGTGGTCATTGGGAGGAGGAAGGGAGGAGGGTATGCTGGAGGTGACAGACAACATGCAGATAGTGTGACAGGGTGGGGACAGGGGACACTAGGTGCCAGAGGGCTCACAGCGTCATCTGGCTGGGTCCAGACAAAACTTCCTCTCTAGAATTAACATGGGAGCCATTTTTGGAGGGGGCAGGACAGATGTTATAGAGTAGAAATGTTGGCTTTAAAATATAGAACTTCAGCCAGGTGTGGTGGCGCACGCCTTTAATCCCAGCACTTGGGAGACAGAGGCAGGCAAATCACTATGAGTTCGAGGCCAGCCTGGTCTACAAAGTGAGTCCAGGACAGCCAAGGCTACACAGAGAGACCCTGTCTCAAAAAACCAAAGAAATTAAAAATAAATAAATAAATAAAAATAGAATTTCCTCTTCCCTCATTTAGAAGCATGACACACGCATTTCTGTAAAGCAGGTGCCTACACCAGCGAAACAGCTCTGTAGATAAAAGTGCATGGCACCCCGGGACTCACATGGTAAAATCTGAGAGCTGACTCCTGAAATCTTTCCTCACGTACACTGGGCACTTGGCCTTCCCACCCACCCCCACCTCCCATCAAATGAATAAATAATGTGCTTTTTTTGGGGGGGGAGAAAAAGTAAATGTGTGTTTCATGAACCACACACAGGCCAGATGACCGGTCCTAGGACCACAGGGCCTGAAGATTGATGTGTTTATCCTTGAGCTGTCAGTACTTTGATGAACCAAGCTCAGAGCGGGTACCGTCACCTCTTCAGTCCCTGTCCTGTCACCTGCCCTGAGACAGAAGGGTGATTGAAAACTCCAGGGACAGGAGCCCTAGTCCTGCACTCAATTTTATCTCCTCTCCTGAAACAGTGGCTGCAGATAGCCCAGTCCTAGCGTCTAGGGCGATGTATCTCTCCCAAACAGCCACAGAAAACCCCCACGGAGAATAAATACATTGTAACCATCCGGGTCTCCAAGAGCATCTGCCACCCTTGCATCCCCCTGCATTCAGGAAGTGTAGGCCGCACTCCTGGGTGCCTCCTTCCCCTCACTTCTGGGATTCTTCCGGGTCAGAATCAGAGAGGCCATGGTGGACTGAGTGCCAATCACAGGACAAGACAGCAAACGGATGCTGTGGGGACCTCAGTGAGTGGACTGAGCCCTGGGCTGCTGTGCTCGCTCTAAATCGCCTTCGTTTGAATGTCAGCTCCTCAGCTTCTGCATGCTCTACTCCCACGGGCCTGGACCCAGTCGCCATGGGAGCCAGAACGGGTCATCCTGCCCTGTGCTCCCTGAGAGGTAGGAAGGGCTTTGGGGAGGGGGGGGCGGGGATCTCCCAGACTCTTCAGTTCCATTCTTCCTGGTCCGCATTCTAGGTACCTCAGATCTCTGTGGGGCTGTGACAACAATGAAAGCCCTGTGCTGATAACAGCCTCCTAGGGTTATCCCTAGCCCCCTGGGCCTTCTGCCTCCACCCCCTCCCAGCTCGGTAAACATCTTTATAGCTTCACACAGTTGAAAACAGAACCTAATCTTAACCTCACATTCCATCTCCACCACCCCTACTTTGGGATCCTTTCTTAATTCTCCCAGGCCCCTTTGAGCCCTCCGCACTCCCAAACAGTGCTGCCTAAATCCTGCCAGGACCTCTTTCCACCCCCTTTTCCACAACCCACGCCCTCCTCCTCCCCAAGCCTCGGCTCCTCTGGCACCTCTCTGTCACACTGGCTCCACTCAGGGAGACTGCTCCGTGCCCACAGCTGGCCGGTGACCGTGACCCTTGGCTTGTTATCTGGGGCGTCAGTTATTTGAATGAACACTGTATTTGCACCATGATGTGCCTGATCTCTCTTCCTAAAAGAGGAGAGAGAATCCCACAATAGGAGGGGCCAAAACCTTCTAGCCAGAACTCAAGACATATCTACGCACTGACTTAAATGAGACTCCTCTCTGAGTCCAGACACCAGGGTGGGTCTCATATACAAGGTGACCACACTGGGATAAAGAGAGGGAGGGAAGCAGAGGCTATGGGTGGTGGTGGGTTAGGAAACTGACTACAGAGGGAACCAAAACCAAGTCACTTTACCTAGAGGGGGGCAGTCTTATCTGATGTTTACATTCCAGAGAGCCTGCAGCTTCTCATACCCGGCAGGATGTTGTTCTTATCAAAGGCTGAGAGATTCAGGCATCTCCCTCAGCCTGCTCCCCTTCACCTCTGACCTCCTGTTTTGGCTGTGTGGGTACACAGAGGGAGAACCGGAGCCCTGCCTTCATTTTCTCTTTCTTTGTTCTACTCTACTGCTGCTCCCTTGATCTTATTCCCTGAGGGCCTGGGAGTACCTGGGCACAAGCACGTGCGCACACACACACACACACACACACACACACACACACACACACACACACGTCCCAGAGCACTCACATACAAAATATCAGAAATAGCCACAGAGGGCAGTAACTGAGCCTCCCGTCAGTCAGCCGTCCCTCAGCAATGACATCATGGAAGTCAGGGCTGGAGAGAGCATCTAGGGTTAAGAGTTTTTCCTGTTGCCAGCATCCATATCAGATGGCTCACAACCGCCTGCAACCTCGGGGTCTAGGAAATCCAACACCTAGTCTCAGAGGGCAAGTAAAATACCCACACATGCCAGCCTGGTCGACAAAGTGAGTCCAGGACAGCTAAGGCTACAGAGAGACCCTGTCTCGACAAACCAAAAAAAAAAAAAAAAAAAAAAATACCCACACATGGACACAGACATACCTACAATTTAAAACAATAACTCTTCTTAAAAAGGAAGACAAAGAAACCAATGCCTCACGTCCATGCACAGGCCGGACACCACGCCGGGTGCTGACGATGCTGTGACGCGTCTAGCCTCAGTATCCAGTGATATAAACTATTGACCCAGATATTAAAATGTCTCAGGACAGGAGAGACCAAGTTGTTATGAGGAATTAGGAAAGCTGTGACCTTTGAGTTGGTTCTTTGGTTTGGTTTGTTTGTTTTGTTTTGTTTTGTTTTGTTTTGTTTTGTTTTTCGAGACAGGGTCTCTCTGTAGCCTTGGCTGTCCTGGACTCACTTTGTAGACCAGGCTGGCCTCAAACTCACAGTGATCCGCCCTCCTCTGCCTCCTGAGTGCTGGGATTAAAGGCGTGCGCCACCAGGCCTGGCTTTTGAGTTGGTTCTTAATGATTGAGCACGAGGGCATCCTAGGCAGACAGGAAGGCTGGGCCAGAGGTCTGGACGCCCCTTCTAGATGTCACTTCCTGTCTTCCCACACAGCCTTCCCAGCCGCTCCTCTGCATCTCTTCCATCAGCCCTCAGACAGGCTCTAAGGTTCCCCCCCCCCCCCCCCCCGCCCCCTGCCACCCCCAGCTCGAACATGCCCCCAGGACATGGTGTGCTGGCTAGTTTTACTTCAACTTGACACAAGCTGGAGTTACCTAGGAGGAAACCTGAGTTGAGACAACGCCTCCATAAGACCCAGCCCTACGGCATTTTCTTAATTAATGATTGGTGAGGGAGGACCCAGCCCCCTGTGGTGGAGCCATCTCTGGGCTGGTGGTCCTGGGTTCTATAAGAAAGCAGGCTGAGCAGGCCACGGGGAGCAAGCCAGTGAGCAGTCTTCCTCAGCGGCCTCTGCAGCAGCTCCTGCCTGCCCTGCTTGAGTTCCTGCCCTGACTGCCCTCAGCGATGGGCTGTTAGCTGAAAGTGTTAACTGAAATAAACCCTTTCCGCCCCGACTTGCGCCTCACAGCTGAGTGCTTGTGTTATCCTGTGTAGAGGTCTGACCACAGCCTCGCTCCTGCTCACCCTATGCTGCGGCCAACTTAAGGATGGCTCAGCTCCTGCCTCTCCACAAAGGCAGAGGTCTCCGCATCACTGGCCATTGACTGCCCCTGTTTCTGGGCTTCAGCTCTGAGCAGCTGAATGTTCCCTCCTCCTGAATCCTCCTGAGAACTGTCTCCTTCCCCAGGTTCCTCAGTGCATCCAAAGCCCATGGAGCTCTGGTCCCTGTGGTTCCTCCATCCCCACCCAGTGGACCCTCTTCTACATGACTATAAGTATTAAGATTTATATTTATAAGTTTTATATGTATATATGGTCCTAGACTCTCTTCTCTCTTGTACCATGTCTGTGTGTGTTTAAACATGTGTGTGTGTGAGTATGTGTGTTTCTGTGTGTCTGTGTGAGTGAATGTGTATGTTTCTCTGTGAGTTTGTATGTTTCTGTGTGTGAGTGTGTGTGTGAGTGTTTCTGTGTGTGAGTGATTGTGTGTGTGGTGTGTATTTGTATGTATGAGTGAGTGTGTGTGGTGTAAGTGAGTGTGTGCATGTGTGTATGTATGTATTGTGAGTGTGTGTGTGTGTGTAGAGTAATCAAATAAGTTAGGCAGGATGGCTAGCCAGCTCCATGGACCCTCCTGTCTCAGCTTCCTCTGTTCTTGGAATACAAGCTTATGGATTATTTATTCATTTAAGGTTGGTCTTGATCTCACAGAGATCCACCTGCCTCTGCCTCCTGAACCATGAGGTTAAAGACTAACACCACCACACCTGGCCTCTGAGTGGCTTGTTTTTTTATGTAAGTCCTGGACACAGACCTCAGATTCTCACACTCGAGCAGCAGGCCCTTTTACCTGCTGAGCTACATCCCCGCCCCTTGTACAGTTTCTCTGAGCCATTGCATCCGGGAATATGGGTTCAACACCTTCCTGTGCCAACGGCTGCCAAGTTTGGCTGTGTACCCAGCTCATTCCTCCAGAGCTCCGAACAGCCTGTGCTAATTGTGTTTTGACTCATGATCTCACTGGGTAGCTCTGGCTGGCCTAGAACTTTCTATGAGATGACCCTCCTTCCTCTCTCTCAAGTACCAGCAGTATAGGCATGCCACATCATGACTGGCTGTTGCCCACTTCTGAGTGTCCGTGGTCATTTTTAAAGTTAGCCTGCCCAAAGCTAAATCATTGGGTTTTAGCCCCCAAAACTCCTTAATTGGTGTTCACTTCGAATATAAAAGACCATCCAAGTGTTCACTCTGGAAACCCAGGAGGTTTTGTTGTTGATGTTGTTTTTGGTTTTGGGGTTTTTTGTTTTGTTTTGTTTTTTGGTTTTTTGTTTTGTTTTGTTTTGTTTTTTTGTTTGTTTGTTTGTTTGAGTTTTCAAGACAGAGTTTCTCTGTGTAGCCTTGGCTGTCCTGGACTCACTGTGTAGACCAGGCTGGCCTCGAACTCACAGCAATCCGCCTGCCTCTACCTCCCAAGTGCTGGGACTACAGGCGTGTGTTACCATGCCCGGTCTGGGAATCTTATTTATTCCTCGGTCTCTCTTACCTGACTCCACACATGTCACCAATCACTCGTCCTCCTTCCACAGTGAGCCCTGACCTCTCCATCTGCACACCATGCCATGTCCAGGCTGCACCCGCCTGTCCTCGGTGTCACCATCACATCCTTCCAACCAGAACAGCTTCTCAGGGGCCCTAGTGAGCCTCTGCTCTCTTCCACGCACTAGCCAGTAGAATCTTCTTTTTTAAAAAAAAACTATCCTAGAGCGTCCATCATCCACTCAGGATCCCTCAGGGACCCAGGAGTATCTAACAGTATAGTCAGTCCCCTGGCTCCCTCGAGCCTGCCGCTTTGTCTCCCCACGTTGATCAGCCTTCAGTCTCTGTGAGTTCGAGGCCAGCCTGGTCTACAAAGTGAGTCCAGGACAGCCAGGGCTACACAGAGAAGTCCTGTCTCGAAAAAAACAAAACAAAGCAAACAAACAAAAAAAGACCTTGGACTTGATCTTCCTGGATCATTTTTCCCATCACACGTCATACACACCGTGCACGCATGCGCACACCACTTTCTCCTCTTCCACTGCACGCATGCGCACACCACTTTCTCCTCTTCTACCTCATCCTCGTGGGTGTCTCCTTTGCCTTCTCTGGCTCTGGTGACCAGAGGTGTTCAATATTAAGGAAGAAAGAAAAGGGGAGACAGAAGGCCAGGAGGAAGAGACGGTAAGAGAGAGCCAGGCTTGGAACAAGGAACAAAAGCACGTCCAGGGAACAGAGGCAGCCTGACGCTTGACATCGGACGACCTGTCTCTTCAGACGTCTCATTCCAAAGCCTGTACCTCTTTGTTCTAGTTTGTCCTTCATTTTCACTATTTTATTGACCGCGGCTGCCAAGCCTTTGCAGCCCTTACACAGCCACAAACACAGCTGCTTCCTTCTAACCAGCGGCCGCTGTGCAGCACTCTGATTTCCTGGCTTACAGCGCCACCGTGTGGACAGTTGTACTAACAGGCAGCAGCTCCATCCCACACTCACTTCCGATCCCCCCCCTCCCCGCTGGTGATGTAATGTGGGAGACGCCGCTAGATCTAAACCCCGCTCCAGAGCGTCTCCAGGTTCCCTGTCCCTTCCAGAACCTCCTCCCTCCTTCAGCACTGGGCACAGCATCCTCTGTGTCCCGCCTCAGCCCTCCTCCCCAGCTTCTAACCTCTGCCCATCCACCACTACACAAGAAGTAAATGTCACTTTTTAAGAAGATTATAGTTTTATGAGTGTGAGTGTTGGCCCGCATGTCTGTGTGAACCAGGTATGTGCCTGGCACCCACGAGGCCAGGAGATGGCACTGCAGACAGCGGTGAGTTGCCCTGTGGCTGCTGGCTGAACCCAGGGCCTCTGTAAGAGCAGCAAATTGCCTTAACGGCTGCGTACAAAAGCCAGGCGTGGTGGTGCAAACCTTCAATCCCAGCACTCAAGACACAGAGGCAGGAGGATCTCTGTGAGTTTAAAGCCAGCTTGGTCTACATAGTGGTCTCCAGGACAGCCAGAGCTACATAGAGAGATGAGAGATGTTGTTTTAAACAAGCAAACAAACAAATAAGGGTGGCAGTAGAGGGCAGCTGGTAAAGGCTGATGACCTAAATTCAGTCCTGAGGACTTACACAACAGAAAGAGGAAAACAAGTCCTGAGAGTTGTTCTATGACCTTCATATGTGTGCCACAGTACATACATGTGTGCACATAGATGTAATTTTTGTTTTGTTTTGGTTTGATTTGGTTTTTGTGGGTTGTTTTTTGTTTGTTTGTTTTTTTGGTTTTTCAAGACAGGGTCTCTCTGTGTTAGCCCTGGCTGTCCTGGACTCACTTAATAGACCAGGCTGGCCTCGAACTCACAGTGATCCGCCTGCCTCTGCCTCCCAAGTGCTGGGATTAAGGGCGTGAGTGAGCCACCACCGTGCGGCAGATGTAAATATTTTTAAAACAGGGTCTCACAGTGTAGTCCTGGCTGACCTGGAACTCACTATGTAGACCAGACTGGCCTTAATTTCACAGAGCTTCGCCTGCCTCTGCTCCCAAATGTTATTTTATTTATCATGTGTATGAGTGTTTTGCCTGTATGTATGTCTGTGTCCGATGTTCGTTCCTGGTGTCCAAGCTAGGCAGAAGACTGTGTTGGATCCTTTGGAACTAGAGTCACAGGCTGCTGGGAGCCTCCATGTTCCATGCGGGAATTGAACCCAGGTCCTGCGGAAAAGCAGCCGCCTCTCTTAAGTCCAGGCATAGTTTTAAACTTAAAAGACAAAAGCCGGGCATGTATGTTGTGGAAAATTAGAAACATAGAGGGGAGCAGAGAGAGCTCCAGGCTGATCCAGGAGTGCGGTTTGTTTGTTGTGTCCTGTTTTGTTTTTGTTTGAGGCAGGGTCTCACTATGTAGCTCTGGCTGACCTGGAACTCACTGTGTAGATATGTAGACCAGGCTGGCCTTGAACTCACAGAGATCCACCTGCCCCTGCTTTCCACGTGCTGGGAGTAAAATTGTACGCCGCCCCACCTTGCGGGGAGAAGCGTTGTTTAGACTGTGCTGTGCATCCCTCACTATCTTTGGTTTCCCCTTCTTTGAGGCAGGGTCTCACTCTGTAGCCCAGGCTGGCATAGAACTCAGAGCAACCCTCCTGCCTCCAACTTAGATGCTCACGATTACTGGCAAGAGCCACCATGGGTAGATTTCTTTTATTTGATGATGGTGGTGGTGATGGTGATAGTGATGGTGACAATGATGATGGTGGTGATGGTGATGATGGTGATGGTGATAGTGATGATGATGGTGGTGATGGTGATGATGGTGATGATGGTGATGGTGATAGTGATGATGATGGTGATGGTGGTGATGATGGTGATAGTGATGGTGACGATGATGATGATGGTGATGGTGATAGTGATGATGGTGATGGTGATGATGGTGGTGGTGATGATGGTGATGAGGATGGTGATAGTGATGATGATGATGGTGGTGGTGATGGTGATGGTGATGATGGTGGTGATGGTGATGATGGTAATAGTGATGGTGACGATGATGGTGATGGTGATAGTGATGATGATGGTGATGATGATGATGATGGTGATAGTGATGGTGACGATGATGATGATGGTGATAGTGATGATGGTGATGGTGATGGTGACGATGATGATGATGGTGATAGTGATGATGGTGATGGTGATGATGATGGCGATGATGATGGTGATGATGATGGTGATGGTGATGATGGTGGTGATGGTGATGGTGACGATGATGATGATGGTGGTGATGATGATGGTGGTGATGGTGATGGTGACGACGATGATGATGGTGATGGTGATAGTGATGATGATGATGATGATGGTGGTGGTGGTGATGATGATAATGGTGGTGGTGGTGATGGTGATGATGATGATGATGATGGTGGTGGTGGTGGTGATGGTGATGATGGTGGTGGTGGTGATGGTGATGGTGGTGATGATGTGCATATTATGTGTCTGTGTGGTTTGCACTCCTTAGTGCAGAAGCTACAAAAGCCAGAAGAGGCATCTGAGCCCCTGCAGCAGGGGTTAACGGGCAGTTAGCAGCTGCCGGATGTGGTGCTGGGAACCAAAAGGCCCTCAGGAAGAACAGTCTGTGCTTTCAACAGCAGAGTCATCGCTCCAGCCTTCATGCCTAGATCTTTAACAGATAAGCTCTTCAGCCTCTACCACAGCCTTTGCATTATTCCACAAAGGTCAAGTTTACTTGGATCCACGACAAGTCCAGGTCCTTCTTCTTGGTGTTTCGAGACAGGGTTTCTCTGTGTAGCCCTGGCTGTCCTGGACTCGATTTGTAGACCAGGCTGGCCTCGAACTCACAGAGATCTGCCTGCCTCTGCATCCCGAGTGCTGGGATTAAAGGCGTCCAGCCCAGGGCCCACTTTCATGCTGAGCCTCAGCTAACTAGGTCCTAGCAATATTTTCTTTTCCAGGATTGAACAGTTTTCACTCCATGAATGTCACATAATATTATTTAACTGGTCCCCGTTTGGGGATATTTTGTTGCTTTTAATTTACTGCCATCGTAAACTGAACTTCAGCAAAGCATCTCTCTGGGCGTGTGTGTGCACATGTTGCACACGTGTGACCTGGAGTTTGAGCCCAGGCCCTTCCTGTGCTAGGCAAGCACTGTGCATCCCAGCGGGCCTCCGACCACGTCAAAGTCGCTTTGCAAACGTTCCTGTGGAAGGTGCACTGGCCCATTCAAGTGAGCCGGTCTGATCCAAACTGAGGTTTCTCTTCCCTTCCCGCCAGGCCACGCCCTCAGCCTGGGGCACTGCTCCCGGTCAGTCCATCTCCTTCTCCCCATCCCCCACACCAGGAAGCGCGACCGACTTAGATTCACTTCTCATTTACAGCCCATGGATTCCTGTTCACTTCCCAGGACTCTCAGGTTTCTTGCTGTCTTCTCACCTGGCACAGAACTCAGAACCTCCCGCATTCCTTGTGTTCATGTCACCTCTGTATCATACTTGAGAGCTTTGTATAGTGTTTTGTATTTTTATCACTTGAGACAGTCTTGTGTAGCCCAGGCTGGTCTCACACTTCCTCCGTAGCCAAGGATGGCCCTGAACTTGCGGGAACCCAACTCAGGGCCTTGGGCTTGCCACTAAGGACTCCCATTAGCTGAGCTAAAACCCCAGGTGTTACTTAGTTGACATTGAGCTGCTACTCTGCTTACTGGGCGCCAGTACTGGGCTACAAATCTGAACTACGTTGTCCTAACGCATCTGGGAATAGGTATTAGTGACCCACGACACAAAACACAAACGTGGAATTCTGGGCAAGGCTAACGGGCCTCACAGCAGGAACTCTGAGGTCACTGAATGGTGGGCTAGCTAGCAGTGTCACAGGCTGCTGGCTGTCCCGGTGGACGGGTGTCAAACAAGAAGGCTAAGTGTGAGCACCGTCAAGCGTCTTCCAGAGTTGACACCGCAGCCCTGCACACAGCTGCACACGCTTGCCTAAGGACAGTTGATGGTACTGGGCCTTGAGATCCCTGAAAATACCCCGCCTGACTTTTAACAAGCACCTGAAAGGGTTCGCCGACACGTGGAGAATACAGGACTGTTTCCTCTGTAGTGAGCTTTGAAATAGTAACAGTGACTGAAAGTTGAAGTGTTTTTATTGTCATTCTGTGGGCCATTCTAAATAAGGTCAGAGATAAAATACTTCCTGAGGGGAGAATTCCTTTCTTTAGAACAGGATATCGGGCTGGGTATAGTGGTGCACGCCTTTAATCCCAGCACTCGGGAGGCAGAGGCAGGTGGATCACTGTGAGTTTGAGGCCAGCCTGGTCTACAAAGTGAGTCTAGGACAGCCAAGGATACACAGAGAGACCCTGACTCGAAAAACCAAAAAAAAAAAAAAAAAAAAAAAAAAAAAAAAAAAAAGAAAGAAAGAAAGAAAAAGAAAAAGAAAGAAAAGAAAAAAGTCAATTACTATTATAGGCCATGATTTGTTAAAGTTAAAGGCCATAAAGTTAAAATAAAAATCCAGGCTGTAACAGACCCGTTGGCTATAAGGGTACTCACCACCCTTAAATCTGTTACCATTTTCCTGACTTTTTTTTTTTTTTTTTTTTTTTTACAGCAAACACAGGGGAATTCCATGGGCTGGTAGACTCTTCCATATGTTCAGCCTCCAGCTGCTCATGTGCTTGACACTGTTCCTTAGTTGAGGGCTAGTGATCTACCACACAGGCTTGTTGGTCAACCATCTTAAGAGCAGAGGCATTGGTATTTCAGCAGTGCCCATCCCCATAAATTTGAAAACTCAGTTCCTGTGGACAATGGACACAGCTTGTGATTGGTTTTTAATGACATGTATCAATACCTTCACTGGAAGCATCTATCAGTTCACCCCTAATTTCATCATGAGCTGCCTCTGGGGTTGCAGGAATATTAATCTGAGTGCCCCGACTGTTGTAAAAGATCCCTTCCCTCATAGCCGCAGGAAGCCTAGGCATTCTTTTCGAAAACCCATCACCTGGTTCACTTCTTTGGCAGAGAGTGCCGTATTTCTCACAGTTAAACGCACCAGGCATTTTGAGATCAGGGCTTTCAGCAGCTTGGTCACAATTTCTTTATAAATGGCCAATTTTTCTGCAACTGAGCACCACACATTCTGATATCGCAATAGCCTGTCCTACGATATTAGATATTACCATGGTACACCTGATAACCAATGTCAGTTGTGCCCCTGATCTGCTCATCCATTGGTGTTGCTGGAGCCTTTAATGGCCGAATAGCACTTTTTACATTCAGTATTTACATTCTCAACTGCGAAGGTCTCTATCAACACCTGTCTCACATCAGGGTCTGGTATGGCTTTGTTACAGCTCAGACCAATCTTTGCGAGAAGTCTGAGAAGGGCTTCTCCAGAGCCTTGTACAATCTTAGTAAAAGAGGAAGACCTTTTCCCGGGCTCCTCAGCTTTGTCCCAAGTGCTTTTTTTTTTTAAGCCCCTCAACGACATTGTTCCAAAGCAGCAGCATCAGATCAAGTCTGTTCTTGTAAATCAGAGTACCTCCCGTCACCAAGCAACTGATCTTTGACAATATTCATTTCCCCTTGCTCTGTTTCACTGTTCAGTTTTCACCGCTTCCTCCCTCCGCCATGTTAATCACTGTAACTGATGACCGGCTTCGAGCGCAGCTGTTATCACGCCCTTCCTGTCTTGGGGAATAATTCTATTTTGGGTACCCCCGTTTCTTAGTATTTGTTTTACCTAAGGTGAATGTGTTCCGTAGGAAATGACAGCCTCTTTAACTGCCTCAGACCATAGGACTCCACGCTGTCTCGTCCTAATCATTACCTGCACCATTAGTAACCACGTGCTGCACAATTGCTGGGAAGACCAATGGGGACTTTATAATCCCAGGCCACCCGCCTCTGGTGACACAGTTGGCTCAAAAGTAACCCTTTCTTTCAGGAGGGGCTGTTTTTCTTTGGCCCTGTCCCTCTCTGCATAGTCTCCTTGCCTCCCCCCAGCCTCGCCCGGACACACAGCGGGCTCCCTGCACACTTTGCTCAGGGGCTGCGGGTATTTGAAAGCAAAGGTGTGCAGTGCTGGGCGGGCCGCCACCTGCCTTCTAGGCCGGTTTGTTTCCCTCTTCCACACTGCGGGGACCTCCTGCCCCCTTGCTCAGCCGCTGGGTCTGAGCCCTTTTGTTCTCTGCCTTCTGGTGCCACCCACTCCTCATCCACTTCCACCTCTACCTGAGATGTTTCCAGTTGCACAGCCAGCTCTGCAACCCTTTCAAAGTGAGAGAATAGAGTGACCCTTTCGGCTTTCCCGCTTCATCCATTTTGTTTGTTTGTTTTGTTTCTCACATTACTTCATTTCTACCTGCAAGTTTGCAAACTGCTTAGCCATTCTCCCAACCTTTTTTGAGACCAACTATAGGAGGGAGGAGGAAGAGGAGGAGGAGGAGGAGGAGGAGGAGGAGGAGGAGGAGGAGGAGGAGGAGAAGAAGAAGAAGAAGAAGAAGAAGAAGAAGAAGAAGAAGAAGAAGAAGAAGAAGAAGAAGAAGAATCCCTCCGGGAACAAAGCAGGGAGGGGGGTGCCCAGAATCTAAAGACACCAGCCACAGTAAACCTTTTGGCGACGTCTTGAAACAACACAGCCATCCCTTTGACCCCTGCCATTTCCTCTTCAGCATTTGTACTCACATTTCCCGTCCTGCGTAGCCCTACGCCTGGGTACCACTTGTAGCCAGATCTTTTGGCTATTTTGTTGGATTTTTTCCCCTATCTCCCTACACCACCCCGTCCCTTCCAGCCCCCACCGCCAACAGTAGGAGGAGAGAAAGGAGGTTAAGGGGGAAAGGGGCCATGAAGGGGGGAAGGGAGATGTCGGTATCATTAGACTGCTTCCTGCTGATTAGGGGACCAAGAGTTCCTCGTCAGGATAGCTCCAACCAGCAACCAACCATCAGTGCCAGCAGCAGCAGGGGCAGTGGCAGCCGCTCCAGGTCCCCTCAGGGATCTAGCATTTATACCCTCTCGAGAGTCCCCAGAATTCAAAACATTAAGTATCTTCAGCTGGCAAAATCTGCCAGACAAATCATAGTCAGCTGCTGCGGTCAGTCTGAAGCAGTCCCATGTCCCACACCTGGGATTAAAGCAAAAACATACTCACATAACATTTCTATGGTTTTGTTGTTGGTTTGGTTTGGATTTGGTTTTTTGAGGCAGAGTCTCTCTGTGTAGCCTTGGCTATGCTGGACTCACTTTGTAGACCAGGCTGGCCTCGAACTCACAGAGATCTGTCTGCCTCTGCCTCCTGAGTGCTGGGATTAAAGGCGTGCGCCACCACGCATTTCTGTGTTTTTAAAGAAACCAAAAATCCAGCTGGGTGTGGTGGCGCACGCCTGTAATCCTAGTACTCGGGAGGCAGAGGCAGGCAGATCGCTGTGAGTTCGAGGCCAGCCTGGTCTATAAAGCCAGTCCAGGACAGTCAAGGCTACACAGAGAAACACTGTCTCAAAAAAAGAAAGAATTCAAACTACAATTTTGTCGGTGTCACATTTTGACATGTTTCTCAACAGCTGTCCATTCAGATCTCCTTTAGGAAAACATGTGTGGCAGCCACGTACTACATGCATTCAGTAGATAAAGCCTGCAGGCAAAAAAAAAAAAAAAAAATGTGGTTAGAAAGCTAAAACAGCAGTCAGGGTGAAACACACTATAAAATTAGGAAAGAGGGATTGGGCGAATGGCTTTGTTGTCTCTTGTAGCCTAGGCTAACCTTGACTTGTTTGGTAGCCAAAGCTAGCCCTTTAACTGATCTTTGTGCCTCAAATCACCAAGCACTAGGATTACAGGTATGTATGTGGTGGCCACACTCAGTTTAGCAAATTAACTTCTGTTTTCTTCTTCGTTTTTGTTTTGGAATAGGATCTCAGTGCATACCCTTGGCTGTCCTGGAATTTGATATGTAGACCAGATTGGCCTCAAACTCTCTGTAAAGAGAGATGAGCCTTTCAAGTGCAAGAATTAAAGTGTGTGCCAACTGAACGTGGTGATGTGTGTTGTTAATACCAGGACGCAGAAGCAGGTAGATCTCTGTGATTTTGAGGTCAGCCTGGTATACATAGTGATTTCCAGAACAGCCAGGGCTATATAGAGAGATCCTATCCCAAAACAAAAACAAAGAAGAAAACAAAAGTATCTCAAGACGCCAATAAGTGAATGAATAAATAAATAAATAAACAAACAAACAAACCTACAAGAAGAACATTACGACGGGCAGATCTGGGCCCAGGGGTCCTGCTCAAACTATGGCACCAGCCAAGGACAATACGTGTAGTAAACTTCGAACCCCTACCCAAATCTAGCCAATGGACAGGACATTCTTCACAGCTGAGTAGAGAGTGGGGTCTGACTTTCACAGGAGCTCTGGTGCCCCATATTTGACCATGTCCTCTGGAGGGGGAGGCCTGGTGGCACTCAGAGGAAGGGTAGCAGGCTACCAAGAAGAGACTTGATATCCTATGAGCATATACGGGGGGGGGGGGGGAGGCCCCCCTCAGTCACAGTCATAGGGGAAGGGGAGTAAGGGGAAAATGGGAGGGAGGGAGGAATGGGAGGGTACAAAGGATGGGATAACCATTGAGATATAATATGAATAAATTAATTCTTTAAAAAGTTTAAAAATAAATAAATAAATAGGTATGTGCCACCATGCCTAGTTCTGTGATTTTTTAATGTTTTACTTCGTGTTCATTGGTTTTTTGCCTGTACGTATGTCTGTGTGAGGATTATCAGATTCTCTGGAAGTGGAGTTACAGATAGTTGTGAGCTGCCATGTGGGTGCTGGGAATTAAACCCAGAGCTTCTGGAAGAGCAGCCAGTGCTCTTAACTGTGGAGCCAGCTCTCCAGTCCCCCTGCAGATGACTTTTAATAATAAATTTCTGATGTACAGATAACTATCAGATAATACATGTTGCTGTTTTAGGACAATGTTTTAGGGCGATTGAAGCATTTTAGGGGCTGGATTTATGGCTCCAAGCTGTTGTAGAGGACCTAGGTTTATTTCCCAGAATCCGTGTGGTGGCTCACACCCATCTGCAGCTCTAGGAGACCCAACTTCTGATCTCCTCAGTCTCTTGCATTAATGCAGAGTAAATATACAATACACTCAGGTGCACACACACACACACACACACATACACACTTAAATATTAAAATACCTCAGATTTAAATGTATGGTGTGTGTGTGTATGTATGTGTGTGTGTATGCATGTGTGTGTATGATGTGTGTGTGTGTGTGATTTGCATGTGTGTGTGTGATGTGCGTGTGTATGTATGATGTGCGTGTGTGTGTGTGTGTGTGTATGTGTATGTGTGTGTGTGTGTGTGTGTGTATGATGTGCGTGTCTGGTGCCCTCACAGGTCAGAAGGCAGGAAAGGACCTCCTTGAACTGGAGTTACAGGTTGTTGGAAGCCGCCATGTCATGTGGGCGCTGGGAATCCAACCCTAGGCTGGAGCAGCCAGTGTCCTTGGCCTCCAAGGCACTTCTCCAGCCCCAGTTTTATTTCTCTAAATAAAAGGCCCGGGAAAACGTGGGAAGAACACACACTTGACAGAGGCAGCGCAGCAGCTTTCTGGCTGTGTGCGTGGGTTAAATACTGTTTCTGAGCTTTGGATCATAACTGAAGGAGATCAGTAACGGTCAGCATGTCGGGCCGCTGCTAGTGTAAGACACTATTATGCTGCGTGTCAGCCTCACACTAGGATATTTTAGGTGTTCAGTAGTAACTGTGCGTCTCTCCCTGCCTCATTCATCTCATCTTTCTCTGAACTTTCTAAAATTCACTACCTCCAATGGACAACTAAATCTCAATTTTGATTTTTGTTTTGTTTTGGTTGGTTTGGTTTGGTTTTTTCTTTTTCTTTTTTCTTTTTTTTTTTGAAACAGGGTTTCTCTGTATAGTCATGGCTGTCCTGGAACTCTATTTGTAGACCAGGCTGGTCTGGAACTCACAGCGATCCACCTGCCTCTGCCGCCCAGAGTGCTGGGAATAAAGGTGCACCACCACGCCCGACCTAAATCTCAGTTCTGAGGTAGATGTAAACATGTTTTTGTTTTGATCCAAGGGTGGGATGTGAAGGGGACTTGTGAGAGGACAGGTGGGGCCTGTCCATTAGAAGAGGACCTGCCTCCTGAGGGGGCGTGGCCTGCGGGGGCGTGGTCTTTGCCAGTTGACTAACATCCTTGTACAGACTCTGAGAGGAGATAGATAGAAACCCAAAACGAGAGGGCGGGCTTTATGGTGTTTTGCCTTTCGTGTTGCTTTACATCCTTTGGCTGTTTGTTGCTCCTAGAGAGAAACCTTGGGAGAATGCTTCAAGGTTCCGGGTTCCAGCTGCTGTGGTTGCAGTCACTTTTCCTGAATTTCTGGTCTGTTGTTTCACGGGTCGGCTGGAATCCTGACAATCCACCCAAGGACCTGGGTCTACAAAGGTCAGTTCTCCTGTCCCCATTAACATCTTTTCTCTCTCTCTAGGGCAGGTGGGTTGGAAGAGAGGCACAGGCATCAAAGAACCCCGAAGTATGCTTGTAAAAGATCAAAGCCTACACAATTCGAATCTGGTTTGATTGTTTTTTTGTAAGATGTATTTATTTATTGTGTGTACAGTGTTCTGCCTGCATGTACACCTTCATGGCAGAAGAGGGCACCAGATCTCATTATAGATGGTTGTGAGCCACCATGTGGTTGCTGGGAATTGAACTCAGGATCTTTGGAACAGCAGACAGTGCTCTTAACCTCTAAGCCATCTCTCCAGCCCCTTGTTTTGTCTTTCTAAGACAGAGTTTCTTTGTTTCACTGGCTGTCCTGGACTCAACTCTGTAGACCAGGCTACCCTCAATCTCAGAGATGCGCCTGCCTCTTGCTCCTGGATGCTGGGATTAACTTCAATGGTCACCTTAATTCTAGGATCATTTCTTTTCTCCCCCTCCCCCGCCCCACCCCCACCACCTTTGTTTTTTTGAAACAGTGTCTGTGTAGCCCTGGCTGTCCTAGAATACTGGGACTAAAGATGTGTGCCACCACTGCCAAGAGGATCATTACATTTTATTTGTCCACATCAGGAAAAAAAAATGTATATACAGGACCTCAGGTATCACAGAGGCCTACTAGACAGTGGTGGCTCTGTTTTTTAACAATTGGACTTTATTATACAACCCAACTATCCTATACACAAGGGGGGAAAGGTTGAAGGGAAACAAGAATAAACCTCTGGGTATCAGCTCCACAGGACAGATCCCCAGGTGTCTCCAGGCCTGCACACTGATCCTGTCTCTGAACAGATCCGCACCCTCGTGGTCTGAGCCTGCAGCCTTCTCCTCTCCTCCCTGCCTGGGTCTCTCTCTAGGGTGCAATGGCTGGTCTTCCTTCTAGATCCCTCCTCCCATTGATGTTCTATTAGAAACACAACAGCCCTGCCAGAATCCCTGGTCCCTTTCCTGAATTCCAGACCTTAGGATGGCTCCATTCAGTCTTATCAGTGTCAAACTCAGTGGGGTATCCATGGTGTTTCCAAGGGGCAAAGCCCGCCAAGACTGCTTTCACTGGAGACGAAGCCTGCAGTCCTTCCACACATGCCCCTATTTTAAAAAAAGAATTAAGAACTATATACACAAATATACATATATACAGAATCATCAGGTATTAAATATATAACTCAGTCCTTTTAAATTTGTTTTTGTTGTTGTTGTTTTGGTTTGGTTTGGTTTTTCGAGACAGAGTTTCCCTGTGTAGCCTTGGCTGTCCTGGACTTACTTTGTAGACCAGGCTGGCCTTGAACTCACATTGATCCTCCCGCCTCTGCCTCCCAAGTGCTAGGGTTAAAGGCGTGCGCCACCACGCCCGGCATCCTTTTATATTTGTTAACCTTGGAGAAAGTATTCCACTATCCTATCAAAGAGAGTCCTTTCTAATTGACTAAAGTTTTTTTCAAATCTCTTTATTAGAAATTGCAATTATCAATCTATAAATGTGTTTTTAATTCTTAAAGCTTATAGCAACACTGTAGTTATCTAGTCTTCAATCTTATGAGAGACCCAAGAAGGAAATTCTATCTAATGTAAAGAAAGTGTAGGGGGACAACTTTCATATGTGGATAGGACAGAGAGAGCTGACCGCTTGGACAGTCACCGGACTCTCTCCATCGTTGGGGCAATCAGTCTCTAGCCTTATCGGCCCAAAACATGTAAAAACTTGCTCTGTGAAGCAGGAACTCTGATGGTCTGATCCACCTAATCTCTGCAAACTTGGACAGTCAGCTTCTCAGGATCACCCTGGATCACAGCGGACAGTCAGCCTGTCGTCAGCAGTAGAGATAGATCAGCAGTAGAGAAAGGAGCGGTTCCTCAGTCCAGTGACCATTCTGTCACCCTCGTCTCTTGATGTCCTCATCTTCAGTGATGTATATGGACGTGCAGCCAGGAGCAGATGTCTCTGTCTGTTAGAAAATCCCTCTATCATTAAATGCCATATTCTGTGGATCTCTGAAGAGTTTGAAGACCATCTATCTATTTTTACAGTTATCAATCTATTTCTTTTTTGAGGGGGAAGTTCAAGACAAGGTTTCTCTGTGTAGCCTTGGCTGTCCTGGACTCCCTTGCAGACCAGGCTGGCCTTGAACTCACCGCAATCCGCCTGCCTCTGCTGGGATTAAACCCAGCATCAATCTATTTCTTTGAAGACATATACAAGAAACTAAACAAACCTGTTCTTTGATCAAGTAAATTAGTATCTAGTAAGACTTATAGGTAACTAAATACCAATTTTTATCTCCTATCTTCCTGTACAGGCTATTAATAGTTTTCATAAGACATTACCTTTTTGAGTGAGTTGCATATGAATAATACATTAAATAAATGTTGAACAAAATGATCTTGTTTTTACTAACACAATATATAATAATGTTTTATCAACATATAACATACAATATATAAGGCAAAAGTTGAATAACAATATACAATTTAAGTTTTTAATCAGTGTGAAGCAAAAGTTGAATAAAATAGTCTTAAATTTCTATCAATCAAAAGTCTTAAATTTCCATCAGTCTGTAATGTACCAGTCTTACCAATGTAAGATATTTGAGCCTAGTGGATTTACCTTCGTTCTATAATCTATATCCTCCCCGCCTTCCTCCCCTTTTCCCTAATATTAGATAGGATAGAAAGATAAGAAAGGACAGAATAAATCCCCAAATGAAACTTTTATTAACTTATAGCTAACCCCCTTAGGCAAAAATGAACATTGGTAACTCACCAAAAAACACCCACCCCACATACTGGGAATGGAGGCATCATGTTCTCAAAATTACTTTTTGTTGTTTAGGGGGAAAACATCTTTTGGGTATCCTAGAAAAGATATTGGCTAAGCACTGGAAAAGCTAGCTGTATCTGTTTTTGTCCAGTCTTTTGGGATCAATCCTTTTGGCTAGCCCTTTTATTACTAATATGTATGTAATTTCTTGAGGAAACAGTAGAGCGAAGGGCAGAGGTTCAGTCTTTATTATTGTCTTGTTTTTTGTTCTGAAGAGAAACAAACTTTTTTTTTTTTAAGATTTATTATGTATACAGTGCTCTGCTTGCATGTACCCCTGCAGTCCAGAAGAGGGCACAGGATCTCATTATAGATGGTGTGAGCCACCATGTGGTTGCTGGGAATTGAACTCAGGACCTCTGAAGAGTAGTCAGTGCTCTTAACCACTGAGCTATCTCTCCAGCCCCGATAAGCAAACTTTTGAAATCACTAGTATAGGTATATTTGTGCATATATACTTTTTCAAGGAAACAAAAGTTGAGGCACCTTGCTCACCGTGCCAGAGGAAGGTATGGAAATTGTACGTACAGGGCTTTGCCTGCACGTACACCAACACTAATGCCAGAAGAGGGCATTAGCTCTCCAAGCTATATGAAAGAATGTCATGTGGTAGCTTTTAAGATTCACTTGCTATATGGTCAGATCTAAACGTTATAAGTTTTGTTGGTAACCACATTTTTTTATTCCCTGTGGAAACATACACATATCCACAACCCCATCTCAAAACCATTGGTTTCCATTTTATACTTGACAAATCTTTGTAGACTATTGGTTGTCCAATTTCCTTTTTTCTTCTATGATCCAATGTCTCTCAGCAGCTGTCATCCCTTTATCATTAACATTAAGAAAATTTAAAGTCAACAAAGCATTCTTTAATCTGTCCCAGGGAGTCTTTATCCTTCTTTCGTTTAATAAGCATCTCTTTTAAGGTAGAATTAGCTCTTTCCACAACTGTATGCCCTGTAGGGTTGTGAGGTATAACAGTAATGTGTTTTATAATATATAAAGAATTTTTTCATCTCAAGGGACACATATGTAGGAGCATTGTCAATCTTAATTTGTGCAGGTATTCCCATATTGTCGTTATTATTTTTTTTTAAAGATTTATTTATTATGTATACAGAGTTCTGCCTGCATGTACACCTGCAGGCCAGAAGAGGGCATCAGATCTCATTATAGATGGTTGTGAGCCACCATGTGGTTGCCGGGAATTGAACTCAGGACCTTTGGAAGAGCAGCCTGTGCTCTTAACCTCTGAGCCATCTATCCAGCCCCATCATTATTTTTAATAAATGAGTAATTATACAGTCAGCCCTTTCAGAACTTAAGGCAGTTGCCCATCGAAAACCCGAATATGTATCAATGATATGATGCACGTACCTCATCTTTCCAAATTCTGTAAAATGAAACACATCTATCTTCCAAATTTCATTTATTTTGGTACATCTAGGGTTAATTTCAGCAGGTAATGGGATTTGATTATACAAGGAACATATAAGACACTTATTATTTCTCTGGCTTGTTGCCAAGTAATAGGACTCTTTTCTTCAATCCCTAACCATTAACATGATGTTTTTCATGACATTTTGAGGTTTTGATTACATTACCAATAAATAATTTGTCTACTTTTTCATTTTCTTGCTCCAGTGAACCTGGTAAACATGTATGGGATCGAATATGAGTAATATACAAAGGATAGTGTCTACTTTTGATGACCTGTTGTAGTTCTATAAATAATGTAGTTAATTCTGAGTTATCAGGAGTAAATTCAGCAGATTCTATGTGTAAAACAACTCTTTCAGCATATTGAGAGTCAGTAATTATATTAAGAGATTCAGGAAAATCTAATAGCGCCATAAGGATTGCATACAATTCTGATTTTTGAACTGAGGTAAATGGGCTTTTAATCACCTTAGTCGTTTTATCAGACTTATAACCAGCCATACCTGATTTATTTGCATCCCTGTGGAAGTAACTTCCAATGGTTATCTCTTCATTGGAGAATCACTGTTCAGAGTAGGTACTGAGAAAGCAAACCTTTCCCTGACTTTCTCATGCAAAGGTATTGTGAAAAAACAATCTTTTAAATAAATTGTAATTATATGCCAAGACTTAGGTAACAAGGAAAGCAAAGGAATTCCAGGCTGACCCAGACCCATGGGGTGAATCACCTTGTTTATGGCCCTCAAATCCGTTATCAGTCTCCACATCCTGATTTCTTTCTTACCACAAACACAGGGGAAGTCCAGGGCCTGGAAGATTCTTCCATGTGTTGAGCCTTCAGCTGCTCTTTCACTAAACAGTGAAGCGCCTGTAACTTTTCTTTTGTTAAGGGCCACTGCTCCTGCCAGCCAGGTCTGTTTGAAATTTATTTTAGGGGCAGGGCTGTTGGTATCTCAGCAGCGGCCCCTCTCATAAATTTAGGTACTCTAAACCTGAGGAGTTCTGAGGTTGGACAGTGGGCATAGCTTGTGGTTGCTCCTGATTACTTGCATTAATATCTTCCTCAGAAGCACATGCCATTTCACCCTTAGTTTCAACATTGTTTATCTCTGTAATTGCAGGAATATTGATCTGAGTACCCCATTGTTGTAAGAGATCTCCTCCCCATAGATTTATGGGTATGTCAGCCACATAGGGTCTCAGCTTCCCTGTCTGCGCTTCTGGTCCCACACACTCAAGCCACCGCACACTTTCCTACAATTTCTGTATAAATCTTCTGAAGTGGCCAATTTGGGTTCCAAGACTTCTGAGACGTGATTGACACATTGGCTCCTGTGTCCACCAAACCTTCTATTTTAACACCATCCACTTGTATAATTAATTTAGGTCTCTGATCATTAACTATTGTTTGCCAGAACACACGTGTCCCTGTGCTTCCGAATGCGCCAGTCCTTTCCACTGAGTGGCTTTGCCTTGACATAAGGAAACAGTAACAGTTGAGCAAATCTATCCCCGGCATTAATTTTCATCTCCTTCCTTACACATGCCATGATTTTTATTTCCTCCTTAGAATCTCCATCTATAATACTGGGATGCACAATAAAACCATGAGAAGTCAGCCCACTTCTTTCCAGAACCATTCCTACTGTGCCTGAAGGCAAAGGGCCGAAAACACCAATATTTAATTTCTAACATTCAACCTGTGGAGCTAGAGTAAGACATACTGGAAGCCAGATCCAAAGCTGCACTTCCTTCAGTAACATGCATTAGATCAGTTCCCATTTTCTTGTGGGTCTGTCACTTCTGGACTGGCCAAGGGAATTCGGCTGGCATTGTTGGCGGGCCCCCCTCCCCCAGACGATTGACCCCTCCTACCATTTCCTGTCGGCAAGATATTGCCTTGCACATCTCTTTTATTGACAATCCCTAGACCAATGTTTCCCTTTCCCACAGAGACTACAGTACCCTGGCGTCTCATTACCATCATGGCCAGAAGCTCCTTGTTCTCTCCTATGAGTTATGTTTTCTCCCAGGTTATTGTGCTGGTCTTTATCTGTTCAGCTTCTTTGCACACGACCAATTTTACCACAATTAAAGCACCGGGTATTATGATGTCTGGGCTCTCTGGCTATAGCTTGTCCCACAATATTGTTTTGATATTCCTGAGAGTTAATATTAACTGTCTCCTTTACCCAATCATCTAATGGAGCTCCTCTTTCCTTTAATGGTCTAAGCACTCTCTTACATTCAGTATTTGCATTCTCATAAGACGTGATAAATGTTAATGCCTGTTTGGTGTTAGAATCTGGCAACTCTCTATCCACAGTGGATCCTAATCTCTGCAAAAATTCTGTGAAGGGTTCCCCAGGTCCTTGAAATACTTTAGTAAGTGGAACAGTTGTTTTCCCAGGTTCCTCTACCAGCTCCCAAGCTCTCAAGGCTGCTTTACGACATTGTTCAATCACTCTATCTTCAGACAGAGTTTGTTCTCTTAAGATAGTATATTATCCTTCACCAAGCGATTGATCTCTATTAATATTTATCTCCCCTGTCTTATCTTCTTGCTCTATTCTTACGGCCTCAGTTAGCCATCATGATAACCACTGTAACTGTTGTGCTGCTTCCAATATCGCTGAAACTAAATTTTTCCAATCTTAGGGAACAACTCTATTCTGCATGGCCCAGCTGTTTAACATTTGTTTAACAAAGGCAGAGTGCATACCATATTTGACAACGGATTTCTTAAAATGTCTTAAATCCACCACGTCTACAGGACAGCATGCCATTTTATCATAACCCTCAGGACCATTTTGAGTGGGGACATCTTACAGTGACTGGAAAAACTGCAGATGTCTGGGTGACTCTGGAGGTGTCCTGCATTTCAGCGGTTATGAGAGCTGACTGCTCTTCCAGAGGACCTGGGTTCAATCCCCGGCACCCACATGGCAGCTCATAACTGTCTGTATCACCAAAGTCTGACACGCTCACACAGACATACATGCAGGCAAAACACAAGTGTGTGTAAAATAACGCGGAAGGATTCACTCCTTATACCAAACTGGCCTGAAATGGCCTCCACCTCTCAGCCTCCTCCTTAGCCTCGAGAGGCGTGCACAACCTGTGTCGTCGTGACCGTCAGAGACCTTCCTGACGCAGGCAGTCTAGACTTGCACCCATTACCCTACTTACCAAAGTCGTGTTTACCATTTCTAACATTTTTTTCAAGTTAGCTTTGTCCTTTTATATCCACAAGTGTCTGTCAAACAGTGTCACTTAGTGAAATAGAATAAAGGTGAAGCACTCATTGGCTAGAAACGCAGCACTCGGCGCGGGACCTTGTCAATAAATTGGGAGGGCTAAAGCGAGGCAGAAGCCCAACGGCCCTAACAGGTTCAAACGTTACCTCAACCTCGAAGCACTTTACAGAACGCTGCGTTTGCTTTGCCTTTAAAAAAAAAAAAAGAAAAGAAAAGAAAAGAAAAAAGAGGTTTAAAAAGAAACCCAGAATTTTCCCTTCTGAAAAAAAAAAAACAAAAAAACAAAACCCAATTGTGGCACGCCCATTCCAGATTCCAACCCGGTTCCATGGAACCAAGCGAGCGCAGCCCCGCCCTCCGCGCCCAGCCACCTCCCAGAAGCCCTTGCGGCAGGCGCCCGACCCCGCCGGGCCCCCACGTAAAGCAGCCGGTTTCGCGACAGCTCAGGCTCCACCCCCCCACCCCACCCCCCCCTCGGCCACATGTCGCGCCGGCCTTCCCGTCGGACGCCGCGCCACCTCCTCCTCCTCCTCGCTCGCGCTGCGTTACGAGCCCAGCGCGGCGGCCGCGGCGGAGGGCGGAGGGCGGGCGCCCCGCCTCCTGCCTCCGTCCGCACTTCCCCCGCCCTCTCCTGGCTTCCGCGTCTCCAAGTCCGTCGCGCCCGCTATAATCACGTGACTGCCTCATCCGGGTCCTTTGCGTTCTCTCTCCCTCTCCCAACATGGCGGCCTCAGGTGAGTGAGCGGCCGAGCGTGGCCAAGGACCAGGCTCGGAAACAGCCCCCGGGCCGGATCCGCTCCTGGCTGGAGGTTGGGGATGGTGGCCAGGCGGCGCCCCGGTCCTTTCGGGCCTGGGGGTGGGGTGGGGTGGGCTGCGGCAGGCGGGCGGCATGGCCGCTTCAGGTTACCGCCTCGGGATGTTGGACGGGGGGAGGGGGAAGGCCTCTCCCCCCCCACACACACCCTCTGCGCCCCGTTGCGCGAGGTTGGCGTGGGCAGTGATGGTGGGCTCCGGCTTCAGGCGGAGGGGCGTGTGCGCGGGGGGGCGCGAGGCGTTGCGCCCGCACCCCGGGGCGCGGAGGGAGGCGGTTGGCGCGTGGACCCGAGCGCCCTAGGCCGGGGTCCCCGCGGCGCGAGGCCGTTGCGGACCCCAGCCTGGGGGGGGCGGTTGGAACGCGAGCGCGAGCCCGTGGAGGGGCCGGGGGGAGCGCAGCGGCGCGCGTGCGCGGCCCGGCCCGGCAGGCGAGGTGGACAAGGCGCGCCTCGGCAGCGACGCCTCGGCGCACCTGGGTTTTGTTGGTCGGTTGCTCGGTCGGTTTTGTTTTTTTTGTTGTTGTTGTTGTTTTGCTCGCCTGTGACCTTGTGCTTGGTGCTTCAGGCGGGTCTGCAGCGTGGCCCGGCCTCCGTACTCTCCAAAAGACGGACGCGTGTTAGGTTTGGAGGTTGGCGCTACTACGGTTGGGGGTAGGGAACCTAGCGTGCGCCCACGTGTTCGGGAGGAGCTGTAGGGACGGACACCTAGATTTCGCCTGTGCGTCTTTCTTTCCACCTCTTGATTCCAACCAACAGTTTTTTTTCTTTTTTGTTTTTTACTGAGTGCCGACTATATATTCCAGGAAGAGGTGGGGAACGAAATCAGATCGTTTCAGGACACAGAACTCCCATTTTCTTAAGTGTCAGGATTCAGCTTGGTCGTTTCCCTAGCTAATTGGTAGCCTTCCAGAAGGTGTTGTTAAAATAATAGCTAGAGGTTCTGTGGGGTTTTTTTGTTTTGTTGTTTTTAAATGGGCTGTGTATGTCACTGCGTTGCAACTGAGGTTTGGTTGGTTGGGGCTTGGTTTGGTTTGGTTTTGGCTTTTTGCACTTTCGGTGGACCTGTAAGAATGCCACTGGCTTTTGAACACCTAGCATTAGTTTTACTTTGGGACATAGAGTTTATTTTCTCTAGCATGACCCTCGGTTCTGTTTTTTTAAAACTTTTTAAATTGCTGTTTCTATATTTATTTTGAGACAAAGTCTCTATTAATTACCTCTGACTATCCTGAAGCTAACTATGTAGACCAGGCTGATTTGAAGTGTTGAACACCACACCTGGCAACACTGAGTTTCTGTCTTTGGGAAACACTGAATTTAGATTAGATGCCTTTGAGGGTAGGGACTTTATTTCCCCCTCCTGCGTTGTTGAACCCGCTGGGGACATGCCGGGCAAGCGCTCTCACAAGCTACATCCCCAACCCTGAGTGTAACAGCTTCTGTTAGTTCAGTGCCTAACAAGCCTGTGAGGTGATGCAAAGAATTGGTAGTTTCTCCCAGCTGAAGAAAAAATGTCAGACTTGTTGAAGGTCACATTGCAGGTGGCAGGGCAGGTAGTCATGGAGAGGACAGCTGAGCTGGAGTTGCTGGTTCAAAGATCATCTAAGCCTAAAGAATACTCCTTGGCTGCATTTACTGCCGTGTCACTTGAGAGTCTGGGTGAATTTCCTCTTTTGTGAACATGGCTGGACTGAGGAGATGGCTCAGGGTAAGGGCTGTCAAGTTAGCAGAATCCACGTGTCAGAGACTAGAGCGTACTGCTGCAAGTTGTCCTCTGACCTGTGTGCAATCAGACAGTAGATAAAGTTAAAAAAAAAAAAACCAGCATCCTAGTGCTCTGTGTCCTTGGTTTTACTCTCTTGAGTGTAGTCCACAGTGATTTAAAAGATTTGCCTAGTAATGACCCTGTCACCTTTCCTCCATGTTTATCCTAGGAATTCGCTCAGGAGATGTAGCTTGGTCTGTTACCTCAGCACAAGTTACCTCTGGGACTTTGAAGAGTTTAGAATTGACCACATTTTCTTCTTCCAATTACACCCAAACTTGAGTGGGTAGTGTGCCCAGAGTTGGCAATGAGTCTTGGTTTTCTCTATGAGAATGCCAGTTAGAACTTCATGACTATTTGCTAAGGTGAAACATTTCTTTGAGGCACTGCCAGGTCACGGGACCCACTGCTGACCTTCAGTGCCTTAGTGTCTCAGAGCTGACTGACAGCCGAGGACCGGGTAAGTTTCTAGGGATCTGGAGAGTGGGTCAGTACTTCCTCAGTTGGTGTCTCTAAAAGAATACTTAAATCTGTCGGGTTTTAGCTCAACATGGTAGTTTGCTTCTGTCATCTCAGACTCAGGAGGTTGAGGCTGGAGGATTGCTGTGACATCCTGCCTCAAGGAAAAGGGATCTTTAGCTATATGACTTACTAAAGTGAAGCACTTCAGTTTCATTTGTAAATAGTTTGCAGACTTCTTGGCAATAAGGACTTCTGTGTTTGATACAGAGGCGTTCGTATTGTGACTAGTGTATGTAGTGCCCGGAGCTTAACTGACATGACACTCGTGCTGTGGGTTTCTTTTGGTTTTATAGTAAGGTGGTGCTAAATGGTTGTTTTTGTAGTGTTGATCTTCATAGTTAGTTTCGAGAGCTGTAGGTATGTGTATGCAAATCAGCTCTTTGCAGATTCCACCCTGTAGTAGTATTTGTTGTTCTGCAGGACACTTAGATTTATGAAGTCAAAGGCTCATTATTGTCAGTTGAAGGAAAACAGTGTTCCAGACTTAAAAAGTATGTGTGTTTGCTTTAATAATAGCTTTGAGATGTAATTCACAAGGGAACTGTGTGTTTTAAGGCATGCCTGTAATACTAGCATTCAGAAGACCGAAGCAGGCGGACTTCATTAGTGTCAGGACAGCCAAGGGCTACATAATGAGCCCCTCTTACACACACACACACACATGCACATGTTCCAGAGGTTGCAATATACAAATAAACTTTTGTTGCTTATACTTAGGTGGGAGCAGGCGGTGTCCAGCCTGGTGGTCATCCTGCCTGAGCCTCCCAGGTTTTAGGATCATATATGGTTTATCCTGCTGTTGCTTTTCTTTCCCCGCCCCGAGGTCTCTGTCTGACCCAGCCTGGCCTTGAGCTTTTTGTTTGCTTTTTGATTTTAGAGACAGCTTCTCTGTGTAGCCTTGGCTGTCCTGCACTTGCTTTATAGACCAGGCTGGCCTCGAACTCACAGTGATCCTCCTGCCTCTGCCTCCCTAGTGCTGGGATTAAAGGCTTGCGTCACCACCCAGCTAAGTGGATGTATTTATTTTTACTGTCTGTGCATTGGTGTTTTGCCTGCATGTTTGTCGCTGTGAGGGCATCAGGTCCCCTAGAACTGCAATTACTGACTGGTGACCTGCCACTGTGAGCGCTGGGAATTGAACCTGGGTCTTCTGAAAGAGCAGCCAGTGCTCTTAACTGCTGAGTGAGCCATCTCTCTAGCCCTGAGAAAGATCCTGATTTAAGAATTGAGCTGTTTTACTTGGGAGGCAGAGGCAGGTGGGTCGCTGTGAGTGTGAGCCTCAGCCTGGTTTATAAAATGAGTCCAGGACAGTCAAGGCTACACAGAGAAACCCTGTCTCGAAAAACCAAAAAATTAAATAAAAAAAAAAGCGCTTGCTTGTTTGTTTATTTTTGTTTCCCGGTTTCAAGGTTGAATGTATTTTTTGAACGTTTATTTATTTGGTTTCTTTGAGACAGGGTTTCTCTGTGTAGTCCTCCTGGATGTCCTAGAACTTGGCTTTGTAGACCAAGCTGGCCTTGAACTTGCATCTACCTGCCTCTAGAGTACTGGGATTAAACATTTTACCACTTACTATGTGTACAGTGTTTTGCTTGTATGCCAGAAGAGGGCACCAGATCTCATAAGTGGTTGTGAACCATCATGTTGTTGCTAGGAATTGAACTCAGGACTGTTTCTTTAGAAGAACAGACAGTGCTCTTAACCTCTGAGCCCTCTCTCCAGCCATATTGTATCTTTCTGTAATGGCCTGTTATGCTGGGGCTGGGGCTGTAGCTCAGTGCTAGAGTGCTTCCCTCATGTGCGAAGCTCGTGCCGCAGGCTAGAGCAGGCTGCCGTGCATGCCTGTCTTGTAAGTTCTTAGACTGACCCTTACTGAGCGTGTCAGAGCCTCCCCTCTGCTCAGACTGGCTTGGCTCAGTAAGTGAACAAGTTTGCTTTGTGAGTTGATGTGTTGGTCACGCAGAGTTTAGGGATGAAATGGCTTATGTTGAGGGTGAGATAGCCTTAGGAAGGAATTGAAAGAATTGGACCGGTTAAGTCATTGTGTGGCAAAGGCTTTCTATTCTTGATACAGGTCCTCCCTGTGTCTTCCTGTCTGCCCTGAGGCTGGCTGGGTAGGCCAGGCTGACCTTGAACTCAAAGAGATCCTTCTGCCTCTCCCTCCTGAGTGCTGGGAATAAAGGCGTGTGCAGCTGCACCAGGCCTTAAAAATCTTTTTAATTGTGTATGTTTGTCTAAATATAGATATATGCACTGAGTCTAGGTACCCATGGAGCCAGACATCAGACTCCTGTAGCTGGAGTCGCATGCTTGAGTCCTCTGCAAGAGCAGTCCACAGTTTGAACCATTGGTCCGTCTTCCCAGCCCCCACACTTGAAATGTTTTAAACATGCCAAGGCCATGGGTGTCAGAGGAACAAAGGGCATAGGGGATCCTGATGACTTGTCAGTGTGCAAATACTGCTGTGCCGGGGTCAAGCCTGCTGCCTAGATGTGAAGAGAATGGTTGAAGGGAATGGTAGCCTCTAACAATGAATGGTTTCATGTTTTGTTGATGCTCTCTAGCTTATTTTGAAGTAGCGAGTAACTTTAATGAAGCATGAGGCGTTTGTTTTTCTGAATTTGAGTTAAGGGGTTAAGAGTTAAGAAGCCTTGATCTACCAAGTTGGTTTAAACCAGATTATGTCAAAGGTTAGTTTAATTCCAGATTATGCTGTGGTGGGGATGGGAAAGGGATAGCTTACCTTCTTGCTGTTCTGTTGAACTTGGTCATCTTGGCTGGGCCACCAGCAGCAGCAGCATTTTTACCCTCCAAGTGGCCAAAATGAGGCTAGTGAATAGATAGTAGCTAATGCTGCTGAATGCACAGTGTCCCTGGGCTCATCCTCAGCACCACCCTGGTGTGCTGGTATGTGCCTGTGGTCACAGCAGTGGAGCAGGCGGAGGCAAGAGAATTGGCTGCTGAAGGTCATCCTTGGGTACGTGGGGCCATCCCTGGCCAGCCTGGGCTTCATGGACCTTCTTAAACATGTGTCTGCACGTAAATTGGAGTAGTATGGGAGCTTTAGGTCCCAGCCTCCGCTTAACTGATTTCAGACAGAATACGTTTACACCTGTAGCTCAACTCAGTGGCTGGACCTTGGCACTGTAGCCTTAGAATTTGAGATACAGCAGTCAGCAGCTGATTCAGAAGAACAGAAGGGACAAAAAAGATTGTGTGGTCTGGCTGGAGAGATGGCTCAGTGGTTAAAGCACTGACTGCCCTTTCAGAGGTCCTGAGTTCAATTCCCAGCAACCACATGGTGGCTCACAACCATCTATAATGTGGTCTGATGCCCTCTCCTGCCATGCAGACAGATCACTGTATACATTATAATAATTTTTTTTTTTTAAAGAAAGGACTGTTGAATAACTGGCTTCTGTTTGTGGGTCATTTGGTTTGAACATTGAACCCTTGCTGCTTGAGATTGTTGTGTGTCAATAATGCTATCTGGCAAACAGGGCACCTCGATTTTCTGACAGTTGAATTTGAGAAAGCAACTTTCTATTAAGCATTGGTGTATCAAGTTAGATTATTTTCTTGAGTTGAAGTAAATTAGAAGTAGGATGTGTGGTTTTTAAAACCATGAAGCTGGGTGGGTGACGTGGCACATCCAGGAGGCAGAGGCAGGCGGATGGCTGTGAGTAATCAAATGACTTCAAATACCACTGAGAGCAGCAGGCATTTATTGTGGCTGTGATAACCTGCCATAGACATTTCCTAGGAAAATATCTGAGGGTTGCTTTCCTTCTCTAAACAGACTATGAGTCTTCCTCTGTGCTTAGTTAATACATAGACAATACACCCAAAGTGTCATATAACATTATATGGGGTAGAGGTGTCTTTTATCCTTGTATTTAAGGAGCCATGAATGTACAAGGCATGATTTTGAATATTTAGATTTGTTTTATCTCTTGAGTGTTTTGCTTGTGTGTTTGTATAGGCATCATGTGTGTACCTGAGGAACTCAGAAAGCTCCAGATTCCCTGGAGTTTCGGGTGGTTGTGAGCCAGCTCTCCAGTCAGTTCTGTTGTTTAGGAAGTACTTTATTTTTATTGCAGGGCATAGTGAGGTCGTAACAGGTGAGTCTCTGAACTCAAGACCAGCTTGCTTTACTAGAATTTTTTTTCTGTTTTAAGTAATTCCTAAATCAACGTTTTCTTTCTTTGGTTTTTCAAGACAAGGTTTCTCTATTTAGAACAGACTGGCCTCCAGCTCTGAGATCTTCCTGCCTTCCCCACTGACTAAACAGTTCAGGTGGGAGGAGGGATTGTAGCTCAGGGTGTAGAGACTTAGGCACTGGATGAGTGGATTGTACAGTAGAAAGAGAAGGGTGTGTCCTGGGAGTGCTGACAGGCAGCTTTCCCTTTCTGTAATGGTGTGTGTGTGTGAGTGAGTGCGTGCGTGTGTGTGCACACACGCAGCTAGTAATGTATCATGTATCAGCTGTAGTGTAACTTCTGATCCTCCTGCCTCTACCTAAGTGGTGTTTCAAATGCGACCTGCCACCTAGTGTGTTATACAGTGCTGAGGATTGGCCCAGGACTCCATGCTGGCTGAGCTAGCACGTGGGCTATGTGGGCCTCTCTTCACACAGCGTCCTCCAGCCTCGGCGGCTCTTGTTTTGCTTTTGTTTTTCAAGACAGGATTTCTCTGTGTAGCCCTGGCTGTCTGTCCTGAACTTGTAGATCAGGCTGGCCTTGAACTCACAGTGGTCTACCTGTCGCGGCGCCCAGCTTACATAACGCTCTTACAATGTGAATTCCATAATCTAGTCATCTGGTGGGTCTTTGGTGATTTCTTTTAAATGTCTTTAATGGTCTTTTAAGGATAAAACATACTTGAGGGTTACTGAGTAATCTTTTTTCTTTTCAGCAAAGAAGAAGAATAAGAAGGGGAAAACCATCTCCCTGACAGACTTTCTAGCTGAGGACGGGGGAGCTGGTGGAGGAAGCACCTATGTCTCCAAACCAGTCAGCTGGGCTGATGAAACCGACGACCTGGAAGGAGATGGTAACTTCTCTCTGTACTGTCCCTAGGCCACCATTGTCCTTAAAATTTACTGTTTCCAGACAAAATGGTTTCTATAATTGGCCTCATTTGTGGTTGGAAAGGCTCTTACTTTAGAGCCTGAAATTTGTGTGTGTGTTGGTATTTAGTCTAATCTTTGCGTGACTGTCAAACTGAAGTGAACTTTGAGAAGAGCTGCGTGCTGGCCCTGGGTTGCCTGCTCTGTATTTCCCCACATAATTACTTAATTCTCATTTCTTTACCTCATTCTGTTTTTACTTCAACTTCATGCCAATAGCATTGGAACATCATTTATGAGGATAACAAAATCTTGTACCTAAGCAGTCTTCGGCTTGTGGTGTTTTGGTTCTTTAGGGTGTGTTCTCACTGAGCAGCCCTGGCTGACCTGGAGCCCATAGAGACCCTCTAGTACTGAGAATGCAGACTTGTACCACTTGACCTGGGTTTCTTCTTGGTCAGGGTAAAAGTTTCTGCTTTTCTTGTTAGCTTACATGTGTGTTTCAGACAAGATCTCTGTTCAACCCTTTCTGACCTGAACTTGCTATATTTTAGATGAGGCTGTATACTTAATAAAACGTTTGTTTGTTTTTTCGAGACAATTTCTTTGTGTAGCCTTGGTTATTCTGGACTCGCTTTGTAGACCCGGCTGGCCTCAAACTCACAGGGATCCAGCTGCCTCTGCCTCCCAAGTACTGGGATTAAAGGCGTGCGCCACCACCTCCCAGCTAAAACTTTATTTTTTATTTTATTTTTTTAAAGATTTATGTATTTATTATGTATACAATATTCTTTCTGTACTTCAGAAGAGAGCGCCAGATCTCAGTACAAATGATTGGGAGCCACCATGTGGTTGCTGGGACTTGAACTCAGGACCTTTGGCAGAGCAGCCAGTGCTCTTAACCTCTGAGCCATCTCTCCAGCCCTAAAACTTTATATTTTTAAGATTTATTTCTTGTTTATATAGTGTTCTGCCTGCCTGTGAGCCAGTAGGCCAGAAGAGGGCACCAGATCTCTTTATAGATGGTTGTGAGCCACCCTGTGTTGCTGGGAATTGAACTCAGGGCCTTTGGAAGAACAGGTAGTGGTGCTCTTAACCTCTGAGCCATCTCTCCAGCTCAATACAAGATCTTTTTATATAGTCCTGACTGCCTGGAATTCACTGTGAATACCAGGTTGGCCTCAGAGTTTGAGACAGTGTTACTCTGTGGCCTAGGCTGGCCTCGCCTACTCACTCAAATCCTACTCTCAGCCTAGAGTGCTCTGCCACGCTCAGCTCCCTTTGGTCTGCTCTTGTGTCCTAGTGTCCACAGCTTGGCACAGTAATGATGACGACGTGTATAGGGCCCCTCCCATTGACCGCTCCATCCTCCCCACTGCTCCTCGGGCTGCTCGGGAACCCAATATCGACCGGAGCCGCCTGCCCAAGTCGCCGCCCTACACTGCTTTCCTGGGGAATCTGCCCTATGATGTGACAGAGGACTCCATTAAGGAATTCTTCAGAGGATTAAATGTAAGCGGGTTCACGTCAGGCTGTTGTGGGATGCTGAGGGTAGCAGCTGAAGTAAACTGATTGTGGAATGGGCCATGCCTTAAGTTTTTAAAAAAATGGAAGGCAGCAGAGTTCACGATGTTTTAAGAGTTGAATTGATAAGATTTGGAAAGTGTGGGCGATGGTCTGTCTGCAGTCCTGTGCCCTCTTTTGTCCTAGAGACATGCATTTTCTTGTATGTTCTCCAGTGCAGTTAATGACATATTTACTGATTGCTTTTTGTTTGGGGCTGGAGTTTTTTGTTTGTTTTACCTATTTGTTTATTCTCTCAGATCAGTGCTGTGCGCTTACCACGAGAGCCCAGCAATCCAGACAGGTTGAAAGGTTTTGGCTATGCAGAGTTTGAAGACCTGGACTCTCTGCTCAGCGCCCTGAGTCTCAATGAAGAGGTAAGGAAATGGGGGGGGGGGGCGTGCTCTGCGTCTCTACCAAGCCAAGTGATTCTTGATGTCATTGGTTTTGTTTAAGATTTATTTGTTTATCATATATACAGTGTTTTGCCTGCATGGGCACCAGATCTCATTATAGATGGCTATGAGCCACTATGTGGTTGCTGGGAATTGAACTCAGGACCTTTGGAAGAGCAGCCAGTGCTCTTAACCTCTGAACCATCTCTCCAGCCCTCTTGATGTCATTTGAAGTACACTTCCTTGTTAATTGAGGGAAGAACTTCCGATGGAATTTTAGGCAAGAAATCAACATATTTCTATTAAGTCTCCTTGCTGCTTTGTCAGCTCTAGGGTTTTACTTTTTCAAAATAAACTGCCTTCATGCGGGCAGGTAGAAAAGTAAACTAGTTCATATCAAAGTGTATCTTTTCAGGTCTGGGTGTGTTTAACTCCAGAAGTTCTTGATCAGATTTCATATCTAGACTTACCGTGTGATATAATTGTAAATAAACAGCTCTTAGAAATATGTTCACTGAATAATGACTGAACGCCATAATCCGCATCAGATAGGGATAAAAATTCATGGATACAGCCAGACACCTTGGTTAATGCCTATAATCTCAGCAGTTGGTCAAAGTATTGAAAGGGGGAAATCAAGGTGTCTCCTGAGGAACCTTAGCTACACAAAAATACTGTTGAGTAAAAAAAACCCGTGCGGTTGTGGGTAGCAGTCTCTGCTGTGTGGCTGCTGTGAGCTTGAGTGCTGCTTCGTTTTGAAGCTGAGTCTCCCATATATTCCAGGCTGGCCTGGAACCTGGAGTGACTTCTTGTCTTTTGTCTGTGCCTCCTGAGGGCTGTAGTTACCAGCATGTAGCTGATTGAGAATTGACAGGGTTTCTCCAGGATCCCCCTGGCTGACTTAGAACTCGCACTGTAGACCAGGCTGGCCTCAAACTCTGCCTCCTGAATGCTGGGATTAAAGGTGTGTGCTGCTATCACCCAGCTTTATAAGGAATTTTTAAGCTAGCAAGGTTGGCTAATCAGGTCCTGTGCTCTCAGTCTCTAGGTAACAGGAGAATTCGAGTGGACGTTGCTGACCAAGCACAGGATAAAGGTGAGAGAACTGGCAGGACATTGTGGTGCTGGAGAGGTGACGGCCTCGAGTGACTCCGTCCTCCCCACAGGAACCTGAGGCTGCATTAGGCAGATCTGCCTCAGGGGAAGGGATGACTGCTGGCATCTCCTGTCCCCACTTCAGAATTCAAAGTACTGACCAGCCTTGGGCCTGAAATCTATAACTAAATTGGCTACTTACACCTTGAGCTTTAATATGATACAGGTAAACACTAAATTAGTTAAAATATATTTGAAGAAAAGAATGGATCGGTTACTTGGAGAGAGCAACTGCAAGGCCTGGGCCATAGAAGCCATGAGGCATGGTGTGAAGGGCGGGGTCTGAGAGCTGCGCAGTGTCTTGGGGAGCTAACTTGTTTTTCTCTGTCTGCAGACAGGGATGATCGTTCTTTTGGTCGAGATAGAAATCGGGATTCTGACAAAACAGACACAGACTGGAGGGCCCGTCCTGCCACAGATAGCTTTGATGACTACCCTCCTAGAAGAGGCGATGACAGCTTTGGAGACAGTAAGTTCAGGCTTTCTTGGGTCTATTTGTACGTTAGCAGCTAGAAATTGCGGAGTGACTTAGAAAGTTTATTTTGTTTCTGTGGTGTTTGGGAGGGGAGGTTAATTGTTTTGTTAATATAAAGTGCTGGCAAATGCAGAAAAGGAATTTGATAAGCTCCTAATTTGGGGGGGGGGGAAGTAAAGCAAATAGAAAATGCAGGCATTTTTTTTTCCTTCGGACACGATTATTTATAAAGAAGTGGGTCAGCCGGGCATGGTGGCGCACGCCTTTAGTCCAAGCACTTGGGAGGCAGAGGCAGGTGGATCACTGAGTTCGAGGCTAGCCTGGTCTACAAAGTGAGTCCAGGACAGACAGGGCTACACAGAGAAGCCCTCTCGGGGTTGGGGGGGGGGAGTACTCAGAGTAAAGAGGTGGGTCAGTTGCATGCTGAAATGTGCATCACACAAGCAGGGGACCTGAGTGGGTTCCTAGTGACCCTGTTAAAAGGCCAGGTGTGGAGAGGTGAAAGTAGATCTTTTAGAACCTGCTGCCTGGCCTCTTAGTGTATTACAGGTCAGTGGGGAGACCCTGTCTCCAAAAATCAAATAGGTGGTATTTGAGAAACACCATGCAAGGTTAGCCACTGACCTACATACAGAGATGTGAAATCTACAAAGTCAGTTAAATGCTTAATAAATGTCATCAGGAAGATTCTGTGTGAAAAACAGCCAAGAACTGCTGTGTGACTGTGCTGTACTCTGTGTGGAGACTGCTTTCACTGACATTGGTAGCAATGGAAGAGACTGGTGTGAGAGTACGCCTCAGCTAAGTCTGTGGTAAAGTGTCTATGGATAAAGTGATTGGCCTTCCTTAAAATATATTTAAAAGGACCATCAAGATTTAAAAATAATAGAAATCAAAAATAAATAAATAAAAATAATAGAAATCATTATTTATAGCATTACATGCATGTAGTAGCAAAAACCAACTGGAAAACCAATTGGAAAATAGTACTATATTGTGTTATTTCCTAGGTTTTGTTTGTTTTTGAGGTGTGGTCTCACTATGTGGTCCTGGCTGGCTGGGGCTCAAGAGATCTGCCTGCATAACACTCCTAGGTATTGAGGTTAAAATTGTGTGCCTTGACACCTGGCCTTAAGGTTTTAATTTTGTTAGGTGTGTTGGTGCACACCTTTATTCCAAGCAGTCTTTGGCTGTTTGGTATTAAACATAATATCCCAGCTGTAGAGCCAGGTGTGGTGGCACACACCTTTAACCCCAGCACTCAGGAAGCAGAGGCAAGTGGGTCCCTGTCAGTTAGAGGCCAGCCTGGCAGCTGTAGCTGTGATTATTTTGTGGGGGATTGCGGTGCCGGCAGGAAGGGGGCCTTGAGCTCTGCCCCCTGCTTATACCTCCCAAGTGGTAGTTTGGTCCTAGGATTTAAACCTAGAGCCTCTGTGTGCTAGGCAAGCATTCTGCCAAACAAGCCGTCCCTTCAGGGATTTTTTTTTTTTTTTTAAAGAAATAAATACTGAGCAGTGTTTTACTCGATACAAATGGTTCTGGTTTGGGGGCTGGTTAAACTGTATAGAAACTGAGTCACAGTGAGAACCAAGTTGATGAGCTGTGAGGGGGGAGGAGAGGTGCTGCCTGTATTCTTCTCTTTCTAGAGTTTCGAGATCGCTACGACTCAGACCGGTATCGGGACGGCTATCGGGACGGCCCCCGCCGAGACATGGATCGCTACGGGGGCAGAGATCGCTATGATGACCGAGGCAGCAGAGACTATGACCGAGGTAGTCGCAACAGTTAGTGCTCGGTGCTAAGACTTTTCTTTGCTTTTTCCCTTTTCTGCATGACCACAATTTGAGGTGTGTTCACAGGCTATGACTCGCGGATAGGCAGCGGCAGACGAGCCTTTGGAAGTGGGTACCGCAGGGATGATGACTACAGAGGAGGTGGGGACCGCTACGAAGACCGTTACGACAGGCGGGACGATCGGTCGTGGAGCTCTAGGGATGACTACTCTCGGGACGACTACAGGCGTGACGACAGAGGTACTCGGCTTTTCTTCATGGAGCAGAGAGCTGTGAGGTGGGAGTTGTGGAGTGCATCTGCCTCTCTGGGGTTTGTGAAAGAAGCAGCTGAGCACAGTGGGCAGTTGGAGATGGATGGCATCCTAAAACTAAAACAGGATCTATTCACTTTAAATGGCTTTGCATATAGGTTCTTCAGGTAAATTTTAATAAGCATACTCTTCTGTTGCCCTGGAGTAGAGCTGAGGAAAGCCAGGGGCCCAGCCAACAGTTGGTGTGATAATGTTGAAAACAGATACACTGATTTTATTAATAGTAAGGTGGTTCTGTGCTGTTTCTGTAAATTCTGCCTTAATTGCTAAAAACAAAGCTGAGTGTGGCGATGTCGTCTGAAAGCTGCTGTTCTGTCTGTAATTATCTGCCATCTTGTAATGGTTCTAAGTGTTTTGTCAATAGCTTCAGAGCCACATCTGAGAAAGAAAGTCTCATAAGTGAGCCAAGTGTAGGGTCATTGTCCTTAACTCCTGGGGTTCCCTTCCATGAGCTAGTGGGTACATGTCAGGCCTCATGATCCCTTGTACCCACCTGAGTGCCTCTGCTGAACAAAGTCTGGATCTCCTCTTAAGAATTGGGACTGTGGGTGGGGCCCACATGTAATCCCAGCATGTGGAGGCAGGCAGGTGTGTGGGTTCCAAGGCCATCTGTGTGTGTATAGAAGTAATGTATGCACATACAAACTTGATAGTCGTGTTTGTGTGCTCACATGCAGGGACATCTTAGGGTATTTTGTGGGAGTCTGGTCTTCTGTGTGGATCCAGGAAATCAGACTCAGGTTGTCAGGCCTAGCAGCAGCATCGTTAACGGCTGCACTATCTCACCAGCCTGTCTTTGGGGCTTGCTGGATTTTTTTGTTTTTCAGCACAGGGTTTCTCTGTGTGGCCTTGACTGTCCTGGACTGGCTTTGTAGACCAGGCTGGCCTTGAACTCACAGAGATCTGCCTGCCTCTGCCTCCCGAGTGCTGGGATTAAAGTATACAACACCATGCCCAGCTATCAGTCTGTCTTAATATGAACATAGTTTTGAGAAGCTTAATATGCAGTATTGTATTTAAATCTGATTATCACCTATTCTTGTAGCTTTTAGCATAATGTCTAAACATAATTGTGCTTGGGGAGCTGTTTTCTATCAATACATGGACATCTTAAAGGAAAAGGAAGCATTCTAATGAGGAGTAGGCAAGTGGTGGTAAATTAAATTCACTCCATAGTCTGCTCTGTCAAATAATTAGCTATGTATTTTCTGAGCCTCTTCTCTCTCCACCCCCCCCCCCCCCCAGACAAGGTTTCTCTGTGTAGTCTTGGCTGTCCTGGACTCACTTTGTAGACCAGGCTGGCCTCAAACTCACAGTGATCCGCCTGCCTCTGCCTCCCGAGTGCTGGGATTAAAGGTGTGCACCACCACACCCGCCTAGCAGTCCTATCTTAATTAGCCAGCTCTGGGTCAGAGGCCCTGTTCAAAAAAGGTGAGCAAGTGTCCTAATATCAACCTCTAGCCTTTGTATACACAGAACATGCACAGGTGACAAAAGCTGAGGACACAGAGCAAGTGGGCGTGTCCTGTTTCGTTCGTTAGATCAGGTGGTTGCACTTGGGCTTCCCTTTCTAGTCACTATGCCTTTCATAATCAGTTTTCTGGACTGAGGATGTAGCCTAACATGTACCAGGCCCCTGGTTTTCATCCTGATCAAGGGTAGGAGAAAAAAAACACATGTTTATTTTGAATGCAATATTGATAGTTTAGAAAGAGAAAAAAATCAGACTACTTAAAACTTCATAGAAAAATGAAGACACTAGATAGCGCCTCCTTTGGCTGGGGAAATAGCTTGGTCTGTGAAGTATCTGCGTACGCTTGAGAATCAGAGAGTTCAGTCTCCAGCACTAGTGGCGGGCCAGCTATGTTCACTGCGACTGTATTGGGGTAGCCAAGTACACGTGTACAGGTGGATTTCTGGAGATTTCTGGCCTTCATATTCGATCCACACATACCTCTAGAATTTTCCCTGTCGTATGGTACCCGGTCCTTTTAACCTGTGGAAGATGCCCGTCTTCCAGATGTTCCATCTTGAGCAAGGCTGTGAGGTGTGTCTAGAATCTGGCTGTCAGTGTCACCTCTGACTTGGAAGCTGTTACTTAGAGTTTTATTTAACTCAGGTCCCCCCCAAAGACCCAAACTGAACCTAAAGCCTCGGAGTACTCCTAAGGAAGATGATTCCTCCGCTAGCACCTCCCAGTCCAGTCGGGCGGCTTCTATCTTCGGAGGAGCGAAGCCCGTGGACACAGCGGCTAGAGAGAGAGAAGTGGAGGAGCGGCTGCAGAAGGAGCAGGAGAAGCTGCAGCGGCAACTGGACGAGCCAAAACTAGACCGCCGGCCTCGGGAGAGGTGAGGGTCTTCGCGAGGGGCTGCTCCTCCCGCTGCTGCTGCTGCCGCCGCCAGGGGGGCCGTTCAGGCAACTCGGGTGTAAGACAGCGGTGCACTAGCGACTTCCTAAAAGGGCTTGTACTACACTTGCCACACATAGAAACTGGTGGCCCCTCGGTGCAGAGGTTAATGTCTGTTTTCATAAAATAGATTTGCCCAGTTTCTCTCTATTGTGTTTGTGTGGGTGTGCATCGAGGCAGAGGGCACTTATGTGCGCTGCTCAGATTGGGCAGCAAGTGATCTCATAAGGCTAACTTCATTTCTTCACAAAGAAGTTAACCAGCTGGGTGTGTTGATGTGCAGCCTTGGGAGTCAGGGGCAAGCCAATCTCAAGGCCAACCTGGTCTTTGTGACTTTCACTAAAAAAACAGAAGGTTTTCTGTCTCTGCTTTAGGAGCAGCTATCAAGTAAAAGCCCCCTAGTAGAAACAGAAAGTGCTATGAAGTCATTGCTGATCGTGGTGACGCACACCTGTGGTCAGGATATACCTTGTCTTACAAAGAAAGAAAGAAAGAAAAAGACGGGCTGGAAAGAGGATGGCTTGGCAGATATGAGCACTGGCTGCTTTCCCAGAGTTCAGTTCCCAGCAACCTTATGGTGACTCACAACCATCTATAATGTGGCCTAATGCCCTCTTCTGGTGTGTGAGTGTATACGCAGGCAGAGCACTGTGTACATAATAATGAATCAATCTTTTTTAGGTCGGGAGCAGCAGCAACTTTTGTTTTTGAAAGAGTCTCCCAGGCCAGCCTCCTACCTGTGTTGTGCTGCCGGGTGCTGCGGTTGGCCAGCGTGATCCCTCAGCTAACCAAAGTGATTTGTTTTCTTGTTGAGTGTAACCTGGAATGACTCTGCATTTCTCTCTCTTGACTTTAGGCCATAGTAAGAACTGTTAGGAAGGCACTGCTTTTGGTTTTTTGAGACAGGGTTTCTCTGTGTAGCCTTGGCTGTCCTAGACTCACTTTGTAGGCCTTGCTGGCCTCAAACGCACAGAGATCCACCTGCCTCTGCCTCGATTGCTGGGATTAAAGGCGGGGGCCACCACACCCGGCCTAGGAAGGCGCTACTTTTTAACTGTATTTGGGGTTCAACCCAGTCCCTTCTAACACTGGGTAAGAGAAAGGTCAGTGGGGTGAAGGTGGTGTTCTCTTTAACCACTTCCTACTGGTTAAAGACAAAGTTCCCTGGCAGGTTCAATCTTTGTTTCAGGGTGTCTCCAACTTCTCATGAAACTGCATCAGCATCCACCGGAGCAGCAGCTTCTCCCTTCTAGGAGCGCCCCGCCCCACACCCCAGCTCTGGCATTCATTCCCTCGCCAGAGTCCTCAGAATTAAAACTACCCTGGGCTGGCAAAGGCCCCTCCCAGAGCCTGCAGGAGGCAAATAGTTTGCTCCTGTGGACAGTCCGAATCAGCCCCATTTCCCACACCTAGGACTAAAACAAAAACCTGCTTGCATAACATGCCTGAGATTTTTAAAGAAACTAAAACTCGTGATACAGGTGTTTCTATTTTTACTGTTTTGTTTTCTTTGAGAGGCAGGGTCTCCAGTTGTGACAGTCCTTGGGCTCAGGTCTGCCTGTCCCTGCCTCCTGAGGGGGCTGATGAGAAGCATGGGCTGCCACACCCACACAGAGGAGGCTGGCAGTGTTGTGCATGAGTGACTTGTGCAGTTGTGCTCAGAGCCAAGGAGGCTGACATGGGATCCTGGAATTTACACCAGCATGTGTAACGCGCCGTCTTGAGACGGTGTCGTGTACTTCAGAGCAGGCCTTCAGCAGAGACAAGCAAAAACCCAGGTGGCTGAAGGGCTGGCTCCAGGGTTAAGAACACTGTTGCTCTTGCAGAGGACCCAGGTTTGATTCCCATCATGACCATCTGTAGCTCCAGTTCTAGGGGATCTTACATCACAGCTGGCTTCTACAAGCCAACATACATGCAGGCAAAACAGTGGCCCAAGATTGGCCTCTGGCCTGCACTCACCAAAAAATAAATACATATACATATATATGTAAATACATATACATATATATATATTGATAGCCTGGCACAGTGGCACAGACCTGTGATCCCAGCACTCAGAGGCAGGCAGATCTCTTAGACAATCTGCTCTACAAAGTGAGTCCAGGACAGCCAGGGCTACATACAGAAATTCTCATCTCTAAGTATGTATGTATATGGTGTTTGTGTGTGTGTGTTAATTTCTATAAACAGCTTGTATCAGGTTCATGGTGGCCTTAAGTGGGCGGAACACCATATTTTTCTTTTTTAATCTCTTGTGTGCAGACACCCAAGTTGGCGAAGTGAAGAAACTCAGGAAAGAGAACGGTCAAGGACAGGAAGTGAGTCATCACAGACCGGAACCTCAGCCACCTCTGGCAGAAGTAAGTCAGACCAGGGTGGGTATCAGTATCCTGTTTTCCATAACCAGAGAATTTCAGACAAGGTTTCCATGTGGCCTTGGGTGTCCTGAAACCTGAGTGGCCCAGACTGGCCTTGCGCCAGTAATGATCAGAAGTTGTTGAGTTAGCAGGCCTGGTGGGTTTCACACATCTTGGCCTCCAAAGCCTGAAGGACAAGCACAGACCTTCGTGGTCTGTTAATCATCACTAACGAGCCTTTGACTGTTAGGTAATGGTTGTTGGGTTTTGTTTTGGGTGGGTTTTTGATCCTTTACCCCCACACTCCCCACAGATGGGGTTTCTCTGTTATTTTGGCTATCCTGGACTCGCTCTATAGACCAAGCTGGCCTCGAACTCACAAGAGATCCACTTGCCTCTGCCTCCCAAGTGCTGGGATTAAAGGCATGCACCACCATGCCCATCTGTTTTTATTGTTTTTAACATTTATTTTGTGGTGGAGGCCAGAGGAGAGCTTGGAGCAATCTGTCCTCTCCACTGAGTGAGCAGTTTTTTGTGGGAAGCAACCATACTTGCTGGCCTCTATTTCCTGTGTCATTGGTATATGTTGGTTTTTCAGAGCCACCTTACTTTGCGCTGGAATTTGAGCTCTTCTTGGGGATGGCGCTATTTGACGTTCCTTAGGTGGCATCAAAGCAGCTTCCTTGACAGATGAAACGTCGTTCCTCCCCACCAGTTACTGTCTGCTCACCAGCGGGTCTGCGTGTTTACAGCGCCCTTCCCTTACTGTGGCCCAGTGCTGCCTAAGCTCTCCTACCTCCAAGATCAGTTGCTCTTGAGTATTTTAAAACAGCCCAAGGCCAAAGTATGGTCAGATTTAATCTTTATAAGTTTGGTTGGTAGCCATATTTTTTTACTCCCTGTGGAAACATAGGTATACCATCATTAACACCACAGTGATTTGTAAGTTGAGCCAAGTGTTACGAGAGTTTTCTGGAAATGTTTTCCCTTTGTAGTAGCTGGGTAACATGATGCCGTGGTCCTTCTGGCTAAGTGTGGCGTAGCTCTGTGTGGCCACTGTGGTAGCGCTTGTACTTCAGATGGACAAAGCCTGGCAAAGCGGGCTCCAAGGCTCCAAAACAGTTTTTATGTACATGCAAGTGTGTCTGGGTTTTGTTCCCATGTGAAGACAGTTGTCTGCTGAGTTGGAGTTGAGCCGTGGTCCCGCTCATATGTGCATGTCACCCACAGTTAACGCCACCCTAACACTGACAGGCAGCCAAGCTGTAGTTCAGAGTCTCCACTGGTGGAAAGGAGTTGTGTAGCGGTGTGTCCACTCACGCTGCCGCTGTCCAGGTGAGCACAATACAGTGAGCATCTCTCCCCCGGCAGATACACGAAGGAGAGAGAGTGAGAAGTCTCTAGAAAACGAAGCCCTCAATAAAGAAGACGACTGTAACTCTCCGACCTCTAAACCTCCTAAGCCTGATCAGCCTCTAAAGGTAATGCCAGCCCCTCCACCAAAGGAGAACGCGTGGGTGAAGAGAAGCGCTAACCCTCCTGCCCGGTCTCAGAGCTCAGACACAGAGCAGCAGCCCCCTGCAAGGTGAGTAGGCGGCGGCGGCTGCTTAGCTGGAAGGTGCCCTGAGGGAGCCTGGCTTTGTGGTGGTGCAGATGCAGTGCCTCCTGTATAATTTACACTCAGCTGTGTCAAAGCCACATCTGTCTTGTTGTTGCTATTGGTGTCACTTTGAGCTATGGTGGGAGTACTTACCTCAAGTTTGTAGTCAGTGTAACTGTGGTCACTTATGAGACCTAAGCAGCGCCCCTTGCTGACTGCTCTCCAGAGCATAGGCGCTGAGTGTGGAGGTGACTGCTCGCTATCTCTCCTGTACTCTGTGTTGCAGTGTTGAGGATGGGGGCTCTTGTCTCTATAGAGACAACGTGCTACATTGGGGAAGTGGTGTGAGCCTGTGTCATCTTTCCTGTGAACACTGATGGCTGGTTGCTTGCTTTGTTCCAGTGCTGGGGGAAAGGTACCTGCAGCTCAGCCCTCTGAGGAAGGACCATCAAGGAAAGGTGAGCCCATGCCAAGAGACCAGTCAAAGCTCTGAGTGCAAGCACAGCCAGGGCTTACACACAGGTCACCCATATGGTGGTGGCTCATACCTCCAGTTCCTTCCAGGCCATTTGATGCCCTCTTCCTACTTCCACAAGCACCAGGCACACGTGGTGCACATACCTGGTGCACATAAAAATGACTGTGAAGAAAAATTTTAGGGACAAGCAAACTTGCCAAAGAATTTTTGTTTGATGCTTTTGGGTTTTCGAGACAGGGTTTCTCTGTGTAGCCCTGGCTGTCCTGGATCGGTAACCAGGCTGGCCTTGAACTCACAGAGCTCCGCCTGCCTCTGCCTCCTGAGTGCTGGGATCAAAGGTGTGCCCCCATTGCCTGGGAAGAACATTTTTTAGTGAAAGCTGCAGTATTTTTTTTTCGATTCGTGGGTTTCGCTGTGACACTTCCATACTTGCACATAGCGTGACTACAGCTGATCCATGCCACCCTGCTGCCTGTCCTGTCTCCTTCCTGCCAGTCCCACAGGTCCCAGCTGGCCACTGTCTACTTTCATGGCCTTTGTGAGGGAGTGGCCTGCTACTCAATTTTACTGAGGTTTACAAAAGTGCTGGCACCTTACCAACAACCACACTGCTGAAAATGCCTCCCTCTCTGTCAGTCTCCAGCTGCCTCAAGAGTCACCGCTCCCCAGGCATCTTGCACCTTTTGCTTGTTTGTTTTTGGGGGGTGGTTCTGGACAGAGACGGAACTGTGGCTGTCCTGGAACGCGCCTGGCTTTATAATGCTCTTGTTCTACCAGTAGGGGGCAGGAATGGGCTCTGCTAAGAGTGCGTGGAGCTGCCTCTTCCTGGGAAGCCTGCCTTGGTGGAGAAATTAGCTGGACAGGAATAAACATGTCACCATTAGCGCCAGGGTCACTACAGAGCAGTCTAGCTGCTGTTTCTACACTGCTCTTCCAGGTAGTGCTCACTACAGTAGGACTTTTCAATGGGAAAAAAAGGCCATGGGGTTAATTCTCATTAATACATACTTCCTGCAGCTCAAAGGAGAACTAGGACAGGGAGATGGGTCACTTTATATGCCTTGAATTTGGTTTTGTATTTTTTTTTTTTTTTCGTTAAACAGATGAAAATAAAATAGATGGAGTGAATGTCACAAAAGGCCAAGCTGGGAGCTCCAGCCGCGGCCCTGGGGACGGAGGGAACAGAGACCACTGCAAGGACCTGGACAGGTATGCATGTTTCCTCCTCGCTGTTTATCATAGATGATGCAGAGGGGTTTTTTCTTTTCTTTTCTTTTCTTTTAAGGTTTATCATGTACCCAGTGTTCTGCCTGCTCACCAGAAGAGGGCACTAGAACTCATTGTAGATGATTGTGAGCCACCATGTGGTTGATGGGAATTGAACTCAGGACCTTTGGAAGATCAGCCAGTGCTCTTAACCTCTGAGCCGTCTCTCCAGCCCCCGCAGTGGTATTTTTCTTGATTCTCCTGAGTGTTACCAGGTCTACCACTGTGAACAAACTAGGCTGGGAAATGAAAGTAATGAGCTCTCCTAGCAACGCTGTTGAGCAGGTGGTCTGTGGTGTCGTCTCTGCAGGAAGGATGGCAGGAAAGATCAAGACTCCAGAAGTGCACCTGAGCCAAAGAGACCTGAGGAGACGCCAGCCTCCGTAAGTGTCGACGTGTGCTTGCCTCTGCCTCCCAGCTTTGCGTCAGACTCCTTTTTTCCTTGAGACTGGAGGAATTGGAAATGAGTCATTGGTGTTTGTTTAGTGAGAAAGCTGAGGTGGACTCTTTGTTGAGACAGCCTTTCTCAGCTCTCTCAGAGCATGTGTGGCTGGTGAGTTCGTGTAACCCTTGCCCCTCCCTGGATGCTGCAATAGAACGTGCTACCCACAGAGTGGTCTTGACTTCATTTATGCCAAAGCATTAACACCCTGCTTCTAGGTTTTAGTAGGAGAATCTTGGGCTCCCCTTACCTTGTCCCTCTGTTACAGAAGTTCAGTTCTGCAAGCAAGTATGCTGCTCTCTGTATGGACGGCGAAGATGAGGATGAGGGAGACGACCACACTGAGTAGACCTCCACAGCCTGTGCTTTCTTCCTAGTCACCACCTGGAACATTCGAGAGCAAATCAAACCTCTATCCAGACAAGACAAAATAAACTCACCATCTCCTGAAGACCTTTCTTAACTTTTTTTTTAATGAAATGAAATCCTTTTGCATGCTGCTGCAGCCTTTAAAGTGTTGACGTAACTGGAGAACCAGCATGGTAGCCAGAGCCACGTGGCTACGCTTGGGCGTGGTCTGACGGTACCCAGCAGTCACCTGTGTTGACAGTGCCTGCGACTCCATTCAGCAGAGACACGGTGACACTTGTCACATCAGTCAGACAGTAGAGAAAGGTGCAAGGAAGAGTGAGGTTTCTACCTTTTTAATCTTACCCTGCGGTGGCACCTGTGAATTCCCAGACATTACCTGAACACACTTCCACCCTTAGAAAGGTAGGGTTAGTCTCCAGGAGGCCGCCAGCCCTTCTACTTTAATTCTGGGTTAACTGGGGCCAGCCTAGGGGGAAATGTTTTATTTTTTTACCCCCCAAGGGGGTAGTTGGGAATGAGTCTACAGGCCACTAACACGTAGTACCGCTTGGGGACCACAATGAACGGGAAACTCAGTCATGGTTTGGAAAGCTTTGGGGAGGGAAATGGTGTGGCCTCCAGTAAACACAGAACAGAATGGTCATCTGTGGGTGAGGAGCACTTGGAGTTGATGGGAAATGGAGTCTGTGTGCCCTGGTTTTGCCCCTTCTGAACACTGTCCTTTCTAAAGGTTCCAGCATACCCACATTCCTTCAAAGCCTTGTCAGCTCTGGTCATCTCATGGTCTTGATGACACTGTTAGCTTCCCAAAGCAGTCTGTGTGTCACCCACCTGCTCCCACAGACAGTTCATCTTAGCCACCAGAAGCTGTGGCCTGAGGAATCCCCGCGTTTCTCAAGCAAACCAGCTCTGTGGTATCTTTGATTCCTGCTCCTGCTTTCCCCCTTTAGAGGTCTGGGTACTTCAAGTGATGGGCCTGGGGGCTGAAGAGGGGTGCATGAATGGGGTGACTTGAGTTGGAGGTCTTCAGCCTTGATTTTGGGGTGTTTGTGGTTTCTCTTAAGTTTCCTTCACTGGAACCCCATGCCAGGTGGGTTTCTGATGTATGTGGCCTGGACTGCTTTTCTGCTCAGGAGAGTTGGCTTCTTGGCTCCCCTCAAGAATAAAGGAGAATGCAAAGACGTATTGGACAGGCTTCTGGTTTCTCTTGCCACAACAGCAGCTTGACCTGTCTGCTTTGATGTGAGGGCTCAGCTCCAAAGATGGCTTCCCGTTGTGTGAAGTCAGGTATCTGCAGACAGACACTGCCTCGGTCTCGGTGTGAAGCCCTTGGCCTGCAGTGCAGGAGTGTTGGTGTGTGTGCTGCTGCAGCGGGTGCAGCAGGTGACGATGCAGTGGATTTGATTGGCAGTAGCTAGAAGTGGGCTTACAGAGGTGCCCCTCAGTTGAATGAGTTTTTTAAAACCACTGGCTGTAGACAGTGAAGGCAGCTCCCCTCTTCATGCTGTGTCCCCCCAGAAGAGCTGCTGTGCCCACTCCTCTGCTAAAGCTAGAACAGGGGTTGACTTATGTCCCGCTCCTGAATACATGTAAAGTTTGTACAAAAATATCTTCTATGAAAATGATTTGTAATCTGTAGACATTATTTGGGAGATGTCTTGAGATGTAAAATCCCATCCTTTGGGTTGAGGGTTTTTGGGTTTTTTTTTTGTTTTTTTTTTTTCCTCCAAATAAATCCAATCTTTAAAGTTGATGTTAGTGCTGTGGTTTGTCTGGTGTTCCCTGAGCTTTCATTGTCCCCTGCTTCCTTCAGTTTTGCATGCTGCATGTGTGTGCCAGAGGGTTGTGGGCCTTGGTACATGATGCCAGAGTGAGCGGTGTGCTAGCCTGCCTGCTCCGGCCCAGGCTTTAACACCTGAGGCCGTGTGGCCTAGCAAGCTGCTGGGGGGCACTAACTGCCACAGACAAAAATAGAGACAGAAGCCGGGCATGGTAGCAGAGGCAGGTGGGTCTCTGTGAGTTCGAGGCCAGCCTGAACAGTCAGGGCTACACAGGAGACCCTGTCTTGAAAAATAAAAAAAGAATACTGGTACTCATTTGAGGGACTTGTGTCCAAGGTGGGGGATGATGGGACAGTTTTCCCGGTTGAAGGGGTTTTGGTTTTGTTTTTCAGACAAGGCAGCTCTGGCTTGGAACTCACTCTGTAGACCAGGCTGAGATTAAAGGATACTTTTTTTTTTTAGGGTTTTTTGTTGGTTTGTTTTTTGAGACAAGGTTTCTCTGTAGCCTTGGCTTTGTAGACTAGGCTGGCCTCGAACTCACATCCATCTGCCTTCTGGGATTACAGGCGTGTGCCACCACCAGCTGCTTTTTTCTAACAAGGCCAAAATTGGCAGTCAGGTTGGGATCCATTAGGCTGTGCTGTGGGAGCGCCTCAGTGCCGGGCTTCCCAGGCTTGGCTCCAGAAGCTAGTCCCAGTAGGCCTAGCAGCCAGCCAGCTGGGAAAGGAGGAACAGACTGAGAAAGGCTGTTGGAGATGATCCTCTGAGAAGTTAAAAGAATTCCCTGGAGGGTCAGTGGCCACGTGCTCATGACCATGTGTGGCGCCCCCTAGCTGCAGGGTCAGGCCTAATCAGTCCTCGGTGCCCATGTCAGCCAGCCGACTGCGATGCTCACGTGACAGACTTGAGTCTAGGTTGGGCACACTCCAGGCCACATAGACTGGCTTCTAACAGAACCAGGCAGTGTGCTCTGTAACCCAAGGCAAGTTCACGCCATGTCACCTCGAGCGCCTCACTAGCACTACTCTCCAGGAAGTGGCCGAACTTCACATCTGCACCCTCTGACAACCTTCGTTTCTCAGCAACCATCACAGCCCCCAGGGCTACAAGCGAAGGGGGACTTGCCTTCCTTGCCGCCTCCACAAAAAGTCTGGAAGGGAACTCTGTTCCCGCCCAGCTGCAGGAACCTCCTGGTTGGACAATGCGTGCTCTGTCCTCCAGGAGGGCCGCCCCCGGAGTTGGCTCTGCCCCTTACCCCACACCGCTTCTTCCTGGTCCCTAGGGCCCAGCCCAGCCCCTGAAGTTCTGGCCCAGGACAGCTCTCAAGACCCACCCCAAGGAATTGCGTCTGTCATGGGCATGCTATCTCAGACGGCAGAAGAGGGGCTTCTCCCTTCAGCACCAAAATGGACTTTTTGCATACTCCAGGTAAGGTGACCACATGAGGGCAAGTCGGGGGGGTGGGGGTGTCCCTGTCTCCTCCTTCCCCGCCTGGCTAGCTCCCCAACCACCCACGCTTACCCTATACCCCCCACCCCCCAAGCATCTTGCCTTAGATACCTGCAGAGCAGTGAGCAAGCCTGAGCTAGCCATCTTGTGGCTCCTATTCCAGGACAGCACTGTCTTTGGGATCCGGGAATCTAGCTCACTCCTTAGTGACCTTTGAGATTAAAACCTACTACCAGGGTTTATATCCTAGCACCCTGCTGAAGCCCAGGATGCACTGGGGAAGGGCTGGGTGTTAAGAAGAGCTAGCTGCAGGCATCAAATGAACTTCATAGTCCACGTTAATTACATAATCTAATCTCGCCAAAACACAGCTTGACCTTCAGCGTTGCCCAGTCCCTGCCGCTCTCTTGGGCTCCTCCTCTATCTCCCGGGTCTCTCACTGCCAGGGCAGCCATCCCCTCCCCGGCTCCCCGTGGGACTCCAGCTGCTGTCAAAGCGCCCACTAGACAGCGAGACCCACCAGCTGTGTTTCCCAGCTGCCAGATTGGAATCTCCAGTAATCAGAACCAGGCCTCCCAAACCCAGCCTTTGCCAGAAAAGGGTCGGGATGAGCACGGAGCTCTGCTGAGAGATGGGGCTGCGGGGCGGGCGGGCAGACAAGCCCAGAGTTGCTCCGAGCACCTACCCTGGCTCAGCATTGAGATCCTATGGTTCCATCAATTTCCAAAATGGGAATTCCAGCGGGGAAGGTAACAGCAAAAGAGTTTCGGGTCTGCTAGGAAATGCTGGGATCGCGGGAATGGTAAGAGGTGCGAAGATTGTAGGACCACACAGCCTTCCTCTCCACCTTGCCCTCCGAGTGGCACAACTCACACCACCACCATGGTCCACAGCTTAATCCCAGACGTCCCTATCCAATATCAGACTTTAAAAGAAGGGAATGAGGTTACACCAGCAAAAAACAAAACAAAATAAAACCACACACTTCCATTGGAAAGACCTAAGAACGGGCGCGATGGGACGTGGGAGTCTTGAACCTGCTGAGGGTCCTTGAGTCCTTTGGGAGAAGAGGGGACAGGAAGCTCCATCCAGGAGGCGGTGTCCTAAACCCTGGGACACCAAAGTCTGGCGCCCCCACCCAGGCCTGGCCTGGTTCGGACTAGACGACCCCCACAGCTGTCCTCTGTGTTGGATCTGCGTCCACCTAGAGAGCGTTTATCTCCTGCCTGTACCTCCAGCCTTTCCTCGGGCGTCTATGGCCCAATGCGGATCCCCAGGACTGTCTTCACGCGCGCATCCCTCCCCGGCTCTGGCTGCCTGCTCCGTCTGGGACTCGGTGGGAGGAGAGGAGGGAGAAAGGAGGCGGCGCGGGCGGGGAGAGGGTGGAAGGTGGCGATTGGAGCCCGGAAAGAAGGAGGGAACGGGAGGGCGGGAGGAGACGGCGGGCACAGGGCGACGGGGAGGGAGGCAGCCGAGCGCGCCCGTCCCGCCGCCGCCTCCCGGTGTCGCGGCGCGGTTGGCCGGGATGGGCTGGCCCGGGGGCGCCCCCTGCTGCTGCCCCGGCCCGCCGCAGCCCCGGACCCCTGGGCGCCCCCCACAGGTGAGTGGCTGCGCCACGCCGGGCGGGAGCGCGGGGCGGCGGCCCTCTGCGTCACAGCGCGCGCAGTCCCAGCCAGGGGCGGGCGCCAGGGGGCGCGGAGCCACCGGGGGGTCCCGGAGCCTCGGGCGGGCGCGGCCGGAGCCCGAGGCAGGGACTAGGCCAGCGCCATCCCGGTCACGGTGAACTAGGGGACAGTCAGAGATCCTAGAAGTGGCCCAGGGGGCGGGGCACGGCTGTGGTCCCAGCTCCGGCCTCCGCGCCTTCCCGCGGCCCACTGCGCACTACCGTAAACACGGGCCGCTCTCTGCGCACATCCCCATCCCCAGCTCCAGCGACAAGCGCACTTTGAACATAAGATGCCCGCGGCAGCTGGCAGCAGTGTCGCGGCCCTGGCCAGGCAGAGTGCGTGCAAGCTTTTCCCCCTGGTTGTCTCTATCTGGGACACTGAGGCAGAACGCACACATGCACAACCCTCTGGACACACCCTCGAGTCCTCCCTCCCTCCTTTACTGGACCTCACTCCTCCGTGGCCCGGCTCCCAGCCTCTCATCCAACCACAGCTATTTCCAGGAAGGGGGTGGGGGTGGGTGGGTGGAGGGGGTTTCTCCAAACAAACCCAAGACTTCAGAGCGACAAGGGGCCCTTCTGGGGAGAAGCAAAACGGCTCTGGAATATTCCAGGCAGGAGGTGGGAGGTGAGGATCCATGGGATCCCTCTCAGGCATAGGTTGCGCCATCCACGTGGTGGGGACACTCAGAGACGCGGGCCTGTTGGTCAGTCCACGCGGTGCTTAGCCCACAGCCCTCACTGAGTGGACACTTCTCTCGATCTATCTGGGTGGGCAGTGTTAAGTTCAGTGATGCCAGAGGCTGTTTGGGGACCTGACTTCCGTCCCACCAGAGGCAACGGGGGGGGGGGGGGGGGGCAGATCTGGATCCGGGAAGCTGCTCACCCAGGCACTACAGGGATGCAGGGCTGGGTGCTGGATCAGGCCAGGCCCAGTTGCCCACCTGGCCATCTGCCTGGAATGTCCCGGCACACAGCCAGGACTGGGGGGGGGGGGGGGGGAGAGGGATTGCAGAGCCAGAGGCCTTCTCGAGTTACAGGAGGGGGGCCCATACCTTGCCACTCAGATGCCACCTTCTAGCCAGGGCACACACCCTAGAGAATCCCAGGGTGCAGGAAGTGTCCAAGAGAGGAGGGAACTCCTATGGGAGTAAATACCATGTTGATGAGGCGGACACGGCTGTACATTCTTTTGAGTGACAGCTACATTCCAAAGGCTGCTGTCCAGGGCTGGCCTGAGAGCCCCCAGGCCATTGACCTTTGCTTTAGGAAGCTTGTTCCATCCCTCGCAAGGCCGGGGTCCACCTCCTTCTCTTGACTCCTGGGACAGGAAGTTGGCCCTATTCCCAGGAGGGGGAAGCAGGAGGCCCTCCAGGGGGTGGAGTATGTGTTGGGAGGGGGCCTCCTGTCCAGTCCTCCGCCCCAGTGACAGCCCAGTGACAGCCGCAGAGGAAGGAGGGCCAGGCCCAGAAGAGCCATGAAGGTAGTGCTCAGGTCGGGCGGGTAGTGGGGTGGCCAGTGGGGCCTCAGGTGCAGGCTCTGGGAACTAAGCCAGGGACTCTGGGTTGTGGCTGGAGTCTTCAGGAGGGACTTCCAGGGGCTTTGGGTGACAGCAAGATGGTCCAGGCCAGGCCTGTAAGACGGTTGGTTGGCCCTTCTGGCTGGAAGTTGGCTCTGAGCAGGGTACTACAATATCCCACCTGACAAGGAAGTCAGCCTCATCCCTCCTTTTCCGTCACCCTGGCGCTCCGGAGCCCTGGGTACCGGTTCCCAGCTCCACTCCCTTCCCACAGGAAGCCTCAAGGGAACATGAGAGTTCAGGCTAGAGACTGGCTGGGGACACAGTGTTCTCCACTGGCCCTCGAGCCCTGCCCTGAGACCTGAATTCCCACCCCGCGCCAGCCACTGGCTGGTTCCAGGGCTGGAGCTCAGGACCGCAGACCCCTGCACAGGGTGACCCGGTGGGTGGGTGGGAGGGAGGCACCTCCAGAGGAACTAGGGAGAGCCAAAGGCCTTAGGCTGACACTCCCAGCAGGGTAGATCCTGAGAATCAGCTCCCCTGGCCTCCCCCACATCCTCCCCCACCCCACTTCCTGGAGCAGCGACCTGCCCCCTTCCCGCCTGCACTTCCCTCCACACACCAGCCAGACGGCCTCCCCTCCACCCAAGGGAAGCGGCAGCCTAACCCAGGCGGCTTCCAGGAAGCCCCAGCATTGTTCAGGCCCCACAACCAAGAGCCCAGCCGGCCACCATGAAGTCCAGCGGCCCTGTGGAGAGGTTGCTCAGAGTCCTGGGGAGGAGGGACAGCAGCCGGGCCACCAGCAGGGTAGGACTGCCCACTAGCTGGGCAAAGGTGGGGTAGGGTGGAGATGCCAAGGGGCATGGGGGGTGGGGGGGGACGACCAGGATTCAGGCCTGACCCTTTTCCCCTGACTCAGCATATTCCTCCCCCCATTCCTCTGGCCCCCTGAGGTGACTAGGATGGCAGTGTGGTCTTCACCATTGGTTCTGACTCCAATATGCATTTTCTCTTGACTTGAGCCTGGATAAGCCCTAGGGGTTCCGCTAAGAGCTTAAACCCTGACTTCCCGGGGAAGCTTGAGGGAAAAGGAATGGGGAAAAGGTGGATAAAGGGGAGGGAGGGAGGGAGGGAGGGAGGGAGGGAGGGAGCGAGCGAGCCAGGTCTTCCAGCGGCACTGTGACCGGGAGGTTGCCTTCCACTGACGTCATCTGCACATGATGATATTAGCAAGCTTGTCTGAGTGTCCTGGTGGGGTCCAGGACACCTCCAGTCTAGAGGGGGACAACGCTGCTCCTATGGTGTGGTCCTACCCCCTTTCCTTTCGCGCCTCCGCCCTTTGAGGGTGTTAACGCTAAGGCGGGCAGATCCAGGGAGAGGAGGAAACAGCAGGGGCTGGACACAGGGAGGCACGGGATAGAGGGCGGTGGTCCACAGGGCCCCGAGTAGGAGGGATGGACTGGGATGGAGGGGGTAAGAAATGCAGTGACAACTCCCACGGAGTAGGGACCTGGGCAACCTCTGGCTGGGGAGGGGACATACAGAGCCCCTGGCCACCCGTCTGACGACACGCAGAAGCAGTAAGGCAGCTGTATGTCTGTCCCCACTGTCATTCCTCCAACGTCACCACCCCCTCCTCCTTACATAGTTGCTGCCTGCCGCCTCCTCAACGCACAAAGAGTAAACATGTTCTTCTGACCATGGGGGAGGCGGGGTATGTCAGCTGCCTGGAGCTTGGGGACACTGAGAGCCAGGAGCTCAGGACTGGCTGCAGCCAGTCTAGGTGTTTTGTGACAATGTGCACATGTGCCTGGGCCTTCGGCTCATGGTTTGCGTGCCTCATCTAGGGGTGGGCAAGACTGGGAGGAAGGTCAGACCTACACTCTGCCCAGATTCTGAAAGTCCTCAACATTTGAAGTGGCAGTGACAAGGCAAGGACATCACACAGCAGGGCCACGTGAGGGGGCCTTAGGGAGGAGCTGGCCAGCCAAGGTGACGCAAGGGGTCACATTCCAAGCCCTGGAGAGGGCAGGCCCCACGACTACCGTGAAACAGCTGTGGCCAAGTGTGCCTTGGAGTGCAGACTCCCGAGGCAGCAGTGCCGCTCTCAGGCGAGGCCCCTGCCCAGCCTTGGAGATGGGCCCACTGGGTGCTCATCATCCCTTGATCTGTCTGTCGCCCCTCCCGCAGCCTAGGAAAGCAGAACCACACAGCTTCCGCGAGAAGGTTTTCCGGAAGAAAGCTCCAGTGTGTGCAGTATGTAAGGTGGCCATCGACGGGACCGGCGTCTCGTGCCGAGGTGAAGTGCTCTTCCCGTTATAGAGCAAGCCCTCAGCTCTCAGCTCAGCATTTCTGTGCTGCGTGGCTCCAGGGGAGGGGTGCGGGGGGGGGGGCGGTGTCAGGCAGATGGATGGGCAGAAACAAATGCCCTCGCTCTCCCCATGACACCCACCTTGGCTGCAGCCCAGCTAGCTTTGTGATTCCACCACCTTCCCACCTTCCCCTCTGCTCATCCCAGACCACGGCCTCTGGCCCTCTTCCTTGATGATGCTGTCAAGCCCTGCTACCCAACTCCAGCAACCTAGTGTACTAGAGTCCTGGGGTGGGGGTGGGGGGTTGGCTTTCAGGGCCTAGGGAAGTGGAGGACAGCCACCTTCACTGCTCCCATGAGCCTCTGCTGACCCCTATCCTCCCCTTTCTCTCTCTAGTCTGCAAGGTGGCCACACACAGAAAATGTGAGGCAAAGGTGGGTGTCCTATCCGGTCTTACCTAATGGAGGATGGTGTCCTTTCCCTGCCCAGACTGCCTTGGTCACCCACACTGCTCTGGGTCTTCCACCTAGTCCCCTGTCGTTCCTGGAGACCCCCTCCTGGGGGGCAGGGGTGCTGTGTTGGGCCCTTTAAAAACCACTCCGCTCCACCCTGGAGGGTGGACAGCAAGACAGTTTGTCTTGGTGCTGTGCCCAGGCTGCAGCTGGCGAGAGGATGGGAGGGGGAGGAGGAGGAGGAGGAGGAGGAAGGCAGGGATAGAGGGAGAGAGCAGGATTTCAGAGTCCAGGCACCCGGATGGCTGTGCCCCTTCCTCCGGGAAGAGTCCTCAGGGTGCCTCAGTTGGTCTTACCCTGCCTGGGTACTGAAGGCTGAGCCTCTTCCCGTGCACGCTACAGATGGTACCCACTGTCCGCTAAGCACCTGAGGCAGCCCCATCTCTGAGGAACGTCCCTGGTCCTCCCCCTTTGGTGCAGAGGGTAGTCCCGGGGGCCTCCAGCTAGCTTGGGGGGAGCTATGTGCCCATGGGTGGGGTCTCAACGGTGAAAGAGGCTAGTGTCCACCCCTGGCCATTGGCTGGCTGGCTGGCTCTATATATAACTCCTGTCCTACAGCAGGATGAATGGGGTCTGTGTGGGCAGGGGGCTGAGAGCCAAGAGCAACAAACAGGGGGCCCCCGGGGGTGGGGGACCGAGAGGCCAGAAGCAAGACTCCCTTAAATAGAGGCACCTCAGCTAGAGCTGACAGCCCCTCTGCCTTCCTGCTGAGGCAGGGCACCCCATTTCAGCCCTTTCCTCGCATCTCCCTCCAGGTGGCTTCACCCTGTCAGGCCTTGCCCCCTGCAGAGCTGGTGAGTCTGCTGTAGCATGGGGACAGGGGTGTCCAGAGGTCTGGTGGCTTTAGAGTGGGTCTCCAGGAAGTTACCTAGAACTGGGTGTTGTGGTCATGGGTCAGGCATCCCGGACAGATGGCCGTCCGCCCGCTGTTACTGTCTTCTAGGGCCTATTGGTGGCTAGAGCCCTGTCCTCAGGGAACCCTCCCGCCCCCGCCCCCGCCCCCACCCCACCCACCCCAGGTCAGACTGGTCCTTGCCCTGCCCTAACCACTCCCATTTCCTCCCTCACCTCCTCCTCCTCCTCCCTCTAGCGGAGAAACACCGCCCCAGTCCGGCGCATAGAACACCTGGTAAGGGGTGCCAGGGGCCTGGGCTGGGAGGGGCGCGTGGGTGGGTAGCTCTTGGAGTAGGAACCTACGGTCTCCCCAAGACCACGGTTTGTGGACCTTTGGGCCGGGAAGCCTATAAGAGATGCTTCCAAAGCGATGTCTACATTACCGCTTCTCATCCACCAGGGCTCCACCAAGTCTCTGAACCACGCCAAGCAACGCAATACGCTACCCAGGTGAGGACGCCTGGCGACCCCACGTGGGCACTTTCCGCAGGACCCCTCCCCCCGCATCTCAGCTCCTGGCAGTGGAGTCCAATAACACACCCCAGGACAGTGCTTCCCCCGCCCCCTCCGGACCACCCACCCTCAGGACCTAGCAGGCCACCCTTGCCATGGTCATACTAGCCCCCTGAGGCGCAGCACCTCTGGGTTCCTTCCCTGAGTCAGCTTTGCCGCCTTTCCCAGGAGCTTCAGCCTGGATCCGCTCATGGAGCGTCGCTGGGACCTGGACCTCACCTACGTGACCGAGCGGATCTTGGCGGCAGCTTTCCCTGCACGGCCAGACGAGCAGCGACACCGGGGCCACCTGCGCGAGCTAGCCCATGTGCTGCAATCCAAGCACCGGGACAAGTACCTGGTGAGGAGCGGGGCGCGGGGGGGGCGGGGGGGAGCGGTTGTCTCCAACCAATGAGAGGACTGGGAGGTCCAAATGGGGCGAGGCTACTGTTGGCGGTGAATCCCTGACGGGGGGGGGGGGGGGGGGGCTGGCAGGGGGCGGTGTTAGCGTGCAGGGGCCGGAGGAGGCGGGGCGGCCCACAGCTTGCATTGGATTCAGCTGTACAGAATTGCAGTTTTTCTGTTTTTCATTGAGGGAGGGTCCACCTCCCGGGCAGCAGAGTCAAAAGTCGCCCTCATCTAACTCTTCCCTTTATTTCAGCTCTTCAATCTGTCTGAGAAACGACATGACCTGACCCGCCTGAACCCCAAGGTAGGGAGGGGGAAATTGTCTGTCTGGCCTTTAAGCTTAGCCAACCCCGGTGAGAAGACTGCCTCCTTGTTATTAGCAATTGATGTGCATTTTACTCATACCACTTAAGATACAAACAAACAAACAAACAAACAAACCTTGCTGCAGAGGGGGGAGGAGGGTATCAGCCTACAGTATGGCTGGAAAAAAGTGTCCAAGCTATTGTGGACCACTAGCAAGCCCCACCTCTTTGTTCCTGACGCCTCCCAACACACACACACACACACACACACACACACACACACACACACACACACACACACACACACGCCCCACAAACACAGCGTTGTACTCTGTGCTTCTCCAGGTACAAGACTTTGGCTGGCCTGAGCTGCACGCCCCACCTCTGGACAAGCTGTGTTCCATCTGCAAAGCCATGGAGACATGGCTCAGCGCCGACCCTCAGCATGTGGTGGTACTGTACTGCAAGGTGGGCTGGGACCTCGGGGGCCGCAGGGCTGGAGCAAGGTCAGCCTAGACCTCACAAGTTTCCCAGCTCTGTCTCTTTATCTCTTTAGGGGAGCAAGGGAAAGCTTGGGGTCATCGTTTCGGCCTACATGCACTACAGCAAGATCTCCGCAGGGTGAGTGGTCCCTCCTCATCTGCCCTGCCGGAGCTTGGCTCTTTAATCAGAGAGGCCTACACCATACACTCGGTGCCATGACACCCGTCTCGCCCAGCACTCTACCACAGAGGAGCTGGGCTGAGTCTCAGGGCTGTCGGCAAGATGCCGTTGAGCCGACTTGAAATGAAACAACGCAACCAGGTCAAGGTGGCGCTGGGGCCTTGCTCTCTCGGGGACTCTAGGCAGACTCCTTCCTTGCCTCTCTCCAGCTTCTGGCGGTGGCTGGCAATTCTTGGCAGCTCTTGGCTTGCAGCGGCATCACTCCCACCTCTGCCTCCGTCATCACGTGGCGTTCTCTCTGTGCGTCTGTTTCTGTTCCTTCTCTCCTTGCTCCTGTATGATCTCGTCTTAACCTATCTAATCACCTTCCTAAATAAGGTCACATTTGAGGTACCTTTCTCTGGGGGGGGGGAGGGGGGAAGGGACATCAACCCATCAGGTGGTCTAACTGTCCCCTTTGATTGAGGCCCAGCAATTGGGAAACGGACTGCCTTAGGGCTTTCACACGGGGGTCACATGGTTCCCCCTTCCCTGGGGCTTCGGCATGGAAGGCCAGAATGGGACTGGTCCCTAAGTAAGCCCCACCCTCACCCCCAACCTGCCCTGCTCTCTCCCAGGGCTGACCAGGCGCTGGCAACTCTCACCATGAGAAAATTCTGTGAGGACAAGGTGGCCACGGAACTGCAGCCCTCCCAGCGCCGGTGAGCCAGTGGGGAAGGGCTGGTTCTCCCGTCGTCGGGCGGGCGGCTCACCTGAATCCCACAGTGCAGGGGAGCCAGGCACTGTGCCCGGTTCTGGGAAGTCAGAACAAACAAGGTCAGGCTCTCGTGGCAAGTCAGGTGCTAGTGGAGTGGAAGGCGAGAGGCCTTGTGTGCGTGCTATCTGGTGATTAGGAATGTGAAGGAAATACAGTGGAGGGTCGTGTGTGTGTGTGTGTGTGTGTGTGTGTGTGTGTGTGTGTGTGTGAGTATGTGTGTGAGAGAGAGAGAGAGAATGAGAGTGAGAGTGTGTGTGTGTGTGAGAGAATGTGTGTGTATGTGTGAGAGAGAGTGAGTGTGTATGTGTGTGTGTGTGAGAGAGAGAGAGAGAGAGAGAGAGAGTGTGTGTGTGTGTGTGTGTGTGAGATGAGGGTCTGCGCTGTTGGCGTGGTGTGCGGCGCCCTCTAGATGTATTCCTTGATGTGTCCTCTTGCCAGCTACGTCAGCTACTTCAGCGGGCTGCTGTCCGGCTCCATCAGGATGAACAGCAGCCCCCTCTTCCTGCACCACGTGTTTGTGCCCGTGCTGCCAGCCTTCGAGCCCAACACAGGTGAGTCCGCCTGACAGGCGGCCCCACGGCAGGGGGGGGGGGGGCAGCCACCTCCCACCCCACTTCACCCTCATGCCCTCCCTCCCCGCTCCAGGCTTCCAGCCCTTCCTCAAGATCTACCAGTCTATGCAGCTGGTCTACACATCTGGAGTCTAGTAAGTGCTGCCCCCGGGCCTGGCACCTGCCTGCCTGCCGCTCTCCCAGCATCCCCAGGCCTGGCTTTCTGGCCCCACTGTGGCCTGACAGAGCTTAGCTACCTGCGTGCCCTCCCTGGGCGCCTCACTGTGTCCCTTCTCTCTGCCCAAAGTCGCATTGCAGGCCCGGGACCCCAGCAGCTCTGCATCAGTCTGGAGCCAGCCCTCCTCCTCAAAGGCGATGTCATGGTGAGAGGGGTCATAACATTGGGGGGAATCCTGAGGGTGGGGACTGCAGTGGAGTGGGGGGCAAGTCATGAGTCCAAGCAGATTTGGGAGGGCAAAAGGGATGCCACCCCCCCCCCCCGCTATATCAGAAGGAGGGTCCACGTTGAGGTCGGGGCACAACAGAAGCAGTGGCCAGGTAACCCTTGGGGGCGCCACTTAATTGTTTTTAAAAATTATCTGTATTACCTGTAGGCCCAGCTAGCAATCAATCAAGACACAGACACTTGTTATATTTTAAAATAGCCTTAGTTAACCTGGGGCAGGGCAGACATCAATCCTCTAAACTCCCTCCTATAGTGGGGCAGGTGTGGGATCCCTGCCTCAATCCCACGCCATCTGCTTCCATTAACTTCTATCCAGCTACCTCCCATCCATAATCCTAAATACTTGCTCATGTTCTTCATCTGGGCCGGATTCTCCATCCACGACAGCCATGTGCTTCTCCTCCAGCTAACCCATGGCGGCCTTCCTCTCTTCCCTTCAGGTCTCTCTCCTTCCTCCCTGTGGCAGTCTTTCTTCCTCCCAGAATTCCTCTCTCCTTTCTCCTTGCAGCACTCTCTCTTCTTCCCAGAATTCCTCTCTCTCTAAGCCCCACCTATCTCCTTTGCCCTGCCCAGGTGGGATGGGTTTTTATTAAGTAAAAGGTAAGTCACAGAGACAGTAAACAGTAATTAGTATCAAAATATATAAGACCATCCCCCAACCCTGGGGCAAAGGCACAGATAGGGGGTAACCCTGGGGCAAAGGCACAGATAGGGGGTAACCCTTGGGGCAAAGGACAGATAGGGCAAAGTAGCTGTGAAGGCCTGACCCCGGCCTCCCGGCCTCCCGCCCTCCGTCAGGTAACCTGCTATCACAGAGGAGGCCAGGGGACGGACCGGACCCTCGTGTTCCGAGTTCAGTTCCACACCTGCACCATCCATGGACCACAGCTCAGCTTCCCCAAGGACCAGCTAGACGAAGCCTGGGCTGGTGAGTCAGAGGCCAGTGAAGTGGCAGGTGGGCGGGTACGGGGAAGGGGATGCCCACGGGGCCTGGCTCCCACCACCACCTCCTCCTCCTCCACAGATGAGCGGTTCCCTTTCCAAGCGTCAGTGGAGTTTATCTTCTCCTCCAGCCCGGAGAAGGTCAAAGGTAAGAGTAGGAGCAGGAGGGGCGGGGTGCTGAAGGTGTTGGGGGTCCCCTGCCTCTCAGTACCCAGGTGGCTTTCCACAGGCAACACCCCGCGGAACGATCCCTCCGTGTCGGTGGATTACAACACAACAGAGCCTGCTGTACGCTGGGATTCCTACGAGAACTTCAACCAGCACCACGAGGACGGCGTGGACGGTGGGTGGCGTGGGGTGGGGGTGGGGAGTGATAGCTCTGGGGCTTGTGGGGAGCGGCAGACCCCACTCACAAATCCTTCTCCACTCAGGCTCCTTGGCCCACACAAGGGGCCCCCTGGATGGCAGCCCTTATGCCCAGGTGCAGCGCATGCCCCGCCAGACCCTGCCGGCCCCCGCCCCAGAGCTCCCCCCACCCCCGGTGCTCTCTGTCAGCAGCGACTCCGGCCATTCTTCCACGCTCACCACAGAAGCCACAGCCGAGTCCCCTGGCCGGCCGCCCCCAACTGCTGCCGAGCGGCAGGAGCTGGACAGATTGCTGGGAGGCTGTGGGGTGGCCAGCGCAGGGCGTGGGGCCGGGCGGGAGACAGCCATCCTCGATGATGAAGAACAGCCCTCGGTGGGCGGAGCCCCGCACCTTGGGATGTACTCGGGCCACAGGCCAGGCCTCAGTCGCCACTGCTCCTGCCGTCAGGGCTACCGGGAGCCTTGTGGAGTCCCCAACGGGGGCTACTACCGGCCTGAGGGTACCCTTGAGAGACGACGGCTGCCCTGTGGGGGCTATGAGGGACACCCCCAGGGCTACGCAGAAGCCTCTGTGGAGAAGAGGCGCCTCTGCAGGTCACTGTCAGAAGGGCCCTACCCATACGCGCCTGAGCTGGGGAAGCCGGCGGCCAATGTGGACTTTGGCTACCGCTCAGCGGGCTTCCGGGAGGTGGTGATCCTGGAGGACCCCGGCGTGCCGGCTTTATGCTCATGCCCAGCCTGTGAAGAGAAGCTGGCGCTGCCCACAGCTGCCCTGTATGGACTGCGACTGGAGAGAGAGGCTGGAGAGGGCTGGGCCAACGAGGCGGGCAAGCCTCTCCTGCACCCAGTGAGGCCTGGACACCCATTGCCCCTGCTGGTGCCTCCCTGTGGGCATCACCATGCCCCCATGCCTGACTACAGCTGCCTGAAGCCACCCAAGGTGGGTGAGGAAGGGCATGCGGGCTGCTCCTGTGCCATGTGCCCTGAAGGCAGGTACGGGCATCCTGGGTACCCAGCCCTGGTAACCTACGGCTATGGAGGGGCAGTTCCCAGCTACTGCCCAGCATATGGCCGGGTACCTCACAGCTGTGGGTCCCCAAGTGAGGGCAGAGGATACCCCAGCCCTGGTGCTCACTCACCGCGGGCTGGTTCTGTGTCCCCGGGAAGTCCACCCTACCTGCAATCCAGGAAGCTGGCCTATGAGATTCCTGTGGAGGATGAGAGACACAAGTACCCACTGCCTGGGCACCCGGCCTCCACAGGTGAGGACACCAGGGTGACAGCAGAGGACGGAGGGCGGTTCTAACTGCTGCTGGGGATGCAATGCTGCGGGTGGGAAGTGGCTGAGCCAGACGGAAAAGCGGGCTCCGTGGACAGCTTCTCCCTTCCATCTCAGAGTCACCCGAGCCATCCTGGAGGGATGGCTCCAGTGGACACAGCACACTGCCTCGGTCTCCCCGAGATGCCCAGTGCAGTGCCTCTGCAGAGCTCTCTGGCCCTTCCACACCCGTGCACACCAGCAGTCCCGTCCAGGGCAAGGAAAGGTATGCAGGGGCCAGCGCTGTTTGAGCATGTTCTGTGGGTGTCAGCTACCCGAAGCAGGGGCTGTCTGATCGTCTGCCTCTCGTCCCCGCAGCACCCGGCGGCAAGATACCAGGTCTCCCTCCTTGGCGCCCACTCAGAGACTGAGTCCTGGCGAGGCCTTGCCCCCTGTTGTCCAGGGAGGCCCTGAAAAGGCTCCTGAACTGTTGACGAGCAGCAGGCCCGAGCCACCGGACCCTTGCTCCTTCTCCCCACCCCGCTCGCCCAATGGCTGGCCTCAGGAAAAAAGCCCAGGGGGCCACGCCAACAGTGCCAGTCCTCGGGGCCCTGTGCCAGCCACCCTGCCCGGACTCCGCCATGCCCCGTGGCAGGGCCCTCGGGGCTCCCAAGACAGCCCAGATGGCTCCCCCCTTACTCCTGTGCCTACCCAGATTCCCTGGCTGGTGGCCAGCCCAGAGCCACCCCAGAGCTCGCCCACCCCTGCCTTCCCCCTGGCTGCCTCCTATGATGCCAACGGTCCGGCTCAGCCTCCACTTCCCGAAAAACGACACCTGCCTGGGCAGCAGCCGGCACCACCAACCAGAAGCACCAATCAACATGTCACCTTTGCACCTCCTCTCCCCGATGTCACCCCATCCCCAGGTATAAGGGTCTAGGAGGATCCGGATCCGGTGGGTGTCCTTTAAAGAGCCCCACTTCCCAGAGAGCGAACCTGGGGAGTCCTGGGGTCTGAACTCAATCCCCACCTTTCCTAGAGCACCCTTCACTAGAGAACCAAAGCAACGTCAAGTTTGTCCAAGACACATCCAAGTTCTGGTACAAGCCACACCTTTCCCGTGACCAAGGTGAGAAGCCAGAAAAGACGTTGTGCCTGCCCCACCCCACCCCCAGGCCTGTCTGGGCCGAAAGTCTCTCATCCTGGTGGGGCCTTTGTTTCCCTCTGTCTCTGCTCCCAGCTGGGTTGCCCACCTGCAGCCATTCTAGCCTTTGGCCTCAAACTAAATATTGTCTAATATTGGGTGCCCCGAGGGGGCCCCAGACTCCTGGCGTCCCACAGCTGTCAAAGGCAGAGTTGGGGACCTGCTACTGGAGCTGTGTGGGGCCGCCCGCCATCTTTACACTTGTGCCCTGCAGCCATTGCTCTGCTCAAAGACAAGGACCCTGGGGCCTTCCTGATCAGGGACAGCCATTCATTCCAAGGAGCCTATGGGCTGGCCCTCAAGGTGGCAACACCGCCACCCAGTGCCCAGCCCTGGAAAGGTAGAGTGCTCTAGCCGAGGTAGCGGGTGTGTGGACGGGACCAGGGTAGTGGGGGTGGCGCGGCACACAGGACAGCACCCTGGGGGTAAGGGGCAAGGAAGCATCCTTCTGCTGCCTGGAAAAGAGGCCCCTGGGGAGAAGCTGAGGTCCTGGACTCCCATAAAGCCTCACGTTCTCCACCCGTCCGTCTCTCCTCTCAGGGGACCCGTTGGAACAACTGGTTCGCCATTTCCTCATTGAGACTGGGCCCAAAGGCGTGAAGATCAAGGGTTGTCCCACGGAGCCCTATTTTGGTGAGAAGTGAGAGTCTGAGCGGGTTCCAGCAAAGCTGGTTGAGGGAGAGAGAGGCCTCAAGAGGGCAAAGGAGAACGCCTTGGCTCTCTGTGGGCTGCTCAAGAGCGTTCTTCCCTCCCTGGCAGGCAGCCTGTCAGCGCTGGTCTCTCAGCACTCCATCTCTCCCATCTCCCTGCCCTGCTGTCTGCGGATTCCAAGTAAAGGTGGGTGATCTGTCTCCTCAGCTCTCACCACCCCTACAGCCAAAAAGAGGTTCTGTCTCCCCCACTCTCCCTTAGGGTAGCTAGGGGGAGCCTCTCCCTCTTGACCTTCCTCGGCGGCTCTCATCTCCTCAGATCCTCTGGAAGACACCCCAGAGGCCCCAGTGCCCACCAACATGAGTACAGCAGCAGACCTCCTGCGCCAGGGGGCAGGTAGAGACTGGCTTCCCCTCCCACTCCCGGGTGGCCTTGAAAGGGCTGTGGGTGATGGAGCCGGCAGATACATTTAACCCACAAAGGCCTGGGGGCGCGGGGGAATGTTTCCAGGAGGTAGGGAAGGGGTCACAAGCTGAGCTCTCAGTGTTCACAATACAGGGAGCAGCAGCCACAGAGGCAAGAACTTAGAATGTGTGTCCTCGGGCCCCTCCCGTGGACGCTGGCTGTAGAACCCCTTGGATTTGCCTTTCTAACTTGTCAGAACATGAGTCGAGTGCCTTCGGACAGCACTGGTCAGGGAATGGCACAGGACGGTGGCAGGAGAAGCTGAAGGGAACAGATCTGGGTCCTGGCAAAGCCACGTCAGCCCATCAGCCTTCCTCTCGTCTCCTTAGCCTGCAGCGTGCTGTACCTGACCTCTGTCGAGACAGAGTCACTGACGGGCCCTCAAGCTGTGGCCAGGGCCAGCTCTGCTGCTCTGGGCTGCAGCCCCACCCCTGTCCCAGCCGTTGTCCACTTCAAGGTCTCAGCCCAAGGCATCACACTGACCGACAACCAGAGAAAGTAAGAAAGACCAGGCACAGGCTCTGCAGAGTTCCAGGGAAGGATTTTGGGGGCTTGGGCTGGTTTGTTTTGTTTCATTTGTGTGTGTTACATGTACATACATGTTTGTATTTATGTGCCAGATTGATAATTTAGACTACAGCTGGGTCACCTGACCACCTTATTGAGGCAGGGTCTCTCAGTCAAACCTGGAACTCAGATATAGGTGGCCCTGCTAGCCGGCCTGCCCCCTGGGATCCTGCAGGGGGCCCTGCTAGCCGGCCTGCCCCCTGGGATCCTGCAGGGCCCCTGCTAGCCGGCCTGCCCCCTGGGATCCTGCAGGGGCCCTGCTAGCCGGCCTGCCCCCTGGGATCCTGCAGGGGGTCCTGCTAGCCGGCCTGCCCCCGGGGATCCTGCAGGGGGCCCTGCTAGCCGGCCTGCCCCCTGGGATCCTGCAGGGGCCCCTGCTAGCCGGCCTGCCCCCTGGGATCCTGCAGGGGCCCCTGCTAGCCGGCCTGCCCCCGGGGATCCTGCAGGGGGCCCTGCTAGCCGGCCTGCCCCCTGGGATCCTGCAGGGGGCCCTGCTAGCCGGCCTGCCCCCTGGGATCCTGCAGGGGCCCCTGCTAGCCGGCCTGCCCCCTGGGATCCTGCAGGGGCCCCTGCTAGCCGGCCTGCCCCCGGGGATCCTGCAGGGGCCCTGCTAGCCGGCCTGCCCCCGGGGATCCTGTCTTTGCCTTCTGAGGCTGTAGCTGCCACACACACCCAACACTTACATGGTCCTAGGGATTCAAACTCTTGCTAGCACTTTAACCTCTGGGCCCAGAGCCCTGGATCTCAGCGTGACTGTCCTCCCCACCCACCCCCCAGACTCTTCTTTCGCCGCCATTACCCAGTGAGCAGCGTCACCTTCTCCAGCACTGACCCCCAGGACCGCAGGTGAGCCTCCTCAGAGCTCCCACCCCAGCTCCCCGGGGCTCGGGCCCTGGGCTGACCCCTTCACGGTTCTCTTTACAGATGGACCAACCCAGATGGAACCACGTCCAAGTAAGTGGCCCTGCCGAGCCACCCTCAGCCTGCACCGTCCTCCGTGAAAGTGACGCAGAGGCCCACCCCTGGCTTTGTCCCTCTAGGATCTTTGGTTTCGTGGCCAAGAAGCCAGGAAGTCCCTGGGAAAATGTGTGTCACCTCTTTGCGGAGCTTGACCCTGACCAACCAGCAAGCGCTATTGTCACCTTCATCACCAAAGTTCTACTGGGCCAGAGGAAATGAAAGCCACAAGCTCCAAGGCCACATCAACACTGCGCCCTCCCAGCAGCCACAGCCCTCACTGCCCTGGCCTGGACCCAGGAGCTGGTGCCAACCCTATCAAAGAGGGAGTGGTTCCAGCCTGGGCCGCTGCGCTTCCTGCCCCTGCCTGCTAAGCTGAGTGGGCCCATGAGATGACCTGGCATGTGAGCAGATGGCAGAGAAAGGTGTGAGGGGTGGAGCCGGGGGGGGGGGGGGGGGGGAGGGACCCTGCCAGCTGCGGGTCCACCATGGAGAGAGAGGGAAGAGGCTTCCTGCCTCCCTCTAAACAGAGGCCAGAGTGGGGTCACACAAACAGAGGGGAAGAGAGAGTCTATTTTTGTGTAATAATAAAAATTTCTATAAACATTTGAAGAGCTGATAACTTCTTCATAGGAAGAAGAAAAACTCAAATCACCCAGACATATAGCCCTCCGCTGTCTCCACCTCTGCAGCCTCCGCACGGGGAAGGAGTCCGTTCTGTCTGTCCTGATAAATACGGAAGCTCCGCCTTTATTGGCTGTATAAACGTCTCTGATCTGTACATACATTTCATACATCATAGTGCAGGGCCCGACAGGAGGGGCAGGGGGAGCCCCAGCAGCACAAAGCACCCCCTCCCCACTCTACCCACTGTGCAAACTGAGACCAAGAGTTCCCACTTCCTCTTCTGCCCCTGTTCATGGGGAGCAAGTCAGGAGATGGGGGGGAGGGGTCTATGTAGACGCTAGAATCAAACACTGAAGCAAAAACAGTCAACTGGCACAAGCCACAAGCTGGGGCACGGGGGGGGGGGGCGGGTCAGAGCGGGTGGAGGGAAGTGAGGGGCCAAGCTGCTGCTCTGGGCAAACAGCCACAGCACGACACGTGCCCTAGTGCCTGGAGGAAGAGTGGACAAGAGAGAGATGGGAGCAAAAGCTGCAGTCCCATGCTACCACACGGCCCCGCACTCACACACACTCAGCAACCTGTGTGTGGGCAGGTGGGGAGCCAGGCTCAGGCTTTCTGCGGTGGTGGGGTGGGGTGGTGGTGGGACCATCCCTCAGGAAAGGATGGAGACCCTACATGTAGGAGAGCAGCCAGTGAAAGGAGAGGTGGCCAAGACAGGCCCCCTAGCCCAGCCAGGGGGAGACAGCAGCGACTGGCTCACATGAGGGCAGGGAATGGAGAGCGAATTCTGGGGGGTGATATGCTAACCAGGGAGGCTTACACCTCCCAACTCGCCCAGGGCCCCACGAGGTAAAAGGAGATCCAGATGCCCACTAACCAAAGCAAGGGGGACCTTCCCGTGTATGTCAACACTGTTCTGGGGCTCAGGCCCAGGGCCTGCAGGTGAGCAAATCCTGGGGGAAGACTCAGGGAGGATGCAGAAGGGAAAAGGGCAGGAGCACAGGTGCCGGCTCAGCCACTCAGGGGGTGCAGGTCTACTTTCACTTTCTCCCCACAACTGAGCATCCCGATGGTGGGGAAGAAGCCTCCAGCGGGGACAACAGCATCCTTCTTCCCGATGATCTTGCCGTTCCGCGTAAAGAAGACCTGGCAGTGGGGAGCACAGGGCCGGCCTCAGGCTAAGGCTCCTGGCTCCCAGCGCAGGCTTTAGGAGTCGCTTGGGGTGATATGGGCAGCAACCACAAGAGGGCAAGCTGAGGCTGGAAAACAGGCCAGGGCTGTGTGGCCTGGGCACGCCTGCCACCCCCCCCCCACCTCCCCACCCCCTGCCAAGATAAGGTTTCTCTGTGTAGCCCTGGCTGTCCTCGGAGCTGGGGGAGGGGCGTGTCTTAAGCTCCTGTGAGCCCCAGACCCCAGGGTGAGTCCAAGCCTCTCCACTTACCACCACCTTCCTGCCCTCGTGCTCCTGGTCTATCTCTTCCCCGTCTTCCTCTTCCTCCTCCTCCTCCTCATCCTCTTCACCTTCCTGATGCAGGTACATGACATTTCGGACGTTCCGGACAGCCCGGGCAGTTGGGGACAAGATCACTGTGTCACAACTGTCATCACTGTCCCCTAGGAAACAGGAAACATAAGCTCCTGTGCTACTGCCCACTGCCCTGAGCGGTCTGGCTGCTGCGGAGCCTCACTCACCCTCACTGTCCAGAATGTAGTCCCGGGGGAACATTATTCCACAGCCCATAATGTCCCCTTTGTAGCAGCGTGGCCCAAAGGGGTCCCCGACACCACTGCCGTGGAAGATCTTCCCATCGTCTGCAGAGGGGAAAGGACACGCGTGAAGGGACTGACGGCAGTCTTTAGGATGACAGACAGACACAGGAAGGACACCAGGTTTTAAAAAGGAACAATGTCCACTTGACTGAAGAGCTGGTCAGAAGAAAGGAGAGGGTCCCTAGGGTGGATGAGCAAGCAGAGGGAGGGAGGGGGGAGGGACAGGGGGAGGAAGAGGGGGAGGGAGGGAGGGGTTCTAGGCACCCAGGCTCAGTATTCAAGAAAGCTCTACAGGAAATCAGACCAAGGAAGGAAAACAAGGCATCTGCAGGTCTCAGGACAGGCATGGGGGGGGGGGCAGAGTGGGGAGAGGAGTTGGGGAGGGGGAGGTTGGGAGGGGAGAGTCGGGGGTGGGGGGAGCCGGATCAGAGAGAGCAAACAACTTGGAGAGAAAGCCTGAGCAGCCTGGAAACCGCAGGGAGAAGCCAGTGTGAGTGCAGGAGCACGGTGGCCCCGTGGCCTGTCCTCCAGGTTCCACCCCAGCAGCTTCCACTCACCTGCGTGGTATGCCACAGACCCTCTGCTCCAGCCAGGGTGTCTGTTCTTGGGATAGTCCTACAGCAGGAAGACAAAAGAAATCTGTGACCTCATACACGAGAGGGACAGCTGGGAACCCAGGCTACAGGAGCAAGGACAGGAAAGGGCTCAGTTTCAGGACCAGGGTGGGTGACATACTCAGGATACTGTCACAACGTGTCCACTAAGCAGCTCAGAACTTCCCTCTGCAGCCCCTTGCCCATGTTCTCCCAGCAGCCCACGGGGAGGAACACCGCGCCTGCGCCCACCTTCCGGGCCAGTCCCAGCGCGATGTAGCACTTCTCTCCAGGGTCCACGATCTCCACCTCGAAGTAATGGCTGCGGGTGCTGAGTGGGTGCCGAGCCTGGGCCAGCCCCACGTCCACAATGCTCTTGCCCTTCCCCAGATACTCCAGCAGCTGTGGGGCAAGAGCGAGGGTCAGGTGAATGCCGCCCTGGACACTGGGGACTAGTTCTCTGGGCCTGAAAGGGAGAGGACTCTAAAGGAAAAGTGGACCCCAAATTCTAGGCAGGCAGAGGAGGACAAGGATGCCAAAAACAAAGGGGTACGTGAGCGGCCTCTGCCCTGCAGCTGGAGAGCCATGTGAGGGTGTAGAGCAGCACTGTCAGAGAGCTCACTGGGGTCACACACAGACAGCAAAGGTGGGAAGGAGGACAAACGGCAGCTCCTCCCTCCAGTTCCCAGCCCACACTCAGGCTGCAGTGGGTGAGCAGCTAAGAGAAAGGAGATGAGTGACAGGCTTCCGGCTCCTCAGCCCCACATGGTCTTGCTTGAACACAACAGGGTGGCAACCCCCAATCTAGTTTGTACCTATCAGATGTCACTGTAATAGTGGGGCTATGCCTCAACCCAGCTCCTCTTTCACCGCCTAGCATCCTGGGATTCCTTAATCCCCTTTTAATGAACCTAACTGCCCTCAAGACTTTCCTCTACCCTCTTAGGCCTGCAGCCCTACAGAAAGCACGCTCCCTGGGGCCTCCCCGACTAATCCCTAGCAAACCTTAAGACATGGCCTCACCCCACTAACATTCCTGCCTGATCCAGCCTGCACCAGCATGAAGGAAGGCCTGGGGCATCTGTGCATGAGGAGACCTCCTCTGCTCAGCTCCAGGCTCCAAGTCTACCCTCCTGTACTCTAAAGACATGGCGGAGCCGGGGAAAAGCCAGAGGTGCACGGGAGCCACCGGGTCGACGTCTCCCCAGCCAGGAGTGTTACTGACTTCATCTATCAAGCAGCCGATGACCTACTCTCCACCCAGCACTGCAGAGCCGCATGAGGAACCACAGCTGCTCTTGCCCCATTCTATCCAACTGGCCTCTGTGTTGGAAACAGGGTGTTCTCTAGTTCCAGGGCCAAAAGACAGCCCAACCATCCTGATCCTTGGAAAAAACCCGCCCAACCGTTCCCTCGCCCTCAGCTGCAGCATCCTGCCTTCCTAAGGCCAAGAGGCCATGAGGATGGCCTGCCCTGATATGCAACTTCAACGCACACCCACTGGCTCCTGAGGAGCACCAAGGCAGGCTGCTGACACCGTGGCCCCGAGCAGCAGGCCCTCTTCAAGGGAGGAACCATCCGGCCTTGAGGCTACCAACCCAAATCATAGGCTGCTCTCCTGCTCCCAGCAAGCCCTCCTGAGCCTTCAGCACTGAGGCCAGAGTCTGGGTACCACTGTTGGGAGCCTGTAGGTTTGGCTTCTCGAGTTCCACTTGCTGCAATCTGTAGGCTTGGTCCTTCAGTCTATGCCTCGGTTGGCTCTTAAGTCTGAAGACCATTCAAACCCTAACTAGCGTCGCTCAGCTGCACTAAGCTTGCACATCGTTCGTTCATCTCCGTAAGCCTTAGCTGCTTCCTCAGTGCAATGGGAATAAAACTTTGTAGCTTCAAAAGTAGGTAGAGATAAAGTCATCAGGTGTCAGCGGGGCCTGATGTAACCAGTGGATGAAAACACATCCTCAACTACCAATCCCAATGGACAAGGCCTCTCAGCCTGTGCCTCCCGCTAGAAGCCTTGGGCCAACCAGGTTGGATGGTGTTAGTGCTGGCTATCAAACACAGGGACTGTGCACAATAATTGAGAGTTCTACCAGTGACCTAGCTACAGCCAGTTACCCGTCCTGTGCACCTTAGCTGAGGGCAGAGGGAACCTTTTCCTTGAGAGCCTCGGGTACCCCATTCCCCTACTCCAGTGGACTGCAGACCACCACTCGGTGGTCAGTGCAGCTGCACTCCATGCCCGTCCTGGGCTTTCTCACTGGTCCTCACTCTACCACCATGGCCAGAAGAGACCCTCACTTTTCTCACAAGGAGCCCAGAAATAGCTGAAACAGGAGCCAAGTACAAGTTCCCAGCTCAGGCCCCAGCACAGCCTCCTCTTGAGTTGGGTCTGGGGAGGGTCCCTTCCCTCTTTGTACCAAAGCTGCCACCGTAAGGAGTGTCAAGAGCCATGAAGAGCGAACAAAGACAAGATCAGTTCAACCAAACGTACAGACGACCCCACAACTGTCTCCACACAGACCCTCGTCTGCAGGCCCGGAGGCGGCAGCTGTCCTCACCATCCTCAGCCCTCTGGGGCGAGAGAACTTGGGACTCCTCTAAAAGGAGGACAAACTGAGGCCACAGCAGGCAGGGGAAGACATCACTCAAGAAGAACTACAGCAGGGGCTGGAGAGACGGCTCAGAGGGTAGGAGCACTGGCCACTCTTCCAGAAGACACAGGTTCAGTTCCCAGCACCCACATGTTGGGTACAGCCACTGTAACTCCAGTTCCACGGAGTCATTGTTTCTTCTGGCCTCCAAGGACAGTAGGCACATCCAAAGATGCGCACACACGGTCCAAAGATGCACACACAGACAAGACACCAAGGCAGGCAGGCAGGTAGGGACTGTAGCTCAGCTGGCAGTATCTGCCTAGCATTCAGGAAGCCATGGGTTCAATCCCCAGCTATCACACAAAGCAGGTGTGCTGGCAAACCCTGCGATGGATCAGGAGGTGGAGGCCTGAGGATTAAATCAAGACCAGCCCAGAAAAGAAGAGCGAGCCCCGGCTGGGCTGTGGTGGCACACTCCTTTAATCCCAGCAGTTGGGAGGCAAAGGCAAGTGCATCTCTGTAAGTTCAAGGCCAGCCTGGTCTACAGGACAGGCAGGGCTACACAGAGAAACCCTGTCTCAAACAACAACAACAAAAAGAGCACAGCCTACACCTGACCAGCAGGGCAGTGTCCTGCGAGTGTCAGCTGACAGTGAGCTGCCGCTCGCTTTCAATGCCCAATACCACTACCTTGGGGAAAGGCGCACACACCTTTAATCCCAGCACTTGGGAGGCAGAGACAGGCGGATCTCTGAGTTCGAGGCCAGCCAGCCTGGCTACAGAGTGAGTGCTAGGACAGCCAGGACTGTTACACAGAAACCCTGTCTCAAAAAACAAAACAACAAAATCAAAACCTACTTTCCCCCTTGTAGTACTAGGGATTAAATGAATGAGAGCTTCATGCATGTAGGGGAAGTGTTTCAGCACTGAGCGCCCTCAAACTTCAAAATCTGAAGTACAGCCTGGCAGGGTGACAATACTCCTTAATCCCAGCATTCAGGACACAGGCTGGAGGGTCCTTGTGAGGCCTACATAGAGGGGTCCAGGCCAGCCCGGGCTACAAAGTGAGACCCTACTTAAGTAGTAGTAGTAATAATAATAGTAATAGTAATAATAATAATAATAATAATCTGAAGTGTAGTTTCTACTGAAATGCATACAGTTGTCACGTCACCATAATTGAAAAATCTTAAGTCAGGACCATCAATATTAAACTATCAAAAAGGACACAGACGGGTCAAGGACTCACTACTTGGGCCGCTTTTCCTATTCGTTAGCTGTTTGACAACTGAAGTATGTCCCTTCTGTTTCATCGGGGACTGCTGCTCTTTATAGAACAAGAGAATGTCTGAAAATGTGGGCGCATGTGCTGTGCTGTCTGAAACCTAAGGGCTCAGCAGGTAAAGGCACTTGCAGCCAAGCCTGATGCCCCGAGTTGGAGCCCCTCAAGACCCAAACGGTGGCAGATGGAACAGACTCCTGCTAATTAACCTCTCATCTCCACAGGCATGCCATGATATGTGCACATGTGTAAATGAATAAATAAATAAACAATCACCCAACTGGAAAATCACCTATGTCCTTTTAAGAAACCTTAGAGCTGGGCGTACTGGCGCACACCTGTGACCCCAGCACTGGGGAGGTAGGCGGTTGTCTGTGAGTTTGAGGCCAGCCTGGTCTATCTGTCTTGAAAAACCAAAAAAAAAGGGGGTGAGGAGGGGCTGGAGAGATGGCTCAGAGGTTAGGAGCACTGACTGCTCTTCCTGAGGTCCTGAGTTCAATTCCCAGCAACCACACAGTGGCCCACAGCCATCTATAATGAGATCTGATGCCCTCTCCTGGCCTGCAGGTGTACATGTAGGCAAAGCACTGTATACATAATAATAAAAAAAAAAAAAAAAAAAAAAGCTTAAACGAGGCCTTCCCAAGTCTTCAGGGTTCTGTTGTTGTTGTAGTTGTTGTTCAAGACAGGGTTTCTCTGTGCAGCCCTCCTGGATGTCCTGGACTCACTTTGTACACCAGGCTGGCCTTGAACTCACAGGGGATTCACCTCCCTCTGTCTCCCGAGTGCTGGGATTAAAGGCGTGCGCTACCACTGCCCACATCTTCGGGGTTCTTACACCTTACTGAGACCACCCTCCAGGCTGGAAGGCACCTGGGGATCCAAGGGCAGGGTCCCCTGCAGCAAGGGATGTGAGTGACAAGGACCTGAGTGAGTGACAAGGGGTGAGAGTGAGTGACAAGGGGTGTGAGTGACAAGGGGTGTGAGTGAGCGACAAGGTGTGAGTGAGCGACAAGGTGTGAGTGACAAGGGGTGAGAGTGAGTGACAAGGGGTGAGAGTGAGTGACAAGGGGTGTGAGTGAGTGACAAGGGGTGAGAGTGAGTGACAAGGGGTGTGAGTGAGTGACAAGGGGTGTGAGTGAGCGACAAGGTGTGAGAGTGAGTGACAAGGGGTGAGAGTGAGTGACAAGGGGTGTGAGTGAGTGACAAGGGGTGAGAGTGAGTGACAAGGGGTGAGAGTGAGTGACAAGGGGTGTGAGTGAGCGACAAGGTGTGAGAGTGAGTGACAAGGGGTGAGAGTGAGCGACAAGGGGTGAGAGTGAGCGACAAGGGGTGAGAGTGAGCGACAAGGGGTGTGAGTGAGCGACAAGGGGTGTGAGTGAGCGACAAGGGGTGTGAGTGAGCGACAAGGGGTGTGAGTGAGTGACAAGGGGTGAGAGTGAGTGACAAGGGGTGTGAGTGAGTGACAAGGGGTGAGAGTGAGTGACAAGGGGTGTGAGTGACAAGGGGTGAGAGTGAGTGACAAGGGGTGAGAGTGACAAGGGGTGAGAGTGAGTGACAAGGGGTGTGAGTGAGTGACAAGGGGTGAGAGTGAGTGACAAGGGGTGTGAGTGAGTGACAAGGGGTGAGAGTGAGTGACAAGGGGTGAGAGTGAGTGACAAGGGGTGTGAGTGAGTGACAAGGGGTGAGAGTGAGTGACAAGGGGTGAGAGTGAGTGACAAGGGGTGTGAGTGAGTGACAAGGGGTGTGAGTGAGCGACAAGGGGTGTGAGTGAGTGAGTGACAAGGGGTGTGAGTGAATGACAAGGGGTGAGAGTGAGCGACAAGGGGTGAGAGTGAGCGACAAGGGGTGAGAGTGGGCGACAAGGGGTGAGAGTGGGCGACAAGGGGTGAGAGTGAGTGACAAGGGGTGAGAGTGAGTGACAAGGGGTGTGAGTGAGTGACAAGGGGTGAGAGTGAGTGACAAGGGGTGTGAGTGAGTGACAAGGGGTGAGAGTGAGTGACAAGGGGTGTGAGTGAGTGACAAGGGGTGAGAGTGAGTGACAAGGGGTGTGAGTGAGTGACAAGGGGTGTGAGTGAGTGACAAGGGGTGAGAGTGAGTGACAAGGGGTGAGAGTGAGTGACAAGGGGTGTGAGTGAGTGACAAGGGGTGAGAGTGAGTGACAAGGGGTGTGAGTGAGTGACAAGGGGTGTGAGTGAGCGACAAGGGGTGAGAGTGAGCGACAAGGGGTGTGAGTGAGTGACAAGTGGTGAGAGTGAGTGACAAGGGGTGAGAGTGAGTGACAAGGGGTGAGAGTGAGCGACAAGGGGTGAGAGTGAGTGACAAGGGGTGTGAGAGTGAGCGACAAGGGGTGAGAGTGAGTGACAAGGGGTGAGAGTGAGCGACAAGGGGTGAGAGTGAGCGACAAGGGGTGAGAGTGAGCGACAAGGGGTGAGAGTGAGCGACAAGGGGTGAGAGTGAGTGACAAGGGGTGAGAGTGAGTGACAAGGGGTGTGAGTGAGTGACAAGGGGTGTGAGTGAGCGACAAGGGGTGAGAGTGAGTGACACGGGGTGTGAGTGAGCGACAAGGGGTGTGAGTGAGTGACAAGGGGTGAGAGTGAGTGACAAGGGGTGTGAGTGAGTGACAAGGGGTGAGAGTGAGCGACAAGGGGTGAGAGTGAGCGACAAGGGGTGAGAGTGAGTGACAAGGGGTGAGAGTGAGCGACAAGGGGTGAGAGTGAGCGACAAGGGGTGTGAGTGAGCGACAAGGGGTGTGAGTGAGCGACAAGGGGTGAGAGTGAGTGACACGGGGTGTGAGTGAGCGACAAGGGGTGAGAGTGAGTGACAAGGGGTGTGAGTGAGTGACAAGGGGTGAGAGTGAGCGACAAGGGGTGAGAGTGAGCGACAAGGGGTGTGAGTGAGTGACAAGGGGTGAGAGTGAGTGACAAGGGGTGTGAGTGAGTGAGTGACAAGGGGTGAGAGTGAGCGACAAGGGGTGTGAGTGAGTGACAAGGGGTGAGAGTGAGTGACAAGGGGTGTGAGTGAGTGACAAGGGGTGTGAGTGAGTGAGTGACAAGGGGTGAGAGTGAGTGACAAGGGGTGTGAGTGAGTGACAAGGGGTGTGAGTGAGTGACAAGGACGTGAGTGGGTGACAAGGGGTGTGAGTGAGTGACAAGGGGTGTGAGTGAGTGACAAGGACGTGAGTGGGTGACAAGGGGTGAGAGTGAGTGACAAGGGGTGAGAGTGAGCGACAAGGGGTGTGAGTGAGTGACAAGGACGTGAGTGGGTGACAAGGGGTGTGAGTGAGTGACAAGGGGTGAGAGTGAGCGACAAGGGGTGAGAGTGAGTGACAAGGGGTGAGAGTGAGTGACAAGGGGTGTGAGTGAGTGACAAGGGGTGAGAGTGAGTGACAAGGGGTGTGAGTGAGTGACAAGGGGTGAGAGTGAGCGACAAGGGGTGAGAGTGAGTGACAAGGGGTGTGAGTGAGTGACAAGGGGTGAGAGTGAGTGACAAGGGGTGAGAGTGAGTGACAAGGGGTGTGAGTGAGTGACAAGGACGTGAGTGGGTGACAAGGGGTGTGAGTGAGTGACAAGGGGTGAGAGTGAGCGACAAGGGGTGTGAGTGAGTGACAAGGACGTGAGTGGGTGACAAGGGGTGAGAGTGAGTGACAAGGGGTGTGAGTGAGTGACAAGGGGTGAGAGTGAGTGACAAGGGGTGAGAGTGAGTGACAAGGGGTGTGAGTGAGTGACAAGGGGTGTGAGTGAGTGACAAGGACGTGAGTGGGTGACAAGGGGTGTGAGTGAGTGACAAGGGGTGAGAGTGAGTGACAAGGGGTGAGAGTGAGTGACAAGGGGTGAGAGTGAGTGACAAGGGGTGAGAGTGAGTGACAAGGGGTGTGAGTGAGTGACAAGGACGTGAGTGGGTGACAAGGGGTGTGAGTGAGTGACAAGGGGTGAGAGTGAGCGACAAGGGGTGAGAGTGAGTGACAAGGGGTGAGAGTGAGTGACAAGGGGTGAGAGTGAGTGACAAGGGGTGTGAGTGAGTGACAAGGGGTGAGAGTGACAAGGGGTGAGAGTGAGTGACAAGGGGTGAGAGTGAGTGACAAGGGGTGAGAGTGAGTGACAAGGGGTGAGAGTGAGTGACAAGGGGTGTGAGTGAGCGACAAGGGGTGTGAGTGAGTGACAAGGACGTGAGTGGGTGACAAGGGGTGTGAGTGAGTGACAAGGGGTGAGAGTGAGTGACAAGGGGTGAGAGTGAGTGACAAGGGGTGAGAGTGAGCGACAAGGGGTGTGAGTGAGTGACAAGGACGTGAGTGGGTGACAAGGGGTGTGAGTGAGTGACAAGGGGTGAGAGTGACAAGGGGTGAGAGTGAGTGACAAGGGGTGAGAGTGGGTGACAAGGGGTGTGAGTGACAAAGAATAAAACGCCTGGCAGTCACCTTTGGAGGAGACTCTCTGGGTCCTTCTGGGACAGCACACTCTGATTAGAAGTACAGTGGACACACCAAAGAACAGAAGATGAAGGAAACCCGGCAAGTTATCTTTGTTTGAAAGATGGGACAGCTGGCAAAACTAAAAGGAACTGTGTCCTTCAATAGATCCCCCCTCAGGCTGCAGAGTGGCTCCCTGGGTGAAGGGACCTGCTGCCAAGCCTGACCACCACAGTTCAATCCCTGCAACCAACACGATAGGGGGAGAGAAGCAGCTCCCACATTTGTTCTCTGACTTTCACATGCACACACACATATACATATACATATACATATACACATACATATACACACATAACACACATACATACACATACATATACACATAACACACATACATACACATACGCACACATATATACATACACACACACACACACACACAAAGAGACTAGCCAAGCATGGTAGCTCACATCTGTGACCTCAGTACTCAGGAGCTGAGGTAGGATTGTCACAAGTTCAAGGCCAGCCTGGGTAAGTAGTGAGTTCCGGGGCAGACCGACTACATACGAGACTGTCTTGAAGCAAACCACGAGCTGCCCGAGTGCACTGAAGAGAAGCCGGTGCTCACATGCAGTGGGCCCACCTGCCAGCTGTCCTAGGCTGAGGGTATGAAGACACCCAAACTCTGCAGCTGTGCTGAACAGGTGGACTGAGGGCGCTGAGGGGAGGAAGGAAGGAGGGAAGGAAGGAAGGAAGGAAGGAAGGAAGGCTATTTATAGTGTCTGCAGGGTCCCACCTCAATTAGAAAAGTTGCCATGGAGGAGCTGGGGGTGGCGTGGGGACAGGTCCTTGCAGAGAAAGGATGCCAGGAGAACGTTTGAGGGGAGGTCAGAGCCGAGCGCAGGAACATGGCCCTGGCTCAGGCCCAAGCTCAACTATGTAGATGCTGTCAGAAGACAGGAGAAGGGGAGGCAGAGGCAGGCGGATCTCTGTGACTTCGAGGCCAGCCTGGTTTACAAAAGCGAGTCAGGGCTACACAAAGAAACTCTGTCTCGAAAAACCAAAAAAAAAAAAAAAAAGACATGAGAAGGGAAAGAGGAGGAGTCAAGGGGTGAGCATGTGAGCCTTGGCTCACAATCAGCACAGCCCCGGTTCCCCAGGGCACCCCAGAAAAGAAGCCAGGCATCAGGACAGGAGGAGGGCGCACGGTCTCTAAGCTCAATTTACCTCGAGCTCCACAAGGAAAGGCCTCGCTTGCAAACCCACGCCCACGCCCCACTCCTTCTGTTTCCCTATCACAGGCTCATCTGAAACCGCCAGCATAGAGGTGAGAAGGCCAAGGGGTGAAGGAGAGGCCAGGCTGCAGCAGCGAGGAGGAGGAGGAGAGGCCAGGCTGCAGCAGCGAGGAGGAGGAGGAGAGGCCAGGCTGCAGCAGCGAGGAGGAGGAGGAGAGGCCAGGCTGCAGCAGCGAGGAGGAGGAGGAGGAGAGGCCAGGCTGCAGCAGCGAGGAGGAGGAGGAGAGGCCAGGCTGCAGCAGCGAGGAGGAGGAGGAAAGGCCAGGCTGCAGCAGCGAGGAGAGGCCAGGCTGCAGCAGCGAGGAGGAGGAGGAAAGGCCAGGCTGCAGCAGCGAGGAGGAGGAGAGGCCAGGCTGCAGCAGCGAGGAGGAGGAGGAAAGGCCAGGCTGCAGCAGCGAGGAGGAGGAGGAGAGGCCAGGCTGCAGCAAGGAGGAGGAGGAAAGGCCAGGCTGCAGCGAGGAGGAGGAGGAAAGGCCAGGCTGCAGCGAGGAGGAAGAGGAAAGGCCAGGCTGCAGCGAGGAGGAGGAGGAAAGGCCAGGCTGCAGCGAGGAGGAGAGGCCAGGCTGCAGCGAGGAGGAGGAGGAAAGGCCAGGCTGCAGCGAGGAGGAGGAGGAAAGGCCAGGCTGCAGCGAGGAGGAAGAGGAAAGGCCAGGCTGCAGCGAGGAGGAAGAGGAAAGGCCAGGCTGCAGCGAGGAGGAGGAGAGGCCAGGCTGCAGCGAGGAGGAGGAGAGGCCAGGCTGCAGCGAGGAGCAGGAGAGGCCAGGCTGCAGCGAGGAGGAGGAGGAAAGGCCAGGCTGCAGCGAGGAGGAAGAGGAGAGGCCAGGCTGCAGCAGCGAGGAGGAAGAGGAGAGGCCAGGCTGCAGCGAGGAGGAGGAGGAAAGGCCAGGCTGCAGCGAGGAGGAAGAGGAGAGGCCAGGTGCAAGGAGGGGGCTCCTTAGGTATCTAAGTGGAGGAGGGCAATCTCAGAGAGCAGAGTCAGGCTCCGTCCCAGCAGCAAGAGGCACAGAGGACAGATTGGAGGACATACCTCTCTCACGCATCCCAAGAAAGACACAGAGAGACACTACAGCAGGTCTGAGGAGAAGGGTTGAAAGCAAGCTTGGAGGCAGCAAGATCCTCCCTGACCCGCATCCATCTGTCTTGTCACCTTATACAGAAAGCCAGAGGATATTGACCCTGCAGTGTGTTCAAGATCCCCAAAGCTAGGGCGGGGGCAGGCCTGCGATCCTTACTACTTGGAGGCAAAGGCCTGTGGCTTCAAAGTTCAAGACCGGCTGGGTTACAAACCAGCTCAGAACCAGCAGAGCAGCTTAGTAAGACCCTGAGGTAAGGGTCTTGTTTAGCTTGTGAAAGACTCAATACCCAGCAACACACACACCACCACCACAGCACCACCAACTCCTGAAATCCTCCCGCACGCACGCGTGTTCCTCCGCTCTGACTAGAGAGCTCAGCTGAGTTGAATCGGGCCACAACAGAAGCGCAAGCAGTGAGCTCCCACATCAGCCCTCAGACACCGAGGGTCGAGACCCTGCAGAAGGGAGCATCCACTTTACCTGGGAATCAACCACCAGGCTGAGCTCCCAAACGAAGACAAAGGAGGAAGGGAGGTACTCAGAATACAGCTCTGGACCCCAGGAACCATGTCAAGGCCTCAGGCTATTTTTCCCACAGCCACACACTGTACTGCTACTCCAGAGGCCAAGGGGGGCAGAATGCAAACTCAAGGCCTAAGCAACATTCCTGAGCCATATCAAGATAAAGAAAAGAGCAGGCGTGGTGGCGTGCATCTTTAATCTCAGCACTTGGAAGGCAGAAGCAGGCGGATTGCTGTGAGTTCGAAGCCAGCCTGGTCTACAAAGCGAGCCCAGGACAGCCAAGGCTACAGAGAGAAACCCTGTCTTGAAAAACCAAAAACAAATAAAGAAACAAAAATAAAAACAAGAGAAAATAAAGGCTTGAGAGATGGCTCAGAGGTTTAGAGCACTGGCTGTTCTTCCAAATGTCTTGAGTTTGATTCCCAGCAACCACATGGTGGCTCACAGCCATCTGTAATGTGATCTGGCGCCCTCTGCTGGCATTTAGGCATACATTCAGGAAGAAATATGTATAAATAATAAACAAATATTAAAAAAAAAAAAAGAAAAGAAAGAGCCAGGCGCCAGGTATGGCGGCACATGCCTGTAATCCCAGCACTCGGGAGGCAGAGGCAGGTGGATCGCTGTGAGTTCGAGGCCAGCCTGGTCTACAAAGTGAGTCCAGGACAGCCAGGGCTACAGAGAGAAACCCTGTCTTGAAAAACCAAAAACAAATAAAGAAACAAAAATAAAAACAAGAGAAAATAAAGGCTTGAGAGATGGCTCAGAGGTTTAGAGCACTGGCTGTTCTTCCAAATGTCTTGAGTTTGATTTCCAGCAACCACATGGTGGCTCACAGCCATCTGTAATGTGATCTGGCGCCCTCTGCTGGCATTTAGGCATACATTCAGGAAGAAATATGTATAAATAATAAACAAATATTAAAAAAAAAGAAAAGAAAAGAAAGAGCCAGGCGCCAGGTATGGTGGCACATGCCTGTAATCCCAGCACTCGGGAGGCAGAGGCAGGTGGATCGCTGTGAGTTCGAGGCCAGCCTGGTCTACAAAGTGAGTCCAGGACAGCCAGGGCTACACAGAGAAATCCTGTCTCAGAAAACCAAAATATAAAAAATACAAAAATTCCACAGTCCACCTGTATTTGGGGTGGGGAGTACCAGGGACAGAGTTTCTCTATGTATGTAGGTTGTGTTTGAGCTACATAGACCAGGCCAATGTTAACTCACAGAGCTCCTCCTACCTCTGTCTCTTCCCAGCAGGAATTAAAGGTGTTGCACCGACCTGTCCCTTTCTCCATTCTTGAGAACTAAATAAAAAAATTAAAAAAATCACCCACCCGGGCAGTGGTGGCGCAAGCCTGTAATCCCAGCACTCGGGAGGCAGAGGCAGGTGGATCACTGTGAGTTCGAGGCCAGCCTGGTCTACAAAGTGAGTGCACGGAAGCCAAGACTACACAGAGAAACCCTGTCTCGAGGAAGAAAAAAAAAAGAAAAGAAAAGAAAAGAAAAGAGCCAGGCTTGATGACACACCTTTAGTCCCAGCACTCAGGAGGCAGAGGCAGGTTTGAGTTCCGGGCCAGCCTGGGCTACACAGTGAGATCTGGTCTCAGAGATTGATTAAGGGAGGGAGTATGATGCTCCTTGTGAGCGACGCCAGTGTGCTCAGACACCACACGCGTTCCTCCTTTTACTTACAGTCCCACAGACTCTGACGTCATGCAGCCGGCCCCACTCGTCTTCGTAACTGTCCACCATCATGATGCTGTCATCCTCTCGGCCCAGCTCAGCGTTGAGGTGCAGCCTCACCTCCTCACCCAGGGAGTGCATACCAACTGCCGGGAAGAGCCCATCCGGGGACATGGGCATGATGGTGGAGCCCACCTGCAGCACCGGGAGAGAGGAGGGAACTGCCATGGGGATCACTCTTCCAGAGCTCAGCCAGGTCTCAAAAGGGCACCTCTGAGATGACGCAACCAAAACTCATCACATCCACACGCACAGACGCACAAAGCTAAGGGAAAAAGAGGCTCAGTAGAGTTTTAAGATGTGCTAAGTACTCATTGCCAAGTTACATGGAGCTGGAAGGCAAGCCTCAGCCTCCGGCCTCGCTACCAAGTCCTCTGCGAGCACCTGTGGCACCAAGGCACATCTGCTAAGGCTGCAAAGTACACATGGTCCCCCCCCCCATCCCCCCAATACTCGAATCAAAACCCTTAAGACCTGCCACTTAATACAGCTGCACCATAATCTTTCCTTTTTTACATTTAAATTTTTTATTTTGATTTTATGTGCACTGGTGTTTTGCCTGCATGTGTGTCTGTGTGAGGTCCCCTGGAACTGGCACCAGTGAGCTGCCATGTGTGTACTGGGAACTGAACTTGGGTCCTCTGCAGCCAGTGCTCTTAATCGCTGAGCCATCTCTCCAGCCCCTCCTTGATAATTTCATGTGATTTTCTTTGGGTTTTTTGTTTGTTTGTTTGTTTGTTTTGTTTGTTTTTTCGAGACAGGGTTTCTCTGTGTAGCCCTGGCTATCCTGGAACTCACTCTGTAGACCAGGCAGTGATCCACCTGCCTCTGCCTCCTGAGTGCTGGGATTAAGGCCTGTGCCTCTCTAAACCCACAGTCAACTTAGTGTTGCTTAGACACGCAGGCATGGGTTAAGGTCCTGTGCAGGAGCATGCGTAGCCTCTCAGGGCCACATCCTGAAAGAAAACTTTTTTTTTAAGGTAGTGCTTCATGTGACCAAACTGTCCTGGGACTCATTTTGGAGCGAGAATGACTCTGAACCCTGATTCTCCCACCTTCATCTCCTGTGTGACCCGCTTATGTAGTGCTGAGGACCAAACACAACGTCAAGCACACCAGCCACACATGCTGGCTTCTACCTCAGCTACAGTCAAACCCTCCTGTGCTTTTGTTTGTTGACATTTTCCCTCCGAGTCATAGAGCTGTGCCCCAGCTGCCCCGCTAAGCCTGTGATAAGGATCAAGGTCCCGCTGCCCCAGGCAGGGGAGTTGTCTAGACAGGGGTTAGGAAGGGAACCAGCACACGGCCCCTCCCACTCTCACAACCCTTAGGCAGATTCTGGCCACTTGATCCTCCCTGGAGTTGCCACTCACCCTTTTCCCATTTTTGGTGAAGAAGATCTGGGCAGTCTGCACATCAAAGGACACAGGCTCGATGCCACATCCGATCCGGTCCCCAGAGTTGCACTTTGACCCAAACTGCCGCCCCTTGGCTCGGCCATTGTACAGCCTACGGAGAGAGCGGCACAAGGCAGAAGGTGTGGTATCTGCTGCAATTCCTCCCCAGCACCTTCTCAGCAGCTCCACTCCTGACCGTATCCTCCTGTGTCCCTGACGTCCACACCTCAGCAAGGGTGGCTTACCTAATTACATTTATGAAAAAGGCCTAAGACAGGAAGTAGTGGAGAAAACCACTCAGAGGGAGCTTATCCTTCGCATGCAGACTTCACCCCCACAGAGGGACCACTCACTTGCCGTCGTCAGCGTGGTAGGCTACGGAGTCAGGCAGCCAGCCAGGCTGGTGATCCAAGCTGTAGTACTGAGGGACCAGCCCCACAGCAATGGTGCCCCGGACGCCACTGTCCACAATAGATACCTGAAAAGAACAGGACACAGTTCACAGACACAGAAAACTGATGAACTTGTAGAGGAGAAGACAGGAAAAGGGCGATCAAGGGTGGACTTCCGCCCAAAGAGACCTGGGGCCGAGAGGGGAGGACTCGATGATGGGGCCGAGAGGGGAGGACTCGATGATGGGGATGAGAGGGGAGGACCCGATGATGGGGATGAGAGGGGAGGACTCGATGATGGGGCCGAGAGGGGAGGACTCGATGATGGGGCCGAGAGGGGAGGACTCGATGATGGGGATGAGAGGGGAGGACTCGATGATGGGGCCGAGAGGGGAGGACCCGATGATGGGGCTGAGAGGGGAGGACTCGATGATGGGGCCGAGAGGGGAGGACTCGATGATGGGGATGAGAGAGGAGGACTCGATGATGGGGATGAGAGGGGAGGACCCGATGATGGGGATGAGAGGGGAGGACTCGATGATGGGGCCGAGAGGGGAGGACCCGATGATGGGGCTGAGAGGGGAGGACTCGATGATGGGGCCGAGAGGGGAGGACCCGATGATGGGGCTGAGAGGGGAGGACTCGATGATGGGGCCGAGAGGGGAGGACTCGATGATGGGGATGAGAGGGGAGGACTCGATGATGGGGCTGAGAGGGGAGGACCCGATGATGGGGCCGAGAGGGGAGGACCCGATGATGGGGATGAGAGGGGAGGACTCGATGATGGGGATGAGAGGGGAGGACCCGATGATGGGGATGAGAGGGGAGGACCCGATGATGGGGCCGAGAGGGGAGGACTCGATGATGGGGCCGAGAGGGGAGGACCCGATGATGGGGCTGAGAGGGGAGGACCCGATGATGGGGCTGAGAGGGGAGGACCCGATGATGGGGCTGAGAGGGGAGGACCCGATGATGGGGATGAGAGGGGAGGACCCGATGATGGGGATGAGAGGGGAGGACTCGATGATGGGGCCGAGAGGGGAGGACTCGATGATGGGGCCGAGAGGGGAGGACTCGATGATGGGGCCGAGAGGGGAGGACTCGATGATGGGGATGAGAGGGGAGGACCCGATGATGGGGCTGAGAGGGGAGGACTCGATGATGGGGCCGAGAGGGGAGGACTCGATGATGGGGATGAGAGAGGAGGACTCGATGATGGGGATGAGAGGGGAGGACCCGATGATGGGGATGAGAGGGGAGGACTCGATGATGGGGCCGAGAGGGGAGGACCCGATGATGGGGCTGAGAGGGGAGGACTCGATGATGGGGCCGAGAGGGGAGGACCCGATGATGGGGCTGAGAGGGGAGGACTCGATGATGGGGCCGAGAGGGGAGGACTCGATGATGGGGATGAGAGGGGAGGACTCGATGATGGGGCTGAGAGGGGAGGACTCGATGATGGGGCCGAGAGGGGAGGACCCGATGATGGGGCTGAGAGGGGAGGACTCGATGATGGGGATGAGAGGGGAGGACTCGATGATGGGGATGAGAGGGGAGGACTCGATGATGGGGATGAGAGGGGAGGACCCGATGATGGGGATGAGAGGGGAGGACTCGATGATGGGGATGAGAGGGGAGGACTCGATGATGGGGATGAGAGGGGAGGACTCGATGATGGGGATGAGAGGGGAGGACTCGATGATGGGGCTGAGAGGGGAGGACCCGATGATGGGGATGAGAGGGGAGGACCCGATGATGGGGCTGAGAGGGGAGGACCCGATGATGGGGATGAGAGGGGAGGACCCGATGATGGGGATGAGAGGGGAGGACCCGATGATGGGGCTGAGAGGGGAGGACCCGATGATGGGGCTGAGAGGGGAGGACTCGATGATGGGGCTGAGAGGGGAGGACTCGATGATGGGGATGAGAGGGGAGGACTCGATGATGGGGATGAGAGGGGAGGACTCGATGATGGGGCTGAGAGGGGAGGACTCGATGATGGGGATGAGAGGGGAGGACTCGATGATGGGGATGAGAGGGGAGGACCCGATGATGGGGATGAGAGGGGAGGACCCGATGATGGGGATGAGAGGGGAGGACTCGATGATGGGGATGAGAGGGGAGGACTCGATGATGGGGATGAGAGGGGAGGACCCGATGATGGGGCTGAGAGGGGAGGACCCGATGATGGGGATGAGCGAGGAGGACCCGATGATGGGGATGAGAGGGGAGGACCCGATGATGGGGATGAGAGGGGAGGACCCGATGATGGGGCTGAGAGGGGAGGACCCGATGATGGGGATGAGAGAGGAGGACCCGATGATGGGGATGAGAGGGGAGGACCCGATGATGGGGCCGAGAGGGGAGGACCCGATGATGGGGCCGAGAGGGGAGGACCCGATGATGGGGCCGAGAGGGGAGGACCCGATGATGGGGATGAGAGGGGAGGACCCGATGATGGGGATGAGAGGGGAGGACCCGATGATGGGGCCGAGAGGGGAGGACCCGATGATGGGGCCGAGAGGGGAGGACCCGATGATGGGGATGAGAGGGGAGGACTCGATGATGGGGCTGAGAGGGGAGGACTCGATGATGGGGATGAGAGGGGAGGACCCGATGATGGGGATGAGAGGGGAGGACCCGATGATGGGGCTGAGAGAGGAGGACTCGATGATGGGGCTGAGAGGGGAGGACCCGATGATGGGGATGAGAGAGGAGGAAAGGCCCTTTACTGTGGTTACTCAGTGGGTTTTTTTTTTAAATAGTTTTTTTAAAGACAGGGTTTCTCTGTATAACAGCCCTGGCTGTCCTGGAGTCACTCTGTAGACCAGGCTGGCCTCAAACTCAGAGATCTGCCTGCCTCTGCCTCCTGAGTGCTGGGATTAAAGGTGTGCAACACTATGGCCGGCTAAGAGTCCTTGGGGATCTGACACTTCTAATGTCTAGTCTCCGTGGGCACTATATTCATATGCACACACCCACATACAGGCATTTAAAATGAATAGTAATAGGGGGCTGGAGAGATGGCTCAGAGGTTAAGAGCAGTAACTGCTCTTCCAGAGGTCCTGAGTTCAGTTCCCAGCAACCACATGGTGGCTCACAACTGTCTTTAATGAAATCTGGTGCCCTCTTCTGGCCTGCAGGTGTACATGCAGGTAGAGCACTGTGTACATAATAATAAATGATGCTGATGATGTCAAGCACAGAATCAATTCTGGGCTTCAGTTAGGACATCAGTCCTCAACCTGTGGGCCACAACCTGTTGAGAGTCAGACAACCCTTTCAGGAGCCTAAGACTACCGGAAACATATTTGTTTACATTACAATTCACAACAGTAGCAAAGGTAAAGTTATCAAGTAGCAACAAAATAATTCTATGGTTGGGGATCACCACAACATGGGTTAAAGGGTCACAGAATTAGGATGGTTGAGAACCACCTCGCTAGGACTAGGCAAGTGACCTGAGGGTCACAATCTGCATGGGCAATGGGACCTCAGAGCACAGGGACAAGGGTGATGGGCCTCCACAGCACCTGTCTCTTAGATCGAGAGTCCCAACGGAAAGCGTAAAAGGCCCGGTCATAAGCCCAGACCTCCCTGGAGAGTAACGTCCTCACTCCTCACTGCCTCCCATCACCACACCCAGCCCCCCAACTCTGCACACCTAATGCTTGATCACCTCAAAATAATTGCTGTCCTTGGTCAAGGGTCGAGATGCCACGTAGCAGCCAACTTCACCAGAATTTCCATGGTAACTAAAGGAATACAGAAAAGTTCTATTAGCAGGCAAGCCCAGGTGTCAGGAGGAAGTCACAGTACTCCAAACCCCAACCTTGTGAAGGCCAGATGGCTCAGAGGTTAAGAGCACTGACTGCTCTACCAAAGGTCCTGAGTTCAAGTCCCAGCAACCACATGGTGGCTCACAACCATCTGTAATGTGATCTGGTGCCCTCTTCTGGCCTGCAGGTGTGCATGCAGGCAGAGCACTATATACATAATAAATAAATCCTGGTTTGTTTGTTTGTTTGTTTGTTTGTTTAAAGCACTTCATCTGCACACAGCCAGGGTTGGTGGTGGCACACACTTTTAATCCCAGCACTAGGGAGACAGAGGCAGGCAGATCGCTGTGAGTTCCTGGACAGCCTGGTCTACAAAGTGAGTCCAGGACAGTCAAGGCTACACAGAGAAACCCTGTCTTGAAAAACAAAAAAACAGAGCTGGAGAGATAGCTGAATCATTAAGAGCGCGGCCTGCTCTTCCAAAGGTCCTCAGCTCAATGGTGGCTCATAACCATCTGTAATGTGATATGGCGTCATCTTCTGGCTTGCAGGAGTACATGCAAGCAGAGCACTGTATACATAATAATAAATAAATCTAAAAAAATAAATAAATAAAAGAAAAACAAACAAACAAACAAACAAACAAACATACCAAAAAAAAACCCGCACTGACTGCTCTTCCAAAGGACCCCAGTTCAAATCCCAGCACCCACATGACAGCTCACAGCTGCCTGATGCTCTCACATGGATAGATACATGCAGGCAAACACCACTGTGTTTAAAATAAAGGTTAAAAAAGTACTTAAGGTCATCCACCCTTCCCACTGCTTCCAGCCAGGGTCCAACCCACCCTAGATCAATACAGCCTACTTCATTTTCAGGAAAAAAAATTAAGCCTTCCTTAATTGCTTCTGAGGGCGTCCCACAGTGCCGTCTAACCTCAATCCCTCCCACTGCAACTCTGGCCCTTGGCTTCGGCCTGTCCTCAGAGGAGCTAGGAGCCTGTCAAAGCCTTCCGTCTGGAAGAGTCACTCCTCCCTCGGGCTACATAGCACTCCTTCCTTTCCTTTCAGATAACTATCTGGTGTAGGCAGGAAGGAGTCAGAGAAGGCTCAAGACAAAAAAAAGAAAAAGAAAAAAAAAGAGAGAGAGAGAGAAATACAAACCAAAGGGCTGGAAAGAACAGAGTGGGTGATCACCCACCACAGGGCTGGCACTCCCCAGGCAGGGCCTTACAGAAGGCCCCTCCCTTCAGTCTTGAAATATAGGCAGAAGGGGACTCAGGCCACACAGATCCACTGTCTGGGCAGATCGTGGCAGCCCCTATACCTGCCACGGGGAATGTCCAAATCGAAACAGGCCCTTTCTGGCCCCTTTCCTTGCCAGACCAGAAGACAGCCAGCCAAGATGGCTGAGGGAGGACTCGCCTGCAATCCCAGCTCTTGGGAAACTGAGGAGGCCTGCAGGTTAACTTAGGACAGCCTGGCTGCCTCAAAAAACAAATCAAAGACCAGCGAGACAGCTCAATGTACAGAAGCAGTTGCCTACTGACCAGAGTTAGGTCCCTGGGCCCATCTGACCTAAGGAGGAAAACCACCCTGTGCCAAGTTCACCCTGAACAGCCACGCCCCCTACACACACCAAACAAACAAACAAATTAAAACAACAACAGCCTGATCAACCCAGTCACAAGAGGAGGAAAGGAGTGCATGGAGGCCAAGGGGCCGCCCGCCCCTCACAGTGCCGTGTAAACAGTCCTCTCTCTCTCAAACACCTGTTTCCCTGACTAAGACCTGGAGAAGGGTCAACGTGGGACCATTCCCTCTACGCTCACCTCAAAGTGTCACCATCCACAAGGATGTGCTTGAACCGCTCCTGATAGCGGAACGCCCGGACCTCTCGAATCTCCCGAATCCTTCTTCGCCAATTCAGAAACCGGTAGTGCAGGTTGAGGTCATCCATCTTGTTCATGAGAACAAATCTAAGGGAGGAGAAACCGTGGAGAGGTGAGCTCAGCTGAGTACCTCAGCCTGCTCGGTCCTGAGCCTACAGCAGGCCCCACACTGGAGGCCCAGTGTCCAAATGCATCTCAGAGTTCGGGCCTCAGCCACTCAGTCAATAGAAACGTGTCGAGCCTTCTGCCGCGCGCGCGCGCGCGCGCGCGCGCGCGCGCGTGCGTGCGTGCGTGTGCGTGCGCTCGTGCACTGCTGTCAAAGCTGGGAGCAAGGCTGATGGGGCTCTTGCTCTCTTTTCCACTCTGGCAGGCATGAAGGACCATGACAGATAATAAGCCCAAGTGACCATTTCAATCAGTGGAAGAATAAACATAGCTGTAACAGCAAAGAGTGGACAGGGGCAGTCTCTGAGGGGCTGCAGCATGGGAGAGAGGCAGGCAGTGTCACAGTACAAAAGTATTCTTCTGGGAAGAGGCAACAGACAAGCTGCAGGACTGTGAGGAGAAGAAAGGTGTCATGGTAGATAGAGAAGGCCAGAGTCACTGGCATATAGGGAAAGTGACTAAGAATAGGATAAAGTGGCCGGTGTCGAGGTTCACACACGTCTTTAACTCCAGCACTTGGGGAGGCAGAGGCAGGCAGATGTCTATGCGTTTGAGGCCCGCCTGGTCTACAGAGCAAATTCAAGAACAGCCAGGGCTGTTACACAGAGAAACCCCCATCTCGAAAACAAAAACAAAAAGAACAGACAAGGCAAGAGTCTGTCCATAGTCAGGAGTTTAAATTTTACTTCAAGGCTAAATGAGAAACTTCTAAGGAATTTTAAACAAGAAATGGCACGACTTTGTTTGTTTGTTTGTTTGTTTTTTGAGACAAGGTTTCTCTGTGTAACAGCCCTGGCTGTCTTAGAACTCACTATGTAGACCAGGCTGGCCTGGAACTCACAGAGATCCACCTGCCTCTACCTCCCGAGTGCAGGGATTAAAGGCGTGCGCCACCACCGCCCAGCCTGAAGCTCATGTTTTTAATCGAAGAGCTTTCTCTCCTGCACATAATCCCAGCACTTTTTTAATCCACAGAGGCAAATGGATCTCTGAGTTCTACAACAGCCTTGGTCTACATAGGGTCTGCCAGGCCAGCCCAGGCTATCTACCTAGTGAGGCCCTGTCTCAAACAAAAGATAAAACAAAAACAAAAAAACAAAACAAAACAAAAACCTCAGCAGATCCTAACTCTCGTTCCCAACTACGGGTTGCAACAGCAGCTCAGAGGGTGGCAGCCAAGAAAATGGCAGCAGTAAAGGAGAGAAAACCGAGAGAGGCTCTCTCGGCATTTAGAAAACACGCCAGGCCAGTAAATGAATGAATGAACAAAATGTCCCAGAGGGCCAGAAAGTGGGAGAAACGATGGAGAAATCTTGTCTCCCCATCCCCCAAACACCTGGCACAGTGCCCTACACACAGTAGGTGCTTAGCAAGCCTAGGTTATGACGTTGAGTTCAGGTCCAACGCGTACCATTAGGGCGCTACCGCGGGAACTACAGGGCACCCCATGCTCCGGAAGAGCAGACACCTGTGGCGGGCACAGCCCTGGGCGGGGCGGGGGGGGGGTGTCTCTCTCCTGGGCCCGGAGCCAGGACTTGAACCCAGGTAGACGCGGGAGCCCCGGACTCGAAGGCATCTAATCTGGGAGACCCCGGTAGCCTCGGCACCGACCAGCAGCCGCCGCGCTCGGTCCCGGAGCTGCGTCAGCACCGTGGGGTCGCTCCGGGGAGACCCGGGGGCCATCCGGGGCCTTGACCTGTCAGGGCGGCTCCGCCCGGTCTCCGCAGGCCCTGCACCAGGTAGGGGAGGAGGCACGCCCGGGACCGGAGCCGCCTGCACGCTCGCCCCGCCCCGCCCCTGCGCCTGGGGGACCCCCCACCCCCAAAGCCTTGAGATCCGCAGAGACCGCGGCCTCCCTCCGGGACCCCGCCCCCGGTCCCCGCCTACCTACCGGGGCCGCCGCGTCCTCCTCATCCATAGGCCTCTCAGCTCCGCACTGTAGCTCTTCGGCCGCCGCCGCCGCCGCCGCTGCTGCCGCTGCTGCCGCCGCCGCCAGCACACACATCCGGGTCCCCGCCCTTCCTATGCTCCGCGAGGCCCGCCCCCTACCGCCCAACTTGACCAATCGGCAGCAGCCGGCGAAGACGGGCGCCCGCAGCAGCCAATAGCATGGCTCAGGCGGTGTGGGGCGCGGCCCGGTGAGCCGGGTACCTAACACTCGGCGGCGGCGGCGGCGGCGGCATCCGAGAAAGCCTGGTGTCGGGAGGGTAGGGGAGGCGACGTGGCGGTCGTGGACGCCGCGGTGGGCGCCAGGAGCTCGGGGAGGCCGTCAAGGGGCGACTCCTTTGGGGGGGAGGGGGAGCGGGTCACCGTGCCAGAAGTGATGCGAAAAGCCTTTCCTATTGAGCCCTTTAATAGGGGTAAATAAAAATCTTAAAATTATCTCCTGTTTACACGTGAGGAGCCAGAGGCCGATCTCCACAGCGGCAGCAGTGAGCTGATACCATATGCTGCTTCCTTCCCTCCGGAGCACCACTTTGCACCACGCTCCGTTCTCCTTCCAGGACGATGTCCCAGAACTTCAGATGCAAAAATCACAGTGAGATGAAACCCAGTGCAGAGGGCTTGATAGGAAAGTTAGGTCAGATCAGCGTGTACTAGAAAGGACACTAGCGTTTATCATGCACCGCCTGTTAAGGGTGTGGTCGCCCTTGGAAGACTGAGTAATCTTTCCAGAGAGACTCACTGTCTTGAGTGCCCTGTGTCAGAAACATAAAGGAACATATTTGCGTTTTTCCACATCTGAACCTATTGAGTATCAATAAATTAACAAGCTGCGACGGTATCACTGGCGGCAATTTGCCAATTAGTGCCGATCTGCGCTAATACCAGGCCCTTAGCAAGCGCAGGTCTCCTTGCTTCAGTATTAATGACTAACTCTTGGGTCTGGGTCACACATTACTCATCAAGCGTGTACTTATATAGGCTACACCGTGGCTACTAAAGGGTTAACCCCCTCAGGCACAGTCATAGGGGAGGGGAATAAGGGGAAAATGGGAGGGAGGGAAGAATGGGAGGATACAAGGGATGGGATAACCATTGAGATGTAAGAAGAATAAATTAATAAAAAAAAATTAAAATTAAAAAAAGAAGCCACAGCGTAATTCAAGAGTTCAGAGGCCTTACTGAAGACAGAGAGGAAACCCAGGTGGCCAGCTGCTGGAGGTGGCAGCCTGGGATGCACATGTCACAGGGTTGAGCCAGGCTTCAAGGGCAAAATGCAAGACTGGGCATGGAAGATGGGTGGGCAAACCGTAATCGGTGAAGGTGTCCTCCTCAGAGTTGAGCTGAAGGCCCAGAGAGACAGTCAAGATTTCTCTGTTGTCCTTTTCGGAACACACACAGGGCGGTTAGTTGTTGGGGACCGCTGTTGTCATAGTGTGTCATGTCCTCCCCCTGAGGGGTCCAGCCCGGGATGTTGCATCCCGCCTTGGTCTGACTCTTGAATCTGGTGCTGTTTAAGTGACTTTCACACACGCACCCGCTGAGCGTATGTGCTCAGTCTGTTACATTTGGAGACAGTCATAGGGTGCTGCCTTTCACTATGAACTCGTTTATTTTAGTGCTTGGCCTGCATGTACGTCTGCGCACCACGTGTGTGACTTACAGACAGTTGTGAGCTGCGCCTGTGCGTTCTGGGGACAGAATCCTAGTCCTCTGGAGGAGCATTTGGTGCTCCTAACCGCTGAATCATCTCTCTAGTGTTCCCTTCTCACCTTTAGGAATAAGTTACAGTCTAGGTCTCATGGGTGGCACGAGAGGTTTGTCTGTACATGATCCTGCTCACAGTAGGACCAAAGACTGCTTGTAGGAGCCATGCCAGGCACAGCCTGAGAGCCACTGTTTTACCCTTGGTGCAAACACAGCCTAGTCACAGTGCTCTCTTCTGCAGTGCCTCGCTTAATTATTATTATTATTATTATTATTATTATTATTATTATTATTATTATTATTATTTAATGTCAGGTGTGGCGGAATGCACCTCTTTTTTTTTTTGTTAAGTATCCACTATTTATTTGTTATGGGAGGTAGGTGGGGCTGCATGCCACTTCTTCCTCCTCCTCTGGTACCTCTCTTCTCTTTCCCAAGATCCTTTTCTCTCCTAAGACCTCGGAACCTTCACCACACCCACCTCATGCCTTCCCTGTCCAGGTGTAGGCCTTTTTTTTTTTTATTAACCAATCGACTTTAAATAGGTAGAGCAAGGTTACCACAAGAAAGACAGGTGTGTGTGAGAATGCGCTCCTCTGGGTGGTGACTAGATCTTGGGGTCCAATAATTAGCACCAGAAAACACAGCACCAGACCAACCCCAACACCAGTCAGTGACCAGAGGCAGCACGGATTGGATCACCAAAGCAAAGAAGGAAAAAGAGGCAGAGGACATTGAGGTGGGGAGGGGATTCCTTGAGGGGCGTCTAGGAGGAGCATAAGGGGCAGCTGGGGGTGGGAATGAGCAACGCATGTGTGTATGTGCAAAGGTGTTTTTAAGAAATAACTGAAGGGGCTGGAGAGATGGCTCAGTGGTTAAGAACACCTGTTGCTCTTGCAGAGGACCTGGGCTGGATTGCCAGCACCCAGTGTTTCTGACATCTGTTCCTCATCTTGGAGGAAGCAGAGAGCAGGACTGTGCCTGCCCAGTAACCCACTCCTGCTAGGCAGACCTTAGAGCTTCTACAGCCTCCCCAAACCCCCCACCAAACCCCCCACCACCTGGGAACCAAAGACTTAAGCCTGTTGGGGGGTGGGGTCACGTCACATTCAAACCACAACAACATGTAAGGCGTACAAAGCACTTTTTTTAAAACACTTATTATTTATACAGCGGTCTTATGTACATCTGCAGGCCAGAAGAGGCCATGTGGTTGCTGGGAATTGAACTCAGGACCTCAGGAAAAGTAGTCAGTGCTCTTAACCTCTGAGCCATCTCTCCAGCCCTTGTTAACTATTCTTTGAATTAGGCCTAGCTGTTTTATAGCTGCTCAAAAGGTGGGCCTCTAGAGAGGGCAAAGCACTTTTTAAAAAATTAACCCAAGGTGGGCCGGGCGTGGTGGCGCACACTTTAATCCCAGCACTCGGGAGGCAGAGGCTGTGAGTTCAAGGTCAGCCTGGTCTGCAAAGCAAATCCAGGACAGCAAAGACTAACACAGAGAGACCTTGTCTCAAAAATAAATAAATAAATAAATAAATAAAAACAATTAACCCATGGCTGGAGAGATAGCTCAGTGGTTAAGAGCACTGGCTGCTCTTCCAGAGGTCCCATACTGAGTTCCTAGCACCCACATGGCAGTTCACAACCAACTGTAGCTACAGCCTCAGGGGATCTGGTGCCCTCTCCTGGCTTCCAGGGGTCACCAGGCATATGCGTGGACACAAACACATATTCAGGCACTCAAGCACACACACACAAAATAAGTAAATAAATATAATTTAAAAATAATTAACCCCAGCCAGGCAGTGGTGGAACACTGTTGGGGTGCTCTTTTTATGTACCATGTAAAAATTGTACTTGTATTATTCAAATGCTGATTTCTGTACCCAGAGAGCTGAGTACAAGCCAGACTCGGGTACTGTCATTTGGGTTTTTTGTTTGTTTGTTTGTTTGTTTTGTATGTTTTGTTTTTTTGAGACAGGGTTGTAGGCTCAATTTCCTTAACAAATATATTTTATTATGAACTTAATAGCTGAGCGTACGTCACTTATAACCCGACTAACCGAAACAATAGAAGAAGATTAAAGAATATGGTAACAGAACAGTAAGGATGTCGGTTCCGAGGAACGATTCTCCTGGCACAATCAGCAGGATTTCTTCTGCTGGAACCTGGAGCAACCAGAACCCAGAACCTCAGCTGGGACCCAGAGCCCCGAAGCCTTCCCTGGAGCGGTTCTCTCTAGGAGGGTCTCGAAGCGGAGGGATGAACAGCCAAAACTATCCCAAGTCTCCAAAAGCCTTGCCTCTTGCGCTGGGCTCATTTATGTATCTCCTCCCATAGTCTGTTCACGGATCTTTTCAGCTGGGGACAATCAAGCTCCAGCACGAGGTGGTTTGTCTTCTAGTGGATTAACCTCACCTGTTCTCTCACAAGACCGTCCCCCATCCCACAATTGGGATCATAACAAAAACAGGTCTATCTCTCCTTCACAGGGTCTCTCTGTGTAGCCCTGGCTGTCCTGGACTCACTTTGTAGACCAGCCTGGCCTCGAACTCACAGTGATCCCCCTGCCTCTGCCTCCCCGGTGCTGGGATTAAAGGCCCGCACCACCATGCCGGCTGGGTACTGTGGTTTTTATCAAGAATCTCCTGCCTTGCTCTTTTGTAAACATTGTTCTCCATCACCTTCTGATTGGTTGAATAAAGAGCCCAACAGCCAATAGCGAAGGCTGGAGAAGACAAGGAGAGATCGGAACTCTGGGAAAGATCAGGTGCGGGAAGAGTTGCCAGGCAACTCAGAGGAAGAACAGGATGAGAAGATGAGAGAGTAACTGGCCGCGTGGCAGGACATAGCCCAGGCCAGTGTTGCTGATTTAGAATAGCTGAGAATCGGCCCAGCTATAGCGCCTGAGCTAAGCTAATAATAAATATAAAAGGTCTCCGTGTCGAGTCTCAGCACTGAGGACACAGAGGCAAGCCACTCTTTGTTTGTTCAAGGCCAGCCTGGTGTACAGAGCAAGTTCCAGGACAGCCAAAGCTACACAGAGAAACCCTGTCTGGAAAAAGAAAAAAAAAAATTTAACTCATGTCCGGATGAGGAACAACTTTACTAACTTTACTAACACAGCGTTTCGATAGAACACGTGTTCCTTTTACACTCTAACGATTTCCTGTCAGAACAGCTCTCCAGAGCCCCATGTGTCCCCCGCCCCTACGGTGTGTTTATGTTACATAATGTATAACACAGTTAGATTAATTTGTCACATGTAACGTTCTATCCCAGAATACTCATGCATCCCAGATAATTTTTATTTATTTATTTTATTTTATTTATTTTTGGTTTTTTCGAGACAGGGTCTCTCTGTGTAGCCTTGGCTGTCCTGGACTCGCTTTGTAGACCAAACTAGCCTTGAACTCACAGTGATCCACCTTCCTCTGCCTCCCGAGTGCTGGGATTAAAGGCGTGCGCCACCTTCAGTCTTGGGGTTCAAGCCCAGGGCCTCACCCATGCAAGGCAAGTGCTTTTCCACTGAGCTGCTTTGCCTGGCACCATCAGCTGAGTCTTAAAACTGTTGATTGTGTGTCGATGACTATAGCTGCTGTACTGCAAAAGCTAAAAGAAATTATTTTCGAATATCCATGTCCTAAAGAAGTGATACATGTTTGAAGAGATATCTTGGGCTGGAGAGATGGCTCAGAGGTTAAGGGCACTGACTGCTCTTCCAGAGGTCCTGAGTTCAATTCCCAGCAACCATATGGTGGCTCACAACCATCTATAATGTGATCTGATGCCCTCTTCTGGCATGCAGGTGTACATGCAGGCAGAGCACTGTATACATAATAATAAATAAATATTAAAAAAAAAAAGAGAGAGAGTACCAAGAAGAGACTTGATACCCTATGAACATATACAGGGGGAGGTAATCCCCCTCAGGAACAGTCATAGGGGAGGGGAATAAGGGGAAAATGGGAGGGAGGGAAGAATGGGAGGATACAAGGGATGGGATAACCATTGAGATGTAACAAGAATAAATTAATAAAAAAAAAGGGGGGGAAAGAAAAAAAAAGAGAGATCTTTAGCCAAGTAGCACAATGTGTGCATGTGATAAATCTCACGAGGTACTTCATTGATACGTATAGCATGCTAAGCAGTTAAATTTGTTTGTTTTAAGCATGCAAAGAATGCATGAACGTCAACACTAAACTCCTCTAGCACAAATCCCCCCTATTGTGCCCACATCCCCCCAGTTACAGCCACAAAAGTAGGCACTCTGAAGAGGAAGTTAATCATTACATCCAAAAAAGCAATTGCATCTGCCTTTAGTCACTTAATCACACACACAAAAAGAAAATCCCAAATCCGCACGTGCTACTTTCTGTTCACTGATCATTCCTAACTCCAAAATAACTCGACTCTGGTCCAGTCCTTTGAAGACGCTTTGCTCCCTTCTCAGCTCTCTGATGTTCTTGAGGCGCTGGAAATCCGCAACGTGTCAGGCACACGCGTGTATGTATGTATGTACTTACGTGCTTGCCTAGTTCCCTGTCCTTCACCTCTGTGTTGGTGACACAAAGATTGTGTTGCGGGACATTTGATCCTATTGTGAACCCAGAGATTCTGAACTGTAAAACCCTGTTCCCTCTTTGGCACAGCTTTAATCCAAGAGCTTTCTGTTTGTTGTAAACAGGTGGTTATGGTGTGGCTCAGCCCTAGCATACACCTTTAACCCAAAAGCTTTCTGTACACAGGACTTAATAACTTTAACTCTAGGTCAAGAGACAGAGCAAGAAACCTGCTGACGGGAGGCGGGGCAAGCGGGGCCCAAGATGGCCGCTCTCCGCTACTGTCGGTTCCTTAAGCTCTGTGAGGAGTGGCCAGTGGATGAGACCAAATGGGGCTGGGACTTGGGCACTTACCTGCAGCAGCGGGTAGCACAGGCCTTTCGGGAGGGAGAGAACACCCAGATTGCAGAACCCAAGGCCTGTGATCAGATGTGCGAAAGCTTAGCACGACTGCACTCAAACTACTACAAGCACAAGTACCCTCGACCCAGAGACACCAGTGTTAGTGGCCTGTCCGTGGAAGAGTACAAGCGGATCCTGTCCACAGACGCTTTGGAAGAGTTTCAAGAGATGAATAAGAGCACGTGGAAGAAACTACAGGAGAAGTTTGCACCCACAAGGCCAGAGGAGAAGCATAAAGCTCGGGCTCCGGTCTTGTCTGGCCCACGTACCTGATCAGAAGATGCTCATCAATAAAACTACCTGCCTCTCCCTCCAAAAACAAAAAACAAAACAAAACCAGCTGACAGGAATTAAAGAGTTGAAGGGACTTTGAGTGGATAAGAAAAAGGAGCTTTTGAGCTTTGACCTAGCAAGCTTTGAGTGTTTGGGCCTTTTCCTCCTGGGCTGTCAGCTGAACTAGTGAGCTTTCGGGTTTTGGTTTTTCCTCTGGGACAGGCGCTGAGGAGGAAGATCAGCTGGGCGCTTTCTCTGCCTCTCTGAGCCAGCAGGCTTTCACCTCAGCATCTGGCTCCTGAGTCTTCATTGGTAAAAACTGAACAGTTGGGATTTTCATTCCTTAAGACAAACGTGTCTTCTCCCTTGGATTCCCTGACTACTTTCCCTCTCAGCCTTCCCGTCTTTTCTCCTGACTTCGTTAAAAAGCCCTGTTCTTTTGGAGATCCCTTTGATTTATTCCATGAGAGGGGAGGCAGTTTCCCCTCTTTTTTTTTTTTTTTTTTTTTTTGTTGCTGTTGTTGTTGGTTGGTTGGTTGGTTGGTTAGTTTTTCGAGACAGGGTTTCTCTGTGTAGCCTTGGCTGTCCTGAACTCACTTTGTGGACCAGGCTGGCCTCGAACTCACAGCGATCCACCTGCCTCTGCCTCCTGGAGTGCTGGGATTAAAGGCGTGCGCCACCACGCCCGGCTCAGTTTCCCCTCTTCTATAGAACTCTGACCACACTCCTAGACTCACAGCCTCTACACTTGAAGGAGAGGAAGAAGAAATGGATCCGTTGAAGGTTTGGGAGGGCTGAGAGATGCCCTTGCACAGACTGGGCTGGCTCTGAGGTATAGAGAGACGTCTGGAGCCTCCTCACGATTGCTTTTTCTCCCACCAACAAAGCTTATTTAGAATTGATCCTAAACTCTTCACATGAATTTAAAAATGAGGGGGAAGGGGGAACCAGATCTTAGGAAAGGAGGTGTCCTCAAATCACTTAAACTTTTACTAGAAATGTTAGACACACACACATACAAAGATAACATAAGGCCAGATGTGGTGGTGCAGGCTTTAATCCCAGCACTTGGGAGACAGAAGCAAATGGATCTCTGTGAGGTCCAGGTCAGTCTGGTGGACATGCCCGAGTTCTAGGCCAGCCAGAGCTAGATCACACATGGAGAGACACAGGAGAGATGGGGGAGCCCTGCCTGGTCCACACAGCGGGTTCCAGGACAGCCAAAGCTACATAGGAAGACCCTGTATCAAAACAAACAAACAAAAGAATAAAAAGAATACAATTCTCTGGGCAGGGGTGGTTCATGCTTGTAATCATAGCAGAAGCAAAGCTGATCTTTGTGAGTTCAAGGTCAGCCTGGTCAACAGAGTTCCAGGACAGCCAGGGATATACCGAGGAAATCTGTCTTTAAAAGAAGAAATAAGAGGGCTGGAAAGATGGCTCAGAGGTTAAGAGCGCTAACTGTTGTTCCAAAGGTCCTGAGTTCAATTCCCAGCAACCACATGGTGGCTCACAACCATCTATAATGAGATCTGGTGCCCTCTTCTGGCCTGCGGGTGTATGTGCAGACAGATGATAAATAAAGAAGAAAGAAAGAAAAAGAGGAGGAGGAGTGAGGAGGAAGAATACAATTTAAGCCCAGCATAGTGGCGCACGCCTTTAATCCCAGCACTTGGGAGGCAGAGGCAGGCGGACCTCTGTGAGTTCGAGGCCAGCCTGGTCTACAAAGACAGTTCCAGGACAGCTAAGGCTACACAGAGAAACCCTGTCTTGAAACAACGCCCCCCACCCCCGCCAAAAAAAAAAAAAAAAAAAAGAATGCCAAGTGAGAACTGAGCTCTAGAGTGAGAAAATATGTATGGAACACACACACACACACACACCACACACACACACACACACACACCACACACCACACACACACCACACACACACCACACGCACACACACCACACGCACACACACCACACACACACATACACACACACACCACACACACCACACACACACACACACACACACACACACCACACACACCACACACACACACACACACACACACACACACACACAGGCTTTTGAAGTAGGGACCTCAGGACTGCATTTCAGCCGAACAGGTTTGAAGGATGGCAGAAAACAGACTAGGCATCAGCTAGCACTATCAAAGCAAGCCTACTGCAGACCCTCCTTCCTCTCTGAGCCTTCAGTCCCCTCCCCCCAGTGCCGGAGGATGCAACCCCTAAGGGTGCAGTGGGACCTGTGAGAAGTGTGGCCTGTGACACAAGTCCCTGCCAAGTTTATGGACAAACCTGCCTCATAGCCTGAGGCTAATCCACTGAAGCTTTGGCACGAGCTTCTAGGCAGAGGTCCTCGCCCAGACACCATGTGCTCCACGCCTCCCCTCTGGGCACCCCAAAAGGAAGGAAAGCAGGATTCAAGGACCTCCGTCTGCAAGGAGACTTGTGCGCAGGCAGGGGTGGTCGTGAATCCGTGGGCCTTCTTACTAGAAGGGTGAGGAAAGGCGGGGTGTGCTTCCGGGATATGTGCATCCCTGCCTTGTGCACTCCGGCTTAGCCTGCAGAGAGACACTGGGAAGGGAACAGGGAGGACAGGGGTGGGGTGGGGGGTGGGGAGATGGGGTTGCGGGGTGTCAGTGTTGGGATTTCTCTCAAAGGCGGAGTCCAGCATCTTCCTCCTCCCTGTCCCCCCATAGGTTTCCCCGTGGTATTCAGAAGCAGCAAACGCCAGCCTGTAAAAAGGCCCCAGATAGACGCATGAGAAGTGAAAAGAAGTAAATAAATAATACGGATAAAGGTTTGGACAGGAGCGCCGAACCGCACTCCCCCACTCCGGGGTCAGAACATAGAGAGGAGGCTCCTTGGCTGTCACTATTTCCTCCCTGTTCAATCAGCATCCGTATCTCATGGCAACGGGGAAAACATCGCTTTCGGAATGCCCCTAAATCCTAAAATCTCAGAGCAGCCACGGGCGCTTCTTTTTATTTTGTATTTGCTTAAAAGCTCAGGAAGCCCTTGCTGAGATTCTTGCTTGCGGGCCCAGAAATTAAACTTAGTCACTGTCCGGAGCCCTTGTTTTAGGAAAAAATGACATCGCTGTTGCGCAACTCAGAACGGCCTCTGGCGGAGTGGTCCAGTGTAGCAGTCCCACTTCTTCCTTGGGATTGGCGAGGGTGCCGGTGGCCTGCCCACCCCTGCCTGGGGTGCGACGACGCCTAGGGATGAGCAGGCACAGGCTTTGGGTGGCCAGAACCGGAGCGGCCAAGGCCAACCAGCGGAGACTGCTCAGACAGATGAGCATACCGGGAAACCGAAACTCTCCAGCCAGTCCCTTCCCAGACCCCGTCGGCGCAGAGCAGTAAACCCCGTGGGCGCAGAGCAGCCCGAGAAATCCAGAAGGCCCAAGGGATGACTAGAGAAAGGAGTGTGACCAGGAGGGAACAGCTAATCTGAAGGGCAGAGGGGAGGGTGAGGCCTGGTGTACAGGAGACCACTGACCCTAGAAGCATCTAGAATACAGTCCCCTCTTTTTACCACCACCCCCCCGCCCCCAACCCCGGAGCTCAGCCGCCTCAGCTGCTCTCGATCTCACAGGCAGTGTGAGGGTTCCCACAATTTACTCAAGGTGTATTCCTCACCACCCTGTCCTCACCTCATTTCACCCTGGCTCCCCAAAGGTTTTCTCGTATCTTCCCTAAGGCTGGATCCTCTGGGGATTTTTTTGGTTTTTGTTTTTGTTTTTCACAGACACAGGCCAGGAGACTTTATTGCGCCCCTTCCCCACTTTACCGTCTCTCTTTCCTTTCTCTGGCTCTCCTTAAGAACTTCTTTCTCCTAGAGTTTATTCACATCCAGTTCACGATATGCTCTCCCCGCCCCCCCCCAGCGCCCCCCCATCCCTTCTCGGCTCACCTTTAGCACCCCGTCTTCTCACCTGCAGGAGTACCTACAAGCCCCTCACCTCTCTGTACACACACGCTTGCTAACTGGATTTCAGGGTTCACCTTCATTGCCCTCCCTTTCATTCCTCCCCACCCCACCAATCCCTTTAGCCAGATATACTGCTCCCAAATTCCGGGCGAGATTCCCAGGAACAAAGCAAGAGGAGGAGGAGGAGGTGGGGGGACCACATCAGAACAATTTGGGAAGTAAACAGCAGCTGAGGAGGAGGGAGGGAAACGCCGGGTGGACGCAGGTGGGTGGCCCTCCAGTCCACCCAGTTTGGGGAATGCCCCTGCCTCCTTTCCCTCCCCCTTCACCTGGCTTTTAAGGGGCCCGGCCTGACCCGCTGCTGCTTAAAGCAGATGAGCAGCGGCCTGCAACATCTGCACTAGACTCTTGGAAGGAGTGCAGGGCCGAGCAAAAAACTCTGACCATGGCCGGGGACAGGCTGCCTGCGCAGCCGCCGCCGATGCTGCTAATTCTCTTGCTCGCTGTGGGCACAGGGTCCGCCTTATTGGGGTGCCCCGGGTGCGAGCCTGGGGGCCGGAATGTCTGTAAAGGGGGCTGCGTGGAGGAGGAAGATACCGGGTCCCCTGCAGACGGCTGTGCAGAAGCCGGAGGTTGTCTGAGGAGAGAGGGGCAGCTGTGCGGGGTCTACAGCCCCAAGTGCGCCCCAGGACTGCAGTGCCAACCGCGAGAGAACGAAGAGGCGCCTTTGCGGGCGCTGCTGGTTGGCCAGGGCCGCTGTCAACGGGCCAGGGCGCCGTCGGGTGAGTCCAAGTCCCCTCCCGTCTGTCTTCCACCTGCGCACCTGAGATAGGAGCAGCTGGTCTGTCCTGGTGGGAATCTGGACAGATGCAGGTGGGCAGCCTCTTCAAGCCTCTGGTTCCTCCTGGGCCTTGAGGCTACGGTCACCTGAGAACAAGGGACAGAGATGTCTGCACTCTGCACTGTCCCCTTCCCCTCTTTATTTTCTCTTAAGGGGAAAGAGGTGTGTGTAGGAGGCAGATGATGGAGAGCTTTCGTTTTAGCTATCGCCTGTTCACGGCAGGCTCAGCTCCATTACGCTAGTGGCTCGTGCTGGTTGACAGGACCGAGATTCTGTGTGGAGGAGAAGGAAAGGGAACCGCAGATTCCAGTTCTACACACTAAGATTCTTTTCTTTCTTTCTTTTCTTTTCTTTCTTTTTTTTTTTTTTTGTTATTGTTTGTTTTTTGTTTTTCGAGACAGGGTTTCCTTGTGTAGCCCTGACTGTCCTGGACTCACTTTGTAGACCAGGCTGGCCTCGAACTCACAGCCTCCCGAGTGCTGGGGTTAAAGGGGTGCGCCACTACCACCCGGCTTCCTGCTCCTCTTTCAGTGCCATTGTGAAGTCTAGAAAAGATGCTGTGAAGTCCTGAAGGCGGGCAAGCCCTCGAGAGCCTGGGGAGGGTAAAAAGAAGTGGGAAAATAAGGAATCTGCCAAATCAGGCTTATGATTTAAACCTGGTCTGAACTGGATGCCCTCCACGGCCCACCCTACCCTAGAGATGAACACAAGAGACTGAGTCATTGGGCGGGTGGGACCACAGTGAGTCAGCACCCAAAAGATGGGGGAAAGGGAGGGACTGGAAGGTGGAAGGTGGTTAGTCCCTGGGTTTTTTCATGGAAATAATTCCAGCACTTGGGGGTGGCAGCAGGAAGGTACATAGTATCTAAACTACCTGAGATCCTCTCTTTCCTCTCTCTCTCTCTCACACACACACACACACACACACACACACTCACACACACTCACACATACATTCTCACACTCACTCAAACACTCACACACACTCACACACACTCACATACTCACACACACACTTGCACACATTCACACATACATTCACACTCGTGCACACACACTCACACTCACTTAAACACACACTCACATACTCACACACACTTGCACACATTCACACATACACTCACACTCGTGCACACTCACACACACCTCACACATATACTCTCACACTCACTCAAACACACACTCACACTCACACACACTCAAACACACACTCACATACTCACACACACTTGCACACATTCACACATACACTCACACTCGTGCACACTCACACACACCTCACACATATACTCTCACACTCACTCAAACACACACTCACACTCACACACACTCAAACACACACTCACATACTCACACACACTTGCACACATTCACACATACACTCACACTCGTGCACACACACTCACACATATACTCTCACACTCACTCAAACACACACTCACACACACACTCACATACTCACACACACTTGCACACATTCACACATACACTCACACCCTGGGATGAGGCGTTGAAGCTTCTATCCCTAGCGTCAGAGCCAAGCTTCTAGGGCTCCTCTTAGAAAGAAGGTGTGTTTTGACTGAAAAAGGTCGTCTGAAGCAGCAACACAGTTTGACACTAAATGCAGGGAGTGAGGGACAAATGTGATACCCAGGCAATAAATGTTGAGAAGACTGCAAAGGAAACAGAATTAAAAAAAAAAAAAGTTAGGCGAGCTTATCTTTTGGCATGTCACTGTCATCCCTGCCTTTTCTTAGCCCTGGCTTACTTCCTGGTCCCGAGCTCTCCCCAGGGCCCCCAGAAACTCTCCAGAACCGGTGCAAGCTGCAGGTTGAAAGTCTCTCACTTCCTTCCTGCCCCTTTGCAGCCTTCAATGCACACTGGTTAAGGGTTGGATCCAGATGGTCTTGGACCACTAGGGTTGAGCTGAGAGAAAAAAGAAAGCGGTCCACACGCAAGGCCTTCAAAGTAACAACATCTCAGACCTGGGAGGGGCAGACTGAGTCACTGGTGGGGTCACAACAGGGACACACATTCCACAGGGTCCCCGCCCCTCCCTGCACACACACCCCCAAGTCCCCCAACCCCCCCTTCTGAAAAATCTCACTGGTTTGGTGCGCCCTCTTCTGGCCTCTGATGGAACAGGCAGGTCTTTTCATAGAAAGGCTAAATGCTGGAAATAACCAATGGTGCTTTGCAGGTTTTGTTTGTTTGTTTGTTTTAAAGATTCATTTATTACATATACAATGTTGTGTCTGCATAAAACACTGAACACCAGAAGAGGACACCAGATCTCATTATAGATGGTCGTGAGCCACCATGTGGTTGCTGGGAGTTGAACTCAGGACCTCTGGAAGAACAGCCAGTGCTCTTAACCTCTGAGGCCCCAATGGTGCTCTGTATTTGATCTGAGCTTTTGCTTTCCAAAATGCTCTCCCTATAAGACTTAAAATTGCTCTGGGAAATAGAATGAGGAACAGTAACATAACTGTATTTTGCAGATTTTTTTGTTTTTTAATTTTTCTTGTTTGCTGTTTTTCAAGACAGGGTTTCTCTGTGTAGCCTTGCCTGTCCTGGACTCACTTTGTAGACCAGGCTGGCCTTGAACTCACAGATGCGCCTGCCTCTGCCTCCCAAGTGCTGGGACTAAAGGTGTGCTAGGATTTTATTTTTATGTCACCTGTGGGGGTGTTTCGCTTGCATGTCTGTCCGTGTTACCACGTAGATGCCAGAAGTGAGGTTGGATCCCTGGTAACTGGAGTCACAGCTACTGTGAGACACACAGCATGAGGGAGCTGGGAATCACACTCTGGTTCTCCAGAAGAGCAGCCGGTGCTCTTAACTACTGGCCACCTCTCCAGCCCCTGTCGGCTAGAGCGGAAGAAACTGCTGGACAAGGCTAGGAGGAAAACCGGCTACTGTTGGTTCATAAAGCCCTCAGTTGCTCTCGCTCTAGACGGTCGAGGTGGACCAAGGCTCCCGCGGTGCTTGCTGGTCTTCGTCCTTGACTGATTTCTCATTCCTTCTCTCGTTCTTCCTGTGGCCGCAGAGGGGACTGCAAAGGAGAGTAAAGCCCGTGGAGGTGCCTCCCGCCCACGTGACACAAGCCTCAGAGACCGGCAGAAGAATCCGGGGACCTCCACCACGCCTGTACAGCCCAACCCAGGGGGTGCGGAAGATAGCGAGATGGTGCGTGCAGGGCTGTCAGGGAGACAGAGGGCCGGAGGCCTCCCCGTGGCCTTGCGGCAGTCTGGAGCCTCCCCCCCCCCCCTTCCCTCTCCAGGGCCCCTGCCGCAGACACTTGGATTCAGTACTGCAGCAGCTCCAGGCTGAGGTCTTCCGAGGAGGCGGGGCACACGGGCTCTATGTGCCTAACTGTGACCTCAGAGGCTTCTACAGAAAGCAGCAGGTGAGCAGATGCCTCCTCTCCTCTGGGCAAGCTCCCTATAAAGGAGGGAGGAAGGGTAGTGAGAAAGCTGCAAAAGAGGTGTTCTCTGGAGCATGCACAAAAGGCTGGCCGGTGGAGGCAGAGGAAGCTGGATCTCTGAGTTTGAGGCTAGCCTGGTCTACAGAGTAAGTTCTAGGACAGACAGACAGACAAGGCTATGTAAAGAGACCCTGTTTTGAAAAAAAAAAAAACCAGGGGTTGGAGAAATGGCTCAGAGGTTAAGAGCACTGATTACCCTTCCAAAGGTCCTGAGTTCAGTACCCAGCAACCACATGGTGGCTCACAACCATCTATAATGTGATCTGGTGCCTTCTTCTGGCCTGCAGGTATACATGCAGGCAGAGCACTGTATACTTAATAATAAACAAACAAACCTTTTAAAAAGAAAAAAAATCAACCAACCAACAACAAAAAGACACAGACAAGACAGACAGACAGACACATTTCACCTGCCGTTCATGATCTTTCAACTTTAAGACCCACATAAGGGCTGGAGAGATGGCTCAGTGGTTAAGACTGCTCTTCTAAAGGACCCCAGTTCAATTCCCAGACCTACATGGCGGGTCACAGCTGTCTGTAGTGCCAGTTCCAAAGGATCTGACACCCTCACACCAAAGTACATAAAATTAAATAAATTTAGTGAAAAGAGTCAGGAAGATTAAAGTCCAAGGTCTGTCTGGTCTACAGAGTGAGCTCCAAGTCCAGCAGGGGAAACTTCATGAGCCTCAAAATAAAAAGTAAGAGAAAACAAAGTTTATAGTTCACTGGCAAAGCTCTACTTAGCAATGCCCTGGGGCCAATCTCTAGTTTGATTTGTAAGAAAAATAAAATAAAAAGCAGGCCAACCATCGCAGCTGAGGGCTTGAAGCCGCCTCTAGAAAAGGGTCCTGAGGTGGCTGTCCAAGCAGAGCCGTCACAATCGTCTCGAGGCGCATGGAACATATGAGAGCCGCTGGCAGAGTTGGCCGCACTTTCTGACTTAGCAGGTCTGGGCTAGGCTGAGAACACACTTCTAACACATAAGTGGCAGTGTACATCTTTAATCCCAGCAATTGGGAGGCAGAGGCAGGTGGATCACTGTGAGTTTGAGGCCAGCCTGGTCTACAAAGCAAGTCCAGGACAGCCAAGGCTAACACAGAGAAACTCTGTTTCGGAAAAACCAAACCAAACCAAAACACATAAGCGACACGGCTGCTGTTGACTGGGGGCTGCAGTTTGAAAGCTACTGTTCCGGCCCAGCAGGGCAGGTCCTATTTAGTAGGTAAAGGGACCAAGAACCCTTAGATGCTTTTTCTCCTGTTCAAAGCCTGGGGCCTCCTCACCCTGATCTCTGCCTCTCTCCCCAGTGCCGTTCCTCACAGGGGAGTCGCCGCGGTCCCTGCTGGTGTGTGGATCCGATGGGCCAGCCTCTGCCAGCGTCTCCGGATGGCCGTGGGAGCTCTCACTGCTCTGCTAGAAGCAGTGGCTAAAATCAGGGTGGGAGCCTGCAGGACAGGACCCTGGCAGAAGCCGTGTGTGGAGCGATCAGTGGAGCGATCAGTAATGTGGGGCTCTGTGCCCCGAGACCCACCTTCAGGCCCTGTCCCGCCGTCCCCTCACCCGTAGACCTTTGCACATCAAGCTAGGAAGGGGCATAATAAAACTGTGTTGGGGGTCTCTGGCTTCTGTGTCTGTGCCTATCTCTTCCAGCTCTGGAGCCTCCTGGTGCGCTCGTGCGCTCTCTCCTCTCTCTCTCTCTCTCTCTCTCTCTCTCTCTCTCTCTCTCTCTCTCTCTCACTCTGCGTGACTCACGCATTTTTACTTTCCCTGTAGAACCCTGCCAGTCTCTCCCACTGTCCCGGTTTGCAGTAGGTGGTCACTGGCACGGGCCTCAAGCCCTCTAGGCGCACCCAGACCTGGAGCTCCCTTGTGGGAACTGGCATCAGAGATCATAGTGACCATGGTGACAGCAACGCTGTTTGCCTGTTTGCGTTGTTGATCTTCGGACTGATGGAAGAGAAGGGTTAATGGTTAACCCTCAGCAGGAGTTTGCCAAAGTGGCAGGTCCTCAAGCTTCCCCACCGTACTTCCTACCAAAAAGGAAGGAACGCGTACAGGCTCTAAGTGGCTCACCTAGACTACCTTATTTGTGCTCTAATAAGTGGCTCACCTAGACTACCTTATTTGTGCTCTAATAAGTGGCTCACCTAGACTACCTTATTTGTGCTGGCAGTCACCTGATGAGCTAGGGCCTTTTGGCCTCATATATTTTCAGAAGAACTTAAAAGGTTTGGGCCACGTCCCTGGACTTACATAGGTGACAAAGGCAGGCATGGCAGCCCCTGGCAGTACTTGGTGTTGAATAAGTGTGGTAACCCAGGGTGTGGGGGAGGGCTGACATCCAGGGGCCCTGCTGCCCAGAATCCCTCGAGGGACCTCAACATTACACACGTCACAAATGTTGCACACATGTAGCTACGGGCCTCGTCGCGTGCCCTCAGAAGGCTGAATCCTAGGTACATGAGGATGTTTCTAGCCCCCCTCACCCCCCTTGCCCGCCCGTGACCTTCAGTCTTTGTAGAGACAGCCAGGAGGAGCCACACTATGTGATAAGACTGAGGGAGGCAAAGTCCCCCTCCCAACCACACGCACAGATTCACTCCTGAAAATGAGACCGGAACCCGGGCGCAGTGACTGGGGCAGAGGGGATGTGACATGCAACAGGCAGAGCCGAGCCAGAATCTGAGAAACACAGCCTTCAGATAACCTATCTAACCTCCTGCCCGCTCCGGGAAAGGACTTTAGTCTCCGGAGCTATCAGATCTCTGAGTGGGACTAGGGCTCCCTGGGTAGGTTGAGAAAGGAAGGAAGGAAGAAGCCAGACAAGGCTTTGCCTGCTGCCATCCAGACTGGCACCATGGAGCCAAAGGCACCCCAGCCTCGGAGGAGAGAAGGGCTGGGAGAGGAGAGGCAGAAAGGAGCCTGTGGAGAAGGTGAGCCGCCCCGCCCAGCCCACCCCCTTCCCTCCATCCCCCACCCCTCACCCCCGCAGCAGACACTCAGGCCGGCCTGAGGTGGGTGTGTGGCTGAGAGGAGCTTGCAGCTCAGCAACGTTCTTTCTTCTTGCTGTCCTGGGAAGCCAGGGCAGGCAGTTTCTGCCCTCTTCTCCACACCATCCAGACCAGCAAGGGAGGAAAGCGGTGTTCAGAGCGCGGCCTTGCCTTTGTGAAGGGTGCTGTCTCCTGGGTCTCCTGTCTCCAGCAATGGCCTCAGGCTCTTTCTTGCCAATGGTCACACTCATTACCTACATCACCTCCCATTTTTTGTTTTTGTTTTTGGTTTTGGTTTTTGTTTGTTTGTTTGTTTTTGTTTTTGTTTTTCGAGACAGGGTTTCCTCTGTGTTAGCCTTGATTGTTCTGGACTCACTTGGTAGACCAGGCTGGCCTTGAACTCACAGCAATCCACCTGCCTCTGCCTCCCAAGTGCTGGGATTAAAGGCGTGCACCACCATGCCCAGCTTGTTTTTTAATTTTAATTTTAATTTATTAATTTGTTTGTTTGTTTGTTTTTGAGACAGAGTCTCTCTGTGTAGCCTTGGCTGTCCTGGACTCACTTTGTAGACCAGGCTGGCCTTGAACTCACAGCGATCCACCTGCCTCTGCCTCCTGAGTGCTGGAGTGACAGGTGTGCGCCACCATGCCCGGCCTGTTTTTGTTTGTTTGTTTGTTTGTTTGTTTTTAATTTTAACTTTGTTTTGTTTTTAATTTTAACTTATTCACTTCACATCCTGATTGCAGCCCCCTTCACTTCTGCTCAGGATCCTAAATACTGACTGGGGGCAGAGAGGTTGATGAGGACACAGAAAGCCTAACTCCACCCTCTCAGGTGTCTCTTTTGATTCTCCCTCCTAGGAAACGCTAAGACGCACAGAGCCCCAGACTTGGTGCAATGGACCCGACATATGGAGGTGAGGGGTCACAAAGGTCAACGGTCACAAAAGTCAAAATGGTTAGGCCTGGACTGGGGCTGGAGTGCTGATCACACTGGGCTTGACCCCCAGCAGCACATAAACCTGGTGTGATGGCATACAGCTATAATCCTAGCACTTGGGAAGCAGAGACAGGGGGGTCACAAGTTCGAGGTCACCCTCGGCTACACAATAACTTCTGAACCAGCCTGGGCTACAGAGGTTCCTGTCTAAGAAGTAAAAAGTAAGCCAGGCGGTTGTGGCGCACACCTCAACCCCAGGACTCAAGGAGGCAGAGGCAGGCAGATCTCAGAGTTCAAGTCCAGCCTGGCTAGCTGGAACCCTGTCTGGGGTGGGGTGGGGTGGGGCAAGGAATGGGAGAGAGAGAGAGAGAGAGAGAGAGAGAGAGAGAGAAAGGGAAAGTAAAAAGACATAAAAGGACAGGCAGGTCCTAGAAAGGACTGGTTAAATAATAAGATTTGCCAGCACTCAGGAGGCAGAGGCAGGTGGATTGCTGTGAGTTCCAGGCCAGCCTGGCCTACAAGGTCTACAAAGCAAGTCCAGGACAGCCAAGGATACTCAGAGAGACCCTGTCTCAAAAAAAAAAAAAAAAAAAAAAAAAAAAAGAGAGAGAGAGAGAGAGAGAGAGATTTGCCTTTTGCCCAGGTGTGTTAGTGCACACCTTTAATCCCAATAGGCAGAGGCAGGAGAATCTCTGAGTTTAAGGCCAGCCTGGTCTACAGCAAGAGTTCCAGGCTAGCAGCCTCCCCCCCCCCCCTCTCTCTCTCTCTCTCTCTCTCTCTCTCACACACACACACACACACACACACACAGTTTCCAAGTTCATAGTTAGAATTAAGGTTAATGGAGGGTAGTACTGAAGCCTAAATCTCTAGTAATATAGTAAAGACCAAAGATAAGACCTTTCTTTTAAAAATTTTATCAGGGCTGGAGAGATGGCTCAGAGGTTAAGAGCACTGGCAGCTCTTCCAGAGGTCCTGAGTTCAATTCCCAGCAGCCACATAGTGGCTCCTAACCATCTACAATGTGATTTGATGCCCTCTTCTGGTGTACAGGCACACATGCAGGCAGAATATTGTATAAACAATAAAGAAATCTTTAAAAAATAAATAAATAAAATTATCAGTAGTAATATAGTATAGTAGGGGTGTGTGTGTCTGTATGTGTGCACACATGTCTGTGTGATGAGTGTGTATTTTGTGTATGGGTCTGAGTGTGGGGATCTGTATTTTGTCTCTGTGTATGTGTGTGTGTGTGCCTTTGTGTGTGCACACATGGCTGTATGATGTGTATATGTGTTTGTGCACATGTGATGTATGTGCCTGTGTGACTTTCAGAAGTCAGTTCTCTCCTTCCACTATGAGTTCAGGATCAAAATCGAATCACAAGGCTTGTTCAGTAAAAGCTTTTACGTACTTGGTCAATCTTACCAGCCCCAATTTTTGTATAAATATTTTAAAAATTCATTTAAATTGTCTGGTAACATTGTTTGGATAATGCCAACCTAGATTTCTTTCCCCACCCACAAGTTTAAAATAATATGTTAGGTTTGTTTACATCTTATGAATTAAAAATAATTAGGCTAACAAGGCGGCGGTGGCACACGTCTTTAATCCCAGCACTCAGGAGGCAGAAGCAGGCAGATCTCTGTGAGTTCGAGACCAGCCTGGTCTAAAAAGTGAGTCCAGGACAGCCAGGGCTACACAGAGAAACCCTGTCTCGAAAAACAAAAACCAAACCAGAACATAGGTCTTTGGGCAAAGACCAAGAGTCAGCTGGTGAATTCTCCCCACGACTGAGGATTGGAGGTGACCTGTCTCAACTTCTGACCGAGGGAGTGACAGCCCTCCCCTCACCCCTGTGTTCCCGCTGTCACTCTTCCTCCTCACTCAAGATGGCTTCAAACTCACTGGGCTCCTGCATTTGCCTCTCGACAGCTGGGGTCACAGGCGTGCTGCCACAGCAGCTTCTGATGCGGCTCTTTTCTTTTCTTTTGTTTTGTTTTCTGAGACAGGGTCTCTCTGTGTAGACCAGGCTGGCCTTGACTCCCTTTGTAGACCAGGCTGGCCTTGAACTCACAGCGACCCACCTGCCTCTGCCTCCTGAGTGCTGGGATTGGGGCCATGCTTGCCGCATCCTGTTCCCAGCAGTCAACTTGCATGGCTCAGAGAGAAACTCAGTAAATGGCGGTGAAGGAAAGAGATGGGGTGTCGGGAGGGTCAGCAGGCTGTAGCCTGGCTTTGCCCCCTAGGCTGTGAAGACCCAGTTTCTGGAACAAGCACAGAGGCAGTTGGCAGAGCTGTTGGACCGGGCCATGTGGGAGGCTGTGCAAGCTAAGCCCCAACAAGACAGCCCTCCTCTCTCCACCACCCCAGATTCCAGGAGCAAGTGAGTCGGGCCCCCAAGACAGGTGTTCCTCCCCGGCATGCCTGCCGCTCCGTCCTGACCCTGACTTCAGCCTCCCTTCTTTTCTCCTGATCGTCCCCCCCTGCCCCCAACCCTAACCTTCCCCTCCTACCTTTACTCCTCCTTCTTACCTTCCACGTGGCACTGCCCTCCAGCGTCTCTTCTTCCTTTTGGACCCGGTTCTGAAAACCGTCTCCATCTAGGACCCGGGAGTTGCCCCCTGGGAAACGCAAAGTTTTCATCACCCGCAAGTCGCTGCTCGAGTGAGTTGGGCTTTGGTGGTCGGCTGGGAGGGTCTGGAGAGGGTTCCGCCTTGGTTGTGTTGAGAGAGAGACAGGTCAGGAGGAGGAGGAGGAGGAGAGGCCCAGCCACAGGCCCACCCTCTCCCTGGGTCCCACATCCCTCCCAGAGGAGCTCACAGTGCCCGAGCCTCTGTGCAGGCTGCTGCAGACTCTTCCCCTCCCGCCCCTTCCAGTGAGCTGATGGAGGTGCAACACTTCCGAACCATCTACCACATGTTCATCGCAGGCCTCTGCGTCTTGATCATCAGTACCCTGGCCATTGACCTCATTGACGAGGGCAGGTAGGTCCCTCCTGACACTGCGGCCTTATCAGATGCCTGACCTGCCCCGCCCCACACTTGTCTTGGGCTGTCTCTTAACAGCTGAGCCTTCTGTCCATGCCTCCTTCGCAAGTAACTAAGATTATGGTGAGCCACCAGGCCTGGCTGTTTCATTCATTGTTGTTGGTTTTTGTTTGTTTGTTTGTTTTTTAAGATTTATTTACTTTATTTATTGCATATGAGTGCTTTATCTGCAGAAGAGGGTATCAAATTACATTAGATGGTTGTGAGCCACCATGTGGGAATTGAACTCAGGACCTCTGGAAGAGCAGGTGGTGCTCTTAACCGCTGAGCCATCTCTCCAGCCCTGTTTGTTTGTTTTGAGACGGGGTTTCTCTGTGTAGCCCTGGCTGTCCTGGAACTCACTCTGAGGCTGACCTCAAACTCGGAGATCCACCCACCTCTGCCTCCTGAGTGCTGGGATTAAAGACGCGTGCCACCACTGCCCAGCAGGCCTGGTGGGGTTTTGTTTGTTTGTTTAAAAGTTTGAGTTTGCTGTAGAATGTTTCCTGGGCACTCATATTCATATGTCTGTAAGAACCCACAAGATCCATGCCGTGGAGGTGTTTATAAGTGAGACACTGTGTCTGATTTTACAAGCAATTTTTGTCAACTTTCTGTGTCAACCTATTGGTTTCAGTGACAAAAAAAAAAAAAAAAGTACCAGGTTTTGTTCATGCAGGTTCTTTACCAGCAGCTGTTAAAGTGGCTCCCAGTGTTTGTCTTTTTGTTTGAGATGTAATCTCACAGCCCAGGCTGGACTTGAAGTTGATAGGCAGCTATGACTTTAAATTTCTCACCTCTTGAGTGCTGGGATTCCAGGTGTACAGCGCCTGGTTTGCGCCACGCTGGGGATTGAAACAGGAGCTACACACATCCTAGGCAGGCTCTCTACCAACTGATAATGCATACACCCTCAGCCCCACTCCCGTGTTTCACTTTCATAAGTCATACATTTTAATTTTAATTTTATTTATTTGTTTGGTTTTGGTTTTGGTTTTGGTTTTTCGAGACGGGTTTCTCTGTGTAGCCTTGGCTGTCCTGGACCCACTTTGTAGACCAGGCTGGCCTCGAACTCACAGCGATCCACCTGCCTCTGCCTCCCGAGTGCTGGGATTAAAGGCGTGAGCCACCACGCCCGGCTGCTTATTTTAATTTTTAAATTTAATTTTATGTGTATGGATGTTTTGCCTGCACGTCTGTGCATCATATGTGCCCAAAGAGGCCAGAGGGGGGGGCACTGACTGTATCCCCTGCAACTGGAGTTGCAGATGACTGTGAACCAGCATGAGGGCCCAGTGCTCGGAACTGAACCAGGAAGAGCTCTTAGCCACTGACCCATCTCTTGCTATTCCTTAGCAATAAGCTGCTGCTGCTTCTACTGCTGCTGCTGCTGCTGCTGCTGCTTCTACTGCTGCTGCTGCTGCTGCTGCTGCTTCTACTGCTGCTGCTGCTGTTGCTTCTTCTTTCTTCTTCGGGCAAGGCCTTTCTTTCTTTTTAAATTTTATTTTATGTGCATTGGTTGGTGTTTTGCCTGAGTGTATGACTGTGTGAGGGTGTCGGATCCCCTGGAACTGGAGTTACACACAGTTGTGTGCTGCCATGTGGTTGCTGGGAATTGAACCCGGGTCCTCTGGAAGTGTAGTCAGTGCTCTTAACTACTGAGCCATCTCTCTAGCCCTGAGACAAGGTCTTTCTATGTCCTAGCTAGTCTAGGACTTTCCACCCTTTATTTATTTATTTACTTATTTATTTAGGCTTTTTGAAACAGGGTTTCTCTGTGTAGCCTTGGCTGTACTGGATTCGCTTGTAGACCAGGCTGGCCCCACACGCTCCACCATACCTGGCTTTTTTATAAAAATTTAAAAAATTAAAAAAATTTTGGTGGCTTTCCGGCCTCTTGCTTCAGCTTCTGAGGTAGCTGAGAGTTCAAGCACCAGTAAGTCCACCCAGGCAAGCAAGTGCCAGTCCACCCAGGCAAGCAAGTGCCAGTCCACCCAGGCAAGCAAGGAGCACAGAGCACTTTACTAGCCTAGGCCTGCAATTATAGACACCCTGGAAGGACCAGATTAATAGTAACAAAAAATAAAACCAAAGCTCACCTGAGCTCCTCACACACTAACCGGCCTGAGGGCTTCTACAGCACTGACAGTGACATATGGCTCCAAAGGTCACTTAAAGCAAACCTGTTCCAGGGCTGTGTCTCTGAGACAAGGGGGGGTCTGCTTTGCCAGAGTTGGGCAGAACCCCGGGACCCACTTGAACACTCTAAAAGCACAGCCTTTCTTTTTTTAGGGGGAGGTCTGTTTTTGGGGGGAGGGTTGGTTGTTTTTATTTGTTCATTTATTTTTTGTTTTTTTTTTTGAGACAGGGTTTCTCTGTGTAGCCTTGGCTGTCCTGGACTCACTTTGTAGACCAGGCTGGCCTCGAACTCACAGCAATCCACCTGCCTCTGCCTCCCGAGTGCTGGGTTAAAGGTGGGCGCCACCAATGCCCGGCCAATTGAGGGTTCTTGAAAGGCTGTGCTTGCCAGGCAGTTGTGGCACACGCCTTTAAATCCCAGCACCTGGAAGGCAGAGGCAGGTGGATCCCTGTGAGTTCGAGGCCAGCCTGGTCTACAAAGCGAGTCCAGGACAGCCAAGGCTACACAGAGAACTTAGCTTGGGATCTAGCTGAGCGGGGAGGAGGGCTTGCTTAGCATTCACGGAAGCCTGGGTCTGACCCCAGCACTTCATGAACCGGACAAGGTGACCTATGCCTGTAATCCTGGGGCCAAGGAGGTGGAGGCAAGAACAGAAACTCAGGGTCATCCTCGGCTACATCAAGTGAGCTCACGGCCACATTGGGATACAGGAGCACATGAGAGTTGTCTGTCTGGAAACAAAGCGTAAATAAAAGCCCTCAGTTTGCTCCTTTCCACCCTCACAGGCTGATGCTGGAGTTTGACCTCCTCATCTTCAGCTTTGGACAGCTGCCCTTGGCGCTGATGACGTGGGTTCCTATGTTCCTGTCCACGCTGCTAGTGCCCTACCAGACCCTGCGGCTGTGGGCCAGGCCGCGCGCCGGGGGCGCATGGATGCTGGGGGCCGGCCTGGGCTGCGTGCTGCTGGCAGCCCACGCCGCTGTGCTCTGCATCCTCCCGGTCCACGTGGCGGTGAAGCGCGAGCTCCCGCCCGCCTCGCGCTGCGTGCTGGTCTTTGAGCAGGTGAGGAGCCGGGGATGGGTTGGGGTGGGGGAGGTCTCCGGGACCGGGTCCACGGAGAATAGGCACCCGCACTGCATTGGCAGGGGAGGAGCTAGCCCGGTTTGGGGACCTGCAGGCTGGTTCAGAGAAAAGCACAAGAGAGCAGTCGCTGGGTAGCACTGTGAGTCTGAGGGTTGGCGGGATGCAGACTGCCCTGTCCCCATTTACTCTTGGTCCCAACACTATCTGGGTTAAGCTACAAAGTCATGACAAAAACAAACAAAAAACAAAAAACAGCCGGGCTGTGGTGGCGCACACCTGTAACCCCAGCACTCGGGAGGCAGAGGCAGGTGGATCGCTGTGAGTTCGAGCCAGCCTGGTCTACAAATCGAGTCCAGGACAGCCAAGGCTACACAGAGAAACCCTGTCTCGAAAAACCAAAAAATAAAAATAAACAATAAAATAAAAAGAAAGAAAGAAAACGTGGGCTTCCGCCAGGCAGGTCTTGAATTGGCTTGCCTGAGTGAGTACGGAGAGGTTGAAGTGATTTCTCAGAGCCACACAGCAGCTTGGTCTCTCTCCCACCTCAGGTCAGATTTCTGATGAAAAGCTACTCCTTCCTGAGAGAGACCGTGCCTGGAGTCTTCTGTGTCAGAGGTGAGCTGTCTGCTGACCCCTGTGAACTGGACGCTCTTGGCTGCTTGCATTAAGCTGGAGGACACCAAGCTGTCTGCCATTCCCAAGCTGGCTGTCCTTCAGCTGCGCTGCGAGGCCTTAGTCATGTGCACTCCGAGGCCCGCTTCTGAGAGAACCACTGTCACCCAGACCTTCTGGTGCCTTCCAGCTCCCAGGCCCAATCTGGAAAGGCAGGGACTGGAGGGAACCAGGGCAGAGGGGAAGGAGAACGGGCTGTGGACCCCTAAGGGGACCGTGGCTGCCACAGGTCTGCAGGGAGCTGGTTCAGCCCCACTGAGTGCACACCCTGGATCCCTCCTTAGTCCAATTCCCATGGTCACTACAAAAACCCTGTCTGCCCTCCCTACCTTAACCCACCTTCAATCCTGCCCAGGAAAAGGTATCTGCGCCCCCAGTTTCTCCAGCTACCTCTACTTTCTCTTCTGCCCTACACTCATCTACAGAGAGACGTACCCCAGGTAAGACCCGCCTGCCCCTCCTCAAATGCCCAGGCCTAGGAAGGGCGGTGCCCTTCTCCCACGGGCACTAAAAGGTACAGGCTGTCTCTTCCTCCGTCCTGCACATCCCTGTGATCCACTCTACCGAAAGATCCACTGAGGTCTGTCTTCCACAGCCCTGGAACTGTATGGCTGGCACACTTCTGTGACACTCAAAGTAAACATACACTTAGTGTGTTTGCTCTGGGAAATCCAAAGTGTTCTAGACACCCACACACACACCTACAATCACCCCAGGGACTCCACTCAGGCCTGTGCAACGGAGGGAACATCGGAAAAAGGGCTGAAGGCCTGAGCTGAGAATCTCAATCTCTCTCTCTCTCTCTCTCTCTCTCTCTCTCTCTCTCTCTCACCCACACACACACACACACACACACACACACACACATACAAACAACACAAGCTGGGCGTGGTGGCGCACGCCTTTAATCCCAGCACTTGGGAGGCAGAGACAGGTGGATCGCTGTGAGTTCAAGGCCAGCCTGGTCTACAAAGTGAGTCCAGGACAGCCAAGATAACATAGAGGAACCCTGTCTCCAAAAACCAAAAACCAAACAAAAGGATGAAATTTTTGTGTCCTATCACTGCTGCAGGACACCCAGCATCAGGTGGAACTATGTGGCCAAGAACTTCGCCCAGGTCAGAAGATGGGGCAGTAGATGGCTGTGACTCATGGTGGCTTAGAGGCGGGGGAGGTGCACGCCTGTAATCCCAGCACTCGGGAGGCAGAGGCAGAGGCAGGTGGATTGCTGTGAGTTCGAGGCCAGCCTGGTCTACAGAGCAAGTCCAGGACAGCCAAGGTTACACAGAGAAACCCTGCCTTGGGAAGAACAAAACAGTTGGGGAGGAGGGGGAGGCGGCGGCGGCCCAGCGCATGCGCTCTTGTCTGTCTGCAGGCCCTGGGCTGTGTGCTCTATGCCTGCTTCATCCTGGGCCGCCTCTGTGTCCCGGTCTTTGCCAACATGAGCCGGGAACCCTTTAGCACCCGTGCCTTGCTGCTCTCCATCCTGCATGCCACAGGGCCAGGTAAGGACATCAACATGGTGGGGAAAGGCTGTGGCCTGCCCTGGGGAAGGCTTGCTTGGGAAAGCTCTGCTCTGTCCCTGAGTCCCTTCCACACGCGCCCACTCCTGTCCGTGCTCACACTGCCACCATCTCGTAGCCCGCTAACACAGCCCCCCATCAGCACTCATAGTTTCTGTCTGGCTTGGGCCTGGCTGTGCCGCCCAGATGAAGTCACTCTTACTAGTTAGTCATCAACGACCCTGCTTCCAAAGCCCTGCCTGCTGCCTGCCGCCTGCCGCCTGCCTGCTGCACTGGGGAAGTGAGTGCACTGGGGAGTGTCATACAAGGTAGACAAATGCTTTACGCCTGAGCTATGTCCCTGAACCTCCTCCCAATCCTACCTTGAGACAGGTCTCACTAAGTTCCTCAGGTGGGACTTGAACTCTCAATTTTTGATGTTGTTGTTTTGTTTTTTTCCGTTTTCCAAGACAGGATTTCTCTGTGTAGCCTTGGCTGTCCTGGACTCGCTTTGTAGACCAGGCTGACCTCAAACTCACAGAGACCCACCTGCCTCTGCCTCCAGGGTGCTAGGATTAAAGGCGTGCCCTACCACCTCCAGACTATGTTTGCTTGGTTCCGGGACAGCTTCTGCCTAGGCCTTAAACTCAATTCTCCTGCCTCATTATCCCAAGTAGCTGGGCTTCCGGGCTGGGAATGCCCTTTCTCCACTTTCCAGCTACAGAATTGGAGGCCCCTGGCTAAGATGCTCCTCTCTGAAAAGCTTTTCTGCCCCCTCCTCTCCTCTTCGAAGTTTTTAAAAAAATTATTTGTTTTTATTTTATGTGCATTGGTGTTTTGCCTGCATGTATGTCTGCGTGAGGGTGTCAGATCTTGAGTTACAGACAGTTGTGAGCTGCCATGTGGGTGCTAGGAATTGAACCCAGGTCCTTCGGAAGAACAGTCAATGCTTTTAACTGCTGAGCCACCTCTCCAGCCCCTAATTTTTATTTTATTGCATATACTTATTTACTTCTTCGAGGTAACACGCCTTCATATTGCTGCTCAGGCTATGCTCAGCCTCCTTGGTTCACATGCTCCTCCTGTCTCAGCCCCTAGTGGCCGGGACTACATGGGTGCTGCCTCAGCCTTTTTCAGCCTTTGGTTACAGTGATCCACTCAGTCCTTGCTCTGTGACACCGCTGGTTGGTTGGCCCCATCACATGCCCGTGACACCGCTGGTTGGCCCCATCACTAATTCCCATTACACCTGACCTCGATCGATTGCTGTATGCGTTTTCAGCCTCTGTGTGTCTGTCTCGGTATTGTAGATTTCGAAAGGCAAACGTGTCCATTAAGGAACCCACAAAAGGGCCAGGCGGTGTTGGCGCATGCCTTTAATCACAAACAAACAAACAAAGGCAAAGGAATGCACGAAGGATGAGTGAGTGAGTGAGTGCTCGCTAAATGTTGGGCCCGTGGCTGGGCAAAGGCTCTAGAGGGCCCAGTTGGGGCAGTGTGGCTGCGGGGCAGCGGTGCAGCGGTGCAGCGGGGCTGCGGGGCTGCACGGCTATTGGCTGCGGCTGCACCTCTGGTCCTGCCCGCTAGGCATCTTCATGCTGCTCCTCATCTTCTTCGCCTTCCTGCACTGCTGGCTCAACGCCTTCGCCGAGATGCTGCGATTCGGAGACAGGATGTTCTACCGGGTGCGGCCTGGACCGGGGTCCAGCTGAGCGCCGTAGCTGGGGAGGTTGACCAAGGGTCCCAAGGGAAGAGCGTGGGTGTGGTGGGTGTCACTTGCCTGTGCTGTTGGTCTCTGCCGATGAAAGCGAACCCGGGCGCGGGCGGCGGGTGGGTGGGCGTCTCTGGCGATGAAAGCAAAGCTTGGGGTGGGAGACAGGGGATGGGGTGGGGGCATTGAGGATGAAGCCAGCCTGCACCTCGAAGCACCCGGGGCTGAGGGCCTTTGTGCGGATGGTGATAAGATCCTTTCCTCTTGAGTGGACAGACCCAGGCGTGGGCGGGGGAGTGGTGCGGAGGGCGGGGAGGGCCCAGGCTGGAAGATGGGGCTGAGAGAGTGTTGCTGTCTCGGTGTGGCGGTGTGGCGGAGCGCCCAGAGCATACAGGTACCGGGAGGAGAGGGGAACAGCAGTAGCTCGGGTTCTGAGGTCTCACTCACCTCAACCGCTCTCTCCCCAGGACTGGTGGAACTCCACCTCTTTCTCCAACTACTACCGGACCTGGAACGTGGTGGTCCACGACTGGCTGTACAGCTACGTGTATCAAGACGGGCTGTGGGTACGGGCTGCGCACACACGCCTCACTTCTCACAGTACCCAGCAAGGGGGCTGTCTTGGGTACCTTAGTTCCAGACTCTGGAGACCCTCGCGGGCGCGGGGGGGGGGGGGGGCAGTGGAGAGGGTGGGGCGGGGAGGCTGGGGGCCAGGGATAACAACAACAGAAAGCACCTAAGTAACATGAGGAGGTTTGTCTTCTCCCTGCACGCAAAACATAAACGTGCACACACAAAATAGAAGAAGGCTAAGGGGCCAGATGTGGTGGCGCGTGCAGTTAATCTCAGTGCTCAGAGAGGCAGCGGCAGGAGGATCTCTGTGAGTTCGAGGCCAGCCTGGTCTATGTATGGAGCGCCAGAACAGCCAAGGCTACACAGAGAGACTGTCCCAGAAAAATAATAATAAAAATAATTAAAAAATAATAATAGGGACATATCTTAGTAGTAGAGCACTAGCATAAGGCCCAATAGGTTAGAACATTTCATTTATTTATTTATTTATTTTTGGTTTTTTGAGACAGGGTTTCTCTGTGTAGCCTTGGCTGTCCTGGACTCACTTTGTAGACCAGGCTGGCCTTGAACTCACAGAGATCCGCCTGCCCCTGCCTCCCAAGTGCTGGGATTAAAGGCGTGCGCCACCACCGCCTGGCTAGAACAATGTTCTTAAGACGATGAGTATGGACCCTCTGACCCCAAACCCCGCATCCTTTCTGGCTTCTTGGGGAGGGAGGGTCTCTCCGAGGGTGCTGTGGGAGACCTGCTGCTTCTCTTTCCTGCCCACCAGCTCTTGGGCAGGAGGGCCCGCGGGGCGGCCATGCTGGGAGTGTTCCTGGTGTCCGCGGTGGTGCATGAATACATCTTCTGCTTTGTCCTGGGCTTCTTCTACCCCGTCATGCTCATGCTCTTCCTCGTGGTCGGGGGTGAGTTCAGCCTTTGTGGCCCTAGAGGGGAGGCAGCTGGCGGGAGGAGGCCCGGCTGCTCGCTGTTCTGCAGTAGCTGGGTCTGGATGACCCTGGAAGGCGATAGGCCTGCCTGAGGGCCCCAGGGAGCCGCTCTGCATGCGGAGGTGTGGCTGGGAAATACAGCCTGCGGTTCAGGAGGTCAGAGGTCACTGAGCAATGCAGTTTACTCCCAGTCCCTGGAGACCTTCAGGAGTTTGTGAAGATCTCCTCTGGGGCGGGGCGGGAAGGAGACCGGGCTCAGGGACCGGAACCAGCGTGACAGCCTGCCTCCTGCCTTAGGACTGCTGAACTTCACCATGAACGACCGTCACACGGGTCCATCCTGGAACGTCCTGATGTGGACCCTGCTCTTCCTGGGCCAGGGCATCCAGGTCAGCCTGTACTGCCAGGAGTGGTATGCTCGGCGACACTGTCCCTTGTCCCAGGTAAGACAGTGGCCGTTCCCAGGTCCCCATCCAAGATAGAACATCCGGTAGCCAGCCCCTTTGTGCTCCGGTTCAGTCGCTATGTTCAGGGACAGGGCAAGGCTGGGGAAGGGGGACTCATGTTTCAGATGCGTCACCAAAAGCAACCTCACTCACGATCTACCCTTTCGTGGCACAGACAACATTCTGGGGGCTGGTGACACCTCGATCTTGGTCCTGCCACCCGTAGAGGTCAAGGCTCCATGCTGTCAGAGCACCAAGCTCTTCTCTACCTGCAAAGCCCGGGGTCAGGGCTCCGCCTACCCCACCCGGGCTCAGGACTCCGCCTACCCCACCCGGGGTCAGGACTTGCACTCAGGACCTGCCAGGGGCCACAGGGGCTCAGGCACATGCGTCGGTGGACAGCAACTGGAGCACCGCTCTCTGTGGGCTGGGCACAGCTTGTCATCTTGCCCATGGCTCTCCAGGTGTGAGGAGACTCAGAGGAACAAGGGCCACCCAAGTGTGACGCGCATTTGGTTCCTTCCACCCCTCACAACGCAACAATAAAACCTTTGTCTCCCTTTTCACTCATTCATGATTTGGTGGAAAACCTGCTTTTATTATTGTTTTGATTTTTTTTTTTTTTTGTTAGTTTGACTTTTGTTTTTGTGGGCTTTTTGTTTTATTTCACTTTGTTTCTAGGCAGGATCTTACTCTTTAGCTCAAGGACTGGACTCAAACCTGATATATAAACAAGGTTGGCTGAAAATTCACAGAGATCCCCCTGCCTCTGCCTTTCAAGTGCTGAGAATCAAGGTATAAGCACATTACACCTGGGGAAAATGCACTTTGTGAACACATGACCTTACAAACAATTATATGATGAAAGGCTCATGTATCTATAAAGCACACACACACACAACACATACACACACATGCACGCACAGATGCACATGCGCGGGCACACAACACATCCACATAGCACACACACACACATACATACATACACATGTGCACACACATACGAGTATATTTCTCTGTGTGCTGCATACTTCCCTAAAGGCATTTTCTAGCAAAAAGAGTTAAGACATTTTTCAGGGAGGGGCTGGAGAGATGTGCCACCAGTTAACAGTTCCTACTGCTCCTGCGGAGAGGATCTGAGTTCAGTTCCCAGCAGCCATATCCAGAGGCTCAGAACATGTAATGGCAGCTCCAAGAGATCTGACGCCCTCTATGGCCTGGGTGAGGCCATGCACTCCAGTGTGCAAACCACAGTCACACACAGGTATACTTGATGAAAAAACAATCAGGTTGGGGCTGGAGAGATGGCTCAGTGGTTAAGAACACTGACTGCTATTCCAGAGGTCCTGAGTTCAATTCCTGGCAAACACGTGGTGGCTCACAACCATCTATAATGAGATCTGGTGTCCTCTTCTGGCCTGCAGGTGTACATGTAAGCAGAGCACTGTATATATAAATCTTTAAAAAAACAATTAAGTACTATACTCTCTTCCTACCTTCTCTACATCGCTGTTTTGTTTTGTTTTGTTGTTTGAGACAGGGTTTCTCTGTGTAGCCTTGGCTGTCCTGGACTCACTTTGTAGACCAGGCTGGCCTCGAACTCACAGAGATCTGCCTGCCTCTGCCTCCCGAGTGCTGGGAGCACAGGCGTGCGCCACCTTGTCTGGCCACTCTTAAATAGCTTCTCTTTCCTGTCTGTGCTCGTGAGAGTTGGATGGTACTATCTTTTTTGCTTATTCTGTCATAGCTTTCTTTGGTTCTGCCCCTTAGTTAGAGGTCATTGTTTGGGATCAAAGGTGTCTGGTGTCTGTATTGCAGCCGGAGGGATTACGGGTGTGTATTGCAGTGAGGCGGGTTAAAGGTGTGCACTAAGGCCTGTGCTGGATCACACAGACCTAGGTCTTTGCATGTGATCCCTTGCCAGAGCAGCCACGTTGCTGGATTACTGTTCCTCTCCGCTATCTGCAGGCACTGATTGGCGTTTTGCCTGTAGGAGGGTTGAATCCTCTAAAACTGGCATGACGGCCAGCTGTGAGCTGCCACGCGGTGCTGGGAATTTAACCCGGGTCCTCTGGAAGAGCAGCAGGTGTTCTTTTTTTTTTTTTTTTTCAGAGACCCAGGAAGGAGGGGAGTGTAGCTTCCTCCTTCCTTATTGGACACTTTGTAGATGACACAGATCTACAATGTTAAATAATTATTAAAATACGGACCAGGACTAAGGCCTTGGCTCAGAGCTCCAAACCAGAAGCAATCAGGAATGGGGGTGATGGGCTGGCGGTATCCCCCCAACATCACCTAAACCCATAAAATGAGGCTCTTGAATCCTTCCAGGGCCCGATCAGGGCTGTTCTTAACTGCCATCGATCCAGCCCCTTCTTTTCTTTTTTTTTTTTTTTTAAATGTGGTGTGGTGTATGTGTGTGTGTGTGTGTGTGTGTGTGAGAGAGAGAGAGAGAGAGAGAGAGAGAGAGAGACAGACAGACAGACAGACAGACAGACAGACAGACACAAAGAGACAGAGAGACAGAGAGGGAAGGAGGGACGGAGGGAGGGAGGGAGGGCGTGTGATCAGATGTACCTGTGTAGGGCAGAGGGCAACCTATGGGAGTTTCCTATTCTCTCTTTCCATCGTGTAGTTTCCCCAGGGGTTGAATTTAGGATGTCACATCATTTGTCAGCAGGAACCTTTACCAGCTAGGCCATCTTGCCAGCCCCAGAATAAAACGTATTGCCTTGAACTGTAGAGCAAACTCTTTCCTCCCAAGTTGCCTTTGGTGACGACGGATGTGTCATTCCAGCAAGAGAAACGCGACTAAGGGCAGAGGCTTGTTCAGAGATGTGACCATGAGCAGAGTGAAGAGTCAGAGAGAGCAAAACGCCGCACACAGTAAATACATACATACATCATACATAAATACATACATACATAAATACATACATCATACATAAATACATACATACATCAGCAAACCTAAAAACAGAAAAAATGGGAGGTGGGGGAGACAGCCTGAGGCCAGGGAGACTGCTGGGGTGGGGTGGGGGTGGGGTGGGGGTGGGGTGGGGTGGGGTGGGGGTGGGGTGGGGTGGGGTGCTAGCATCTATCGTATGCCAGACAACCTGAGAGCAACCTAAGGATCCCACAAAGTGGCAGGAGGGAACCAACTCTTGAGCTGTTCCTTGGCTTCCTTTTTTGTTTTTGTTGGTGGTGGTTGGTTGGGTTTTTTGTTTGTTTTGAGACAGGGTTTCTCTGTGTAGCCTTGGCTGTCCTGGACTCACTTTGTAGACCAGGCTGGCCTTGAACTCAGAGCGACCCACCTGCCTCTGCTTCCTGAGTGCTGGGATTAAAGGTGTGCGCCACCACTGCCAGGCAAATATCTTTTTAAAGTGAGTTTCACATTCGTGTGTGTGTGTGTGTGTGTGTGTGTGTGTGTGTGTGTGTGTACTCGTACATGCTCATGGGTACATAAGCCAGAGAACAACACATAGGAATCAGTTCTCTCCTACCACGTGGATCCCAGGGACTCAAATCAGCCCCCCAAGGCCACAGACCCCCTTCCTGAACGCTTCTTCCGCTGTGTGAGCGTCTGGGTCCCCCGCCCAGCTCATCTGTCTCCCTTTGTCAGTAACTTGCTCTGTCTGGATACTCGACGGTGATTTTTCTGTGACCTCAGAACCTGGGCGTTTCTATTCTAAGTATTTCTGCGTTCTCTGGCCTCTGCGTCCCTCTGGTCTGTGAGCTTGGGTCCCTCTCTGGGTCAGCAAGGTATTTTTCTACTCTGCAATTACCGCTGTTCCTTCCCCATATGCTCCTTTTCTTCCTCTGGAGCCAGAACAACTCAGTGTCAGAACTCGTGGGTCTACAGTCAAAGCCTGGTATTTTTCTAATTACTTCCATCTCCCCACATTATTTGTTCTGTGCTTTGAAATATTTTTTCCACTTGTTCATCCAAGCCACTGAGTTTTGAGTCTTTCCAGTAACCATTCTGCCCCTCGATACGTGTCCTGGTGTTTTTTGTTGTTGTTCTTTAAAATAACCATTTCATTTCCAGAAAGTGATGGAGTTTGGGGCCTTGGATGAGGGTTTGCTTTTGCACAAGACGTGGATGTACTTAAGTGATCCTGACTGCTAAAGCTGTTGGACACTGGCCCTGCATGCTCCGTGTTTTCTGCTGGGCAGGGAACCACCACAGCGTACGCACCTCTAGGGCCACAGCTCTGAGCCACTCTCTTCCAATATGCCCATGGCCCTGACCTCTCCTTAGAGGTCGCAAAGGTCATCCATTCATCGGCCGTGACAAAGCTGCTTGCGGCTGTCCACAGCAGGCCTGCTGGCCACTGGCCCTGAGATCAAGCGCTCATTTGTACTCAACCCTGCGGCACCAGTGGGGTCAGGTTCTGGAGACCCAAGTGGGAGAGAAGGGAAATTGCTTGTGAACAGGAGTCCTCAAGCCTGAGGAACCCGCCTCTGGGACTAGTTAACATAGGTTGTTTGGACTCTCACCCCAAACTCAACCCGAGAGTTTCTGATCTGACTAAGCCTGGATTGAGGCCAGAGAACTTACTTTTCTAAGGACTGTGCAGGGCTGGCCAGAGCCGCAGGACTAAGAGCCACGCTTTCAGAAGGATGACTTCTGAGGCTGGAGGGATAGCACAGGGAGTACTTAGCATGATGACGTCACTGAGGTCCCAGCAACGCGTACCCAGGCACGCGTGGTCCTGCAAGCCTGAAGCACCACAAAGACGGAAGACCAGAGGACCTCCAGGGTCAGCCTGGCTGAGCCAAGAAGCTGAACTTCAGTTCAGGGAGACCCTGCCTCAAAGGAAGGTAGAGAGTGGGAGAGGAGTGCAGCCTGTGGCCTCATCTGACCTCTGACCTTTGACCTCTGCCCAGATGTTTCAGAGTATGAGGTGCAGCCTTTAATCCCAGCACTCAGGAGGCAGAGGCAGACATACACTATCCGTTCAAGGCCAGCCTGGTCTACAGAGTGAGCTAGAACAGCCAGAGCTACACATAGTGAGACTCTAATTTTTGTTGTTGTTTTTCAAGACAGGGTTGCTCTGTGTAGCCCTGGTTATCTTGGAATGGCTTTGTAGACCAGGCTGGCCTCAAACTCATAGAGAGCCTCCTGCCTCAGCCTCCTGAGTGCTGGGATTAAAGGTATAGGCCAGCATACCCAGCCCCTGTCTAAATTTTCTTTTTTTAAAAAAAGATTTATTATTTATATGGTATTCCGCCCACATGTGCACCTGTCTGCCAGAAGAGGGCACCAGATCTCTTTACAGATGGTTGTGAACCACCATGTTGTTGCTGGGAATTGAACTTGGGACCTTTGAAAGAGCAGATGGTACTCGTAACCTCTGAGCTATCTTTCCAGCCCTACATTTTTAAATTAAATAAATAAAATAACTTAGTGCGTGATCTAATTGTGTTGGTAGCAGAGAATGTGGCAAATGAATTCTAGGAATACTGCCAAAGTTGGGCCATCAGGCTAAACCCCACATCATGCAGAAATTTCCAGCCTAGAGATCTGACACCATGTGCTCAGAGGCCCAGCACGCTCTGCCACAGTCTGTTTCCCTGGGACATCAGAGTGGACCACAGAAGAATGCAGCACACCGTAGGAGCTCGGGATGGGGTCATCTGAGGACAGAGGCTCACATGTCACCTGCCAGGGGCAGCATGGCCTCCACAGGGTCGTGACCCTGGAGGACCACAGATCCTGGTGCTCTTGGGGCACGTCCAGCCAAAACCCGAGCTGGTCCTCAGGTGGGAGCCCACGCCTGGGCCACGAAGCACAGCCAAAGCCTCAACTGGGAGCCTTCCCAACAGTAGACACGCATGCCACCACTGAACTACACCGCAGCCTTGAGGTGCTGCATGCAAAGTAGTGGCTGTCCCAAACATCACCACACAAGGCTACACCGCACAAGTTCTCTTTCTGTCTGTCCAGAGTCCTCGTGTGTCCAGGCTGACTCCTGACCCTTCTGCCTCCATGTCCAGAGTTCTGGAATCACAGCTATGCGGCCCTACACCTGGATTTTAATGCCTGGGGCTCAAAACTAAGGCAGCAAGAGTGGGAGGAAAACAGGCTACTGAGTGGACTACATCCCAAGCCCTACTTTTGTTTTGTTTTGCTTTAAAAAAAATTTTTTTTTCCGAGACAGGGTTTCTCTGTGTAGCCCTGGCTGTCATGGACTCGCTTTGTAGACTGTGGAGTCCGCGCCACCACAGTACCAAGTCAAGGGCGAGGAGCTGTAGATTTAACTCATACACACACACACACACACGTGCGCGCACACACAATAACACTGCGGGTCCTTCATGCTAAAAGAGCAGCAGCCGCAACAGCAGCTGCGGCAGCGGTTTATTATTCTTCTCTTCCCAGAGTTCCAAAGAGCCTTCTCATAGGCAGCCAAACAGGAATCCTCCTCCCAGGTGAAATCCCTCAAGAGGTGATCGCACACAGGAGGAAAAGTCTCGAGGAAGGGAGGGGCACGTTCTCAGAGCAGTAAACACGACTAGCTAACCAAGATAAACACAGACGTGGAAGCTGCTAGAAACAGGACATGAAACAGCAAGACAGGCAGGCAGCCCAGTCAGGCCTGGTTCCTACAGTAGACCAGGCTGGCCTCGAACTCACAGCAATTCGCCTGCCTCTGCCTCCCGAGTGCTAGGATTAAGGGCATGCACCACCATGCCCGGCTTTCTAAAATAATTTTTAGTTTTATTTTATGTGCATTGGTATGTAGGCGCCAGATGCCTTGGAACTGGAGTTACAGACAGTTGTGAGCTGCCATGTGGGTGCTGGGAATTGAACCCAGGTCCTTTGGAAGAGCAGACCAGTGCCATAGACTGAGCCATCTCTCCAGCCCCCACTACTTCATTTTTTTTGTGGGGATTTTTATTTATTTATTTATTTATTTATTTATTTTAGGTTTTCTCGAAACAGGGTTTCTCTGTGTAGCCTTGGCTGTCTTGGAGTCGCTTTGTAGACCAGGCTGGCCTCAAACTCACAGAGATCCACCTGCCTCTGCCTCCTGTGTGCTGGGATTAAAGGCGTGTGCCACCACGCCCGGCTTGTGGGGATTTTTAAAAGAGTGGTAAGCAGCAGAGCTGGTTATGCCAGCTCTCATCTGTTATTCTGGCAGGGCGAATAGGAAGAGCTCAAGGCCAGCCTAGGTTACATGAGACCTTGCCTCAAAAAACAAACAGAAACCCCGTAAAACAATAAAGCAGCCAGAGTGTAACCCAGGAGAGGTGAAGGCGGGGGCACCAGATCTATGCAGCTGCTTCTAAACAAACAAAACCACAAACAAAACCAGTCCCTAAAAGAGCTGGGATATGGAGGCTTGAATCATGGCATCCAGGAAGTTACTGAGGCAGGGGACTGGCTGAAGCTGTGAGGAGAGCTAGCCTGAGCTACCCAGTGAGTTAAGGGCAGCGAGAGCTATCAAGTGAGATGCTGGAAAACACTAGGGAGGTAAATGGGTGGGGCTCTTATCTCAAGATGGAATCCAGGGGCTGCAGAGATGGCTTAGCGGATAAGAATACTGCTCTTCCAGAGGTCCTGAGTTCAATCCCCAGCAACCACATGGTGGCTCACAACCCTCTATAATGGAATCTGATGCCCTCTTCTGGCCTGCAGATGGAGTACTCATACATAAAATAAGTAAAATCTTAAAAACAAATATATTAAAAAAGGACGGAATCCAGGCCTGACTTCTTCCTTTCCAGTAAGTTCCGCCGTGTAGCTCCGGCTGGCCTGGAACTCAGAGATCTGCCTGCCTCTGCCTCTCGGTGTGTGTGGGATCACAGGCGCCACGCCTGCCTGTCTTGTTTCTGGTATCCTGAAGTGATATCAAGTGTTACTGCTCCACTCTGGGGCTTTTCTCTCCCACTAACAGTTCTGAGTGGAGAAAATGGCTCTCTACTGAGTCTCTTATGTGGTTTTTGTCTGCCTGCTTGCCTCAAGCCCTCACTGTTTAGTTAGAAATAAATAATGAAACATACCAAAATATCATTAAAACTGCAGCTTTATTGTCCTATTTCAGAGTTGTGCTATTTGTTATATAATAAAATGGGGACGCACAAAATGTCCACGAGGTTTGATTTAGTATCAGCCTATTGACCCATCCCAGGGCAAACTGCTAACTTTTGGCGCAGCCTATTCACCAGCCTTTTCCTATGTATTTTTAAGCAATAACCCAGGTACCACTATATATAAACTCATATCCAGCTTTTTCAATATATCATACCGTTTCTCTCATATTAATAAAAATTCTTTGTAAACATAATTTTAATGAAAAAACATTTCCTCTTTTTTGTTGTTTGTTTGTTTGTTTTTGAGACAGGGTTTCTCTGTGTAGCCCAGCTCTGTAGTCCAGGCTGGGCTCAAACTCAGAGATCTGCCTGCCTCTGCCTCCCGAGTGCTGACGTCAGAGGTGTGGGCCACCACGCCCAGCTTACTGAAAAAATAATTCATGAGAACATACTGTAGTGTGTTCAGACGCCCTCCTTAGCTGGGAGAGCTGGTGTGTGGAAGCACATAGGATCAGGGCTTCCTAGAAGGCTAGAAAGATTGCTTTTGAGAACCCAGGTGGCTGTGCGGAGCTTGGGTGGGGCGGAGAGGGGGAGCAGCTCACAGGTCCTGGCCCAGACGCTCCAGCTCACCCAGGAGGAAGTCTATATCAGCCTGGGCCAGTGTGGGGTTGGCCACCACCACTCGGAAGAAGTTGGGCCGGGTCCCGTGGGGCTGGTAGCCAATCATCATGGACCCTTTCTTCACCATGCGCTCCTTGAGCACCGGCGCCACCTGCGGGCGGTGGAGGGCGTGAGGCGCTGAAGCACCCGGCCCGGCTGCCCCGCCCTCCTGGCTCCACACCGCCCTCTGCGGCACACTCATTGCTTGCACCGTCCCCAGCGCTGCTCCTGCCAATCTCCGCCTTCATCCTCATCGCCTTCTCCCTCTCTTAGTTCCTGACATACTTTTTGACCTGTACCACACGATCCAGTGGTAACTTACAAAGCCGCCTTGAACAGTGTGAACAGGTCACCCCTCTTCTGTGGTAACAGCCCCCGGAGGCCAGGGCGCCGTGTTCCTTCAGGTTACTGAGGCGGCCCGCGCTAATCCATTCTCTGGGACAGGACACAGCCTATCCCCCTGCCTCACAAGCACGGCTGGGATGGTCTTTCTGGGTTGATGTCCCCAGCATCAGCAGCAAAGCTATTCCTGATCTGTGTTTGGCCTTAGTTCCAGCACAGACACCTGCATGCTGCACGCTGGTGATTTCCCCGGGTAACCCCGCTTTGTCTCCTTACTTTCCTCCCCACCTGCACCTCATTTTTAGAAAGAGGGCAAGGGGGCGCTCTCCTGTGCTCGTCATCTCACGGGCGGGAAGCAGGGACATGCCATACCAGGCGCGGCCAGCAGAGGGCAGAGGCACACCTGACGCTTAGTTCCCCCAGAACCGGGTTTACCCAGAGGGCAAGGACTATACCTGAGACAGCCTCTGGCTGTAATCTGGACTCTCCTTCTTCCCCCGCAGGCTGGGAGGCACAAACCAGAAGCACACATTGACGAACTCGGGCTGAGGGGAGAGGGATGAGGAAGGTAGGTGCTGTCTCCCCTCTACTCCACGCATGGAACGGGGTGGGGGAGTGGGGGGCGGGGCGAGGCAGGGTGGGAGAGATGGCATTCAAAGGAGCCAGAGTCCTACCTCCATGACCAACTCAAACCCTTCCCGCTTTTTTATCTCCTCCACCAGGTACCTGAGGAAAGAGTGAGAAAGCGTACATGGAGGAAAGGCGGCGGCAGCAGGAGAAACACAAGAGACCGTCAGAGGCAGCAGGAGGACGAGACCCGGGGTCCCCCCACGCCTGCCTACCGGGTGAGGGCAAAGGCCTGGTCGATGCGCCGCTCCAGCCCTTGCCCGCCCTGCGCCTTCCACATGAGCCACAGCTTCAGGCAGTCCACGCGGCGGCCACACTGCACCACCTTGTCCCCCGTGTCCAGAGCCACGTCGTAGAACTTGTCCTGCTGGAAGAGGTAGCTGGCCTGGGACCCGTGGCAGCGCTTGAGAAGGTTCTGTGGAGAGGGAGCTGTCAGAGCGGGCCTTCCCACAGCTGCAGGGAGAGCTCTCGCCTCAGCGGCTCACCCTTTCCTCTCCCTGGGCAGCTGCCAGCCAACCCAGACCTCTCTCTCAGGGCCGCTCCCAACACCAGAGCTCTTCCTTAATCCTGCCCAGAAACCCTTTCTGTCACACGAAAACAAACCACTGTGCACGAGGGAGCTCAACACACGGTTAGGGGGACCACGGAAACCGTGGCTTCGGCTGGGAGCGTAAAGGGAGTGTGCCGAGGCCGGGACCCCGCTGTGGTGAGAGGGCGGTTAGGGGGGCTGGGGCCTGGGACTAGGGCAGACCCACCGAGGTGTCCCGGAGAAGAAGAGCGGAACACTGCAGCCCCGCGGCGAGAAGCTTGTGGGGGTTCCAGGCCACCGAGTCAGCCCTGGGTGAGACAGGGCAAAGCTGGGTCAGGGGCTCCTCCTCCGACTGGCAGACTGGCAGAGCCCTCCCCCCTTTTCCAGACCCTTCCCCAGCAGGCAGGAAGAACTCCCCCCACCCTCCCTCTAATCCTCAGTCTTCTCTCCAGATCCCACCTCCCCAGGCTCCCTGGCTTGTGACTATTGTGAGGACCTAGGATTTGAACAGAGGTTCGGGAAGGAGGCTGTAAGCACCTCTGGATTCCATCCAGGAGATGCCTGTGTGTCCGGGACAGCAGGACGCTCCCGCCCCAGGCGGCCTGTGGAGCAGGAGGAACAGCATGGGTCTTGGCCTTAGTGTAGCCCACCCTACCCCCCTTGACCCAAGTCTCACTCACGTCCACGTGTAACCACAGCCCGTGACGCTGGCAAACATCAGCAATTGCATCCAGGGGGTCAAAGGCCCCTAACACGGTGGTACCAGCGGTGGCACTGACCAGAAATGGCACAGAGCCCTGTTGCCAAAAGGTAGAGGAGAAAGAAGCCAAGGAGTCACCATTAAAGCCGTGGAGAGGCCGGTGCCGAGCCCTAGGCTCCCTGTGCACCCTTCCCAGCCCTGTGCCAGCCTCCCCAGCGGTCTGCAGACAGGGACGCTAGGGCCTAAGTTTACCCATTTCCAGGGCTTATGCTCATTTAAAGCTGGGCTGGGGACACGGCTCAATCATCAAATCATCTTGCAAACATGCGGCCCTTGTCCGTCTCCAGGCACAGTGCCATGTGCCTATAAACCCAGCTCTGAGAGACAGAGACAGCTCAGTGCAGGAGCGCTTGTCAGCACACCTGGGAGCCTAGCAGAATCTTCAACACCAAGCAACAAGTGCATCAATCAACTGTGTGTCCACAATGAAGCCACGAGGCAGGAGGATCGCTGTGAGTTTAAGGCCAGCCTGGTCTACAAAGTGAGTCCAGGACAGCCAGGGGGACACAGTGAGACTTTGTCTCAAAAAGAAAAGAAACTAAGAAAACAGTCTCCTGAGGCGCACACACACCTGTGATCGCAGCCCTCCAGCAGGCCGAGGCAGGAGGATCACTGTGACCTGGAGGCCAACCTGGTCTACAAAGCCACTTCAGGACAGAGAAACTCTGTCTTGGAAAAAAAGAAAGAAAAGGAAGGAAGGAAGAAAAAAAAAGAAAAGATCTCTTTGTAGCAAGTCCTGGTGGTGCTGGCCTATACGCCCAGCTATTCAAACAGCTGAGGAGAATTGCAAGTTTAAAACCAGCCAGGGGGGCTGGAGAGATGGCTCAGAGGTTAACAGAACTGAATGTTCTGCTGCTCTTCCAAAGGTCCTGAGTTCAATTCCCAGCAACCACATGGTGGCTCACAACCATCTATAATGTAATTCTCTTCTGGCCTGCAGGCATGCATGCAGGCAGAGCACTGTATACATAATAAATAAAATGTAATTCACAGTTCATATTCTTTAAAAAAAAATAAACAAATAAAAAATAAAACCAGCCAGGGATACATAGAGAAACCCTGTCTCAAAAACAATTAATCTATTAGTTAATTAATTAAAGTCCAAAAAGAGAGCTATGGAAATAGTTCAGTGATGGAGCACGTGCTTGAAATGCCCCATGGCCTTGGGTTCATTCCCATTGTCACACACGAGCACACACAAAAAAAGTTACAAAAAAACCCAAAGACCTGACAGGTGCGGTACCACACTGTGTAATGCCGGCACTGGGTTACACAGGACTCAGTCCAGAAAATCTAAATTATGCTGTGGGTGGTGGCGCACACCTTTGATCTCAGCACTTGAGAAGCAGAGACAGGTGGGTATCTTGATGCAAGTTCAAGGCCATCGAGGACTATATAGTTAGACTCTGTCTCAGAAAGTAGAAATAAATGCAAAAATAATGTGAATTATAACGACTCTGGTGGACGGCTCAGCAGGTACAAGCACCTGCTCCCTCAGAGACCTGAGTGTCACCTCAGCGCCCACACAGGATAAGTTATAAACTAGCTATGACCTAGTTCCACAGGATCCAACACCCTCTTCTGGTCTCCATGGGCACTGAGCTCACATGCACACATACACACATGTAAATAAAAATAAAAATGAACCCTAAAAAATTTTTAAATAATTAAAAGTATAAAACACTTAAAATATAAAAAGAAACTTAGCCGGGCATGGTGGCGCACACCTTTAATCCCAGCACTTGGGAGGCAGAGGCAGGTGGATCGCTGTGAGTTCGAGGCCAGCCTGGTCTACAAAGTGAGTCTAGGACAGCCAAGGCTACACAGAGAGACCCTGTCTTGAAAAACCAAAAAATAAAAATAAAAATAAAAAATAAAAAGAAACTTTGTGCTCTTGAGTTAGGCTAGATATGATATCCAGAGCACAGGGAGCCAAGGCAGGGTGTGGGTAGGTGGGGCAGCAGGGTGTGGGTGAGGGGGGGCAGCAGGGTGTGGGTGGGTGGGGCAGCAGGGTGTGGGTGGGTGGGGCAGCAGGGTGTGGGTGAGGGGGGCAGCAGGGTGTGAGTGAGGGGGGCAGCAGGGTGTGGGTGAGGGGGGGCAGCAGGGTGTGGGTGAGGGGGGCAGCAGGGTGTGGGTGAGGGGGGCAGCAGGGTGTGGGTGAGGGGGGCAGCAGGGTGTGGGTGGGTGGGGCAGCAGGGTGTGGGTGAGGGGGGCAGCAGGGTGTGGGTGAGGGGGGCAGCAGCGTGTGAGTGAGGGGGGCAGCAGGGTGTGGGTGAGGGGGGGCAGCAGGGTGTGGGTGAGGGGGGCAGCAGGGTGTGGGTGAGGGGGGCAGCAGGGTGTGGGTGAGGGGGGCAGCAGGGTGTGAGTGAGGGGGGCAGCAGGGTGTGGGTGAGGGGGGCAGCAGGGTGTGAGTGAGGGGGGCAGCAGGGTGTGGGTGAGGGGGGGCAGCAGGGTGTGGGTGAGGGGGGCAGCAGGGTGTGGGTGAGGGGGCAGCAGCGTGTGAGTGAGGGGGGCAGCAGGGTGTGGGTGAGGGGGGGCAGCAGGGTGTGGGTGAGGGGGGCAGCAGGGTGTGGGTGAGGGGGGGCAGCAGGGTGTGGGTGAGGGGGGCAGCAGGGTGTGAGTGAGGGGGGCAGCAGGGTGTGAGTGAGGGGGGCAGCAGGGTGTGGGTGAGGGGGGCAGCAGGGTGTGGGTGGGTGGGGCAGCAGGGTGTGGGTGAGGGGGGCAGCAGGGTGTGGGTGAGGGGGGCAGCAGGGTGTGAGTGAGGGGGGCAGCAGGGTGTGGGTGAGGGGGGCAGCAGGGTGTGAGTGAGGGGGGCAGCAGGGTGTGAGTGAGGGGGGCAGCAGGGTGTGGGTGAGGGGGGGCAGCAGGGTGTGAGTGAGGGGGGCAGCAGGGTGTGAGTGAGGGGGGCAGCAGGGTGTTGGTGAGGGGGGCAGCAGGGTGTGAGTGAGGGGGGCAGCAGGGTGTGAGTGAGGGGGGCAGCAGGGTGTGGGTGAGGGGGGGCAGCAGGGTGTGGGTGAGGGGGGCAGCAGGGTGTGGGTGAGGGGGCAGCAGGGTGTGGGTGAGGGGGGCAGCAGGGTGTGGGTGAGGGGGCAGCAGGGTGTGGGTGAGGGGGGCAGCAGGGTGTGAGTGAGGGGGGCAGCAGGGTGTGAGTGAGGGGGGGCAGCAGGGTGTGGGTGAGGGGGGCAGCAGGGTGTGAGTGAGGGGGGCAGCAGGGTGTGGGTGAGGGGGGCTGCAGGGTGTGAGTGAGGGGGGCAGCAGGGTGTGAGTGAGGGGGGCAGCAGGGTGTGGGTGAGGGGGGCAGCAGGGTGTGAGTGAGGGGGGCAGCAGGGTGTGGGTGAGGGGGCAGCAGGGTGTGGGTGAGGGGGGCAGCAGGGTGTGGGTGAGGGGGGCAGCAGGGTGTGAGTGAGGGGGGCAGCAGGGTGTGAGTGAGGGGGGCAGCAGGGTATGGGTGAGGGGGGCAGCAGGGTGTGGGTGAGGGGGGCTGCAGGGTGTGAGTGAGGGGGGCAGCAGGGTGTGAGTGAGGGGGGCAGCAGGGTGTGAGTGAGGGGGGCAGCAGGGTGTGGGTGAGGGGGGCAGCAGGGTGTGGGTGAGGGGGGCAGCAGGGTGTGAGTGAGGGGGGCAGCAGGGTGTGGGTGAGGGGGGCAGCAGGGTGTGAGTGAGGGGGCAGCAGGGTGTGAGTGAGGGGGGCAGCAGGGTGTGGGTGAGGGGGGCAACAGGGTGTGGGTGAGGGGGGCAGCAGGGTGTGGGTGAGGGGGGCAGCAGGGTGTGGGTGAGGGGGGGCAGCAGGGTGTGAGTGAGGGGGGCAGCAGGGTGTGGGTGAGGGGGGCAGCAGGGTGTGAGTGAGGGGGGCAGCAGGGTGTGGGTGAGGGGGGCAGCAGGGTGTGAGTGAGGGGGGCTGCAGGGTGTAGGTGAGGGGGGGAGGCAGGGTGTGAGTGAGGGGGGGCAGCAGGGTGTGGGTGAGGGGGGCAGCAGGGTGTGGGTGAGGGGGGCAGCAGGGTGTGAGTGAGGGGGGCAGCAGGGTGTGGGTGAGGGGGGCAGCAGGGTGTGAGTGAGGGGGGCAGCAGGGTGTGGGTGAGGGGGGCAGCAGGGTGTGAGTGAGGGGGGCTGCAGGGTGTGGGTGAGGGGGGCAGCAGGGTGTGGGTGAGGGGGGCAGCAGGGTATGAGTGAGGGGAGCTACAGGGTGGCCAGAAGTAAAGGTATCTGCCTCCAAGTCTGATGATCCGTGTTTGCTCCTGGGCCCCACATGGTGAAGGGGAGCAGTGACTCTAAGCTGTCCTCTGACCACCTGATGCATACTGCGGCACACGTGTGCTCAGGAGCGGAGGCAGGAGGAGCACTCCAAGGTCAAGTTGGGTTACATAGCAAAACTCAGAAAGTAAATAAAAATGGAGTTACTGGGAGTCCCACCTCTGGGTCCATATCCTCCGGGACTGGAAGCAGAGAGCGTGCTCGGAGAGAGCTAGTGAGCCCCAGAGCTGAGGAGCTGAAATTCCACCTCCACTGGACAGTAGTGAGAGTCTAAATTTAACCCGTGATGCCAGGGCGGGGCTTTCGGTGGGGGCGGGGCTTAGGCACGGTCGGCAGGGCTGACTGCTGGCAGCTGGATTAAGAAGAGGGCCAGAGACCCAGGCTGGATCCCTGCCTCCCATCATGCCTTGGTGCACGGACTGCCAGCAAGGACCATCACGAGATTTAAGCCTTGAACTTTGGGCCTGAACTGTGAGCCAAAGTAAATCTCTTTTCTTTATTAAGTTACCCAGCCTCAGGTATTTCACCATAGTAATGAAAAGTAGATTAAACACGGGGTCTTTTTGTTTTTTCTTTCTTCAAGATAAGGTTTCTCTGTGTAACAGCCCTGGCTGTCCTGGACTCTCTTTGTAGACCAGGCTGGCCTTGAACTCACAGTGATCCACCTGCCTCTGCCTCCTGATAGCTGGGATTAAAGGCGTGCGCCACCACACCCGGCTATATTTTTAAAAATAAAAGAGATCTAAACAAGGATTTTTCCAAAGATGGTAAGACACTATGCATGGTGGTGCACGCCTGTAATCCCAGCACTCAGGAGACAGAGGCAGGTGGATCTCTGTGAGTTCAAGGCCAGCCTGATCTACAAAGTGAGCCCAGAACAGCCAGGGCTACAAAGAGAAATCTTGTCACGAAAAACCAAAAAAAAAAAAAAAAAAAAAAAAAAAAAAAACCAAAAAAAAAAAAAGTCATTCTGGGGTAGGCCAGCATGGGCTGAGATACTTCCCCCAAAAATTTATAATTAAAATAGGTATCAGAAAGTTAAGGGTGTGTGTGTGTATGTGTTATATGTATGTATGGTATGTGTATGTTTATGTGGCATGTGTAAAGACTTTTTATTTATACAGTGTTCTGCCTGCATGTGAGCCAGCAGGCCAAAGAGGGCACCAGATCACATTGTAGACGGCTGTGAGCCACCATGTGGTTTCTGGGAATTGAACTCTGGACCTTTGGAAGAGTAGCCAGTGCTCTTAACCTCTGAGCCATCTCTCAGCCCCACTGGTTACTCTTTCAAAGAACCTTGGTTGAATTCCCAGCACCCACATGGCGGCTCACAACTTCATGTAAGTCCAGTTCCAAGGGGCTCTGGACTCCATAGGCAGTACATGCACACGCTACACACATACACATGCATGCACACATGCAGGCAAAACACCCATACACATAAAATCAAACAAACTATAAAATAGATCTTTTCAAAAAGAGAGGTGGACTGGGGAGAGATGACCAGCAGTTAAAGAGCACTTGCTGCTCTTGCAAAGAACCTAGGTTTGGTTCCCAGCACCCACATGGCAGCTCACAATCACCAGTAACTACAGTTCCAGGGGACATTAAACCTTCTTCTGGCCTCTGTGGGAGGCACGCAAACAGATCACACATATACATGCAGGCGAGACACCCAAACACATAAAAACATAATGAAATGGGTTTGGGGTTGGTTTTTTTGTTTGTTTGTTTGTTTTGTTTTTTGTTTTTTCCCCTGAGACAAGGTCTCTCTGTGTAGCCTTGGCTGTCCTGGAACTCTCTTTGTAGACCAGGCTGGCCTCGAACTCACCTAGATCCACCTGCCTCTGCCTCCCAAGTGCAGGGATTAACGGCGTGCGCCACCGCGCCCGGCATCAGTGAAGGCATTCTCGGTGTTATCACATATGCACTCCTCCTATCTTCCTATGTTTGGCCACACTGTACCCTAGCACTGGTGGTGAAAACGACCACATCCGGTGTGTGGCCCACACCCGTTACCAAGCACCACGTAAGCTAAAGCAGGAAGATCAAGTCTGAGGCCAACACGACCTGACAGTGAGTTCAAAGCCGACCCATGCTACAGAGCGGGAACTCGTCTCAAATAAGAACAGCAGCGAACGGCAGCTAATGTCAGTGCAGTGCACGCACGCCCAGAAGCCATTCTAAGCATGTTGCACACTGATTTAATCCTTACGACATTCTTATGCAGTGACGCCTGTAGAACACCCATGTCACAGAGGAAGCAGCTGGCCAGACAGAGAGGCCGTAACTTACTTATCGGCCAGCGGCATTACATTTTTTTTTTTCATTACCTGCTTTGCTCTGGTTAACGTCCTCACACACAGGACACTAGGAGCCTGTGATAACCAACAGGGCTGCCTGACTCCCGTGGAACTTCAGAACCCAGCCCACCTACGAGTCTCTGCAGAGCATGAGGAAGGTCGCCCCAAAGCACCCGGCGCCCTCACTCACCTCAGCCTCGGCCAGACCAATCTGCCTCTCCAGATCCTCTGGGATCATCTTCCCTCTGAAAAAGAAAACAGTGAGTGGAGCCGTGGCAGGTGCTCCAGCCCGGGAAGCCAGGTGACACCGCTGGGTAAGGCAGAGGAGCAGCACAGAGGCCGCGCGCGGTACAGCCTGGGACCTCAGAGCACGGGGTGGGGGTGCTAAGTGGGCACAGAGAAGCCAGAGCAGCAATTCTGAAAGAAGAGTAGATGGGAGAGGTGCACCAGGGAAGGGCCTGAGGCCAGAGCACTCGGGCAGGGAGGTGACAGGAGACGCCGAGCTGGCTCAGGGCCTTCACCTCTCGTCAGCCTTGACCACTCGGACACTGTCAGTGCCAAGTCCCAGAAAAGCAGCTCCCTTACTGATGGAGTAGTGACACTGTGGAAGAACGCAGACGGCAAGTTAGCATGGCCTGAGCCTCCCTCGCAGAAAGGACTGCAATCTGAGGGCCGGAAGAGGACTAGAAGGGACTCTGACTGAGCTGGCTGAAGATAAGTCTCAGAAGTCCAGTTAGGCCTATGACCGGTCCCCACCTCCTTGGAAGTAAAGAGCGCCAGGGGCGGCAGTGCCCGGAGGCCCCTCTGCTTGCAGTCTGGGTAGCGCTGAAAGCGGGCCAGGTTCATGGCGTACATGTTGGAGATGGAGCCGCCTGCCACAGGGAGGAGAAGGTGGTGAGTCAGGGCTCGAGTTTCCTTCCCCTGACCTTTCTTTCCACCCAGAACTGATCAAAGAAGCATGCATCTCCCAAACCATGGATTTCCAGGGTTCACAAACAGCACACAGACAAGAACAGCCCAGGGTCAGAAGAGCACCCCCTCTACACCCTGAGCCCCCCATAGGACACTCTCCTCACGACAGCCGCCAGAGTATTTCTGGCCAACACTGGGATAACGGGCTGGGAAGCCTCTCCATGGTGCAGCCCAGTGGAGCGAGAGAGAAAACAGACACTGCCCCTCCACACTAGTTACACAGACACAGGGGAGCCCCCTCTCACATACCAGGGCAGAAGACCCCGTCTCCAGAGTTCCAGCCCACCAGGGCACGAAGTTTCCTCAGCACCTCCTCCTCCATGAGTACAAACACAGGGGCGATCTCATACGTGTACCTGCCAGAGAACATGCATGACAAAGGCCTAGGGGAAGCACTTCCCGGCTAAGTCTTTAAGCTGGGGAGACAGAGGGAGCAAAACAAGGAGCCCAAGAGAGAAACCAGCAAGTGTGGAAGAAGCAGGGAGCGCACATGGGGAATACAGGGTCAGGAGGCGCCGTAAAGAGGTTGGCGAACAGGAGCCCAAAAGACAGGAGGGAAAACTGACAAGAGGCAGCGGCAGAAAACGGTGGCAAGGGACAGGAACCACCGTCCTCTCCTACCCAGAGGGGTCTTCCCCAGCAAACCCTAGTCCTCTGAGGACAGAAGCCCCACGTGGCTCACTGGCTGGTGTTGAGGCTTTCCGTGATGATGCGCCCAGCCAGGGCGTGGGGATCTAACCCTGAGAAGAGCTGGTTGAAGAACCGGGGGTGACCTGGAAAAGCGGAGGGGGGGGGCGTCTCAGGGTGGAGCTGGGTACTGGGACCAGACCCCTCCTCCTCCCCCCTCCAGGTCCCCAGGCACACCAGTCTTGACACTGTAGTGAATCACGGCGCGGCAGCGCTCCAGGATCCGCTCCCGAGGCTCGCCCTGGCTCTGCAGCTCCAAGTCTAGCAGCTGCCTGAGCTCCTCGGGGTCCTTCCATTCACAGACCTAGGAGGAGAGGCCAAGGCGCAGGGACCTTAGACCCTCAGACATGAGATCCAGAGCTCTGCGCCCATCTGGTGGCACACCTGGTGGAGTGAGGGTTACGACACGATGGGCAGGAGGAGAAAGAGCCCACCTTCTCAGAGGCACTGGTCCCTTTCCGAATGGCCTCATCTATGACAATCCCGAACACGTCCCGGAGCAAGGCCTCCACAGCGACAGGGTCCCCACGCAGGGGAGTGAGTGGTTTTGAGTCAGCCATCAGGATGAAATCTGCAAGCACAGTGGGACCATTGTTCACTCGGCCTGTGTGCCCCACCTGGCCACAACGAGGAAGGCCTTCTGCCTGGCAAGGGGCCTGAGGTCCTGGCTACGTACAGATGAGGACAAGTCGAAGGGGAAAGCCACCGGGAACAAGAAGGGGCAGGGGAGGGGGAGGAAAGGTGGGGTCAGTGGCCACTGTCCACCTAGGGCAGGGACACAGCACTCACCCACCGTTCAGGTCTCTGTTCAGATGAGCGGGTGACAAGGTACACTACAGAGTTCAGAATAAAAGGGCCAAGACGGCACAGAGGGAGCAGGGTAGACCCAGAAGTCACATGGCAGTGGCATTACTCTCGTGACCCTTGCTCGAAAGAGAACTTTTACAGATTTGGAACAGGGACAGCCGGGTTAAGTTCCCTGAATAATCATTAGCTGATGGGAGAAGGGCGGGGCATGCAAAGCCAGGCAGAAAGCAGGTGGCACATTCACCCCAGGGATGAGGTGTGAGAAGAAAAGGAATTCCCCCTGGGACTCTAAGCGCCCAGGGAACTGGGAAGACTGGAGGAAGGCAAGAGCAGAGAGACCCAGGAGACCACCCAGGAAGGCCCAGAGATGCCCAAGTGGAGCCACTGTGCCTCAGAGACTGCCCAGAACCACCTTCCTAGTTTTCTTTTGTTTTTCTGTTTTTCAAGTCAGGATTTTTCTGTGTAGCCTTGGCTATCCTGAAACTTGCTCTGTTTCAGGACAGAAGCTGGCCACGAACTCACAGAGATCCTCCTGCCTCTGCCTCCCGAGTACTACTGGGATTAACGGTGCTTGCTACCTGCCACTGCCTGGCTCCTTTTTTTTTTTTTTAAGGCTGCATGTATCCTAGGCTGACCTCCAACCTGATACGTAGCCAACAATGATTCTGAAGCCCTCATTTTCCGGCATCTACCTCTCAAAGGCTTGGATTATAGGACTGAGCCACCATGCCCAGTTCAGGGTACCCTGATCAGACCCAGGGCTTTGCACACGCGGGGCAAGCCGTGCACCAGCTGAGCCGCGTCCACACCCTAGCATCCCTCAGGCCTCCTCAGGAGGCAGAGACTCAGACACAGCTCCTGCTCTTCTCTGACTAGGAGGCCTGTGCTGTCAAGCCCCCTCTGTCCTGGCTTCTGACGTCCTCTCAAAGGAGGCCACGCTGAGGAAGCACTGTTACACAAATGCCATCCAGGCTAGGAGAGAGACAGCCCCTGCCCTGCCGGATGACAGAGACACCCTCGAGCAGCAACAGCTCAGGGCCTGATCTTGTGCTCAGAACTTGGGAAAGGAGCCGCAGGAGGCGGAAGTCTGGGGAGGTCTGCAATGGGGTGGAGGCTGAGACTTGAGACTGGGCAGGAGAAATGAAGCTGGTGCACAGCAGGCGGGCAGAGGCTGGGATGGAAGGAGAAAGGCCCTGAGCTGACATGGGGATGCGCCAGGCTAGTCTGGACTCAGGCAGATCCGGCCAGCTGGGATACAGGAGCAAAGGGGAGAGGGGTGTGCCAAGTCTTAAGCATCAAGCAGACCTAAGGAATTTAGTTTTAACCTGCAGGAAGGACGCTGTAGCAAGTCATATAACTAAACTGATGCTGAGAGCTAGGTGTATTGGTTCAAGCCTGCAACCACAACTGCAAGCAGAGGCAGGAGGAGCACAGCAAGTTAGCACTACATATAAAGACCCTGACTCGAAAAGACAAAAACAAAACCAAGAATTAGAATGGGAAAGATGAGCTGGGTGGTGGTGGCGCACACCTTTAATCCCAGCCCTCGGGAGGCGGAGGCAAGTGGATCTCTGAGTTTGAGGCCGGCCTGGTCTACAGAGTGAGTTCTAGGACAGCCAGGGCTACACAGAGAAACCCTGTTTCAGGGTAAAAACAAAACCAAAAAAACCAATGTGAAATATGGCTCAGTAATAAAAGGCACCTGCTAGTAAGCCTGACAATTATGAGTTTGATTCCACATGATGGAAAGGAGAACAAGTCCCACAACGCGCCTCTGCACCTGCACCTGCACCATGCCCCTCTTCCCCCAGCCCCCCCTCCCCCGCACGTAAGAAAATAAATAAAAAGAAATATAATTTAAAAGTTTTTTTTTTTAGCCGAGCAGTGGTGGCGCACACCTTTAATCCCAGCACACAGGAGGCAGAGGCAGGTGGATCTCCATGAGTTCGAGGCCAACCTGGACTACAGAGCGGGTTCCAGGACAGCCAGAGCTGTTACATAGAGAAGCCTTGTCTCGAAAAACCAAAAAAAGAAAGAAAGAGAGAGAAAGTGGGTGAAACAAAAGACTATGTAATTGCAGATGGACAAAGTTAGGAAAAACAGGAAGAAACAACCGTGGGAGAAGCGTATGGACTGAGGCGCCATGCAAACCCAGCACTGCCACACCATCAGCTTCGGCCGAGGCTGGCTGGCGCCGTCTTGACTCTGTCTCAAGAAGCCCGGTGAAAGTCCGCACAGGGCAGTGAGACCTGACTCTTCCCGCTGCCCAATCCACCAGGCAGCTGCCACCCCACGCCTCATCCACAGCAGCAGAAAGACTGTTCTCGGGAGAAATGGGAACACGGGAGCCATGTCTGGGACACAAGACCATCCACCGTACTGAACACAGGGAGATTGGGAAAAAGCGACATTTCAAACAGAGACCTTGTCCCCAGCTGCCTGGGACCAACTTCCAGGGCCAGCCTCTGAGTACCTCCTGAAGAAACAGGATCCAGACAAAGGCTCGGTGAGGCTGACTGTGGAGCTGGACGGCACGGCGGCTTTGCTTGCACATGGCCTTTGTTTACCAACAAAACAAATCACAGGCCTTACCTATCAGCGCCACCCCAGCCGTCCACTGCCCAAAATGCCCTAGTGCTCGGCTCTTCAAAAGGACAGAGGGACACTGAGCACAGACACAGGCCTGTGCCCCTAGCACCTGGGGGGCTGAGACAACAGCCTAAGATGAAGAGTTCAGGGACATCCTGAGCTACACTGTGAGCTCCAAGTCAGCCTGGGGGAGACTCTGCCTCAGAAAACCTGAAAAATAAAATGAAACTAAAAGAATAAAAACCCCAAATAAATGTGTGTGCCACGAAACCAGGCCTGGAGGTGCACGCCTTTAATCCCAGCATTCCAGAGGCAGAGGCAGGCGGATCTCTGTGAGTTCGAGGCCAGCCTGGTCTACAGAGTGAGTCCAGGACAGCCAAGGCTACATGGAGAAACCCTGTCTCCTACACACACACAAAAAAAAAAGAAAAAGAAAAAAAAGAAAGGAAAAAAAAACCCAAATAATAAATGTGTGTGTGTGTGTGTGTGTGTGTGTGTGTGTGTGTGTGTGTACACGTGCATGTAGGACAAATGAAGGAAGCCCTTCACAGGGACCAGAGCTGCAGGACTTGCTGATGCACATCTGTGAAATCCCAGCACGGAGGACACTGAAACAGGAGGATCACCTTGAGTTGGAATCCACTCTGGGCTACACAGCAAGAACGCTTGAAGGTGGAAGTGAAAGCGGGGGACGACGGGGAAGAAGTGGGAAGTAGGTTGGATGCAAACACACCGCATGCATGTGTGAGTAGTAAATGTTTAAATGTTTGTTTTCTTTTTGACACAGGATTTCTCTGTGTAGGTATCCTTGGCTGTCCTGGACTCACTTTGTAGACCAGGCTGACCTCGAACTCACAGCGATCCGCCTGCCTCTGCTCCCGAGTGCTGAGATTAAAGGCGTGCGCCACCACTGCCACTTTTTAAATGTTTAATTTTTAAAAGTCCAAACAAAAGAAGCACAGAGCTAGAAACAGATAAACTAAACTGTCAAGATGGTTCAGCAGGTAACGGCAGAGCCGCCAAGTCTGCGACCTAAGTTGGATCTCAGGGCCTCACAAGGTAAGAGGGAACCAACTCCCCAAAACTGTGTTCTGATATCTGCATGTCCCACACACTCACACTCAAGTGCATTCACACACGCAAGCAAACAAGTGCGCACAGACACACACATACAGAAAAACTTAAGAGTGACTGCCTGCCTTGTGTGCGTGATCCCCTGTGTGGTGTAATCCTAACACTCAGGAAGTGAAGGCAGGAAACGTGAAATCAAGGTCACCCTGGATACATGAGATCTCGCCCCGCCTTCACCAACACAAAGAAAAGCATTTGATTTAAGCAGCAAACCACATGACCGAACACAGAGAGAGTCTACATCAAGGGAGGAGTTTCAGAAGAAGGAAGATTTTACAGAGCACAAAGGGCAAACGAGACAACCAAGGAGTGCATCGTAAGATCAAGGGAGGAAGGCGACTGCAGGACATAAAACAAACAAAACTTCTCAACACAGAAGACAAGTCAAGGACCGTGATTAAGCCAGTAACCATCCTCAGAGGGAAGAAAAGACAGGAGTTCCTCTGCCCACCTGGACGACAGAAGCCTCAACACACTTCAGTTGATGATCTGTCTCAGGCTCCCGGCAGCAGCTTTTTCAGACGGTTCCCAAATTGTGGACCCACTGACATCCGCCTCCCCTCCCTCCCTCATTTCAAATTTCTTAAGAGGAATTAATAGTTAACAAAGGGCACTGAATAGGGGGCAAGGAGAGGGCTCAGCAGATAAAGGCTCTCACCACCAGACCCAGAAATCCCTGAGACCCACACTGTAAACAGACTCCTTCCTGCAAGTTGTCTTCCGACTTCCACAAACAAGCCATGGTATACACACGCCTGTGTACACACACATACACACACCACTAAATAATGTACTTCAACACTTTTTAATTTAAAAAAAGCCAGACAGAACTCAGCACTGTGCATCCTACACTCAGAATCTCACCCTCATTCAGAGCTCACTCAGCACACCCCTGCCCCCACGCGCACACTACTTGCTTTGGTGGCCGTTAGAGAAGCCATGGTGAACTCAGAACCACAGTGGAAGTCAGGAAGCCAAGTCCACCCACAGACGTGGCTTTGTTTGGCTCTATCGTGCCTTCAAACACTTTAAAAATTAGGGACTAAGCCAGGGAAGGTGGTGCACGCTTTTAATCCTAGCACTTGGGAGGCTGAGGCAGACAGATCTCTGAGTTCAAGGCCAGCCTGCTCCACAGAGCGAGTTCCAGGACAGCCAGGGCTACATAGAGAAACCCTGTCTCAAAACAAAAACAACCAATCAACAACAACCAAAAGCAAGACTGTCTCAACATCCTACTCCCAGACCGCTCTTGTTCTTTGCGGCCCACTCCAAACGCACACAGGTGATAGTTTTATTGGTTTCGTGGATGTGCGTTCAGAGTTTATACTGCAAATACCAACGGGATGTGAACATGTCTTCTCCTTTTTCACACGAGAGGCGCATCACCGCTTTTCTACGGACTGCTTTTTCTTTATGACCAATGTATGAATAATCTTACAGAACATCTTCACTGTTCTTTAATGTCAGCTTTATGGAGATCTAATTTACACGCCGCAGAGCTCATCCCTTTATCCGGGGGCTTTAGCGTAGCCGCAGACTTGTGCAATCACCACCACTACCTAACTCTAGGACCTGCTCCTCATCCCAGGAGTAAAGCCACCACCAGTCACCCGCTTGCTCCCTCCAAAACCTCTGGCAACCACAAATGCACTTTTCCATCTCTACAGATTTGCCTTGCTGTGCAGGTCTTAAAAAAAGAAGTGTGAATGGGAGGTGCTGATCCGCTCCTGCAGAGGACGCCAGCTGCGTGCCTAGCGCCCGGGACAATCTCATAACCGCCTGTAACTCTGCCCTCTTCTGTCCTGCATCCTCTCTGTGCACACCCACAATCTTCTTTTAGACTTTTTTTTTAATGTGCATTGGTGTGTTGCCTGCATGTATGTCTGTGTGAGGGTGCCAGATCCCCTGGAACTGGAGTTACACAGGCAGTGGTGAGCTGCCATGTGGGGGCTGGGAATTGAACCCAGGTCCTCTGCGAGAGCAGCCAGTGTTCTTAACTGCTGAGCCATCTCTCTAGTCCCCACCTTCCCTTTCTCTAAAGAAGTAAACTATTTGCGGGGCTTTGTTACTGGCTTCTTTTGCTTAGCATACTGTTTTAAAGGTTCATCCATATTGTACAATGAGCCATTTGGCCATTTATATGTTCTTAAATATTTCAGTCATTTGTGCCATTTGGCTATGATAAATCACGCTGCCATGAACATTTGTGTACGTGTTTTTGTGTGATGTGTTTTTAACTCCCCTGAGGACATTCCTGGTGGTAAAACTGCTACATGCTAACTCTATGTTTAACCTTTTTGTTTGTTTGTTTGTTTGAGACAGGGTTTCTCTGTGTAGCCTTGGCTGTCCTGGACTCACTTTGTAGTCTAGGCTGGCCTCGAACTCACAGCGGTCCTCCTGCCTCTGCCTCCCGAGTGCTAGGATTAAAGGTGTACGCCACCACCTTTTGAGGAATTGCCAAATTGTTTTCCAAAATAGTTGCATTTTACAGTTCCCACCAACAATGTAGGAGGACAGCAGTTTTCCACCTTCGCAGGGACTTGTTACTGTCTGTCTTATGACGGGGCCAACATTTATAAAACATGTGCCAGTGTATGAAAATACTGAACTAGCAAAACGGCTGAATGGGTTAAAGGTGCTGGCCAGAAAGCCTCACCCCTTGAATTCAATCCCTGGACGCCACGTGGAAAATGTAGAGAATTGACTCCTGTTGAGAAGTTGTCCTCTGGCCTACACACACACACACACACACACACACACACACACACACACACACACACACCATCTCAGTACGGTTTCATGTAAGTGGGTCAGTCAGTTTTCTGAAGCAACAACACACTTGAGAACCCCACTGCCCCATGACCCCATGATAGCAGGTCTTGCTGTTTGTCTGTCTGCTTTATGAATCGGGGCTCTGCTGTGCTGCCCTGGCTGGCCCAGCATGCGTGAGTGTAAGGACTCTCCCTGCCTTGGTCCTGCAAGCGTGGTGACTTTAGGTGCGCACTCCTATGCTCAGGTTTACTTTAGTTTTGCAGTGCTGGGGGCAGGGCAGGTAGTGAATGCCTGACCAGCACACCATACAGTCAAAGCACAGCTTAGCACACTTTTTTGGGGTGGGGTGGGGTGGGTTTTCGAGACAGGGTTTCCCTGTGTAGCCTTGGCTGTCCTGGACTCGCTCTGTAGACCAGGCTGGTCTCGAACTCACAGCAATCCGCCTGCCTCTGCCTCCCAAGTGCTGGAATTAAAGGCGTGAACCACCACAGCTGGCTGAGCACATACTATGACTCATGCATTTCCAGTTATGTGTGTGACCAGGATTGCCACAGGTCCCAGGCTAGCCCAGACCAGTGTCTGATAAAGCTTGGAGGCACACACCTGTGCTTCAAGAGCCTGGCTGAAAGAACTGCCCTCAAAAGAAAATGCAGAGCTGTAGAGATGGCTCAGTGGTTAAGGGCACTGGCTGCTCTTCCAAAGGACTCAGGTTCAATTCCCAGCACCCACATGGCAGATCTTAACTGTCTGTAACCCAACTCCAAATGATTTGACATCCTCACACAGACATACATGCAGGCAAAACAACAATGCATATGAAATAAAAATAATTTTTAAAAAACTTAGGTCGGGCATGGTGGCACACACCTTTAATCTCAGCACTCGGGAGGCAGAGGCAGGTGGATCGCTGTGAGTTCGAGGCCAGCCTGGCTTACAAAGCAAGTCCAGGACAGCCAGGGCTACGCAGAGAAACCCTATTTCAAAAAAACAAAAAAGCAAAAGAAGGAGAAGGAGAAGGAGAAGGAGAAGGAGGAGAAGAAGAAGAAGAAGAAGAAGAAGAAGAAGAAGAAGAAGAAGAAGAAGAAGAAGAAGAAGAAGAAGAAGAAGAAGAAGGGTTTGCAGTCCATCATTTGGGGGAAGAAAAGGCAGGGACTGGTTAATCTAGTCACGTCACCTTCACAGTGGCGAGCAGACACATACAGGGGTCTGCGAACACAGTTGCCTGTAGTTAAAGCCCCAAGGGGTCCAGCACCCTCTGCTGACCTGCTCAGGCACTGTATGCATGTGTGGCACATACATACATGAGGCAGCAAAACACCCACACACATGAAATTAAGTAAAAAACAAAACAAACAAAAAGAGCAGACTGAAATAAAAGCACACTCCTCGCTGCCTGCTCAGTACACACAGCCCTCAATCCATCTCTCCCACAGTCCAGGGCACCCAGCCCAGGGAACGGCGCACGGCTGGCTGGGCCCAGGAACTACCTCACGGCTGTGTCCACAGGCCAGTATGACTAAGACAACTCGTGATTCTAGGCCACGGCTAGCTGACAAATTGTCACAGCAGTGTCCCCTCCACATACGCACAGATATGATATAGATTACGTACATACAGTAATCTCATATTACATATGCCACTAAAATAAAAGGTACTTTAAAACAAGAAAGGATTGAAAAGGGGCCAGGTGCAGTACTGCACACCTTTAGCGATGTCTGTGAGTTCAAGGCTAGCTTGGGTCTAAACACACATTCCAGGTCAGCCACGGCTACATCGTAAAACCCAGAAAAATAACGATAATAATAAAAAAGGTTAAGATGGACTGGGGATATAATTCTTGTGATTGGCAAGAAGCTCAGTTCAACCCCCAGCACTACAGAGCAAAAGCAGAGATTGCAGTGTGTGCATACACTGTGTACAGGGTCTCGTTCCCAGCTTCTTCATCCACCGGCATCAAAGGTCTCAGGGATGCCACAGGGAGCTAGACAGCTCGTCCCTGTTACGCAACCCATGCTGGCTTTCAGGAGAATGGGTTCAGTTTGCTCAACAAACATTGACTGACTGTCTCCTTCTGCCGCTTGGCTGGCGCTGCCCCAGCAACTGTGTTTGCTCTGCCTGTGGGTTCCAGCTGGCACCCAGCAAAGAAACCCAGCAGGCAGACGAAAGGTAATAGAGTGACCATTTGCTCCAGAGAGGCCGGACTGCCGCGTCTGAGCAGCCGTCCGACTTCTGGGTGAAAGCACGCTGCTGCCCTTCAGGCTGCGGGGACAAGCGCTCAGCAGGAACCATCACAGCTCTATTTGCTTTTGTTGTTGTTGTTTGTTTGTTTGTTGAGATATGTTTTCTCTGTGTAGCCTTGGCTGTCCTGGACTCCCTCTGTAGACCAGGCTGGCCTCAAACTCACGGCAATCAGCCTGCCTCTACCTCCCGAGTGCTGGGATTACAGGCGTGCGCCACCCCCCGCCCCCCCCACAGCTCTATTTGCTTAACAATGCAATGAAGCTGAGAGGCTGAGTTAGGACTCTACACCTGGGGGCAAAGAGAGCCCGATAGCCTCCTCCAAAAGCTCTTCCAACTAGGCTTTCCACTAGAGAGAGTTAACAAACTGGGGCACTCAGGACGGCCCAGCAGGCAAAGCCTGGAGACCTGAGTTCTTACATCCCTGCACCCATGTGACAGAAGGGGAAAACTGACTCTCAAAAATTGCCCTCTGGCAGGGCATTCGGACACCTGTCTTTAATCCCAGCACTCAGGGAGGCAGAGGCAGGTGGATTGCTGTGAGTTCCAGGACAGCCTGATCTACAGAGAGAGTCCAGGACAGCCAAGGCTACACAGAGAAACCCTGTCTGAAAAACAAAACAAAAAATCACATATCTTACCTAAACTCAAGATAACTACATAAGGGTGACCACTGCTGCACTCTTCTCTCCTTTTCTTCCCCAAGACAGGGCACCATGCAGCCAACGCTGGCCTCAAGCTCGCTTTTTGCTAAGGATGCCCTTGGCGCTGGCTAACTGTCCTGCCCCTCCCCCACCCCACCCCTACCCCCAGCACATGGACCACGCTCTGCTCTTCCGATGCTGCTGCTGTTCGTACTCTCCTTCTGCATTTCTAGCCTCAAGTGCTTCTCTTGCTTCAACCTCCCGGGCAGCTGGGCCACAGGCGTGTGTCATCGCACACAGCTTTAGGTTACGAAACGATTCTTAAACTATGAACTCACTTTAGCTGTCTACCGTGCACTCCAGGCAGAGGCGGGAGGAGCTTAGGAGACTTTGAAGGCAGCTTGAGCTACAGAATAAGGTCCTGTCCCAACCCAAAACTATAGGTGATCAAAAAACATGTACTGGGTTAAATAAATAGATATTTCAATGAACTCAGGAAAAAGTGTCTCATGGTACAGAGCTCACCAAACGGGTAAGACTTGGAGAGCAGTGGAGAACTCAGCAGCTGACAGCAAGTGTGGGAGCACGGATTCCATCTCTCCCCAGTGGAGAGCCGGCTCAGCAGTTAAGAGCTCTCTGCCTGCTCCTGATTTAATTTACAGTATCCACGGGGTGGCTTACAGCTGTCTAGCTCCACGTGGCTCATAAGTGTCTGTAACTCCACGTTTCTAGGCACCCTACGCCCTCTTCTGGCCTCTAAGGGCACCAGGCACTCAAGTGGTACACAGACATACATGTGGGCAAAACACCCACACACATGTAAAAATTAAAAAATGTAAGCATATAATTAAAAAGCAGTAATACAAATTATTATCTTCATGAGCATGACTGGAAGAAAAATTAACCATTTGTCCTTTTATATGTTTGTATTGGGTAGACTGACAGCAGGTAAGTGTTTTGTTGTTGTTGTTTGTTTGTTTGTATACTGAGTATACAAAGATACTGAGTATCCCTGGCTGGTAGAACTTGCCACCTTTACCAGGTTGGCCTTGAACTCACAGAGACGTGCCTGCTCTGCCTTCCCAGTGCCACTCTCTTGCTAAAACTAACTTTTAAAAACTTATCTATTTGTTTATTATGTGTGTGTGAGTGTGCCCATGCACACTTGGAGGTCAGAAAAGAGCTGTGTGTCCCGCCTATCACTCTGCCTTTTCTTTTAGAAGTACAGTCTCTTCCCTACCTGGGGATCCAATTTCTCAACTAGGCTAGAACCCGGCAAGCCCTGGGGATCCCCCAGTCTCCACCTTCCTCAGAGCTGGGTTTACAGCCATGTTCCCACGACCATGTTTGTGCCTGGTGACAGAATCCAAACGCACTCCTGACAGCTGGGCCATCTCTTCAGGGCCCTAATTTGTTTTACATGAGAAACATTCCTAGTGACATTTCTCTCCATTTTGTGTCAGTTTTAGGATGATCCTATGAGAAACGGAGCTTATTTTAATCATCTAAACCATGCAGGCTTCTGGTTAGGAATCCTTATCTTTTTACATTATAAAGATTTTGCTGGGACAGTGCTCTCCTAGACTCACCAGACAGCAGCTAAAATAGAAACCAGGTGCCAAGTGTGCACCTCAACAAGTCTCCCTCTCTAAAGCTAAAGTGGGGAACGATACGGGGTAGTATTCGAGGATGAACTCAAATTTCCACTTTCTTTTTTGTTTGTTTTTAGAGACAGGGTTTCTCTGTTTAACTGCCCTGGCTGTCCTGGTCGCACTTTGTAGACCAAGCTGGCCTCGAATTCAGTGATACGCCTGCTTCTGCCACCTGTGCGCCTCCATCCCCGGCCCGTTTTCCACTTTTCAAATGCAGCCTGGCCGAGGCGGGCAACACGCACGTCCAAGTCTTCAACTAGTCCACCGACGACGAGGGGAAAAGGCCTCTTTCTCTCAAGGACGCCTAAGGAGAGGAGACTCGTGGCACGAAGGCCGCAGCAGGGCTGCCTTGAGTGCTTAGGGAACGTCTGACACTAACACTCGGACTGCGGGCAAATGCAAAATAGATTTAACTCTTTTTTTTTTTTTTTAACCCCAGCTGACCTCCGCGGTCTGCATGTCTGCGCCCCACAGCTGCAAACACCGAGCGACAAAGCTGACCAAGCTTGGTGGAAAGATCAGGGAGGGGTACTAACTATTCCGGCTACTCAGGGCTCCGGACTGTGGAGCGACAGCAAAGAGGCGGAGAATTTTTTTTGTTTTGTTTTGTTTTGTTTTGGGTTTTGTTTTGTTCTCCCAGGAGTCAACCAGATCACCTAAGCGGACCTTCCTAAAGGACACTCGGCCCGGGGTCTGCCCTCAGTCAAAATGGCGGCCGTGGCGCGCGTCCGCGCCGCCGCGCACGCGCGACGCTTGGCACCGCCCTCCTCCGGTGCTCCGGGCCGCCACCCCTCCCACTCGCCAGCTGCAGCGCCCCGCGCGTCCCCGGCCTCACCCCTTTTTGGAAGGTTTCCCCCCACCCCTGCACCCATAACCCCCCCCAACACACACCTCCTTCCTCCCGTCCAGGCTACCGAGCCCGGAAGTGGATGTGGCCGCCCGGCAAAGAGGACGAGGGGGAGGGCGAAGTGCTTCCGGGGAAACGGGCCCGGGGTTGGTGTTTGTAAACTTGCCTCGGTCCCGGCGCGGGCGGGCGGCGGCGGCCGCGGGGCTTGGCACGGCGCGCCCGAAGCCTGGAGGAGGCGCCGCGCGGCGGAGAGCGGACGGCGGGAGGCCGCGCCGGGCAGGTAGGAGGCGGCGCGCGCCGCGGGGAGGCAGCGGCGGGCGGGCGGGCGGCAGCGGCTGGGCAGCTCGCAGGCCGTGGGGCGCCGCGCGCGCGGAGGGGGAGGGGAGCGGGCGGGAGGGCGGGCGGGAGGGAGGGAGGGAGGGGGCCGCGACGGCAGGGCCGCCCCCGCCCCCCGCCCCGCCCCCCGCCCGGAGAGAGAGGGGGCTCGGCGGGAGCGCGGGCGCGAGCACGCGGGGCAGGACGGGACCGGGCAGGGCGCGCGGGCGCGGGCGCGGGGCACGGCGCTCCCGGGGCTGGCCCGCGCGCTGCGGCTGCCTGCGGAGAGCGTGCCCGCCGGTCCTGCCGCCCTCCCTCCCTCCGCGGCGGAGAATTTACGTACCCTCGGGCGGACTCGGAGGAGCGTTCACGTGCGGGCACCGCCAGCCGCCCCGGCGCGCAGCCGCGGACCCCCCCCCCGCCCCCCACCTCCCGGAGCTTCCCTGCACGGCGCGCCGTCTGCTTCCCTGCCCGCGTCTGTGGTGGAGTGCCAGGTCTTTGCAGGCCGGCCCACTCCGCACAAAAGCCCCAAAGGGCCTCCGCCCCCTTTTCTGTCCCTAAAATGGCAAATCTGAGCACTTACCCCGTTGGCAGAGCCTCCCTATAGGAGGCCCAACTTTGCTTTTGCTCCTGTTGGCTGCTCCTTCTGGCCCCGGAAGCCAGTCTCTTCCGCTGGCCTATAAAGCTCCTCCTGAGCTTCAGGGCTCCCAGCAAAATAAGTTGTGGCCCGAGGATGTTGCACTTTAGGGCCTCATCTCCCTTTCTGGTTTCAGGTGTCTGGGACAGACCTGGAGCTTCACCGACAGAATTCACCTGGGTAAACCAAGACCGCTAGACTCTGGCTTCTTCTTCAGACAACAGGCAGAAGTCACCTAGAGAGAGAAACCGCGGGATTCTGGGGACAGCCGTTTTCCCTTTGGAGGACACTTAAATTCTTTTGAGAAGACGACAAAGAGGCAGCTCTGTCAATAATGGCAACCGAACTGAAAGAGCAGGAAGGAGCCATTACTGTGATTTGGTGACAGACCTTCAAACAGCTGGGTCTTAAGGATAAAAGCTGGATAAAGAACTTCTGAACTTTGGGTTCATTAAGTGAAAATTCAGCAATGGCTCAGGTAAAAGGCTCTAGCGCCCTCCTCCAAGATCGTTCACTGGGAAGCCGGTTTGCAGTGTCACTCTTGAATTCTGCCTTAGTCAACAATGTTGGCCGTCCCCAGTGAGCCGAGCTCTGTATTAAGCGCCAGGGGGCGATCTAGAGGAAGGAAAGGAGACAGGCCTCAGCCCCTGCCTTCAGGGAGCTTCCAGTCAAATGAAGGAGGTAGGCCACACCACAGGCCCCCACGGGCCGCCGGCACAGCGCCTGGTGCTCAGTGTACTTTTGAGTACTTGGGAGCGCTCGGGCGTAAGGGAGTCAATAGTCTGGTGAATGCTTCATTGGTGTTTTTGTTTTTTGTTTTGTTTTTTCAGCAGGAATTTTGTTGAGCTCCTATTACATGCAAGGCATTGTGCTTGGAATACAAAGATGAATAAGATTGTCCTTGTCCCCAGTAAGCTTCCAGGCTAGTTGGGGGGAGGGGGAGGGGGTGGGAAAACAGTCTTATTTATTCTTACAGTCACAATGCCTTGCATGCCGCCTGATCCTGGAGGCTGAATCTGTTGGTTAAAAGAGTTCGTTACTGCAGAGTGGTCCTGCCTTGACGGAAGAGGGAAAACGGGGCACTGGTCTTAGAGCAGATGGTGAAATGGGGATCATATGAGAGGCAGGGTGGTATTGGTGGGTGGTGGAGTTTCCGGAAAAGTCAGCTTTTTGTGCCTTCCTAAGGAGTTAGACGTTGTTGTCCCTGTCCCCCCCAACCCCCCCCAGTGGGGTTCCCCTAAAGAATGTCAGCAGCAGAGAAGTGCTGCCCAGAAAGTAGTTGTCATTATGAAGGTAGCAGATGGACTGGGAGGACAAGGTGACCACAGGGGCCGCTGTGGTCCTCGGAGTGGAAAGCTGTGCGCTTCTCTGAGCTGTCTTTGAGGAAACCTCTCCCGTCTCACCAGGACGGAGCCTGATTGGAGTGGGATTGGCTTTCTTCCAAGTGCTGCAGCACGCCTCTGGGTTTCTTCTTCCTTTGTGTGTTTGCAGCTAACTCCACAGCACTGTGTTTACGTCTCCTTGGCCCTGGGAGAGTAGGCGCTCTGACTGGCATTTCACATTCGAGGGAAGCAAGGCTTCAAAGGTAGAGACATGCCCAGAGCCGCTCAGCCCGACCAGCAGAGCCAAGGTTTTTAACTTTTGACTTTTCGCTTCAGAGTTCATGGATATGAGATTAAGGGGTCCCAAGACACAGTGATTGTCCAAAAGAAAATATTTTAATTGATCTAGGGGTTTCTTTAAAAGACTTTAGTAAGAAAAGTATCTAGCCGGGCGGTGGTGGCGCACGCCTTTAATCCCAGCACTCGGGAGGCAGAGGCAGGTGGATCGCTGTGAGTTCCAGGCCAGCCTGGTCTACAAAGTGAGTTCAGGACAGCCAAGGCTCCACAGAGAAACCCTGCCTCCAAAACAACAACAAAAAAAAAAAAAAAGAAAGAAAGAAAAGAAAAGTATCTATTCTAGAGTGCCGGTCCATAAATTCAGCTCCAGGGCTGTGGTAGTACACGGGGTTATTTCCTAAGGCACTCCTGTTTTGGGGTTTTTGTTTTGTTTTTAAAGATTTATTTATTTATTTATTTATTATGTACACAATATTCTGCCTGCAGGTCAGAAGAGGGCGCCAGATCTCATTATAGATGGCTGTGAACCACCATGTGGTTGCTGGGAATTGAACTCAGGACCTTTGGAAGAGCAGCCAGTACTCTTAACCTCTGAGCCATCTCTCCAGCCCAAAGCAACTGTGTTTAATTAACTTTTTTTTCTCCTTCTTAGGGACAGGGTTTCTCTATGTAACCTTATCTGTCCTGGACTCTCTTTGTAGACCAGGCTGGCCTCGAACTCACATCGATCTGCCTACCTCTGCCTCCTAAGTGCTGGGATTAAAGGCATGTGCCACCACAACTGGCCCTAATTAACTTTTTAAACTTTATTTAGAAAGCCTGGCGTGGTGGCACGCACCTGTAATCCCATCCCTCAGGAGGCAAAGGCAGGCGGATTGCTGTGAGTTTGAGGACAGCCTGGTCTACAAACTGAGTCTAGGACAGCCAAGGCTACACGGAGAAATCCTGTCTCAAAACAGAAAAACCAAAAGAAATAAAATATATAAATAAATTTTAATTTAGAGCACACATACAAATGGCCTAAAAGTGGAGAGCCAAGTGTGGTGGCGCACGCCTTTAATCCCAGCATTCAGGGAGTCAGAAGCAGGTAGATCTCTGAGTTTGAGGCCAGCTTGGTCTGCAGAGCAAGTTTCAGGACAGCCAGGGCTACACAGCCCTGCCCTGTGTGTGTGTGTGTGTGTGTGTGTGTGTGTGTGTGTGTGTGTGTGTGTGTTTTGTTTTGTGCTTTGTTTTTCAAGACAGGGTTTCTCTGTGTAGCCTTGGCTGTCTTGGACTCGCTTTGTAGACCAGGCTGGCCTCGAACTCACAGCAATCAGCCTGCCTCTGCCTCCCAAGTGCTGGGATTAAAGGCGTGCGCCACCACTGGCCGGCCACAGCCCTCTCTTGAAAAAATAAAAAATAAAATCAATAGCCTGAGTGGTCAAAGGAAACTATATGTTCAGCTCTAGAATCTGGTGGTTTTGTTTGCTATAGCTGGCAGCACTTAGAGAATTTAAATTTAAGTGAAGAACTAGCCTGGTAGGAAATAGAGTTGACATCTGGAGTGGGGGCCGAGCTGCACTTCCTGCACCTCCAGAGACCCAAATTCAGGCCCGTACCACCCCAGTCAGCTCACACCTGACGCCCTGTTCTGGTCTCCTTAGCCACCTGCCCATGTGGTAGCATGCGTGCATATATACATGCGTACACACACACATATAAAATAAAGAGTAGTAAGAGAAATCTTTAAAAAGTAGAAGAGGGGGTTCTCCAAGATGGCCCCGCAGGTGAAGGAGCCTGCTGTGAACCTGAGGATAGGATTGGGGCCTAGACGCCGCTCGGTGGGAGAAGGAAGCTGGCTTCTCTGACCTAACCTGTACCGTGCCCGCTGGCATGTGAGCGCACACGCACACACTCAATAGGTAAAGTAATAAAAACAGCCGGATGTGGTGGTGCACGCTTTTAATCCAGCACTCGGGAGGCAGAGGCAGGTGGATTGCTGTGAGTTCCAGGACAGCCAAGGCTACACAGAGAAAAACCCTGTCTTGAAACCCCCCCACCCCATCCCCCAAAAAACCAAAGGTATTCAGAAAGAAGATGTCACCCCAGAAATGTCCAGTTTCAGTGGGACAGACCTCATACCTACAGTTAAAACTCATATTGCCTTGGGTAATGTGTAGCCCACACACTATTTGGTATTGTAACCACAGGTTACTGTTTGGTCCTTAGCTGGATCTGTGTTTCATTGCTAAGGGATGCAAAGTCCTGGTGAGACGGGAAGGGCCTGAAGGAAGCAAGGCTTGACAGCGAGGGGCTGTCTCCTAGAGAGAAGCACTTTGTTGCTGGGTGAAGACATAGGTCGGTTGAGACGGCAGCTTTCTGCCCTCCCAGGTGACCTGACACCTCATCTCCTTTCAACTTAGGCAAGTCTTCTGGCTTGTGAAGGCCTAGCAGGTGTGAGTTTGGTTCCCACCGCAGCCAGCAAGAAGATGATGCTGAGCCAGATTGCCAGCAAGCAGGCCGAAAATGGCGAGCGGGCAGGTAGCCCTGATGTGCTGAGGTGCTCTCAGGTACAGCACTTGAGTCCCTGTGGTGCTTGGGGATTGGGTGGCCCAGGCTGTCTGCCAGGAGGCACCAGGCTGTGGCTGCTCCCTGCGTGGTTTGTGCTTCTGTTTAGGGAAGTGGGGAACCAGGACCCAACTGGGAGAGAGAGGGAGAGAGAGAGTGAGAGTGTGAGTGTGTGTGTGTGTGTGTGTGTGTGTGTGTGTGTGTGTGTGTGTGTGTGTAGAGTAAGGAAGGTTCTTGTGTGCCTATAGACCCTCAGGCCAGGGACGTCCTGTGGAGAGGAAGCAGGTGCTTGACTCTCCATTATGAACAGCTTACCATGAGGCTGCGTTTGGTTTCTCCTCCTGTGTTCCAAGATAGACTGTAAGTTTAGATTTGACTTGTCTTTGAAGGGCCACCGGAAAGACAGTGATAAATCCCGCAGCCGCAAAGACGACGACAGCCTGGCCGAGGCCTCCCATTCAAAAAAGACTGTTAAAAAGGCAGGTAATGGGGTGAGCCCCAGCTCTCGCAGTTCAGGAGTGGAGTCGGCTCCTTTTCTTACTGCTTGACTCGCATCACTCCCAGCGGACTTGTGCCCTGACTTCATCCATGGCCACAGCTGGTCCAGGTGGGGAGCGTGCCTTGTGCTCTTGTGGCAGGAGCAGGCGAACCCCAGCTCACTCACGCTGTGGTGGCGCTGGCTCCTCTAGTCCCTCCTCTTCCCTTCAGGGCTCTTAGCTCAAGGGATGGGACAGGGCACAGCCTTCTCGGCATCAGAGAGGCTCTCAGTCTAGCGGCTGGAATTGGAGCAGAGCAGTCTGGGAAGAGAGGGCAGAGTGACGCTCACATGACGGTGCCTGGTTGTTTCCCCCAGGTGGTGGTGGTGGAACAAAATGGTTCTTTTCAAGTAAAGATTCCCAAAAACTTTATTTGTGAGCACTGCTTTGGAGCCTTTCGGAGCAGTTACCACCTCAAGAGGCACGTCTTGATTCACACTGGTGAGTCTCTGTACTCAAAGCTGGCCACATGGGGCGGAGTCTGCAGCTTGTCCTCCTGCTGGCTTTGTTTTCCAGGACAGGGTTAGAGGTGGAGGCAGAGGGTTGGCTTGCATGGCTCCACGTTTGCTGTCGCTGAGACCAGCAGTCTTGCATGGTTATGATCACTAAGTGTCTGGAAGACAGCTGCAGTGTGTAGTCTCCCTTGGTACTCACTTCTTTGTGCCCCGGGCCAGGTGAGAAACCGTTCGAGTGCGATGTATGTGATATGCGTTTCATCCAGAAGTACCATCTTGAACGCCACAAGCGTGTACACAGTGGCGAAAAGCCTTACCAGTGTGAACGATGTCATCAGGTAAGGTTCGCTGTCACCACGCTGGAAAACAGCAGCACACAGAAACTTCCAGCCCCTTCCTGGCTGGCGGAGAGGCTCCACAGTACAGTTAGCACCCTGGAAAGAGATCTCTCTCTGGCCTTATGGAGCGGCTCGTGCGGAATGCTTGTTAGGATATCATAATGATGTCATTTGGGGGTGTTTCCCTCCCCCCTCAAGACGGGCTCATTATGTAGCTCTGGCTGTCTGGAGATTGCTGTGCACACCAGGCTGGCCTCAAACTTCAGAGCTCTGCCTGGTAATAGCAGTTCTTGAGTACCTGTGAGAGCAAACTTGACATAGAATTTGCGGAGGGCCGGCATGTGTGAATCTGATGTTGCCTCCTTCCTATAGCTGTACTGTCCTCATTCCACATAACGGGGAAACTGAAGTTGAGGGAAGTTAACTTTCCCCGTGACATAGCAGATAAGGCCCTGTGGTCTTCCATCCAAGCCCCTGGGCTCTGCAGGAAGAGATGGAATCTTTGCCCCGGGGGTCCAGTATCTGATCGGATGAGGATGTACGTGTGAGGACCAAGGGAGACAAGCGCAGGAGACACGTGTGATAGGAACCAGTGCTCCCCGGTGCTCTGCTCTGTCTTACACTTTATTCCACATTCACGCTGAATCTTCAGAGTGATACAGTGACAGCCGCTACTGGTGAGGATGGCACCTGACTGCAGCCCAGCATCTCACAAGTGCCTGAGCCCAGCCTGCCACAAAGCCAAAACAGTAGAGTGAAAACCCCACACAGGAGCCAAGTTTGGTAGCACATCCAGTCATGCTAGCACTCAGGAGGCAGAACAAGAGGATCACAAGTTGTCAGCCAACCCCAACTAAACAGCAAGCCCTGTCTCACAGAAACATAGGCAAGGACTGTTTTCATCTGTATAGTTTCCCACTGTGTCCTTAGGCCCCAGAAGTGTACAAGCCTTAAGATAAAAATGTGAGGGCAGTCAGCGGTGGGTGTCTGCAAGCGAGTGCCTGCCGGGCGCAGCCTCCTCCTGGGGTTGACTGCACTGAGGCATAGTAAACAGTAAGTGTTTGAGGCAGCTACTCACCATAGGATGTTTTCACCTGTTCCTTCGAATGAACAGACCAGTTCAGGGCTCTCAGGTCATCTGCCCGTTGTCACATGACTAAGTGATAGAACTGGCCAGGCCTGTGGCTCCAGCGCTGGCTCCTTGTGGTTACTGTAACATTTGCTCTTCTGTGTGCAGTACAGGTGTGGAGGTCAGAGGACAGCTTTCGGCAATCTCCTTCTATTATGTTGGTTCTAGAGGTCAGATGCAGGTCATCAGGCTTTGGCGACCTGTTTCTGGACCTGCTGAGCCAGCCGGGCATCCTCCCCAGCTCCCCCTTCTTGAGGCGGGGCCTTAGGTACCCGCACTGGCTTCCAACTTGCTGTGTAGCCAAGGATGACCTTGAGTTTCTGGTCTTCTGCCTTCAAGTCCACCTGTGCTCACGTCACAGGTGACAGCAGCACGCTCCGTTTGTAGGGTGTGTGTGCTCAAACCCAGGGCGTCAGGTGCTGCATCTCCAGCCCTAGACCAGCGTTGACAGGGTCTGTCTACATGCCTGGCTGTCCTGCAACTCATTTTGTAGACCAGGCTAGCTTCAGACAAACAGAAATGTGCCTGCTTCTATCTCCTGAGTTCTGGTGTTAAAGGCGTGCGCCACTGCGCCCAGCAGCACGAGCCTGGTTCCTAAGCACTGTGTGCTCCGGCTCTAGGTGCTGAGAGCAAGAGCCTAGCACATGCCTTCTCTTTGAGGAAGGCGCCACGGCAGCTGATTTCTCTTGTAACTCAGTCCTCTCTCTTCACAGTGTTTTTCTCGGACAGACCGATTACTGAGACACAAACGGATGTGCCAAGGATGCCAGTCCAAGACGTCTGATGGGCAGTTTTCTCTGTAGGCTCAAGGGGCCCTAGGTGGTGGGCGTGATGGGGAGTGTCTCCGGAAGAGCTCACCCCTCTGCTCTGATGGTCCCGCCACCCCACCTCCGCTCCCTCGGAACCTGTCCCCCTCGAGCAGGAGCGAGCGTCCGCCCTGTAAATAGTCCGAGACTATGAGCATCTCGGGGAAGTCCCTGCAGCCTCCCCGGGCCGGAGCGCTCATCCCTGGACCTGGCTGAGGCCAGAGGTGGGGACTCAGCGGTGCACAGCCAAGACTGACGTGTCCCCCACGACCCTGGACAGGAACTGGCAGCTGAAACAGAAAGGACTGGGGCGGGATTTGTTTGTCTGCTCTTGTTTTTGTTTATCCAAAAGCAATTTCAGCAGGTAAACTGGGGATACAGGTTATCTGGAGGCGTAAAGTCCTTAGGCATAGAGGACTGGCTGCTCCAGCCGTTTGTTGTTACTGTAGGCCCTCGGTGTTCACATCCCACACCTTACTTCCTGTCTGAAAGTAAACAGGACCAGGGCTGGACTGCGCATACACTGTGAGGACAGAGGGAGGCGCTGGAGAGACGGACGTGCGATAGCAGCACAAGTGGGCAGACCTTTTCTCTCCTCACGATTAGCAGTGTTGTGCCGTGGGCCTTCTCACGGTTTGTGCAACACTAGTGCTGACGGGCTCGGCTCAAGTGCCTTTTGGAGGAAACTTGGGCGGGGTGGCACACGTAGCCCTTTTCTCTGGGCTGTTGGCCTTGGTGATGGTTGTGGCTACCTCACTGTCCTTGACTCCAAACACCAGGCAGCAGTTGGGCAGGGAGTTGTGGGGCTGCAGGGGGCTGTCCCCTGTGCTCTCTTAGGACAACCAAGCATAGTCCAGAGTTTCGCTGACAACTGTGGTTTCTGTGAGAGAGTGCCTCCCTCTGGAGGCCTGGGACTGCTCAAGTACATATGGAAGTCTGGTCTGGTCTGTCTTCAGTCCCAAAGAACTCGATCTTGGCTCCCTCTCGATAGGCGTCCCTGCTCGGCCAAGTTGGGGCCGGGTGTGCTGCTGAGGAAAGATCGCAGGAAGACACCTCATGTCTGCATATTCCAACCCTCCCCCATCTTGTCTACCCCCGAAGAAGTGTTCAGATTTGTGTCTGTGTCTGACTGTGAGTGCTTGTGTTTGTTTGCTTGGAAGGGATGAAAATTATTGACCCAAATTTGGCCACCAACTTAGAGGGCAGAAAGCGTAGAGCAGCTCTCCCACTCAGACCTGAAGGGTCTGCCTCTTCAAAGCTGCTGAGGACAGGGGAACAGGGGTTTATCCCAGAAGGCTTTGGGGCTCGTCATCGTCGTCGTTTTTAGGTTGATTCAGCAGTACTGGTTGTAGTGTCTCTAAGCCGGGGCTTACGGACATGTATTCCCTAAAGTGAGAGAACTCTTCCTGTTTTGGGACTTTGTTGAGTGCTACCCAACCCCGGCGGGGGGGCACTTCAGCTGTATCACAGAGGCATACCTGTGCATACAGCTGTCGCTGCAGTAGGACTCTGGGATGGCAGCCTCCAGGAAGAAGTTCTTACCTAGCAAGTGAGAGCCAGACGGCAAGGCAGACTGTGGCCTCTTCCGATGGGTCAGGGGATGGGATGCCACAACTCCAGGGCAGAAACTTCAGGGAAAAAGAAGGGAAGATGCTACAGCCTTCAACTTTCCTCTGTAAGCTTTGGTGAGGGGTCTGAGGAACGCTCACTGCTGTGTCTGATGGCTTCATGCTGTTCATAGTTGGCATACTCTAGAACACACCTCAGGCCTCGCTCTGCCCTGTGGCCCCAGGTGCCTGTGCATGTACCAGGACCTTCATTAGAGGCTCTGCTGGGCCTGGAATTTTCTACCTTTCAACTCTGCGAAAGGCTATGTTGAGAAAGCTGTCCAACCACAGATGCTTTTGGAAGTGAGGTCCCTCCCTCCACGTGAGACTGGCCCATGCCTCGGTGTGTGTGGAGGTGTGTGCTGGGTCAGCGCAGGCCCTGCAGACCTTGGCTTCCTGCCTTAGTGGAAGCCAGGAGGGAGAACTTGGGGATGTGTGTACAGATGGCCCAACCAGAGCCACACTGCCAAGGCCTGGGCGTGAGAGGCTCAGAAGTTGGCAATGGTTGAGGACAGACAGACTCTGGGGTGAAGAGTAATAGAACACCCAAGGGCCCAGGAACCACAGGGAAACCACAAACAGCTGCAAAGGCTCCTGGGCCTGATGCCCCCCTTGTCCTGGGGCTGGTGTTAGCACTGGACAGATGTCTCAGGTGAGCGTAGAAGTGGGAAATGAGAGGGCAAGTGCTCAGACATCAAAATGTGAATGTGGGGTTGGGTGGGAGAGTAGTGCCAGCCCTTGGGTGGACTCCGGCACCAGGCCCTGCTGTCCTGCCCGCGCTGGTGCCTGTCTTTTGCATCCCAACAGCCTCTTGTCATCACTTAGCTACTGACTGCGCCATGGCTTGACATGGAGGGCTGGGTGAGTGGAGTTCGCAGTTCTAACCCTCTCCCCAGGTTCCCTCTGCCCCTGCTGTGGCCCTGGGCTCTTTATCTTCAACTCCCCTCTTACCGTGCTCCACTTTTTTTTTAATATACTTATTTTGCTATGGGGGAGGGGACTATCAAATGAACAAGATCACTTTTAATGTAGTTTTTATAAGATGTTATAAACTTGTATCTTTTTACCATTAAAGTGCAGTGTATGTTCGTGATATATTTAGGATATTTAAATAAAAAGGATGGCGCTTTTCTACATTCCATCTCTCTTGGAGAAGACCTGATTTGTTGGGGAAGCTATTTCACTAAAGGCCAGAGTGGTTTTAATAGATGGCTTCTCTGTGTAGCTCTGGCTGTCCTGGACTTACTCTGTAGACCAGGCTGACGGTGAACTCAGATCCTTCTGCCTCTGCCTCCCCCTCCCAAGTGCTGGGATTAAAGGCGTGCGCCACCACGCCATATAAGATTGCTTCTCTTCACTCAACACAGCCACCATACAACTTGCAACAGAGCAAACTCCTGTTAAGACAATTTTTCTCAGGGCTGGGCGTGGTGGCACACACCTTTAATCCCAGCACTTGGGAGGCCGAGGCAGGCGGATCAATGTGAGTTCGAGGCCAGCCTGGTCTACAAAGTGAGTCCAGGACAGCCAAGGCTACACAGAGAGACCCTGTCTCGAAAAAAAAAAAAAAAAAAAGACATTTTCTCCATAGAGAAGCAACAAGTAGAGGCAAAAGCATGTCGCTTCTGCTGAGAACAAAGTTCTTCGCCACCTGCCAGAATCAGGTAGGGCCCCTTAGAGGGTCCCTTTCAGCATGTGCAGCACCTGAGACTCCACAAGCCAAGGCCCTCCCAGGTCACACGACAGAAACAGGCCTAGGCTACAAAGTCTGGGTTTTTTGTTTTGGTTTTTTGGGTTTTTTGTTTTGTTTTGTCTTGGGGTGAAGCAAAGTAGAGGCCATAGTCTAAAGCAAGACTTTATTGTGAGAGAGCCCTTCATGAGGTTGGGACGGTTGCAGCAGTGGACAGCAGCCCTCTGAAGGCCACTGAAAAAAAACTGATGACCACTCACTCGGCAGTGGCACCTGACAGACCTTGCGCTGCTGTCGCCATTGTCTTCCAAGACCAGAGTCCTAAGTGAGTCTGCTTCTTGGGTCAGAGAGATGGGCCTTGGAAGCGGGGGTTGACAGTGGTTGTGACTGCACTTTTGTAGAGAGGATTGCTGTCCTGTGGGAAAACACATTGTAAGGAAAGCTCAGGCGCGCTCCTCATCCGCGTCCTGTGAGGCCAGTTCTACAAGGCCTGGGTACGCCGAGGGGGCGGGGCTTGGAGGGGAAGCTGAGCCGAGGTACCAGGAGCTGCCCTCACCTGCTTCCAGTTGAGTTGCTGCCTCTCCTTCTCAAAGCGGCTGTACTCTCTGCGATCGAGGATCTCCACGGAGAGCCGGTAAGCCAGGACCAGCGCCAGCCCCACTGCCACAATGCCGCCTACGCAGCCCAGCACGATGGCGCGGGTGTGATCCGCTCCCTCTGGTGGGGCCGAGGCACAAGAGCTGACCGACCCATAGTTACCCAAAGGGTACCCGGCAGAGCCCGAGGGCTGTCCTCCCCTTCTGGGGCCGTGCTCTCGCCCGCTCTGCCTTTTTTGCCCTAGTTTTGTGGCTCTGCTTCAAACCCAGCCCATCGCCCAGTAAGCTTCCAGACCCCACTTAACCACGTTCATGGCGCCTCTGCCCACTTACTCTCTTGGGGTCTCACTTTCAGCATGACTCCTCTAGCCACATTCTCCACCAGGAAGAAGAACAGCTGGTTGTCTAGCGTCCTCTCTTTGCACCAGCCGTCGTCCAGATCAGAGACCAAGGCCAAAGTCACGTTCACGCCAGCACAGGCCATGCTGCAGTTGGCTGCCAGGGGGCCTGTGCCAAACGCCCCGCACTCCGCACAATCCCTGTCCGGGGAACGGCGATGAGTCCACATCCGGGCAGCTGTTACCAACCGGCCCTTCCCTTCAAGGAGGACCGGCAGGCGGGAGTTCTCAGCCCGCCTCACTTCCCCAGCTCCCAGGATGGAGGAGCCGAGGAGGCCTCACCTGTACTGCTCACAGGGTGACCTGCAGCCTAGGCACTGGTCGCACAGAGCCCCATAGTACCCATCCAGGCAGTGGCAGCGGTTGCACCTGCAGGAACCATGGCCACTGCAGAGCCCTCCTCTGGGAGCCTCACAATTCTCCACGTCCTCGCTGCACTCGCACGCTCTGCCCGTGCGGTTGGCGTGACAGTGACACACTCCACACCGGCAGTGGCCGAAGCCTGGGGAAGAACCCGCGCAGAGGATGATCGCCGTTCTCACGCACAGTTCGCACAAGCATGCGCGCTACGGTCAGTCCCACCTCTGCCAGGCCGGTCCTCCTGCTCCCTAAGCCCCTGCGCCCCTCCCTTCTCCCAAGGGCTGTAGGTACCTCCACAGAGGATGCCCTCGTGGCGCTCACAGCTGGCATCATCACACTCGCACAGACGCCCAGAGCTCTGTCCACTGCAGCTGCAACGTCCACACTGGCATCGTCCCTTCCCGCTACAGAGGGGCCCTGTCCCATTAGGGGCCCGGCAGCCGGACTCCAGATCTGGGGAGGACAGTTCGGCTTCAGAGCACTCACACAGCTGACCAAGGCGGCCAGGGGCACAGCTGGGAGGGGGAACCGGAGAAAAAGAGAGAGATGGGTCAGAGTTCAGCCACTCTGCACTGTCGAGGCCTTCCAGGCCAGCAGTTTACAACCTGTGGGTTGCAACCCCTTTGAGAGTGGAATGGCCCTGTTGCGGAGGGTCCCTAAGGCCACGGGAAAACACAGGTCTTTACACTGTGATTCATAACACTAGCAAAATTACAGTGATGAAGTAGCAATGAAAGTACTTTTACACGCACGCCTTTTAATCCCAGCACTCAGGAGGCAGAGGCAGGCGGATCGCTGTGAGTTCGAGTCCAGGACAGCCAAGGCTACATAGAGAAACCCTGTCTCAAAAAACCAAAAAAGAAAGAAAGAAAGAAAATAATTTTACAGTCGGGGGGAGAGGGTCACCAAACGTGAGGAACTGTATTCATTTACTTATTTAGGTTTTTTGAGACAGGGTTTTCTTGTGTAGCCCTGGCTGTCCTGGACTCATTTTGTAGACCAGGCTGTCCTCGAGAGCTCACAGTGACTTCCCTTCCTCTGCCTCCAGAGTGCTGAGCACCACCATGCCAGGTGAGGAACTGTATTATAGGGTCCCAGCGTTAGGAAGGTTTAGAACCCACTGCGCTAAGTCCATATTCTCACAGGAGATGGAAACAGTAGATGAAACACTTGTAGCTTATAGCAGAGCACTGAGGGAGGAAGGAGGGCGGGGAGAGACAGGGATTCAGGTCAAGGTGGAGGCAGGCTGGGGCACACATGGAAAGCCTCAGGCGCGATGCTCAGTAGAGTCCTGAGATGTCTAGAAGACCGCAGGAGGGCAGAGAGCAGAGGAGGAGCAATAAAGGAGAAGGTTATTTGCTGAGAGTTAAAGGGGTGCATAAGACCCTCACCTGCATGCCGGGCATGGGGCGCACGCCTTTAATCCCAGCACTCGGGAGGCAGAAGCAGGTGGATCACTGAGTTCGGGGACCAGCCTGGTCTACAAAGCCATTCCAGGACAGCCAGAGATACACAGAGAAACTTTGTCTTGAAAAACAAAAACAAGGGCCTGGTGGTGGTAGCGCACCTCTTTAATCCCAGCACTCGGGAGGCAGAGGCAGGCGGATCACTGTGAGTTCAAGGCCAGCCTGGTCTACAAAAGCGAGTCCAGGACAGTCAAGGCTACCAGAGAGACCCTGTCTTGAGAAGAAAAAAAAAAAAAAAAAAAAAGAAGAGAAAAACAAAAACAAACAACAAAAACCCCTCACCTGCATATGCCGCATTGAAGGTCGCCCTGGCCACCGCTGCAGTAGGGAGCCTGGGGCTGGGTGTCACCACAGTTACAGTCACACAGTGTGTGCAACTCCACAGTTAACTCCTCCGAGAAACCAAGGGCCCAGAGCCGTAGGAGGTGGGGCTCCGGGAGGCAGCCACTGACTTGAAGAGTAACCCAGAAGTCCACCTGAAGATAGGAAGGCCGGACAAAGCTGTACACACCCAGTCCACTGACCGTGCAGAACAAAGTAAGCTAAGAACCAGCGCACGCCTACCGCTCTTCCATGGCTGCCCCCGTATATTTTCCTGCTTTCGTCTCCCACTTTTCACATGTCTATCCCGGCGGGCTCTTACCGTCTGGTTGACTCGGATGTGGTTGCACTGTCCCCTGTCCCCAGCCTCACCCTCCCTCTTCTCAGGGCCCCCACAGTGAGATTCAAAGGAGATGTTGACTCCTGGAGGGAGCGAAGAGTGCTCAAGAGTCACCGTGGATGACAGGCTCTGTGGAAAGCGAGGGGAGGGGGTAGCTGTGTGAAAGCAGCCCCACCCCCACCCCCCAGTGCACCCCACTCCCTACCCTCATAGTCACTCCTAGTCCTCTCTTTGTCACCTTGGGGCTCCCTGCCACCCCGCCCAGTTAGAAGTCATTTCTGAAAGAAGGACCATCCTGGAACACGCCGGAGCCAGCGGCCTCTGGGACAGTGGGACAAGCCCATGCAAACCGTACCCAGGACACAGCCTGTGTGTGTAAGATCTAACAGGCAGACTCCTGTCAGGGTGCTTATTCTGGGGAGGCCAATACTGTCTGAGGACTCTTCACCGTGGCTAAGAGATTCGTGTTGGCAGGGACGTGGGTTTGCCCTTGTAGTTATGCTCTGCCACAAAAGGGCCCCTCTCCCTCCCCGCTGCCCACCCTCAGCCGTCTCCCCTCACATCATAAGCGTCCATGATAAGCTGCACCACGTTGCTGGAGTCCTCGCTCAGCTCTCCAACGGCAGACTTGGGGATCAGCTGGCTCAGCTCCTGTGTTATGAGGAGGGGAGGGTGGTAATGAATACACCTTTAAGAGCATGGACTCCGAGCCAGGCAGTGGTGGCACACGCCTTTAATCCCAGCACTCAGGAGGCAGAGGCAGGCGGATCGCTGTGAGTTCGAGGCCAGCCTGGTCTACAAAGTGAGTCCAGGACGGCCAAGGCTACACAGAGAGACCTTGTCTTGAAAAACAAAACAAGACTCGGGCTGCAGAAATGGCTCAGAGGTTAAGAGCACTGACTGCTCTGCCAGAGGTCCTGAGTTCAATTCCCAGCAACCACATGGTAGCTCATAACCATCTGTAATGTGATCTGGTGCCCTCTTCTGGCCTGCACACCTACATGTAGGCAGAACACTATATACTTAATAAATCTTAAAAAAAAAAAAAAAAAAAGAGGGAGAGAGAGAGAGAGAGAGAGAGAATGGACTCCTGTGGGTCTGGGCTTGAGAAATGATGGCACAGCCCGGGCGGCCTCCACTTGGACAACTCTTACCTGATAGACAGGCAGAATCGCACCGGTCACAGCAAAAATGGGTTGGATGTTCGCAGCAGTGAGGGCCTGGGCTACTTGGCCCACAGAGGGGTAGTCCTGAGGTAGGAAGGGGAGGACAACAGTGTCAGAGGATGCTTTTCCTGGAGGACTGTAAGACTCAGGGGTCCAGAAGGAAGAGAAGAGGCTCCGGTGGCCGAGGGAGGACTCACAAACTCCGCGCTGTTGCTGTAGATGCCATTGCTGTCCAAATGGCACTGCCCGTCACTGGGCATGAAAATGCCACCCAGTTTCCCATCCCCCGCTGTGTGGAATGTGTCGTCTGACGTGAACACCAGGAATCGGGACACATTTCTCCAGCCAATCTGCTCCTGGGGAAGGGGAGAAGAAGGGTGCAATCTGTGTGCCGGGCCACAGCATTCGAGCCATCCCCCTCAAAGGAAACGGGGTGGGGTGGGGGGAGGGGTCACTGCCCCAAGCTCTCTGAAACCCGCTCACCCCCTCCTAAACAAGTCTGCTGTGAGTGGATGTCCTCTTGTGAACTAGGAAAAGTGCCTCATCTTCAAAACGGTTTACCCCAGAGTCCCAGATAACTGCTAAGATAAACATGCAAACCATTGTGAAATGATCTGAGTGTACCCCCGACCGTGTGCCACACATCCATCACAGACAGCTCCTGGGACTCAGCTCCCGACTCTTTCCCCCCCCCCCCCAACTCACAGAGACCCGCCTGCCTCTGCCGACTGGGATTAAAGGCGTGCCCCACCCCCACCCCCTCTTTGCCCAGCTCCGGACTCTCCTCACCTGGCAGAGGGCAGCCTGCAAAATGGCATCAAAGCCGCCCTCGGGTGAGTCCAGGTTGCCGGAGACATTCTGGTGCCCCACCTCTCTCTCGAAGGCTTGGGCATCCCCAGTGAGGGACAGCACGTGGTGAAAGCTGAAGGGTGCCTGGCAGCGCTCCAGCCGGCTGGGGCACGGGTGCTGGAGCCTGGAGGGCACTGTGCTTACAAACGGCAACACCGTTTTGTCCACGAAGGAGCCAAAACCTGAGAGCAGGGAGCAATGGGGGCATGCCAGAGGTCCATCAGCAGGGAAGAAGCGGAGCCTGTGCAGTACTGAGACAGGAAGGGGCACCTGGAAGGTAGGCACCTGGCGAGGACAAGAATGTGGCAGCACCAGCTCAGGAGGGCGGGAAGGGAAGAGATGAAGAGGAGGACCCATCAGGGGAGGCCACCCAAGGTCAAGTGGGTAGAAGCAGCAGGTGGCACGGAGGGGGTGCTTGTTTATTTCGACACAGGGTTTCTCTGTGTGGTCCTGGCTGTCCTGGAACTTGACTTTGTAGACCAAGTTGGCCTCGAACACAGAGACCCGTCTGGCTTTGCCTCAGCCTCCCATGTGCTGGGGTTAAGGCGTGTTTCGTCGTCACCATCACCACCACCACCGGGTAAGGAGGTGCTTTAGAGGCAAGGAAAAAAAGTCATTATAGAAAGTGAGGCAAGAGCACCGGGCGGTGGTGGCGCACGCCTTTAATCCCAGCACTCGGGAGGCAGAGGCAGGCAGATCGCTGTCAGTTTGAGGCCAGCCTGGTCAACAAAGTGAGTTCAGGACAGCCAAGACACAGAGAAACCCTGTCTAAAAAAAAAGCGAGGTAGGAGCATTATAGGTTGTCCAAAAGACACTGGGTTGAGATGGTAGCAGTAAGGACAGTGTCCAGGTTGGCAGCTGTCCACAGACTGAGGAGTCTCGCTTCAATTCTGAGCCTCAGCGTGTCCTCCTATGGTCAATTCCCCCTTAGAAGAGTGTCCGTTAAATACTGGGAGAGTCTATGGCGACAGGTGGAAGCTAAAAGCAGCTGGCAGGCGGGTAGCCGACACTCACCTATGCGCACTGAGTGGGTGACCTCTCGCAGCCGCACCAGCAGGGCGTGCCCGAGCTGGCGCACGCGCTCCAGGTCGTCCTTCATTGAGTAGCTGAGGTCCATGAGGTAGTACAGGTCCACGGGGTACCCCGCAGCTCGGAGGAAGCGGATCCGAAATTTCTGGGGCTCCCCTGGCAAAGGAAGAGGAGCTCGATTCTGCAGCCCAGGGCATCCGAGGCCCAGCCCGGGGCTTGCACGCACCCACCCGCACCCCGGACCCCGCACATGCGCCCCAGGCGCCCCGAGACTCTCACCTGGTCGCAGCGTGACGCGGATCCGCTGCGGGGCCAGCTGTGTGGCCCCCTCGCCGCGGTCGCCCTGGCTTAGTGGCCTGTCCAGCAGCACCTCCTGGCGACCGCGCGGCTCCACCAGCTCCTGCGCGGGGCACCCACGGGCCAGGAGCTCCTCCCGCCGCGCGCAGCGCCTCGCCTCTGCCTCCCCGGAGGCCGTAAAGTTCTGTACCCCAAGACAAGGCGCATTGGAAACGCAGCCTGGCTGTCAACCCTGTAACACCCCCCCTCCCCCAGCCGCCGCTCCCCACCCCCCCGTAGTCACCTGGACACACATGCCCCTCGCTCAGGTCTCAGCAAGCCTCCCTGAGCCCTGATTGGTTCTCACAGTCCGCTACCCGCCCCCCCCCGGCCCCCCGCAGCCACTGTGGCACAGCGACTGTCCTTTCTTCCTCATCAGTGCCCAACTTCCTGTAAGCAGTCTGCACCCCCCTCAACTTCCCCGCCGCGCCGACTTTCCTGATCTCAGCTCCCCTTTCCCCGCAGCCACCCACCTGTCCTCATTAGAGCCACAGACTTCCTCAATAGGAAGATCTCAGAGACCTCAAGGCTACAGAAAAAGGACCTGGGAGTCCAACTTCCCCTGAGTATGTGCGTGATCTCATCAAAAAGGGAAAGCAGGGATGGGGGTGGGGGTCAGTTACTCTCAGTTTCTGGGGAGGATAGGGACAGAAACAGACCCTCCCTCTCTCTCTCTCTCTCTCTCTCTCTCTCTCTCTCTCTCTCTCTCTCTCTCTCTCTCTCTCTCTCTCTCTCTCTCTCTCTCCCCCCCCCCGCCCCCACTGCACGGACTAGAAAGCCGCAGGGGAAGGAAATGGTTAGGTGGCTTCTCGGTGGGCACGGGTGCCAGGCCTAGTCTAGGGATAGAGGCGGTAGACACAGACTGGCGGCGGCTCGTCCCCAGAGCCTAGGCTCTCTAACCACTGCCAACCTTCCGCAAACACTAGTTTCTTGGGCCCTCTCAGCGACAGTAAACATGGCTGCCTGTGAGTGTGCCCTGTGTCTTAGGAAGCCCGCTCTGATCTAACTCTGCATCTTCTTGTGAGAGGCCGAGCCTCTGACACCCTTCTGCGACCACTTCCTCTTTCAGGATTCCACAAAGAACAGCTTTTTTTTTTTTTCTTTTTTGACCTGCAAGGAATCGCTCTCCCCAGCATCCTTTGCCCCCTCAGGGACCCCAAGCCTTCCCACTGGCCTCCTCCAACCATTCTCACCTTAAGCACACAGGTTTTTTTTTTTAAGCCTTCACCTACTTCCTTCTCCAGGCCAAGTTGCATGCTGGGACATAGCAATCTGCACATACATGCCTGAGACAGACTCAGAAGCTCCCCTTCCATGCACTCTGCTATGGACAGGATAATCCTTCCACATTCTCTGTGGTTCTCTATTTGTTTGTTTGTTTTTTGAGACAGGGTTTCTCTGTGTAGCCCTGGCTGTCCTGAACTCACTTTGTAGACCAGGCCGGCCTCGAACTCACAGCAATTCACCTGCCTCTGCCTCCCGAGTGCTATTTATTATTTATTTATTTACTCCCTGAGACAGGACCTCACTATGTGGCCCCGGCTGTCCTGGAACTACCATGTAGACCAAGCTGGCTTCAAACTCACAGCGATCCACCTGCCTCTGCCTCTAGAGTGCTGGGATTAAAGGCGTGTGCCACCACGCCCGGCAATTCTTAATTCTCAATGTTTCGGTATTCGAGATGAGGCCTTTGGGTGGTTGGGTGAAGTCACGAGGGTGGGCAGGAGAAGTGAGTGGCTTAGTGGTCAAGAGCACTTAAAGCTCTTCCGGAGAACCCAAGTTCAAGTTCCCAGCACCCACATGGTGGTTTACGACAAGGAACTCCAGCTCTAAGGGGTCCAACACCCTCCTCTGACCTCCATTGGAGCCTGCAGACCAGGGCGCACAACCACACTCTCTCTCGCTCACACACACACACACACACATAAAATAATTATTCTAGGCAAGAATCAACAGCAGCGGGCCCCCCCAAGCCCAGACTCCCGTGTACTAACACGGCAAGAAGGTAGCCCGTCTTGAAGTCAGGAAAACCCTTCCAGGGACACCCGACTGCGCTGGCACCTTGCTCTTGAATAAGTCTCTGGACTCTTAAGAAATACTTTTCTGCCGGGCGTGGTAGCACATACCTTTAATCCCAGCACTTGGGAGGCAGAGGCAGGTGGATCACTGTGAGTTTGAGCCAGCCTGGTCTACAAAGTGAGTCCAGGACAGCCAAGGCTACACAGAGAGACCCTGTCTCAAAAAACCAAAAAGAAAAAAAAAATTAAGAAATACTTTTCTGCTTAGGACATTTGGTCAGTGGCATTTTGTCACAGAACACTTAACTGGACAGCACACTTTCTCACATGCATAAGCATGAACTCCCACAAGGACGCCCTCCCCTGGGCTCGCGGGGTCACAGGTTCTGCTCACATATGTGCAGAAACTTGCGTACATATAAGAAGCACATCAGAGTCCTATTTGCCCAAATTCAGGCACACATGAAAACTCGCAAGCCTGATCACACAGCATGCACGCACGCATGCATGGCCAGGCTGTACACACGCACGCAAGGCCACACACCCATCTTTACCAGTTGCTTGCACCATGCACAGCTGGCATGTGAGAGGACGCACTTCTGGCAGGAAGGAGCTGGCTGGCAGGACCCTGGCATAGGCAAGTCTGGATCCTCCCATGGTGTGGCCTCCCCGGACGCTGTGATCTTGGTGTCGACCTCACTCTCACCTCCGCCCAGAACCAGCAGAAAAATGATAACAGCTGAAGAATCCAGCATGGCCTGAAACAGGACATAAAGACGGACACATGAGTCCTCAGGGAGGCCCTGAGCTCTGGTTCTCTGAACTCAGCCTGTGGTTGCCGAACTTAACCCCAACTCCATCTCTCTCCTTGGAGTTTCATATCCGTCTGTGTTTTTTTTATTTGTTTGTGTTTGGTTTTGGTTTTGGTGTAACAGTCCTGGCTGTCCTGGACTCACTGTGTAGACCGGGCTGGCCTCGAACTCACAGAGATCAGGATGCCTCTGCCTCCAGAGCAGGGGAGGGCTCCCAGAGACCTGTCTTCCTTTGTAGAGACCTCAGGTACCCAGGGTGGACACAGTGGCCTGTGAGCTGCAGAGGTGCCCAGTGGTGAGGAGTACAGCTGCAGATCTGGAGAGACGGCTCGGCTGCTCTTCCAGAGGTTGCTCTGCCATCCCACGTTCCACTCCCAGCACTCACACAGCACTGCCAGCTCACAGCTTTCTGCAACTCTGGTACCAGAGGATCCAACTCACTCTTTAGCCTCCAAGAGCACCAGGCATGCATGTGGTACACAGACATACATACAGTAAAAACAAACAAACAGCCGAGCATGTTGGTGGCATACACCTGTAATCCCAGCACTCAGGAGGCAGAGGCAGGTGGATCGATGTGAATTCAAGGCCAGCCTGGTCTACAAAGTGAGTCCAGGACAGCCAAGGCTACACAGAGAAACCATGTCTTTTTGTTTGTTTGTTTGTTTTGTTTTTTTCGAGACAGGGTTTCTCTGTGTTAACCTTGGCTGTCCTGGACTTGCTTTGTAGACCAGGCTGGCCTCGAACTCACATCGATCTACCTGCCTCTGCCTCCCGAGTGCTGGGATTAAAGGCGTGGGCCACCACGCCCAGCTGAGAAACCCTGTCTTGAAAAAGCAAAAAAACAAAACAAAAACCCTAAACAAACAAAAAATCCATAAAATGAAAATAAATAATATCTTTTTTAAAAAAGCACAGACTTTTTCTAGAAGACCTGAGTTCTATACGTGTGACTGCATCTCCATAGGGCCTGCACCCATGTGCACACACCCACACACAGGTATACAAACATACACTTTTTGTTTTGTTTTGTTTTGTTTTCCAAGACAGGGTTTCTCTGTGTTAGCCTTGGCTGTTTTGGACTCACTCTGTAGACCAGGCTAGCTCGAACTCACAGAGATCCTCCTGCCTCTGCCTCCTGAGTGCTGGGATTAAAGGTGTGCGTCACCACCGCCTGGCTATATCAGATCTCCACCAATAGTCCAAGCTCTGCAGTGAAGGCAGAACCAATGGGAGGCGCAAGATTCTATCCCACCTAGACCCCTGAATGGCTCTATAGCATGTCAGGCATTCCCTGTCTCTGTCTGTCTCTGTGTCTCGGTGTGTGTGTCTGTCTCTGTCTCAGTCTCTCTCTGTGTCTCTGTCTCTTTCCTTCTCCCTCTCTCCCTCCCTTGACCTCAGTCTCCACATCTGTAAGGTGAAGAAGCTGAATAACTATCCAGCAGCCTTGAAGTCTAAATACGTGAAGACTGGAAGAGTAAAAGAAAGGAAAGGGCTACACACGACGGAGAGGAGGGTGGTTCTACAGTGCACACAGCAGGCAGAGAACGGATGTCTGCTGACAAGGGCCGTGTTGATGTTGGAACTCATCTTTTATTTTATTATTATGTTTATGCACCATATGTGTCCCTGGTGTTCCTTCCAGGGCAGAATTGAGTATCAGATCCCCTGGAACTGAAGCTACAGGTGGTTTTGTGTTGCCACGGAAGCCAAACCCAAGGCCTGGAGAAGTGCCGGCTCTCTCAACAGCAGAGCCATCTCTCCAGCCCCATTTTTATTTATTTATTTACTTCTTCTTATGTGAATGGGTATTTCGCCTGCGTGTATATGTGTGCACCGAATGCATGCAGTGCCCGTGAAGGTCAGACAGAGAGTACCGCTGAACCAGGGCAACGGTTGTGAGCCGCTGTGTAGGTGCGGAAGCGGAAACCAGGTCCTCTGCAACAGCAAGCAGGTGCCCCTAGGCGCCAAGCAGCTCTCCAGCTTGACAGGTAGCTTAGGTTAGTTTTCTGTTTTATGCTCGTTTGTTTAAGTGGCAGCGGGGAACACACGCATGTCATAGCATGTGTGTGGGGTCAGAGGACAAGAAGAGGGGCAGCTCATGAGGCTTAGCTGCAGGCATCTTTACATACTAAACTTGCTCTCCGATAGTTTTTCTGTTGCTGCTTTGGTTTCGGTGTTTTGGAGACAGGGACCTGGCTGGCCTGACCCTCACTGTGTAGCCCAGGCTGGGCTTGAACTAGTGGCGAGATTCTGCATTGCCCTCTCAAGTGCTAGGGTTAGAGGTGTGAGTGGCCACACCCAGCCAAACTTTCTGTGGCTGGGACTGTGATTAAGTGGTAGAAAGCATGATTATGCGTGAGGTCCTAGATTACACAGCAAAATTTAACTAGTCAGTTAATTTTAAAACTTGATCAAGCCCAGCTGGGTGGAGCCAGAGTTACTGATGACTGTGAACAGCCACGTGGGTGCTGGCAAATCAAACCCAGGTCCCCTGAAATGTTGTCAAGCACTGAACTGTCAGAGTTTGTTTGTTTGCTTTATTTTTCAAGTTAGAGTTTCTCCGTGTAGACTTCGCTGTCCTGGAACTCGATCTGTAGACCAGGCTGGCCCAAACTCAGAGCTCCACCTGCCTCTGCCTCCCGAGTACTGGGATTAAAGGCGTGCATCACTGTGCCAGGCTAACTTAAGAGTTTCTTTTTTGTTTGTTTGTTTGTTTGTTTGTTTTTTGAGACAGGGTCTCTCTCTGTGTGTAATCTTGGCTGTCGTGGACTCATTTTGTAGACCAGGCTGGTCTCAAACTTACAGAGCTCCACCTGCCTCTGCCTCCCGAGTGCTGAGGTTAAAGGCGTGCGCTATCACGCCCGGCTAAGAGTTCCTAATCATCTACTGTTACAAATAACGACAGGAGGAAAACACCTGCGCATCACGTCACATGGGCAGGCAATCTCTAGGAACCCTCTGGAAGATGTGAGGCGTCAGCAGGCAGCTTGTGCTGACAACACAAGCTCGCCAGGGACAGTGCTGTGGCGTTCCCAAGGTCACCAGCGGCACACAAAGGCCTGACAGAAAGCCTCCCCACTTGCCTCAGCCCGGGGTCCAGACTCAGGTGCTGATGTCTCTATGGGGAGTCTGGGGAAGGGTGGGGTACCGAGCCGTTGAGCACACCCCATCCTGCTCACCGCCCCACGTGACCTCAGATGGGTGTAGTACAATACAGTGCTCCTGCTCTCTATTAGCCCCAAGGAAAACCTCAGACCTTCGTGCCTTCTGTGCTGTGGTCAGAGACTGCAGCGCAAAGCTTAGCTTTGACTCATCACCTCCACTGCCCCCGCCCACGGCTACCCCCCTCCTTCCCGAGACAGAGACATCAAGTCCACCTATCTCCCCTAAAGGGGGCTCTGACCTCATGCATGGCCTCCCCCACCCTCTTTGGCAATCTGTTCATCTTGACCCTGTCTTGCCCTTTCCTGTCGCATGGGCGCCTCACTCTGTTGCTTTCTCTGTCTCACAGTTCTTTGCTTTTACTTCCTTCTCTCTGCTCCTAATCAGAGGCGGGAAGAACATTCTACCTCAGCCCCCTCCTCGCAAAGGGAAACTGAAGTCCCCCAGCGGGGAGCCAAGGACACCCAGGGCACAGGGCAGTTAAGGCAGCTCAAAGCTCAAGCCTCCTGGCTGACCATTTCCCCGCCCCCAGACCCCCACCCCCACCTAACCCCCCACCCCACCCCAGCCCACATCAGGCTGCCCTCACAGAGTTCTGTCTGCCTCTGCCTCCTGAGTGCGGAGAATAAAGGTGTGGGTCACCACGCTCAGCCATGACCAAATCATGTTTGTTTGTTTGTTTTCCGAGACAGGGTTTCTCTGTGTAGCCTTGGCTGTCCCGGACTCGCTTTGTAGACCAGGCTGGCCTGGAACTCACTGCGATCCGCCTGTCTCTGCCTCCCGAGTGCTGGGATTAAAGGCGTGCACCTCCATGCCTGGCCTCTGACCAAATAATTTTAATTCCAATTCTGGACTCAGTTCTCATTCCACTATGCTCTTACAATGATCGTCAAACAGAGGTAGTTTTGCCTGTTATGCTTCCTTATAAACCTAAGCAAAAAAATGTCTGTAGGGGCCGGGCGTGGTGGCGCACGCCTTTAATCCCAGCACTCGGGAGGCAGAAGCAGGCGGATCGCTGTGAGTTCGAGGCCAGCCTGGTCTACAAAGCGAGTCCAGTACAGCCAAGGCTACACAGAGAGACCCTGTTTGAAAAACAAAACAAAACAAAAAAAACAACAACAACTAAAAATGTCTGTAGGCGCTGGGATCACCCAGGGCCTTGCTCGAGCTAGGCTGGTGAACTGTGGCCCTAGCCCATAGACGCATAATTAAAATAATTATGATTGTTGCTATGCTTTGACGATACTAACTTTATTGGTATCAATAGCCTCGTTAGGGGCTGGAGAGATGGCTCAGTGGTTAAGAGCACTGCCTGCCCTTCCAAAGGACCTGGGTTCAATTCCCAGCACCCACATGGCAGCTCACAACTGTCTGTAACTCCAAGATCTGACACCCTCACACCAATGCACATAAATTAAAATTAAATAAAATATTAAAAAATAAATAGCCTCAGTAGACCATGAATATGGTTGCGCCAAGCGGGAAGAATCCTGGGATAGCAGGCAGGGACAGACAGGAGATGCTGGGAGAAGCCCACACCGGCCTCGGCCCGTGGAAAGCACCCCTACCATCACGCTGGCTCTACCTCCTTCCCTCCCTCTGGCTCCACCAGGGAAACAAAGATGTACACAGCAGGGGGCTGTGACTGCAGAGGAGGACAGAATGGGGACCACAGGAACACAGAAAGAGGTTTGCAGCCTTTCTCAAGACCAGGCAGGGCACTGCAGAGTCCCTCGAGGTAGGGAAGAGTGGGCCAGGATGAGGGGAGTAGGTGGGTGGGCAGCCGCCCTGGTGGTACTCACAGGTGCTTAGGAACAGCCCTTCCTCTGGCGGTGGCGGTAGCAGCAGCCTTTGTGCACAGATCTAGAGGCTACAGAGGAGGAAGTGACACGCCCTGGGGTGGGGGACTCTCTCCGGGTGTCTGGTGGAAGGTGGAGCAGATAGGGGTGCGCTGGGTGAAGCGAGGACCTAGAAGGACTCCCATCTCCCGAGCAAGAACCTCCCTCATCAGTAAGTGGCGGGGGTCCCCCCCCGCCCCCCCCTGCCCATGCCCCCATCTCACCGGATGCAGAGACTGAGAGATGCTGGGAGAGTCAGGAGAGACCAACTTTGCAAAACATCACACAGGCGGTGGCAAGGGGCGGGGCTGTAATTGAAATCCAAGTCAGCCTCCCTCCAAAATCACTGATGTATCCGCTACCTCATAGAGCCAGGGGCCAGACAGGAAGGACCAACCATGAAGGAACACAGGACTGAAGAGGAGGGAGGTGAGGTTTCTGTTCCTTTGGAAAACCCAGGGACCGCTGTGTTGTGATGGCTTTAAAAACTACTTTTTTGTTTTGTTGTTTTCGAGACAGAGTTTGCCTGTCTTGGACTTGCTTTGTAGGCCAGGCTGGCCTCGAACTCACAGAGATCCACCTGCCTCTGCCCTGCCTGTGTTGGGATTAAAGGCGTGCGCCACCACACCTGGCAAAAAACTACATTCTGAGGCTGGAGAGATAGCTCAGAGGTTAAGAACACTGACTGTTGTTCCCAAGGTAGGTCCTGAGTTCAATTCCCAGCAACCACGTGGTGGCCTCTTCTGGCGTGCAGGTGCATATGTGGGGAGAGCAATGTATACACATATGTATACACAATAATAAAAAAATTAATCTTTAAAAAACAACAACAAAAAACCCACTACATTTTGTGCTATGTGACCATCTTGGTACCCAATCCCTGGAAGATAAGTTCCCAATAACCCTGACTTGGTGACCCTGTTACCCAGAAATATACAGCCAAGACCATTTACTTGATATGACATGACTGTTTTTTTGTTTTGTTTTGGCTTCTGTAACCTCCTTATGCAGACATTCAAGGACCACATAGAGGTCACCTTGACTCGTTGCTCTTGACAGAGCAAAACAGCTCTTGGCTTGCTGGTGCAGATACTCAAGGTCTTGTGGGGTTTTTTTTTCCTCCTTAAAAAAGAAAATCCTTTTTCTCGCCCCCTCTTTGAGCAGCAGGATCTAATTTGGCTCAGAGATTACTGTACTGCTAGCAGTATCAATAAATCTAGCTAATTATAATCTGGGTTGAATCTGAGGTCTTTCCCCAGAAGTCTCGAACTCCTAACAGTGCCACAGCTAAACTACTTGGACTCTGGAGCAAACCTGCCTAAGTTAATATCCTGGCTCTCTCGCCCTTAGCAGGAAGTAGTAAAACTCCTTAGCTGAACTCTTTAATCCAGCCGCTCACAACCTGTGGGTCAGGACCCCATAGGAGTTGAATGACCCTTCCACTGGGGGCACCCAAGACCATCGGAAATATCGGATATCTACGTTATGAGTCATAACACTGGCAAAATTAGTCATGAAGTAGCAACGAGAATAATTATATGGGGGGGGTCACCGCAACATGAGGAGCTGTGTTAAGGGGTCGCAGCGTTAGGAAGGTGGAGACCTTGCTATGGCTGCCTTTTCATCTGCATTCAGAAGAAGGAGATGATGGGCAATTGTTTAAGAGATGACCTGCCCAATAAGAGAACGGGGTCAGGTGGGGACGCAGCTCGGCGTCCCAGGCCCAGTCTCCGTCACTGAGAAGGGATAGAGAGGCAGTGTCAGCAGGAATGAGGAGTAAGAAGTGGAGGCTGGGGCTGGAGAGATGGCTCAGAGGTTAAGAGCACTGGCTGCTCTTCCAAAGGTCCTGAGTTCAATTCCCAGCAACCACATGGTGGCTCATGATCATCTCTAATGAGATCTGGTGCCCTCTTCTGGTGTGCAGGCGCACATGCAAGAAAATACTGTATAGTCAATAAATAAATAAATAAATCTTAAAAAAAAAAAAGTGAAGGCTTGAAGAGACACAGGGTCTAGGCAGTTGCCAAGTTGGAGAGAGAGTCACGGGGCTAAGTTTGGAGGTGACACTGGGGGTCCAGGTGCCAGGTGCAGGAGGAGTTGGGGCTGAGGCAGGACAAAGCCCCGTGGGAGAATGGGTTGGGTCGCCGGCCCACAGCTGACCTCTGAGAGAAATCCAGTTAGAAGTCCCTCCCGGAAGCAGCATTCAGAGTGAGCAAGGGCAAGTCCTGGAGGCTTCCTGCTGTAGTCACAGAGCGAAAGCATTCCTATCCCAAGTAGATGCTCCTGAAAGTGAACCTGCTGGAAGAGGCTGGAGGGACTCCTCTGCGCAGGCCTTAGCTGGCTCCAGGCTTCTGCCCTTCCCCCTCTGCCAACAGTTACCATGACAATGCCCTCTTTTACCCAGGCCCTGTGGTTTCCTCTAAATCTCCTTTCACTTTCTTCTTCTGCTTCTACCCCCCGCCCCCCCATCTTGCCTCCCCCTGCCCCATCCCCCCTCCTTCCCATGTGCTCAGGTCCCCAATGAAGACAGCCAGGGGAACAGTAGGCAAAGCTGTCCCAGTGCACAGTGGGAGGCTGACTGGGAAGCCACAGCGGGCAGTGGTCTCAAGGGCTGGGGCAAAGCTAAGGCCTGCAGGAGCCGGTGGCCATCAGGAGACAAAGTGATTGTAGGCCAGGGCATGATGGTGTGGTGGCGCATGCCTTTAAGGCCAGCACTTGGGAGGCAGAGGCAGGTGGGTCTCTGTGAGTTCGAGGCCAGTCTGGTCTACAAAGCGAGTCCAGGACACTCAGGACAGAGAGACCCTGTCTCAAAAAACTAGCTGGTGGCTGGGGGAAGCATTCACAGAGTCCAGGCAGCTCTCAGTCTCCCTTGCCCAATCGCACTGAACATGTTTTGTATTTTCTTTGCTCTCCTAAGAAAATGCCGCTGCCCGCTGCCCGCTGCCCGCTCCCTCTCCAGGTCAGCAGGTTACTTCCCTGACGTGGTGACTTGGCCTAGAAGGAAACCACAACCCACTGAGTTTCCATCACTTTATTTTGCAAAAATAGAAAACTCAGCAATATGCGATACAGCGCAGGGTGGGCGGGAGGGGGGATGTAAACAGAGGGGAGGGGACAGCACCCTGACCCCCCAGAGAAAAGGGGGAGCCTGCAGGAATCTTATTTGGCAGCTAAATACAAACTGGGAGCTTGGGGGGAAAAGAGGGGTCCCAGAGGCCCTGGGCTCCCCCTCCCAAGACCCCTGGAGGAAGGGGTCATTCCAGGGTGTAAACAAACGCTAATAAATAAATAGAGGTTTCCTCTGGGTCAGGGTGGGGTCAGCTAAGCAGCATCTTCCCTCCCTGGGGCCAAGCTGCTCTGGGGGAGGGGGGCAGAGGTCAAGGGTAGAAGGCACTAGGACAGGGATCCTTGGTCCCTCTGTAGTGTAGGATGGGTCCCTGCCTGACGGCTGAGATGGAGGCAAGAGGCCAAGGCACAAGTCAGGGCGAAGGGAGGGGGGCTTGTAAAATGGAGGGCCCAAGATGAGTGCTGTACCTCAGCAGAGGTCCGGGATGGGCTCACATTTCTCCCTTCACCCTCAGGCCTCACCCCAGAAATGCAGGGCCCAGCCTGCCCCTACCCCTGGCAGCGGGAGGACGGGCACAGAGGGCAGGTGTGCATGGCAGGTACATCACACAGCATTAGGCACCCAGGGTAGGGCACAGGGTGGGCTCAGCCCTCCTTGAGGGCCTCCCTTTTGGTCTCTAGTGTTCCTGTTTGCTCCCAGAGGCCCAAGCACCTGGCAGAGGAAGGGGCTGTGGAGAGAGGCAGGGCTTCCTCCTGCGTGGGGAGCCTGTGGCCCGAGTCTGAAAGGCAGTGCTGAGATTGTAGTCTAGACCCAGGCTCCCGCCTGCCTTCTCAGGCTCTTCTGGTAGGTGCAGCAGGTCCCCCAGTCAGAACAGGGCAGGGATGACCACAGGCACCCCAAAAACTTTGGCAAAACAACGAGCTCATTAACAGGGTGGGAGCGGGCAGGGCAGGTCCTCCCCCAGTCACTGGGCGCGTCTGGGAAATGTTTCAGTCTGCTGCCTGGAGCCCAGCCCCACGGTGGGGTAGGTCAGGGGCCCTGGTCAGGTTGGGGGCTTTGGCCCCCCTTTCCCTGGCTCCCGGGAGCCTCGTCCTCATTGGAAGCCTTGGGGTGGGGGCCAGGCTTCGAGGAGTCGTCCTCAAACATTTCCGGGTTCTCCAGCATCTCTCGGATCAAGGGGGGCATCGGGCCTGGAATCTCCATCTTCAAGGTTATGGCCCTCTCTGCGCCTACGGAGAGAAGCAGGGTTGGATTGGAAGGGCAGAACCGCCCGAAACCTCGACTCACAGGAACTTCCTGGTCAGACCTTGCCGCTCTCGGGTGCCTACGTCACCTTCTCCCTTCCTGGGGTTCCTGGAAGCCCCCCGCCCTGCCTAGAGCTTTACCTCGCTGCCTAGCTGTCTCTTTCAGGCTCTCTCTTCTTTGCTCCTGTTTTTTTTAGAGACAGGAGCCCAAGATAGCTTGGAACTCCATCAGCTAACCTGAAGCCTGCAGGCATCCTCGGCATCGTAGGTACCGGCCAAAGCATGCAGTTTCCGGTCTTTTCCTTTTTTAGATGGAGTCTTGCTATACTGCTCTGGCTGGCCTTGAACTTGTAGCAATCAATCCTTCCGCCTCTGACTCCTGTGTGCTAGGATTACAAGCATGTGCCACCATGGCCAACTTTCAGGGTATTTTTCCTTCTTAAAAGTTTTTTTTTTTTTTAATTTTATGTATACGTAGCCGGGTGTACTGGTGCATGCCTTTAATCCCAGCACTCGGGAGGCAGAGGCAAGTGGATCACTGTGAGTTCGAGGCCAGCCTGGTCTACAAAGCGAGTCCACGACAGCCAAGGCTACACAGAGAAACCCTGTCTTGAAAATCCAAAAAGAAAGAAAGAAAGAAATTTTAAAAAGGGGCTGGAGGGACGGCTCAGTGGTTAAGAGCACTGGCTGCTCTTCCAGAGGTCCTGAGTTCAATTCCCAGCAACCACACGGTGGCTCACAACCATCTATAATGTGATCTGTTCATATTGTACACATAATAAATAAATCTTTAAAAATAAAAAAATTTTAAAAAATTAAAAGAAAAAAATCATGCATGTGTCCTGTCTGCATGTCAATGTGCACACCGGAAGAGGGTACGGATCCCATCCGACTGGAGTTCTAGTCGGCTGTGAGTTGCTATATGGGAACTGAACTCAGAACCTCTGGAAGAAAAGCCAGTGCTCCAAACAGTTGACTCGTGCCTCCAGCCCCCATTGTGACTTTTCTTTTTTGGTTTTTGTGACAGGGTTTCTCTGTGTAGCTCTGGCTGGAACTCACCCAGGCTGGCCTTGAACTCCTAGAGATCCGTCTGCCTCTGCCTCCAGAGTACTGGGATTAAAGGCGTGCACCACCAAGTTACAAGAACTGTGATTATGGAGATGTCCAGGCTCGCCTTGAATTCATGAACTCAAAGTAATCCTCCTGCCTCATCCTCCCTAATGCTGACATGACAAGCACAAGCCACCCACCAGGTACTGTTCCACACCAGGCTCTCAACTTCCATCTCTAAGTACACTGTTAGTGCACTCACTAGTCCTTACAAGAAGCCTCTGAGGTAGGATTGAATTTAGCTGCCCCTCCCCACCTCCAGTTTCCAAACAGGAAAATAACTCATAAAAAGTCAAGGAGGAGGGAGCTGGAGAGAGGGCTCAGTGGTTAAAGAGCACTGTCTGCTCTTCCGAAGGACCTGGGTTCAATTCCCAACAACCCATGGCAGCTCTGTCTGTAATTACAGTTCTAATGCACATAAAATAAAATTAAATAAATTCTTTTTTTAAAAAAGGTCTGCGCTGGGTGTGGTGGCGCACACCTTTAATCCCAGCATTCAGGAGGCAGAGGCAGGAGGATCGCTGTTGAGTTCAACACCAGGCTGGTCTACCAAGCGCATCTAGGACAGCCAAAGCTACACAGAGAAACCCTGTCTAGAAAAACAAAAAAACAAAACTCAGAGGCTGGAGAGATGGCTCAGCAGTTAGGAGCACTAGCTGTTCTTGCAGAAGACCCGGGTTCCCTGGGTTCCAATCCCAGCACCCACACAGCAGCTCACGACTGTCTATAACTTCAGTTCCAAGGGATCTGAAATCCTCACATAGACAAAACACTGATGCACATAAAATAATAAATAAACACATCTTTAGAAAAAAAAAAGTCATGGAGGAATACCAGGTATAGTGTTGCACACCTTTAATCCCAGCACTAGGGAGATAGGTGGATCACTGTGAGTTTGAGGCCAGTCTGGTCTACAAAGCGAGTCCAGGACAGCCAAGGCTAACACAGAGAAACCCTGTCTCGAAAAACTAAAGTCAAGGGGCTGGAGAGATGGCTCAGTGGGTAAGAGCACTGACTGTTCTTCCAGAGGTCATGAGTTCAATTCACAGCAACCACACAGTGGCTCACACCATCTATAATGTGATCTGGTGCCTTCCTCTGGCCTGCAGATGTGCATGCAGGCAGAGCTCTGTAGACATAATAAATAAATAAATCTTTTTTTTTAAAAAAAAGGAGAGATGGCCTGGACTAGCTTGAGCTTCTCTGTAATAAAAGAAAAGAAAAAGAAAAAAGAAAAGAAAAGCCAAAGTCAAGAAGGGCCAGGATTGTCACTCAGCATGGAGCAGTTTGCTTAGCATATACAAAGCCTGGAGTTCTACCCCAGAAACATGGCCCCCCCACAGCAGACATGCCCCCCCCCACAGCAGCCAACCCAAAATCTCAACATACAATCAAGCTAGGCCTCCATGGAGGTCCCTGGGTTCTCGGTCTCTCTCCCTTCCTTCCTGAGCCTGCCCCCCTGTGTGACTCAGGAGACCTGCGGGCCTGGGTAGGGGAGAGGGCACCAGCTCATAACCAACCCTTAGTGCTGATGCCCCGGAGGTCGGTGATTTTCATAAGCATCCTCGGGAACATGTAGGGCTGGCTGGGTCTCCGTCGCCGGGCGTAGAGCCTCAGGGCCTCCAGCAGAGGCTCTTGCAGCTTATCCACCTTCTCAGGCTCCTCTAGGTCCATGCGGTCTGTCCAGGTACAATGGAAGGACACAGTGAGAGGTGGCTGACCCCTAACACACTCCAGACTGCCTCATCGGCTCCTTTACCACTGTCATTGAACCCTCTAGCCTGTGCTCCCTGATGGAAGGCCTGTACTTTTTTTTTTTTTTTGAGACAAGGTTTCTCTGTGTAGCCTCGGCTGTCCTGGACTCACTTTGTAGACCAGGCTGGCCTCGAACTCACAGCGATCCACCTGCCTCTGCCTCCCTGTACTTTCTACCCCTCACCAAGAACCATGCTCTGGCATACCACTCTTGCTAGATTCCTATCTCAATGCCGAGGCCAGGGCTTCTAAGTCTGCTGGACGTCACCACCTCCGTTTTTTCCCCCTTAGTTTTCTTTTTTTTTTTTTTTTTTAAGACAGGGTTTCTCTGTGTAGCCTTGCCTGTCCTGGACTCACTTTGTAGACCAGGCTGGCCTCGAACTCACAGTGATCCGCCTGCCTCTGCCTCCCACAGAGTGCTGGGATTAAAGGTGTGCGCCACCATGCCCAGCTTCCTCCTTAGTTTTCTTAGCCAGCAAGGCTATACGTGATCTGGGATGGCTGTAGGACCTGGTCAGTGACAACAATTCCAAGGGGAGAGGCCCTCGAGCTCCCGTGTGGTGGGACAAGGGAGCCCAGGCAGACACCAGGGGGCGCTCCCGCACCTCCACAGATGAGGCAGATGGCGCTGAGCAGCCCTGTCTCCGTGTCATCCATCTCCAGGGGCAGGAGCTGCCCAGCAAAGGCAAAGACGAGGTCTGTGAGGGGCCCGAAGCCGGCGTTGTGCATCTGGGTCCGGTTCAGGGTCAGCCCATCCGAGAACGTCATGGTGTCTTGTTCTGGGGTGTACCTGGTACAGATCCGCAGCATCTGGGGGGTGGGGGCAGGGACGTCGGTTAGTGCTGCCCCCCCCCACAGGGGGAGGAAGGGTTCCAAGGGTGTGAGAACTCTTGAGATTGGAAAGAGGGGGCTGGGCACACCAGAAGGCAAAGGAGAGGGAGAGGAGAAGGCTGGAGGGCAGGGTGGCAGCAGGAAAGAGTCAAATTGGTCCAGAACTCATAGGCCTGACTCACCAAGATGTCCAGGCAGGCAGCCTTGAGCAGAGTGATCTGATCGGCAATGCTGAGCCCTGTAAAACCAGGCAGCCGCTTAGCAAACTCCACGATCTTGATGATGCACTTGGTGGCCAGCTCGCTGAACTTGTCCCACAGCCCCAGGTCCAGCTGTACCCGGTGGTCCGCACTGGAGTTCTGCAGGAGAGGAAGGTTACGTTAGAACACGGAGCACCGCCCCCCACCCACTGCAGGCACCCGCAGGGGACCCCCTACCCAGGCCCTGCCCATCCTCACCGTGGTGTACTTGCCCAGCTGGCAGAGCGAGGGGAACGTCTCCTGGTGGGCTTTGCTGACCTTGGTGATGAGCTCCTCTAACTGCGGGCTCAGCTCGTAGCTGTCTGGCGAGCCTTCTTCTTTCACCTCTTTTTTCTTCTTGTTCCGGTCGTTCCTTACAGCTGGGGGGGGAGCGGAGGCAAAGGGAGAAAGATTGGGGCCCTCAGAGTCCCCTTTTTGGACTGTCCTCTCACCTTAACGTGCTCACCTCTCACTGAGGATATACATATTTATACATATTTATTCCGGGGAGCCCCACTGAGTGCCTTGGTTCCCCTCTCTGCTACAAAGCCCCTATTTCCAGGCTGGTTTGCCCAGGTCCCACCCAGAGGCTTCAGCCGTGCTCCCTCCCCAGGCCAGGCCAATTCGGAGGCTCCATCCTGCCCTTCCGGTTGCCCTGCAGGAGCTGGGGGCTGGGGGGGGGGCAGGATATGCAGGCAGGATATCCACTTATAGCCTTGGCAGCACAATGGTGTTGGGGGGGGGGATGGGAAGGAGGGGCCATCCCAGAGCCTCCCGGGGTCTGTCCTGTGAAAGAACAGGAGCAGCGGGAAGGGACCGGCCCAGCCCCCCTGCCCCGCCAAACAGAAGAGAGAGAAACTTCTAGTGGCAGGTTTCGGAAGACAGGCCCAGAGAGGGGCGGATGGCAGAAGGTCTGGGAGAGGGCAGCTGTCCCAGGGGAGGCTGGACAGCCACAGGACACGCGCAGGGTTGGAGAGGCCGGGAGAGAGAACATACCTTCCTTGGACATGCCCACTTCAAAACACTTTTGCAGCCGGCAGTACTGGCATCGGTTCCTGGTCACCTTGTTGATGATGCAGTTTTTGTCACGGTGACAGGTATACACCATGTTTTTCTGGATACTGCGCCTGAAGAAGCCCTGAATTTGGGAGCAGGAGGACTGTCACTCAGTTAACTGTCTGTGCCCAAGCAGTCCCTGGTCCCACACAGGCAAAACACATGTGAACACAACACCTGGGTCCAGCATCTTTCAAAAAACGTATTTTTTTTTGTTTTGTTTTGTTTTGTTTTGTTTTTTGTCTTCGAGACAGGGGTTGTTTGTGTAGCCCTGGTGGTCCTGCACTCTCTTTGTAGACCAGGCTGGCCTCGAACCCATAGAGATTCACCTGCCTCTGCCTCCTGAGTGCTGGGATTAAAGGCATGTGCCACCACGCCCGGCTCCTAAAATATTTTTTTAATCTATCTGTTTATTTTTGGGGTTTTTTTTTCTTTCCTTTTCCTCTCTTTGCTTTTTAGAGACAGGGTTTCTCCGTGTATGAGACTCACAGAGATCCTCCTGCCTCAGCTGCCCAGAGTGCTGGGATTAAAAGCGTGTGCCAGTACGCGAGCATTATTTTTCATTTTTTCAAGACAGAGTTTCTTTTGTGGCCCTGGCTGTCCTGGACCGGGCTCTGTAGAACATGGTGGCTTCGAACTCCCTGCAGAGATCTCCCTGCCCCTGCCTCTTTACCACCGCTGCCATACCATGCCACGCCCCCACCCCCACCCAGCTGACATCAGCGGGTCGCTTTGATGTGTTGCTGAGGTTTCATGTATGCTAAGCAAGCATCCCATCTCCCTGAGGTAACTCTGAGTCCTCACCCACCCTCTGTTGGGACTCGGCTTCAGTGGGCCTACCTGTGATGTCATCGCTTTCCCGCCACAGGGGGCGTGGCCCTGCCCGGGGGCGTGGCCCTGCCCAGGGCGTATAAAAGAACAGACCCTCCAGGCGGTCTCTCTCCTATATTCTCTCTCTTCTTACTCTTCCTGTCTCTGTCTCTCTCTGGGGTACCCCTTCCCCCCTTTCCTTCTCCCTCCATGTTCATTTAATAAACCTCAAATAACACAATACGCGGTGCCTTGTATCTCTCATTGTCTTTCTTTGTTTATCAAGACAGGGTTTCTCTGTGTAGCCTTGGCTGTCCTGGACTCGCTTTGTAGACCAGGCTGGCCTTGAACTCACAGCGATCCGCCTGCCTCTGCCTCCCGAGTGCTGGGATTAAAGGCGTGCGCCACCATGCCTGGCATGCATCTCTCATTATCTTATTTTCATACATAAAAACCCTCCCCACCACATACACACCTTGCAGCCCTCACATGAGCTGACCCCGTAGTGGTAGCCGGAAGACTTGTCATTGCATACAAAACATGGCTTATAGACCCGAGGCGGTGGAGGTGGTGAGGGGGAGCTGGGCACCATCTCCTCTGAACTGGTGCTCTGTGTCTCCACGGCTGCAGGGGGGGGAGGGTGGGGGAGAGAAGTCAGCAGAATCCTCCTCACCTCATGGCCATGCCGGTGACAGCTGCCATCACCACTGCTCATAAGCCCTTAGCAGGTACTCACCAGGGAGCAGGGACAGCCACTGTCATTCCTTGTAGCTGGTTGAGATTTCAGGGCCACCACCACCACCACCCCGCTCACCCCATGACAACTTTCCTACACTAATGCTCGATTCTCCAAATTCCGGACCAGAGCCAACCTGGATATTAACTTCTCTGACTCTCTCTGCTTCTGCTTCCTAGTCGTAAAGTTGAAGGGCGGAGGGAGGCTGGAGGGGATGGCTCAGTGGGTAAGAGCACTGGCTGCTCTTCTAGAGGACCAGGGTTCAATTCCCAGCACCTATATGGTGGTTTCCAACCACGTATAACCACTCCAGTTGCGGGGCGGTGTCCAATTCCCTCTCTGGCCTCTGTGGGCAACAGGCACACACATGGTACACAGAAATACTTAACAGGCAAAGCGCTCATACTCATTAAAAAAGAAAAGTGTAGAGTGGAAGGCTTAGGGTACACTCTGGTTACCCACCATCCTCAGCCTGTGGGAGCAACGGGGGGTGGGGTGGGGAGAGAAAGGGGCAGCAGGTGTGGAGGCAAACGGGGCAGTTACAGGCCACCTACAGCTGGCACCTGGCTAAATGACTTAATTCTTTTAAATTCACTCCTGAAGAAAAGCCCCCAGGTCAGAAGGGAAACTTTACTCCTCGCTGGGTGACTGGCTCTATTTCCTACTTCCATCTGCCAGGGGAAGCCAAGGCTCTGAGCAGAGCTATGCGGCCTTCAGTGAGAGATGCCTGAGGGAGACAGGCATTATTTGCTCAGATCCTTAGGCCTAGGAGCAGTTTGGGGTGTAGCAGAGCGTCAGGTGACACTGGGTAAACAGAGCCGAGGGGGAAGGGAGCGATCCCAGTCTTCACTCCTCAGCTGCCTCAGAAAACAGCCATTGTGGTTCAGGAGTCCCGGCCTAAGCCCAGAGCAGGGGGAGCCCACACTTTATGCAGGAGACTGCTGGGTACATTGCCACAGGCCATCATGGCGCTCGTCCTCAGAGGCTCAGGACATCTTAAGAGTGTCCAGCCTGCAGGACCTGCTTGCTGCCCACGTTTGGAAGGGACCTGAGGAAATCCTGAAGACCCTCAGTGTCCTTGAACCCACCACCTCCTCCTGTATGCATGCTTCCTCCAACCCTGTGTAGCCCCACCTGGTCACAAGTGCATCCAACCCAAGGCCGAGAGTGAGAGCAGAGAGAAGTACCCCAAAAGCCTGGGGTTCCAGACCAGCTCCACCCACCCCACCCCCTCATGCTCAATCAGCATAAGAATCCTGCTGGAGTTGATCCCCCCCCAAAGGAGTGGGGGCAGGGGTGCTGGGAGTTTATTCAAAAATGGGGGGGTGGGGCTGCCTGACTGTAGGTGCTGGGAGGCGCAGGACTAGAATGCCTTTCGGGTCCTCACTTTCAGGACGTCCCGGGGTCCCCTGGATGTGCGCCTTGACAACAGGCCTGCTAGTGGGGTGGCGCTCACCCCGGTGCTGACGCCCTCCCTACCCACAGAGAGCTGCCCCGTTTCCTCATTTCCTCTCTTGCGAAAGGCCTGGGTGCGGTCAGGCTGGCATGGGGCAGCACCAGCCAATTATAAGACGGCAGGCCCTGAGATCCTGCCCTTGGGCAGCCTTTCCCATCTTAGTGGCACTGTCACCCACTCTCCACACCCCTCCGGCACATCTCCGCCCGCCCCCTGTATCCTAAAGTGCAATCCGATGGCTCTGAGGTCACCGTGGGTGGAGGGGGCTGAAACGCTAACTGGGTCTTCCCTGGGCTCACCGGGCGGATTCCCCCCCCCCTTCAACTCTAAGCTGAGACCTCTCTGCACTAAGGAGGCTGCTCCTAGGCTAGGCAGGGGCCCCTGCTGAGGAGGAGGGGTGGGCTCTGGGGTTTTCTCCTTTTAAAGCCCAAATTGCTGAAATTGAGGAAATTCCTGGCCAGGCTGAGCGGAGCTTCAAACAAACTCTTTATAACCGGCTGTAAACGCTCCCAGCTGCGAGGCCCAGAGCTGGAGCTGCCTGGTCTCCCAACCCAGCACACATCTCTCCTGGAAGACACACATCACACAGACACAAAAGCAGGCCGACCTTCAGTGGGCTCCTAAGGCCTGGGCCAGACATTTAAGCAAAGGAACTCACAGGCCTGAAACTACACTTACTCCGCATAGGATGACCAGGCTGACTCCCAACGCCCTACAGTGGGCTACAGGTTCACAAGCCAACAGCTCTACCTCTAAACACCACAGTCGGGCCAGCAAAACACCAAAGTCTCCAACCAGGTACCACCAGCACACCGTTGTGCTTAAACCTTAAACCAGTCTCCCTCTGAGAGCGTGGGGCAAGGCCTGCTGTTGGTTCTGTGTGCCCATTACTGGCCAGACCTACTGGCTCAAACTGAAATGCAAAAAACATTGGGCTACCAACCCCAAAAGGTCTCCAGAAGTCTAAATAAGAATATGGTCCCTGCCCAGAATCCCTGTGGCCAAAGTCCCCACCACCAAGACATTTCTACCTCAAAGGCCAACCAGTGTGCCGAATAAGTCCCCACTATACTGGGCACGACAACGTTAAGAATTCATAGGAATCTGGTGCCAACGTATTAGCTCCCCGTTTTTCCGCCCTTTAAACGGCACACTTCAGCCTCATCCCACCCAACCCCACAGCACTGCCTCCTGTTTGCTTGCGGCCTCCCTCTTCCACTCTTCCAGTTGTTAAAGCTGAGTGGCTCTGCCCTGGAACCAAAAAAAAAAAAAAAAAAAAAAAATCTGAACTTGTAAACAGCGAAGCGGAGTGCCAAGGAGCGAGGCGCGTTGGCGGGGGCTCAGTGACCTGGCGTGCGCACTCCCCCTGCGCCAGCCACCCCGCCCGACGCCTGCCCCTTCCCTGCTTGCCCCTGAGCCTAGGTCTGCAGTCAGCCCTACCGGGGCTGCCGGCGCAGTGCCAGCCCCAAGCCCTAGCAAATCTGCGAGGTGTTCCAGGCTCCCCTCCCAGCCCTTTCCCTGCCCACCCCCGCCAGGCACTGTGGCCCAGGCTTCAAAAGCCCCTTCTCATCTGGACTTTATTTTTACTACCGCTCAGTTCCCCAGCTTTTTATTACGGCTCTGAAAAGGGGTTTCAGGGCCCCATGCCTGGCATCTCCCATTACGGAGAGGGGGGGAGATGGATATTTGGGGGGGCCTTAACGATTGTTGTCCCTTAGAGGCTGTCACTTCCAGACCACCACTGCATACACTTGGCTTTACACTTTTCGCTTCCTGCTGGAGCCGTGGGCGGGGGTGGGGTGGGAGAGTCATCTGTCAAGACAACCGAAGACATACACACACTTCCAGCTTTTTGTTTGTTTTTAATGACGACGAACACAGAACCCAGCCTTCTCACTCTTCGGTGCACATCCCCTAGCACCCCACACAGGATGCGCTCTAGAACACAGCACTTTCCAAAAAAAAACACAAAAAAACAAAAACAAAAAAAAACCGCCCCCGCAGCCCCGCAAGGCACACGCCCTCCCGGCCTCACGCCACAAACATCCCCACACTGGGCCACGTACATCTGCCAACAGAGGTGGAGGGTGACAGTGGGTAGAGAGACCCCCCCCCCACTCCACACCCGCATCTCCTAGGCAAAGGTCTGCACAAGCAAGGGGTTCACACGCTCCGCAATTTTTTTCTTTCCCCAATGCTCCCAACTTTTCGCTTGGACTTTGCAAACGCCACTCAAGAGTGCTGGGTGCCATATACCTCCGAGACTAAGGACCTTCCGACACACTAGCAGCATTCATCGGTCCCCCTCTCCCAGGACTCTGGAGTGGCATCAACCAAAGTCCTTGCTAAACACCCACCATAAAAACCACATACACTCCAAACACTACAGCGCGCCCGCACGCACACGCGAAAGAGATGGACTCTGAGGCCCTCACTAGTTTAAAGGGCCAGTACCTCACACAGAAAGGACCAAACACCCTTTCGCACCCCGGTTTCAAACTTTAAAACACGGAAAGACTAAGCACCAACCTCTCGCACGCCCAATACCCGATCCCTGAGCTCGAATACCTACATTGTAGACTGGCAGGTTGCGCCCAGGCAAAAGACTCAAGTCCGGCGAAACAGGAGCTGCCAGCGGCTCTGCGTAGCAAGCCGGCCCCGGGCCCGGCCGCCCCATACAGCCGTCGCGGACCCGGGGCAAACGATTCCATGCAGTCGTACATCGCGACCCGGCTTGGAGAGAAACTGGGTGCTAGAACACCAAGGACCCGCAGCCCATTTCCCCCCTCCTCCCCCCGCAGCGCCCCGCTCCTGGAGGAGGGGAGGGAGGGGGAGGGCTAGCATAGGGCGCTGAGATGCATGGGGGGTAAGGGGTGGGCGGGGAAGGGGGGGATCCCCTGCAAGGGAAAGGGACTGGGCGGGGCGCGAAGGAGAAGCTGCTGCTTCTGCCTCCCTCTGGCTGGCTCACTTAGGGTGCCTGGGCAGCTAGCACTGTGGGGACCTTTTGTAAAAGCAGAGCTTGGAGGGATGGAGGTGGGGCCTAGAGAGCGAAGGGGGCCGGGCACCCAGATGAGCGCACACACACACACACACACACACACACACACACACACACACACACGTCTCCACGCTGCGCGGCGCGCGCGCTTGCCTAGACACACACATCTGTGCGTGCATTTATCTTGGCCGGCGCCACAAATTTGCAAATGTGCAAATAGCGCACACGCGTATCTGCACACACATAAACTCATAAGTGCAAGAATGTGCGCAAACACACCTGGCTAAGGAAAATGCTTGCTACCAAGGCTCTGTCCACAGCCTGGAGGTTTTGCACGCGTTTGCACTTAGGCGCGTGCCCAGGTCGGGATTTGGGGGGCGGGGGAAGGAGTGGAGGAACCAAACGTACGCATTTCCTTCCACAGCGTCTTCTCCCCACCCCACCCCACCCCCCTCCAACCCTTTCTTCAGCTTACAAGTCAACACAAGCAAGGGTGTTAAGGATGACTGCGTAGAGGGGGAGCCCTGAGGTGCCTCGCGCGCCGCAGCTCCCGGGAGCCCGAGGACCTGCCTTACCTCCACCACGCACCCCACCCCACCCCCGCCCCCCCATTCCCAGGCCCGGCTCCGCCTCCTCCCTTCGCTTGCGCGCGCGCGCGCGCGCGCCCTCGCGCTTGCGATCCGGCGCCGAACGCTGCATTCCTGCGGCTCAGCGCGCGCGGCCGCCTCCTTCCTTCCCGTCCTTCCCACCCCCGGTTCCTAGGGCCGGAGCGCGCTCCCGCGGTGAACTCTCCGGGAACCCCCCTCGGGGCGGGTGGCCGGGCGCGCTCACCTCCTCCTGACCCAGCCCCGCCCCACCCCGCCCAGGCGGTCGCCAGCTCCGCAGCGGAGTGTCCCCCCCCACCCCACCCCCGCCCGCCCCCTCCAGCGCTGCGCAGCCTACCCCTCCTAGCTCCGGCTATCCTTCCTCAGCCGAGGGCTGGGCCGCCTCCTTCCAAGTCCCCAAAGCTCTACCCGGCGACTGACACTCCCAAAGTGCCCTCTCCCAGAACCTGACTCCAGAGCACAAAACTACCCCTAAACTGTCCCTACAGTCCCAAACTGGTGCCTCCCAGGGACAGCTGCCGCTCCCCCCGTCACCCCCCCCCACCCTTCCAGCAACTGCCCCGCTGGTCATTGACTGCCCAGGGTCACTTATACCCCCGCCATAGGAAATGCCGCCCCTCCCTCGGTGCCACCCCAAGTGCCCCCCCTCGGGGGGGGCGCGCCCTCGCCAGCAGGAGAGGGTGGGGGCCGGCCACGTCATAAGTTTGCCCTTGCCCGGCCGCGTCGAATCGGGGGACCCTGGCCCTGGGACAGCGCCAGCGGCAGCGGCGACTCCCGGAAACCGCCCCCTCCCCCGCGCCCCGCCGCCCGCCCGCCCGGCCCAGCCGGCTCTGTCAGCGCCGCTCACACGGAGAGCGCCCGAGAGCGGGAGCAGCGCCCGGCTGGCCAGACCCCTTCCCCCGCCCGGCGGCTGTGGCTGAGCCAGGGCGGGGCGCACTTTTCTAAGAATCTGCTGTACCGAGTCGGGGTCGCACTGGGGTGCTGAGAGAGTGGGGCGCCTGCTGGAAGAATAAAAATATCAGGAAGGGGTGCCAGAGTAGGCAGAGAAGGCGGGAGCGGGGGAGGGGAGCGGGAGGCTGCCAGGGACTCCGGGTGGGGAGGGTGGGGGGGTGGGCAGGGCTGGGGAGGAGGGCCTAAAAATGCGGATGGCGACGGTGGGCTGGGGTGGACCAGCAAACTGGGAGCGTGCAGCAGGAACGAAGAAGGAGACAAGCTCTTTCCAGCCTAGAGTGAACTTTCCCCTTCAAGACCAAACCCCAGCGCTCCATGTCTGAGGCCAAACTGCAACCCTCCCACCCCCCAACAAACAAACAAAATGCAGAGAAGGAGGACTGAGTGCTTGAATTGGAATAGAGCCAGTAGGGGGGAAAAGTAAAAAAAAAAAAAAAAGAAGAAGAGTAGCCCCCCAAAAAATAACAAGGAGAACAGGGCCTGGACTAGTCAACCCCAGGCTCGTAAGTCCCCCCTTCCCCCTCCAAAATCTGAAAGGTCCCAATTAAGTCGGGCCTGCCTGGTTGGTAATTAGAACCAGAAGTGGCCAGGCCACAGGGAGGGGGTTGGGAAGAGGGCACAAGAGTGGGGGGAGGGCTCCAGGAAGCTATGGGTTCTCAAAAGCCCCCCCTTTCTCTTCACCAGATGCACCCCAGTCCTCACCACCCCATCTGTGCTCACTACAAGGATAGGGGCCTAAGGACCATGCATGAGGGTGTCAGGCCAACCAACCCCTGCACCAACCCCAGCTCCTGTTCAAGACACAGTACAGCCTTGTACTGAAAGCAAAATGGGGGGACCCTGTCCCCCTCTTTTCCCCAAAGCACCCCCCACCCCATCCCAAGAGCCCTTATTGCAGCAATTAGACCCATTAGCCTAGCATTTCATGGGAACCAGATGTTCCCCGCCAGCCTTAGTGGGGGCATGAAGGGGGGGCTGGTGCCTGACTCACCCCCTTCCCTATGACCCCCACCGCCAGGGTGCACACCCCCCCCCCAGCTAGATCCTAGCAAAGCTAAGGTCCCAGGGGCAAAGAATGTGCCCCTCCCCACCCCCACTAAGACATCCAATAACACCCAAGCGTCCAGCCTGGTCACCCCTCAGAGCTCTACCAGTCTCTGGCAAAGAGTGAGTTTGGCCTGAGCTAGGTTGGGGTGTTGGGGGGAGCAGGACAACTAAGCCTTCTCGCTCCCCGTCTTGACACCTCTAAATGAGGTTTTGAGGGTCAGTGGCTTGGAATCCTTTTCCCTCAATACCTCTCCTTTACTTCCAAAAACCTCACCCTTAAAAACTGAACGGGATGTCTCAACTAGAGCAGGCCCCGCCCAAGAGGGTTAAGTCCTAAAGGACCCGTCCCACCTGAGGAGGGCGGGGAGGGGTCTCGCGAAGAGAAGGAGGGAGTAGCAGAGGGAGGTGTGAAGGAGAGGGTGAGGCCCAAAGCAAGGATGTAAGGAGCTCTTCTTAGCAGGATGGGGGCTGGGGCAGGGTAGGGGGCCAGAAGGGGGGGGGGGTGCCGCCTGGGCCCCAGCAGCGGCGGCAAGCTCGGCTCCCCCCGCCAGAGAGGTTTCCTGTTGCAATCAAAGCCCCGTTTGTGTCAGCCTGGAGCTGGAGTTGGAGCCCGGAGGAGGAGAGACTGGGAGGGGAGGGGAAAGAGGCAGGCAGCCACGGTTTTTTTTTTTTCCTGGAGGAGACCGAGCTGCCGCCTTTGCCACGCTCAACTACCATAGCTTCCCTTGCTTCTTTCTCCCGGTGCCTGGGCCCCTCACTGGGTCTGCTCCTCTATGTCCACCCCTCTGGTGTAGCTCTGGGCATCTCCAGCTTAAGAAAGCCTGCTTTCTCCTTGTCCCAGCCTGCAAGGTGGAGCTGGGGTTCCCTGGCCCTCAGACGCCTGGCCCCACGGCCGTGGCAGTTATTACCAACACCAGAGTACTTGGAGGACAAATAGGGCCAAGTCCTCAGACCACAGTTTCCCTCCCCTGACGGCACACTCCGTCTGTCCCTGTAGCCTCGAAAAGCAAATACACTACACACCAGTGTTCCTGAGAGAGATATACAGACACCTGGCCTCTCATTCACGAGCATGCATGCATGCATGTACGCGTGCACACAGGTGCGCATGCGCACACTCCCCTCTTTTTTTTTTTTCACACACACAGGTCTATGCTTGCCTAGCTCAGCAGCACACACTAGCCTAACCTCTCCCCTCCTCCACAACAGGGTTCTAAGATGCCTGCCTCACCCACTGAGGCCCCAGGAGAGCCCGAAGCAAGGCTTCTCAACAAGGATATTCCCAAGGTGCCAGGGGCTGACTCTCCAATAAGATCCAAAAGGCCAGGGCTGGAGAGATGGCTCAGAGGTTAAGAGCACTGGCTGCTCTTCCAAAGGTCCTGAGTTCACACGGCACCCACACGGTGGCTCACAACCATCTATAATGAGATCTCCTGGTCTGCAGGTGTACATGCAGGCCGAGCACTGTATACACCAGCCTCCAAGGAGAAGAAGCTCCAGGCAGGGCCCTTTCTAATCCTACATGAGAAAGAGAATACACTGAATCACAGAATGTAACGAGAGACAGAAACTCAAGGTGAGTCTAGGCGTGGCATCCAATTTAAGACTCTGATCCACTCCTCCTATTTATGATCGCCACAGCCAAAAGGAGACAGCAGATCAAAGAAAATAGAGCTGCGGCTCTGCTCCTCTGGTCTCCCCATCAAGTGTGGTTCCCTAAATCCAGGACCTCTTCCTCCCTCTGCAGTACCACTAGCTGCTGGGCGCCCCACCGTAAGCACACTGTCTGGGACCCAAGCCTTCTGCTCCTCCCTACCCCACCTGCCACCTCCCTGCCTGGGCCTGTCCCTCCGCGCTAGCCTGCCTAGCCGCACCGCGCCCTTCCACAGCTGCCTTCTCTCCCTCGCTGGCTTTGAGGATGGAGCTAAACCTGACACTTCCCCTACCTTGACCTCACTTTGAACCCTGACCTCCATCTCTGTGTCTCTAGGATTCAGGGGTGGGTACCAGGAGACTCTCCCAGCACTCTTCCTACTGCTGCCACTGCCTTTCTCTTCTTTCTTTCCCACTGGCAGCTCCTTTTAGTCACCTCCCACAGAACCTGGGGAAATCAAGTCCCCGGAGATTACGTTGTATGGTTCTCTGCAAGACATGCATTTGCTGGAGACGAGGCTCAATCCCACTGCCTGGCACAGGGCAACTTCGTGGAATGACACAGAGGAAGGAGTCTAACATGCCACATGGTCACCTCTGCCCAACTATAGCCACACCAAGGCCAATCCCAGCCGAAGGTGAACAGACCTACTAAATACCTCCCGGTTCCCCAACACTGAAGTTCTGCACATGAGCTGTCTCGCCAATGCTGCTGCAGACATACAAACTGCACGTGGTCTGGGAGACAGACACCACCTCCACATAAGCACACTCTTTCCAATAGAGCTGCCAGCCCAGCCTAGTCACCCCTATATACGCGACGGCCTCCAGGGGTCACCCCTTGGCCTGCAAAGGCCTTCCTTTGCTTTCGCTGAGCACCACAGCTTTATCTAGCTGTTGTTGTTGTTGTTGTTTGAGTCAGGGTTTCTCTGTGCAGATCCGGATGGTCTTGAACTCAGAGATCCCTGCCTCTGCCTCCTGAGTGCTGGAATTAAAGGTGCATACCACCATGCTAAAGAATGTATCTTAGGGGGCTGAAGAGATGGCTCAGTGGCTAAGTCTGCTCTTCGAAAGGACCCGGGTTCAATTCCCAGCACCCACATGGCAACTCACAACTGTCTGTAACTCCAAGATCTGAAATCCTCACACCAATGCACATAAATTAAAATTAAATAAAAACTATTTAAAAAAAAAAAAAAGAATGTATCTTAGGCACAGGGCATGGTAGGGCGCGCCTGTAATACCAGCACTCAGGGAGGCAGAGGCAGGCGAGTTCGCTGCGAGTTCGAGGCCAGCCTTGTCTACAAAGCGAGTCCAAGGACAACCAAGGCTACACAGAGAGACCCTGTCTCAAAAAAACCAAAATAAGTAAAATAAATAAATAAATAAAAGGAATGTATCTTAGGCGCCGGGCATGGTAGGGCGCGCCTGTAATACTAGCACTCAGGGAGGCAGAGGCAAGCGAGTTCGCTGCGAGTTCGAGGACAGCCAAGGCTACACAGAAAAAAAACTCTGTCCTCGGGAAAACAAAAACAAGCAAAATATTGTATCTTTACCTTTTTTGTCTTTTTTTCTGTCTCTGTTTCACTCCTCCAGGTAAAGCTCTTATTTCACCTGCTTGCTGTGACCTTATACACACAGACCCCCTGAGCCAATGCTCCCCCACACCTGCAATCCACTCCCTGCCTGTGAAACAATCACCAAAGTGATCAAAGAGGGGTCCCAGAGTGAGAAAGGAGGCTGGGGGGGGGCAGGGGGGGCGGTGCTGTCAGCATTCAAAGGCTTTGCCTAAAGGACTGCAGGCCTGAGGGACAAGTAGGGATCTGCACAGAGCGCGGGCACTGTTCCAGACCTGGAGGGCGGGGAGGGGTCCAGAACCCCCAGCTCGGGAGGCAGAGTGCACGGCTGCCTGCCCTTGCACTGATCTAGACCTTTTTGTTAACCAAGAGCCATCTCTTAGGCACCAGGCTATTTCTGTCCTCCTCAGAACGTCCCCAGCCCTGCACATCTCTAGGCACCTGGCGTAAGTTTTCTTCCTACTTGCAGCCTTAGAACTGCCATCTCTCCTGTCCATCCCGAGCCAGCTGGCTGACTGTTTCACTACTCAGATTCTCTAAGCCCCCAGCCCCACCTTCCCTACAGACTGCGTCCAGCCTTGAAAAACACCAGACTTCACATGAGCGAGAGCAGTGTTCCCTTCTGCTGGCTGAGTGTGACCCAGGAGGCAGTTTTAGGGCCACCACTTTGAGATCCTATTTGAGCAGAACTCGCATTCACAGGGACCACCCGCCAAAGACATCCAGCTCCACCTCCCCACACCCCCTTCTCCCATACGCCATTTCCTGCCCACCTTTCCAACAAGGGTGACCCGTTTCCTGTGCTGTCCCCTACCCATGGGCCCTCCTTCCACAAGACACCCCCCCTGCCCCCAGACTCACAGAGAGAGGCCATCTCCTTGGGGAGGTCAGGTTGGCCCAGGCCCCGGAAGCTAGGGCTCAGCATTTCAAACGGCGGAGACCCTCTGAGCGCACCACCAGGAAAGGCAAACGGGAAGCCCGCTCCTGGGTAACCAGATCCAGGCCCTAGGGCACCAGCCGCGAAGAGTCGCTCCTTATTGGTGGCCATGGCAGCTGCCGTGTGGGAATCGCTCGGGATCTGCGGTGGGCGGGGGTGGTCTTCAGCTGCAGCCCCCGCCCATACCCACCGCCCTGGCCTGGGAGGCTCCGTGCCCACCCTGCCTGGCCTCCAAGGGTCCTAGGAAGAAATAAAGGAAAAGGAAAGGTGAGACAGCAGTTACTCTAGGCCCCAAGGTCACGACCTTCCTTCGGCTGGTCCTATTATCCTGGCTTGGGCATTTGCCGTTTCCTAGTGTGGGCAGGGCAGAAAGTTGTACAGATTCAGCTGGGCGTGGCGGCACGCGCCTGTAATCCCAGCACTCAGGAGGCATTGGCAGGAGACAGATCAGTGTGAGTTCGAGGCCAGCCTGGTCTACAAAGGGAGTGCAGGGCAGCTAATATAACACAGAAAAACCTGTCTCAAAAAACTAAAAAAAAAAAAGGGCTGGAGAGACGGCTCAGAGGTTAAGAGCACTGGCTGCTCTTCCAAAGGTCCTGAGTTCAATTCCCAGCAACCACATGGTGGCTCATACTCATCTATTTGAGATCTGGTGCCCTCTTCTGGTGTGCAGGTGTACATGCAGGCAAGAACACTATACATAATAAATAAATCTTTTTTAAAAACTAAAAAAAAAAAGTACAGATTCTAAGCAATTCTTCAATTTAGCTTCAGGGAAGGGTAAACTGAGGCTCTGAGATGCTGTGAGTTAACGGTTTGACAGAGAGACCCCTGAGCAGAAACATCATAACTAGACATCTGGTTTTAGTGTTGTTTGGTTTTTTGTTTGGTTTTGCTTCTTGGTTTTTCTAGACAGGGTTTCTCTGTGTCGCCCTGGCTGTCCTGGACGCACTTTGTAGACCAGGTTGGCCTCGAACTCACGCCTGCCTCTGCCTCCCGAGTGCTAGGATTAAAGGCATGCACCACCACTGCCTGGCTAGACATCTGTTTTAACATCAGTCCGGTGAAGCAGAAATTATGACTTCCATTTTGCAAATGAGAGTATTTAAGATTGAGCCGGGCATAGTGGTGCACACCTTTAATCCCAGCACTCGGGAGGCAGAGGCAGGCAGATTTTTGTGAATTCGAGGCCAACAAAGTGAGTCTAGGACAGCCAAGGCCACACAGAGAAACCCTATCTCGGAAAAAAACAAAAACAGCACTCGGGAGGCAGAGGCAGGCGGATCTCTGTGAGTTCCAGGCCAGCCTGGTCTACAAAGTGGGTCCAGGACAGTCAAGGTTACACAGAGAAACCCTGTCTCAGAAAAAAAAGATTAAGTGACTGACTTCAAATCACATAGCTTTAAAAGGTGGGGCCAAGTAAGATTTGCTTCGCATGTAGCATGTAGCAAGTCCTGCGTTTGACACCTAAAACCAGGGAAAGAAAAAGTCAAGCTGAACATGCTAATGTACACCTTTAGCGCTAAAATCTTCCATCCCAGGACCCATGAGGCAGAGGCAGGCAGGTCTCTCAGGACTCCAAGGTCAGCTGGGGGCTACACAGTAAAACCTTGCCCCAAAACAAACAAGTAATAAGTTTAATTAATTAATTAATTAATAATTCAAACCGCACCCCCTTGGTGGCAACATGTGACTATTTCCGCTGTGACTTGGGGGGGTCCTGTGCGGCTTTGGAGAGCGCAGCATGGGGGTCATGTGCAGACTCCCTGAATTGATATACCCCTACTTGCCGCGGCCTGTGGACTTGGGTTGTTGCGAGGATTCAATAGCTGGTCACAGGCCGGGTCTTTAGGATAAAGCAGGGCACACAGTAAATGCTATCTCAGTGTGTCGGTAAATGCTATAATGTCTGTGTGTCGTCGCTCTCCCCTGCATGTCCTGCATGCTTCTTGCACTTGTCATTTCCTTTGTCTTCCTCAGCAGTCCTGTGTCCCCTCCTCTTTCCCTGTCACCAACCATCCCACAGTCAGCCTACCCTCCCTTATGCTCTCTAGGATGCTCCAGATACCAGAAAATCCCCTCCTGGTTCTCAGTTCACATTGCTCCTTGCCCCACTCTCCCTCCAGTCTTTCCTCCCTCAAATGTAGCCTCCCCGGACCCCTGGAAATTTTAACCTGACCCCAGGAAAGGAGAGAGGGACCCTGGGGGGGGAAGGGAAGCCATACGCCTGGCAAAGAGAAAGGACCACCTACCACCAGACAGCTGAATGACAGGGGAAAGAGCTGGGAGGGTCGCCCTGCTCCACAGGTCTGTAGCTGGTGCAGACCACAAGAAAGCACAGAGCACACAGATGAGCATCCCACAGGTAGGCCACCGGCCTTTCTATTAGAAACTGTCGCTAAGATCAGCATCTTTTGTTGTTGTTGTTGTGTTTTTGTTTTTCGAGAGACAGAGTTTCTCTGTGTAGCTTTGGCTGTCCTGGACTCACTTTGTAGACCAGGCTGGCCTTGAACTCAGAGCGATCCACCTGCCTCTGCCTCCAGAGTGCTGGGATTAAAGGCGTGCGCCTGCCTCCACCGCCCCAGCAAGACCAGCATCTTTTACTGTTTCTTTGTACCTCTGCTTTCCCCTCACTGCCTTTCTTTCTCTCATCTCTCTCAGCCTCCAAACTCCTAGGAATAAACCTGTAAGGAGCCTCCAGGCCTCACTACGAACCACCCCGACAGGCCCAGGACCCTCCAGTCAGTGTCCCCAGGATCCTTCTCCGGCTCCTTCCTTGGCCCAAGAGGTCCTCATCCCAAGTTAAACCCAGAGGGAGCCAGGAGTCCAGGGCCCCTAAGGCCCCTGGGCCACAGCTCAACAGGCTGGGCAACATTCCAGGTGGATTAACCCCTCCAGTGCCAAGAGCTAGTACAGCACCCGCACCCGCACCCACATCATGTTCCCAGACTCTGCTCGGGCCAGGCACTGGCTCTCTATTCCTGTTAGAGCTAGGAAGCAAACCTCTATCTAGGACTTCAACAGGAGGTGCCAGGATGGATGCCCAGCCCCCACCATGGATACTGGACGTAAGCAAAGGACAAGCGGACTCTCCCAGGCCCTTCCTCCTCAACTGCCTAGGACAAGGGGCTTGAGAGCGCAGAAGGGGCAGAAGGGCACAGCAAAGATTCCTCTCCTAAGTCTGGTCTCTCCTCTGGGAAGGGCGGGTGGGAGAGGTGGGGGGTCGGGGGCTGCACTTCAGTCCCAGGTAGAAGGAGGGAGCAAGGAACTAAAGCTAGCAGGAGGTCAAAGGGAACCTTAAATGAAGGCCTCTACTGCCCCATGGTTCCTTGTGGGACCTGCAGAAGCCAGCCAACCCTTCCCAAGATGCCACCTCAGATGCTGGGGCCTAGAAGGCAGGCAACGGACTACGGGGGGGGGGGGGGACGATTATTACAAAGCTGCTCCTCTTAGAGATGAGGTGGAGTTGAGGGGAGGGTATGGATGAAGGGGGCTGCCGGATGGAGGGGGGGGGGCGTCTCTCTACTGCCCTGCCCGCTGCTCCAGAGCCTGGAACAAAGCTGCTCTTGTCAGTTGCTCTCTGCCCGCTGCCCCCCTCCCCTCTGTATAAACACGACCACCTTTTTCCATGACCCCATCTCCAGAATGGGCGGAGAACCCAAGCATCCTTGCTCTAGCCTGAACCCCCAGCCTCCTCTCCAGGAGGCAGCAATGGGCCTGGCTTCCCCGGCTCCTTCGGTTGTCTGTTGTGGGTGGTGGAGTCCAGACCCTTGCCACCCCTCATCCTCAGGTGCCTCCCTCTACCCCACTGGCCCTAGGGAGGGGCAGCACCCAGGAGGCAGGCAGGCAGGCAATGCCAGTGGAATGTGTGTGGGCATCAGAGGGCACGGGCAGGGTGGGGCAGAGGGGGGAACTGGAGGTGCCAGTTAGGTGGCTTTCTGAGCCAGAGGTGGGGGTGTGCCGGGGTTGCAGGGGGCGTGTCCTGTGCTGCCTAAGCCTGTGTGTGTGTGTGTGTGTGTGTGTGTGTGTGTGTGTGTGTGTGTGTTTGGGACACCCAAGCTCCTCCGAGCACCCTGGACACAGACACACACACACACACACACACACACACACACACACACACTCCTCTTTGCCCACTCCAAGTCCTCTCCTCACTGACCCTGGCTGCGGTCCTCACCCTCAGTATTTGAAGGATGACCACAAAGGCAGGAGCTCAGAGATGGAGAGCAGGAAGGACTCCAACTGCCCAAGGCTTGGCCCTACAAGAGAGGATTATCTGAGCGTCCTGTCCCAGGGCCCCCTCCTTGGACATCCCTGCTGGGCCGTCCCCAGCACCACCAACTAAGCGTTTTCTTACCCTCTGGCCTCTGCTGAGATTTCCTCCTACATACTGGGCCAGGCTCAGGCTGAGGTGAGGGGACCTGGTGGAAACCGCTGGAAAAAAAAAAAACAAAAAAACGAGAGATAAGCTCTGTCAGTGACACTCCCGAACCTGCCCCGGTACTTCTAACTCCATGGGGACTTCCCTCGAGGATACTCCGAAAGAGCCCCCACCCGCCCACCACCCCGGTCAGGGGCTCACTTGTGTAGTTGGGGATAGGTCAGAGGGAACCCAAACGCCACAGACCACTTGACGTACCTCTTATGCCTCCCAACCCCTGACTCAGACAGTCAGCACCACTTGCTAAGACCCTTCCCTGGTCCCTCTGCAGAGCCGGCCGGTCCACCGAAATGGCACTTGGACCATTTGAAAGGAAAGCAAGGGTACTTGGACCGTGTGACCCACCCTTGAGTGTGTGTGTGAGAATGCCAGCCTTTCCCACAGGAGGGAACCCCGTCTTCTCTGGCACTCCGAGTACAGGGTGGATAGGCTCGCTTGCCCAGGACTTTCCTAAACGCTCTCTCTTGCACGCTCACCGAAATCAAGGGCAGATAACCCGGCCCATCCTCAGTCCGTCTAAAAATTTTCCCTTTCTGTTCCCAGGTCACGACTGAGCCCAAGTTGGGGGCCAGGAAGCCCCCTCGCAAGGCCCGGGCTAACAACCTGGCCACCCCGGGGAGGGACAGGACCACCGACGCGCCCCCCTCCCCAACGCCCCGGGATCACTTCAGCGGAGGACCCCGCCGGCGGGCCGGGAGGGAGGGCGAGCGGGGCGGGCGGGCGGGCGAGCGGCTGACTCACCTGGAGGGGAGGGCGGGGGAAGGAAGGCCGCGGAGCCCCGATGTCCCGGCGTCGTCGGGCGGTCTCGGGGATGGAGCGCCGCGGCGTTGGGGACTCGCGGTAGTGGGGGGCTCCAGGGGGCAAGGCTCTAGGCTGGGACAATCCCGGGGCCTCTAGGAGCCCGCCCGCCCACGTGACCGCCCCAAAATATCCGACACATTTTCTCCCAAACCGCACACTGACTCCGCAGGCGGGGACACGGAAAATATTTTCTTTCTTTTTCTCCCTCCCTACACCGCCCCCCCCCCACCGCCGCCTCCCTCCCTGCCCGGCTCCCTCCTCCCCCTCCCGCCCTCGCTCCTCCCTCCCCTGCCGCCTGCCCCTGCCCGGCTCCTTCCTCGGTGCCCTGGGGCTCGGAGGTGGGGTGGGGTGGGGGGGGTGGATGGGAAGGGGGGGGGACTGGGCGGGGCGGCCCAGGACGCCTGGGTCTCTGTCCCTCCCATTTGTTGGGCTTCCGTGGCTCCATCCCAGGGAGGCCGGGCAGAGCTGGCAGAGGTCAGTGTCCTGGGCTCCGAGATGCCAACAACCCCTTTCTCTGTGGCGCTTTCCCCTTCCTGCCGTTTGGGGAGGCTGAGTTGACTCTGGCCATGCCTGTGTTCTGCCAGGCCGGTCTCCGGTTACCTCCCAGGGTAGGCAGTTTTGAGGGACGCGGGCACTCCCAGGATGTGGAGTGATGGGTCAGGCACTTGTCCCCTTTCCTCAGTCAGCCTCCACCTGCAGGTCAAAGCAGCGTCCCTTCCCCTGGCCGCCTCTGCCCTGTGTCCCAGGAGCAGACTGGTTTAACTAGGGGGGGGGGGGCGGAGGGATTGTGAGGGTGCTGCGAATTGGGTTCACAGACCTCCTCCCCCTCCCTCTGCCTGAAAGTCAGCCCCAGGGGCTAAAGGCGAGCGAGTGGGTCTCCGGCTGCCAATATTGTGCCCCCCACCTTTAGTCTTGGATTTGGAAAGGGGGAGAGGCTGGGAGGAGGGCTGAAAAGAGGATTGAAGGAGGGGGTGGGGTGGGAGGAGCCTTGCGCTGGGTGTGAGGGAGAAAGCCCAGGCGAGGGTGTGTGTCTGGCTCAGCCAGCGAGGCCTGCCTGGCTGCCTGGTGGTAGATGCGCCACGAATATTGTTGATGCTGGGTCTCTAGAAGCCCGAAGCCGGTGTCTGTGTCTGATAGGGACATTCCTTGACTTCAGACAAACCCGAAGCCCACAGGCTCTCAAAACCTAGAGAGGGGCCGAGCCAATAGTTTGGCTCCGTTCTACAGAGCACGGAGCCAAAGAAAAGTGGAGTCCAAGGTCTATGCACAGACCAGAAGCACTCCCACAGGGACGGTCAGGAGAGGAGAAAGATCATTGGACCAGGCTGGGACACGCACCAGCCCGAAGGACGGTCCCCAGCAACTCTCCCAGAGTGGCCAGCACCTGGGGAATGGGCTCCTGAGTCCACGTCACATTTTCCGCCTTGGAATTACTCAGCCCTGGTGTTGCTGCCACCCTAGGGGCCAGGTGTCCCCCCTCCTGGGAAAGACTTCCGTGGGTAGCCATTATCAAGTGAAGGAGGAAAGAAGGGGCGCGCTGCGGCCACCCAGGGAGACCAGAGACGTCAGTGGGGGCGCAGACGAGCTGGGAAGCGCTGGGGAAATAGGTACCCCAGGGTGCTGTCCCCAGGTGGCCTGGCTGCTGTTGACTTTGCTGGTTACCCTGGGAGCAGCTCTTAGCGGTGTGGGAGGGGTGCGCGCAGCGTCAGGGAGTTGGACCCTGGCATTCAGGCTCGGGTGGGATGGTGAGCTGCCTGTGTGGCAGGGATCCTGCCAGGAGGCTGCAAAGTTAACCCCTCCTGCCCTGCCTTAGTGGTGGCTGGCGGAAAGAGGGGCGGGGCTGGCCCAGCTGCGGTTTGGGAATGTGGCCCTAGTCCCCCTCCCCACCCCACTCCACCCCAGCACATCTGTACTTGGTTTACAGTGAATGAGTCTCCTGTCCTCGTGAACCAGGCTCGGGGCACCATTCCCCGCCTGCTCAGGCACCGGGACAGACACCCCAGGCAACACCCTGCCCAGTTCTCTGCACACTGCCCTGCCACTTCTTTCCTTCACCTTCTTTAGAGGATGGGGGAGGGAGGAAGGGGGGGCTTGACCCAGAGACCAAGAGCTGAAGGTCTGAGACTGCACCTTGAGGTAGCAGACGGGAGGGGACAAACACGGGAAAGCATCCAAGAGTACAGTATGTCTAACATTCCTTTGTAGTAGTCCTCGCCCCCCCCTCCCCCATCTTGATTTGTCCATAAGTCTCTGTCTTTGTCTGTGGTGGGTGTCTGTCCATCCCAGTTACTAGAACTACCTACTTGAGACTTCCTTGTTCCAGCCCAGGACTGCAGTGGGCAGTAGGGACGAGATGACACCCAGGAATGCTTGTCCTGTACCAACCCCTGTCAGTCTGTCCGTCCATCCGGCAGTTATGGTAGCACTAAGCCCAACCACTGGGCTTTGCACACTACAGTGGTTAGCTGCCCAGACAGGGCCTGGAGGTGACAGAGCCCAGAGGTCCCAGCTCCTCAGGAGGCTGAAGCAGGCCACCACAAAGTTAACCCTTGGCTCAGCGGTTAAGATCTCTTGCTGCTCTTGCAGGGACCCTGGACTCAGTTCCCAGCACCATCCACAGCTCTGCCCGCCTACGAACCTCTTGTGGACCAGGCGCTCAGGGTGCACGTACATGCATGCAGGCAAGACACTCATGCACATAAAATTTAAAAAGGGGGGGGGAAACGGGGCTGGTTGGCTAAGTTTTATGGTACAAGCGCTTGGCTAACAACATAAAATCTTAGGCTCAAGTACCAGCCATGCAAGAATAACACACAGGAGGACCGAAGAGTTCAGATGCCCCCTTGCACCGCTCCCCATCTTACAACTGAGAAGAGTTTTCCGTTTCGTTGTTTTGTTTTTCGAGACAGGGTCTCTCTGTGTAGCCCTGGCTGTCCTGGACTCACTTTGTAGACCAGGCTGGCCTCGAACTCACAGCGATCCGCCTACCCCTGCCTCCCGAATGCTGGGATTAAAGGCGTGCGTGCCATCAAGCCCAGCCTGTTGTGTTTTGTTTAATATTTATTCTGAGTGTGTGTGTGTGTGTGTGTGTGTGTGTGTGTGTGTGTATGTGTGTGTCTGAGTGTGTGTATGTGCACCAAGTGCATTCAGTGATGGTGAAGGTCACAGAAGGGCATTGGGCTGAAGGACAGTGGTGGCCAGCCTGGTCTACAGAGTGCTCCAGGACAGCTAGGGCTACACAGAGAAACCCTGTTCTGAAAAAACCAATTAGAAGAAGGGGGAGTGGAGGTGGGGAGGGGGGAGAGCATTGAATCCCCTAGAACTGGAATTACAGACACTTGTACTATATGGGTGCTGGGAAATGAACCCAGGTTTTCTGGAAGGGCAAAAGTGTCCCCCAGCTGCAGAGCCCACCCTCCAGCTCCTCGACTACCTGTGCGTGAGACAGAGCAAAGAGTTGCAGGAGAACAGATTTAGGGACTTAGGGACCTCTGTCTTCCTGGCCCTGTGTGTGTCCAGTTAACCCCACCTCCACCTTTCACCGTCGTCCCTCCCAACCAGCATCAAGACAGTAAAACAGGCCACTCGCTTATGCTCAGCCTGGTCCTGCAGGCATGCCCCATGCCACACTCAGCGTTTGCTGGCAGATGTCTGTGGGGGCTGGGGAGAGCGGGATTCGTCCCCCAAGGACATCATTAAGGCATAGAAGTACTAGAGGGGCTTGGAGACCAGGGCGCCCGGGGAGAACATGGTGAAAACATGTTTTGTACAACACGTGTGCTTTCCTTGTCCGCCTCCTCCCTCCAGGCGTGCTCTGTGCCAAGGCTGGTGCTGGCTTTGCCTCCCTGGCGTATTCAGTTTTACCCTTGTGCTAGGTCTACCTCGGCTTGCCAGGTGCTTGGCTTTGCTGATGTATGAGCTGTGTGTAAAAGGTCCTGAGCAGACTGCCATTTAGAATAATGCCTTGGCAGCTGGGTGTGGTGGCGCACGCGTTTAATCCCAGCCCTTGGGAGGCAGAGGCAGGCGGATCGCTGTGAATTCAAAGCCAGCCTGGTCTACAAAGTGAGTCTAGGACAGCCAAGGCTACACAGAGAAACCCTGTCTCCAAAAACAAAAACAAAAAACAAAAAATGTTCAAAGACCCTGGGGCTGAGATTCTAGCTCTCAATCACATCACTGTGAGGGGGGGGCAGGGGGGCAGGGAGCGGGGGGGGGCGGGGCGGGGGGGCTATTCCTGTGTCCAATATGCCACAAGGAAGCAGTAGTAAAATCCCTGGGACACATGGTGTGCTGGAGTGATTCCGTTTATTCTGTCTTCTCCTGTTTTCCAGAGAGTGAAGCTGAGACACAGAAAGGGGAGGAATGACAGACAGGCTCAGGCTTGAGGTTAGCAAACGGAGATCAAGGCTCCAAACCTGCAGATTCTCCACTATTGAGGACGCTTGCATTTGCCCGGCTGCAGCCTCTCTCGGGAGGGGAGAAGCTTTCCCCTGCCTGTATTCTCCGCCCTCCTGCGGATCCAGCCCTGACCTGCCCCACTCCCTGGAGCTAGCATGTCTGCCTCCAGTTGCTGCTGAGTGAGGTGAGGGCTCCAGGTGTCTGCCAGCAGCGTGTAGGCGGGCGCGGCCGCCTGCTGTGCACAGAACCTGCTTAGGGGAGGGAGGGTCCTCTCTCTCCTCCATCCGTTGCTCAGGTACACCAATGCTCTAAGGGTCTCCCTTCAACTGTTTCTTTTTAACTCAGTGCTTGGGATCAGGCCCAGAGCCTTGTACACGTTTTGCAAGGGCGCTAACAGGGAGCCACACACACCAGTTGCACAGGTCTTCCCGTCTGAAGAGAAGAAAAGAATGGACAGCCCTTTGGAGGAGGGAGGGAATGGGCCTCTTTGTGGCCATGACACCTCTGGAGGTGGCAGAGGTCATGGGACCAATGGGGTTAAACTCCATCCCTGAACTGACCTACTTTTCTACCTGTGCCCACATCCCCTGAGGCCAGGGTGTTGGGTGGGGCCGGCCTGGCACCCCTGCACCCACACCTGGGACTTTCCCTGATTGGAAACTCCCAGGACCCAGGCCTCCTGCCTTCCCTGCCAACTCCCACCAGCTGCCTGGGCTTCACCTTAACTCCAATCAGAGCCCCGCCAGTCTCCTGCCAATCCACATCTCTATACCCAGACCAAGGGACCCCCATCCCTGTGGGTCCACCTTTTAGGGTCCTCTTCATGAAGAATTTGGGGGGCTGGTTCAAGACAGGGTTTCTCTTTCTGTGTGTAGCCCTGGCTGTCCTAGAACTCTCTCCATAGACCAGGCTGGCCTCGAACTCACAGAGATTCAACTGCCTCTGCCTCCCGAGTGCTGGGGACAATGCAGCTGAAGAATTTTCTGACAGTGGGGCTTGCAGGAGGATGTCCCTTGTTGATCATTCACTGTGTGACATGCACTGCCCAGGCATGTTCATTATGTCATCTAAGACACATGAATGTAATCCAAGAGCTCACAGTTATCCTGTGTGTGTGTGTGTGTGTGTGTGTGTGTGGAGACAGGGTCTCTCTGTGTAGCCCTGGCTGTCCTGGACTCGCTTTGTGAACCAGGCTGGCCTCAAACTCACAGTGATCCTCTTGCCTTTCTGCTTTCCAAGCGAGTGCTGGGATTAAAGACGTGCGCCACCCTGCCCAGCTCGGTTATCCTTATTTTATGGAAGAGGGAGCTGAGAAGCAAAGAGCCTGAATGACTCGCCCAGTGTCATACAGCTAGGACATGGCTGAGGTACTCAGCTCTTGACCTTAGCAGGCTCTCTTTTGTTTTTCTTTTCTTTTTTTGTTTTGTTTTGTTTTTCGAGACAGGGTTTCTCTGTGTAGCCTTGGCTGTCCTGGACTCACTTTGTAGACCAGGCTGGCCTCGAACTCACAGCGATCCACCAGCCTCTGCCTCCCGAGTGCTGGGATTAAAGGCGTGCGCCACCACTGCCCGGCTTCTTTTCTTTTCTTTTTCTCTTCTTCTTTTTTTAAGATTTATTTATTTGTTACGTATACAGTGTTCTGCCTGCACACCTGCACACCAGACCTCATTATAGATGGTTGTGAGCCACCATGTGGTTGCTGGGAATTGAACTAGGGACTTTTGGATGAGCAGACAGTGCTCTTAACCTCTGAGCTATCTCTCCAGCCCCCCCCCCCTTTTTTTTTTGAGAAGGGTTTCTCTGTGCAGCCTTGGCTGTCCTAGACTCACTTTTGTAGACCAGGCTGGCCTCGAACTCACGGCGATCTACCTGCCTCTTCCTCCCAAGTGCTGGGATTACAGGTGTGCGCCACCACGTCCGGCTCATAGCAGGCTTTCAATGCTTTTCCTTTAGCTTTCCACTCCCTCTCTCCATGGGATGATAGACTTGGAAATTAAGTACAGTCCAATTCAGCACACGTTTATTGAGCATCTTAAATACACCAGGCACTGGCATGTACCAAAAATACCAAGGTCGCTGACCTCCAGGACTGCGGGAGAGACACGTGTGTGGACTAGGAAATGTCAACCTCAGTGTCCCAGGCTGGTCTAGTGCTTGCTGGGTAGCTCGGAGGAGCTTGAACTTCTGACTCTGAATGTGGAATTACAGGCAGGCAGCACCTGCTTACATGTGACCAGAAGGGACACAGGGCTTCACACGTGCCACCTGAGCAGGCTACCAGCAGTTATATTCCCCAGTCCAGGAGAGTATTTATCTTTCTGTCTTGTGTGTGCTGTGTGCTGCGTGTGTGCTGTGTCGGGGTGCACATAAACATACCGAGGACAAGTAGGGCACGGTGGTGCGTGCCTTGCCTCGAAGCTCCGCACTTGGGAGGCAGAAAGGGGAGGAGCCAGAGATGAAGGTCATGCGTGAGTTTGAGGCCAGCCTGGAATACCTGAGACCCTGTTTCTTTCTTTTTCTTTTTCTTTTTCTTTGTTTTTGTTTCTGAGACCCTGTTTCAAAAAAAAATCACCAAAGGATGCTGAGGAGGTAGCTCAGTGGACAAGAGTACGAGCTGTACCTACCAGAGGCCCCGAGGGAGGTGGCTCACAATTGCCTCAGCTTCCCCCCAGCTCCAGAAGATCAGACACCCTTTTCCAGCCTTTGCGAGGCGCCACACACCTGTATCTCACACACAGACACAGACACACAGACACACATAGACACTCACACACACACACCTTTCACATATAAAAGTAAAATAAATCTTCTTTAAAATGTTAATAAAAAAATAAAACTGGACTGGAGAAATGACTCAGTGGGTAAATGTGCCTCCTGCCAAGCTCAACAGTCTTAGGTCCAGACCCACACAGTGACTTGACATTTGTAATAAATATAAACAAGGAATTTTCCTGGACTCGCTCTGTAGACCAGGCTGGCCTCGAACTCACAGAGATCCACCTGCTTCTGCCTCCCGAGTGCTGGGATTAAAGGTGTGTGCCACCATGCCCGGCGCTTGTTCTTGTGTATGATGGTTTGTCCATGTGTGGGGTCTTACATATGTGTGTGTGTGCAAGTGTATACATCTATATGTACAAGTGTGTGGTGTGTGTGTAGTGTATCTCTGTGTGTATATATGTGTGTGTGGTATGTCTGTGTGTGGTGTGTGTCTGTGTATGTGGTGTGTGTCTGTGTGGTGTGTGTGGTGTGGGTGGTGTGTGTATGTGTCTGTCTGTCTGTCTGTCTTTGGTGTGTGTGTGTGTGTGTGTGTGTGTGTGTGTAGGTCAGCCACAGGTGGTATTCCTCAGGAATCATTCACAGTGTTTTTTGTTTCCTTCCTTCCTAAAGATTGTATTTGTTCTGAAGTTACATGTGTGAATGTTTCCACACATGTATGTGGACTGCCTTTGCGTGTTGCCCTTGGAGTCCAGAAGAGGGAATTGTGACGATCTACCCTGTGCGTATTAGGAACTGAACTCACGTCCTCTACAGAAGCAGCAAATGCTCTTATTGCAGGGCCGTCTCTCCAGCCCCGTTCCAGGGTGGTCTTGTTTTGTTTTGTTTTTTCAAGACAAGGTTTCTCTGTGTAGCCCTGGCTGTCCTGAACTCACTCTGTAAACCAGGCTGGCCATGGATTCAGATAACCGCCTGCCTCTGCCTCCTAAAAGCCACGCTTAAAGGTGTATGTCCATCACCATCAGCTCCTGTTCTGTGTTTTTAAATATATATATAATTTAATTAATTTTATTTTATGTGCATTGGTGTGAGGGTGTGAGATCCCCTGGATCTGGAGTTACAGACAGTTGTGAGCTGCCATGTGGGTGCTGGGAATTGAACCTGGGTCTTTTGGAAGAGCATACCATGCTCTTAGCCACTGAGCTACCTCTCTAGACCCCCTCCCCCCATTCTGTGGTTTTAAAACTGAGTCTCTCAATGGCCTAGAGTTACCAAGTAGGCCACACTGTCTGCCCAGTGGCCTCCAGAGATTTGCCTGCCTCTGCCTCCCCAGTGCTAGAATCACAGGCACGCACCACCTTATGTGGGAATCAAATAGACCCTTATGTGTGTGTGCAAACCTCCAACTGAACCTTCCTATTCATTTGTTCAATTTTATCACCTATATATGCATCCCTTAAAACCCCAGTTTTGAGCCGGGCGGTGATGGCACACACTTTTAATCCCAGCACTTGAGAGGCAGAAGCAGGCAGATCGCTGTGAGTTCGAGGCCAGTGTAGTCTACAAAGTGAGTCTAGAACAGCCAAGGCTACACAGAGAAACCCTCCAGGGGGGAAAAAAATCAATTCCCCCCTCATTATAGATGGTGGCTCACAACCATCTATAATGAGATCTGATGCCCTCTTCTGGCCCGCAGGTGTACGTGCAGGCAGAACATTGTATATATAATAAATAAATAAATCCTTAAACAAAACAAAACAAAAGACAAGTATGGTGCCAGGCACGATGGCACATGCCTGTGATCTCAGCACTCAGCGAGGCAGAGGCAGGCGGATCGCTGTGAGTTCGAGGCCAGCCTGGTCCTCAAAGTGAGTCCAGAACAGCCAGGGCCACACAGAGAGACCCCGTCTGGGAAAACATAACAAGTATGTGCCATCACATCCTTCGGGTTTATTTGTATCAAACAGTGCCAGGCTGTTTACCACAGGGCTATGCTAAGCCAAGTGTGTGGGCTAGCGCCTACAGTCCAGAACTGGGGAGGTCAAAGCAGAGAGTTCAGAAGTTCAAGGTCGTGGCCGTGGCCTACATAATGAGATTGAAGCTACCTAAGCTACAGAAGACCCCCCCCCCACCTCAAAAACAAAACAAAAACAAGCAAGGGTAACAGAAAGTTCCAGCTGGGTCAAGAATAGCAACAAGAAGCTCCCCCAGGCTTTGTTACTCTTTTTTACTTGAATAAGATCCAGGTCCCCTGCCAGGCAGTGGAGGCGTGTGCACTTTTAATCCCAGCCCTTGGCAGGCAGAGGCAGGTGAATCTCTGAGTTCCAGACCAGCCTAGACAACAGAATGAATTTCAGGACAAAGATCTAAGTCCCTGCCTGGGGCCACTCCTTAATCTCCAGCCTGTGTCATAACGAGTTTTGCCTTTGTGGGTGCTTTTCTGCTAGAAATTCCCATGGCTTGTTCTTGAGTTTCCTCCAGTCTTTCCCTGAAGGTATCTTTCATTAATATTGCAATCTCTAATATTCTTTCCCCTTCCACTCCCCTCCCCTTCTTTCCCTCCCCTCCCCTCCCTTCCTTCCCCTCTCCCCTCCCTTCCCCTTCTGTTCTCTCTCCTCCTTTACTCTTCACTTTCTTTTCCTCCCTATTGTTGGGGAGGTCCCCCATGCCGCCACACACACAGAACGACCTGTGTGAGCCAGTTCTCTTCTTCCTGAACTTGTGGGGCTTGGTGATCAGCGCCAGGCTTCCAGGCTTCCAGGCAGGAACCTTACTCGATAAGCCATCTCTCCTGCCCCTTTCCTTTCACTTTTATTTTGTAGATGTATTTTTTTAGATGTATTTATTTTTATTTTGTGTGTATGAGTGCACAACACTGGTAACAACCCCCCCCCCCCTCTTTTGCTCCTCTTTTTTCCCCTCCTTTGGTTTTTCAAGACAGGGTCTCTCTGTGTAGCCTTGGCTGTCCTGGACTCGCTTTGTAGACCAGGCTGGCCTCGAACTCACAGCGATCCACCTGCCTCTGCCATCCGAGTGCTGGGATTAAAGGCGTGCGCCACCAAGCCCGGGTTGGCACCCCCTTTCTTCTCCTCCTCCTCCTGAGATTTATTATATATACAGCGCTCTGTCTACATGTATGCCTGCACACCAGAAGAGGGCGCCAGATCTCATTATAGATGATTGTGAGCCACCATGTGGTTGCTGGGAATTGAACTCAGAACCTCTGGAAGAGCAGCCAGTGCTCTTAACCGCTGAGCCATCTCTCCAGCCCTGATTCTGGTTCCCTTACTTTTCTTTTCTTTCTTTATTTCTTATTTATTTATTTAAGACAGAGTTTCCCCTGTGTAGCCCTAGCTGTCCTAGACTTGCTTTGTAGACCAGGCTGGCCTGGAACTCACAGCGATCCGCCTGCCTCTGCCTCCCGAGTGCTGGGATTAAAGGCGTGCGCCACCACCGCCCACCTGGCTCTCTTATTCTTAACTTTGTTTTCTTCTTACCTGGGTTATTTGTGTTCATTCAGCCTCAGACAGCTCCCCCTCTTCTGCCAGGGCTTGAACACTTGCCCAGAATCCTTAGGGCGTATCCTAAGTGTTGGGCCCTGTCTAGGTTCCCCTCTCTGAGCTACCTTTCCTCTGGTGACGCTGTGCTGATGACCATAGCCCCTCATGCTCTGGATTACTGTCCCCACCCTGCCCTGCTCCTAACATCCCAGCCCTCCCTCCCTCCGTAGGAGAGGGAACTCAGCTGAGGCTGGCTCACTCCAGGAGCCAGTGCCTGATCCATAACAGGCCAGTAAATACCAGCTGTCCAAGCCAGTTGTTGGCTTCCCATAGACAGCCAGGCACCCCAACACCCACACCTGGAACTCACTCTCTCCAGAAACGTCCAGAGCCCAGGCACCCGACACTCCTACGGTCTCCCAGCAGATGTCCGTGACTCAGTCTCCTGGAGTGCTTGTACTGGGTGCGGGTGGGGGTGGGGGCTGGGGGTGGGGGCCCGAGATCATCAGGGTAGGAGAGACGCAGGCAGGTGTCAGGGCCTAGAACTGCTAGAGGGAAGGCAGGCTTCTGGAAGGAAAGGCTGGTCCAAGACCGACCGACAGGGTATTCCAGGCAGAGCTTAGTGTGAATGAATGGAGTGCTGGCATGAGCGTCCATGGTCGGACGGACGGACAGACGGACAGATGCTGTGATGGACCCCCAGCCAAAGGGAGGAGGGTGGACGAAAAGTATTGTCAGGCAGATCTAGAGAGGCCAGGTGGAGCGGTCTGAGCTCCTGCAGGATCAGCGAGGCTCAGAGTGTCTTAGGTTAATCCTGTCCCCACAGTGCACCCTCCTGTTTCACGGGAGCCCTCGCTTCCCACCGGGGGGCCCCCCAGCCTGCCCGCCCTCTCCTGCAGCCAAATGGACTTCTCCCTGGGCCTACGGTTGGGGCCTCGAAATAAGAAGGCGACCCCCCAGGAGCCTCTTCCCTCCTCTGGGCACGGACCTCCAAGTACCTCTCCCTGCTTGTCTTGTCCCCCTTCTGCCTGCGCCTGCGCCTGTCCCAGCTGCCCCCCTCCCGCCTGCCCCTCCTGCCCAGGCCTCCCTGGCTCGCCCTGCACCTGCTCCTGCCCTCCTTGCCCGGCCTGTCCTCCATCCACGTGTCCCCATACCTACTGCACCCCCTGTTCCAGTCCACCCCTGACCTACTGCCACCCCTCCGCTTGCCCCGTGTGCCCCTGTTCCACAGGCCAAACTGCCTGTCGCAGCTCCCACCCAGGCTTCAGTGGCAGCTACAGCTGGAGTCACGGAACTGCTTGGGGGCCTCGGGGCTCCACGGGCTGCTGCAGCGGCGTCTGCTTCAGGAGACAGAGGGCTTCCCAAGGGCTCTGCCTGATCATCTAGGCCCGAGAGGAGGTCGTGTCCCTCAGTAGGCGGCTCAGCGGGCCCCGGGGCTGCTTCCTCAGACAGAGCGGGGATGAGGGGTCAGGTGCACGCCTCACCCTGACCGAAGGGGACTCCTTGGACATTAGTTTCTGGCTGTGTTCCTGCTGGCTCCAGAACCTCCTCCTTTGCACTGTCTGGGATGTGTCCTTGGAGCTTTCCTCACAGCCCTTAAAGGTAAGCATGTCCTTGGCTCCTTCTTCTCTGCTGGGCCTCCAGTGAAGACTTTTGCTTGTGTCTTTTGCATTCCCAAGGGTATGACAGGCTCCTTTTCTAGAGGATTGGGGGGTCGGGTGGGATGCAGGGTTTGCACTTTGTTCAGAAGCCATTTGTTGTTATTATTATAATTATAATAATTATTATTACTACTACTATTGTTTTTTGGAGGGTTTTGTTTGTTTGTTTTGTTTTTTAATTTTATTAAATTGTTGTTTTGTTTTTTTGAGACAGGGCTTCTCTGTGTAACCTTGGCTTGCTTTATAGACCAGGCTGGCCTCGAACTCAGAGTGATCCACCTGCCTCTGCCTTCCAAGTGGTGGGATTAATCAGAAGCTATTTCTGACTCTGGATTTCCATCCATCCTCCTGACTGTGTCAAGAGTCTCTGGCCTCCTACCTCTCACTGTAAGCCAGACAAAGGAGACTGGCTGCTCTCTCTCTGACTAGCTGAGGGCTCCTGGTTGCCCCCTCCCCAGGGACGGCTTTGACATCCTTCTGAGGTCTTTTGTGTCCATCCAGGAACCTGCTGCCCGGATGCTTTGTGTTGGAGATTTTTAAACGCTCACTTAGCCTTGTGGCCTCAATCTCACGGCAGTAATCCCTTCCCTGTCCAAGACAGCCACGTTCATCTGTCTTGGGGGACAGGGGAGCTGGGGACCCTTTTTCCCTCAGGCTCTCTGTGGTCCTACCAACACGTGGGTAGTTGTAAATTCCCCCAGCGGGGTGGATGGGAGAGATTCAAAAGGCACCCAGTCACGTGGCTTTTTGCTTTTTGTTTTTCTAGTTTTTGTTTGGTTGGTTTTTTTCTGGAGCTGAGGGACCGAACCCAAGGCCTTGTGCTTGCTAGGCAAGAACTCTACCACTGAGCTAAATCCCCAACCCTGCAACAGAGTTTTATATGGCCTTATGAATTTACGGTATAGCCAGGGCTATATTTATCCTGCCTCCTATCTCAAGGCTTGTATTACAGGCATGCACCTCTCCCTTGGTCTTTTAACTTCATGTCTCAATTCCTCCTCCTCCTCCTCCTCCTCTTTCTTACGTTTTTATTTGTTTTGTGTGTATGTGTGTGGGCACTGGCATGCCACAGGGCACCAGTGGAGGCCAGATGACAGTTTCTAGGAGTCACTTCTTTCTTTCCACCATGTAGGATTCAGGTCCTCAGCCCTGCCAGCTGGTACCTGTATACGCTGTGCCATCTTGCCTTGCCAGGCCCAGGCTCTGCTTTTGTGTTATTCTGGATTTCTCTCTCTCTCTCTCTCTCTCTCTCTCTCTCTCTCTCTCTCTCTCTCTCTTGGTTTTTCGAGACATGGTTTCTTCGTGTAACCTTGGTTGTCCTGGACTCGCTTTGTAGACCAGGCTGGCCTTGAACTCACAGCAATCCACCTGCCTCTGCCTCCCAAGTGCTGGGATTAAAGGCGTGCGCCCAGCTTTGTTTTTCTCTTTGTTTTATTCATTCATTTTTGTTTGTTTGTTTGTTTTGTTTTGTTTGTTTGCCGAGACTAGGTTTCTCTGTGTAGCTTTGACTGTTCTGGACTCACTTTGTAGGCCAGGCTGGCCTGGAACTCAAACAGATCTACCTGCCTCTGCCTCCTGAGTGCTGGGATTAAAGGCGTGCGCCACCACCCCCTGGTTTGGTTTGGGTTTTTAGTTTAGTTTAGTTTTTCCGACAAGCTCTTACTCTAGCTCAGGTTGGCCTCGAACTGTGTCTTATTCTGCCCCAGCCTCCCCAGTGCTGGGGTGGTGGATGTGCCACTGAGCCAGTGCTGGGGTGGTGGGTGTGCGCCGCCGAGCCAGTGCTGGGGTGGTGGATGTGCGCCGCCGAGCCAGTGCTGGGGTGGTGGATGTGCGCCGCCGAGCCAGTGCCGGGTGGTGGATGTGCGCCGCCGAGCCAGTGCCGGGTGGTGGATGTGCACCGCCGAGCCAGTGCTGGGGTGGTGGATGTGCACCGCCGAGCCAGTGCGGGGTGGTGGATGTGCACCGCCGAGCCAGTGCCGGGTGGTGGATGTGCACCGCCGAGCCAGTGCCGGGTGGTGGATGTGCGCCGCCGAGCCAGTGCCGGGTGGTGGATGTGCGCCGCCGAGCCAGTGCTGGGGTGGTGGATGTGCGCCGCCGAGCCAGTGCCGGGCGGTGGATGTGCGCCGCTGAGCCAGTGCCGGGCGGTGGATGTGCGCCGCCGAGCCAGTGCTGGGGTTGTGGATGTGCGCCGCCGAGCCAGTGCTGGGGTGGTGGATGTGCGCCGCTGAGCCAGTGCTGGGGTTGTGGATGTGCGCCGCTGAGCCAGTGCTGGGGTGGTGGATGTGTGCCGCTGAGCCAGTGCTGGGGTGGTGGATGTGCACCGCTGAGCCTAGCTGATTCACAGAGAACGGAGGCGTCAGGATGCCTTCACCTGAGTCCGCGGATGAACCTTAGCCTCGCTAGATGTGACAGAACCAGACACTGTTTGCCCGCTGCTGTGATGAGGTCTGAAGCACTCGCCACTGCCTAGAAAAGATCCTGGACGGGCTGGAGAGATGGCTCAGAGGATGAGAGCACTGGCTGCTCTTCCAGAGGTCCTGAGTTCAATTCCCAGCAGCCACATGGTGGCTCACAACCATCTATAATGAGGTCTGGTGCCCTCTTCTGGTGTGCAGGTGTACAAGCAAGCAAAACACGGTATACTCAATAAATAAATCTTTTTTAAAAAAAAGAAAGAAAAGAAAAGAGCCTGAAATTAAACCCTCAGTGCTGCTGTGTGTGTGTGCGTGCTCACGACTGTGCACGCCCTGTGTGAGTGTGCAACACATGCCCATGACTGTGCACGTCCTGTGTGAGTGTGCCAAGCCCTCAGTGCGGCTTATGTGTGTGCGTGCTCATGACTGTGCACGTCCTGTGTGAGTGTGCAACACATGCTCATGTCTGTGCACGTCCTGTGTGAGTGTGCAAGTGCCCTTGGAGGCCAGTTATCAACCCTGAGCTTGCTCCTTGCCACATGGCCCACCTTGATTTTTTTTTTCCACCTTGATTTTTGTTTGTTTCTTTCTTTCTTTCTTTTCAATGCATTCTCTCACTAGGACCCTGCCTCTGTATCCCTGGCTCTGAAATTACACTCTTACCTCCATGCCCACAGTCTTGAGCCCATGGCTTTTGAGGATTAAAGCCATATTGTGTTTGTGTGTTGAGCCAGTCGTTTTCACCTGCTGAACTCACTCCTCAGCCCCTCGTTAACGAGAACCCAGGAGATGGAGAAACACATTAAATGGCACGAGGAGGAAGTCAGCAGACGCCGGTAAAATGTGGGCGATTTTAAAGAGAATCTGACCCAGTTACCCACATAAGTCAATGGCTGCGGGGGACATGAGGAGGGAGGTGAGCACGGCCATAGCTGAGAACCTGCGTCAGTGTCCCTGACAGAGCCCACACGTGGTGCATGCAGCCGGAGGACTGGAGGACATGGACGGCCACGTGGAACATACGGACCTCTTTTTTTTGTTCAAGATTTGGGCATGCCAACTCTAAGAAGATATTTTAGAGGTTGAGAAAGTGCCGGGCAGTGGCGGTGCACACCTATAATCCCAGCACTCAGGAGGCAGAGGCAGGAGGATCTCTGTGAGTTCAAGGCCAGCCTGGTCTACAAGTTAGTTCAGGACAGCCAGGGCTACACACAGAAACCCTGTTTCAAAATTTAAAATAAATAAATAAATAATTTGAGAAAATTAAACTGTAGGTCGGGCTGTAGTGTTTGTTTATGATACAGGGTCTCACTCTACAGCCCTGGCTGGTCTGGAACTCACAGTGACCCACCCGTCTCTGCCTCTCCAGTGCTAAGACTGTGTGGGTTACCACTCCAGCAAGTGTTCTATTGCTTTTTCTAAAGTTTACTTGCTATTTGCCTGTTTGTGCGTGTATGTGTGCACACATGCCCACGTGCACATGCCTACACACCATGCATGTAGAAGTCCGAGGATATTTTTTGAGTCTTTTATTTATTTATTTATTTTTAAGTTTTCCATGACAGGGTATCTCAATGGAGAAAGCAGGGCAAGTAAGAGTGGCAGACTCCAGAGTTGTTGGTTTAAATTACAAATGGGATCATGGAATCATGCGCTCTGCGTTGTTTGTTTGTTTGTTTTAAAGATTTATTTATTTTTATTATGTATCCAGTGTTCTGCCTGCATGTATACCTGTATGCCAGAAGAGGGCATGAGAGCACATTACACATTACAGATGGTTGTGAGCCACCGTGTGGTTTCTGGGAATTGAACTCGGGACCTTTGTAAGAGCAGGCGGCGCTCTTAACCACTGAGCCATCTCTCCAATCCTGTTTGTTTGTTTTTTTAATATGGAATGCTTCGTGAATTTGTGTGTCATCCTTGCGTAGGGGCTGTGCTAATCTTCTCCGTGTCATTCCCATTTTAGCATATGTGCTGCCGAAGAGAGGACCATGCGCTCTACAGTTGGGCATCTGAGGCAAGTAGATTTTACTACGTGGTACAACCACACAGAGCTGGAGAGACATCTCAGAGGTTAATAGCACTTCTCTTTTAGAGGGGATATGGGTTTGGCTCCCAGCACCCACATCAGGCAGTTTGTAACCACCTGTCAATTCAATTTCAGGGAGGTGAAAGCCTCTGGCCTCCAAAGGCACCTGCACACAGGTGCCACACATAAACTCAAAAGACACACACACACACACACACACACCATACACACACCACACACACACATACACACACACACAAATTAAAATGCAAACAGCAAGTATATTTACTCAGAGATTAGGTACATAATAATTATCTGATGTTAACTATTAATATGGGCCAGGATGTTCTACAGTAATTTACATGGATTAAATTAGAAATTCATGTATCTGTGAATAATTGTAGAGTATTACATTATCAATGGATGCTTTACGTATTGGGAATATAAGTGGAGAAAAAAACCCACAAACTTGCAGGGAGAAGAAGTAACTAATGAACAAACAGAAAATCCAGCCCACCACGTGGCGTTAAGTGCTATGGAGGAAAAGCAGCAAAGAGGAAAAGCGGGCACAAAGCTTGGTCCATCTCTGAAATCCCAGCACTCGGAGGTGGACGCATGAAGGTCAGGAGTTCAAGGTTAATTTTGGCTACATGCTGAGTTGAAGGCCAGTCTGGGCAACAGGAGACCTTGTCTATAAAAATATAAATAATCCAGCGGTCGTGGTGGCCCGCCTTTACTCCCAGCACTCTGAAGGCAGAGGCAGGCTGTGAGTTTGAGGCCAGCCTGGTGTATAAAGCAAGTCCAGACCAGCCAAGGCTACACAGAGAAACCCTGTTTGGGGGCGGGGTGGGGGATAATGGATATCTTTGGTTTTTGTTTAAAGATTTATTTTATTTAAAAAAAAGATTTATTTTATTTAAAAATGTGTTTATTTAATGTGTATGGGTATGTGCGGAAGTGACTCTATGCATACTAGTTTCAGTCAAGTGTCCACTCAGAAGTAAGAAGTCGGTCATAGCCCCTGGAAATGGCGTCAGAGGTAGTTATGACTCACCTGAGGGATATGAGTACTGGGAACCAAACTTGTCCTCTGCAAGAACAGTGAGCATCCTTTTTTTTTTTTTTAATTTATTATTATGTATACAGTGCTCTGCCTGCATGTACACCTGCAGGCAGAGGAGGGCATCAGATCACATTATAGATGGCTGTGAGCCACCATGTGCTTGCTGGGAATTGACCTCAGGACCTTTGGAAGAACAAACAGTGCTCTTAACCTCTGAGCCGTCTCTCCAGCCCCGTTTTTGTTTTTTGAGACAGGGTCTCTCTGTGTAGCCTTCGCTGTCCTGGACTCGCTTTGTAGACCAGTATCCACTTATTTATTGAGACACAGTCTCACTATGTAGCCCAAGATGGTCTTAAACTCTGAGCACCTTGCTCAGCCTTTCAAGAGCAAGGGTATTCGAGCCACCACACCTTGACAGGAAGTCTTTTTTAATAACATGACATTTGAACAGAAAATTGGAGGACATAAAAAGGGTAACTATCGTGTTGAGGAAGCAATGTGCAAAGGCCCAGGCAGGAGCAAGTGTAGACAGAGCAGGAGGCGGGATGCCTGTAGAGGATGAGGTCACCGGTGGGACAAAAAGCCCGCAGTCAGATGCGTAAGTAAAAGTTCACCATCCTTGGTGAAAAGAGGAGACCCTTGGAGGGTCCCCAGGACGTAATATTGAGGCTGGAAGAAACAATTTTTTTCTGGGTGGGGGACTGTTTTTTATTTTTATTATTTTATTTTATTTTGTTTTTCGAGACAGGGTTTCTCTGTGTAGCCTTGGCTGTCCTGGACTCGCTTCGTAGACCAGGCTGGCCTTGAACTCACAGCGATCCGCCTGCCTCTGCCTCCCGAGTGCTGGGATTAAAGGTGTGCGCCACCACGCCCGGCTCTTTTATTTTATTTATTTATTTTTAATATGTCCACTTTACATCCCGCTTAGAGTCCTTTCCCTTGCCTCCTCCAGGTCCCACCCTCCCTCCTTTGTTCTCCACCCTCCCCTCCCCTAGTCCTCAGAAAAGGGGGAGCCCTCCTCCCCTACAAAACGAGTCTAGGAGGCCAAGGCTACAGAGACCCTGTCTGGAACCCTCCCCCGCCCCCCTCCCCAAAAAAAGACTGGAGCCTCAATCTATGTACAGCCGGGCTCCAAGTTCCCTCCTCCTCCTCCTCGTCTTCCTCCTTGTTTTGTTTTGTCCTTTGAGATAGTTTCTCTGTGTATCCGTGGCTGTCCTCGAACTCGCTGGGATCAGAGGCTCCTAAGTTCTTAACGCCACACCGCCTCCCTCAGGTGTCCGGACCACGCTCACTGCTGGCCGGGAGGTCACTATGGGAGACGCAAACCGTGGAGTAGCCGCTGCCTCCGAGGGGCTGCCGCCACCCTCCCGGGACACCGCGGGCACCCACCGGTCCGTGGGACGGGGCGCCCACCTGGAGCCCCTTTTCCCCAGCCGCTCTGCACGCCGCTCGGGGGCGGGGCCAAACGGGAGGGGCGGGGCACGGGCGTGACCTCGCCCCCGTCACGTGACCGGGCCATCATGGCGGCCGCCACGAGCCAGCCCGGCTCCCGGAAGCAGGCTGCGAGGGGCGGGCGCGCTGCTGCTGGAACCCGAACGGAGCCGGAGGAGCCAGTGCGGGGAGGGAGGGCGGCCCGGCGGCCCGGAGCCGGACGTGTCCGGAGCGTCCCCGCGGAGCGGGGCAGCAGGTGAGACGGGGACCGTGCGGGGCGGGGCGGGGACGCCAGGCTGGGCTTAGTGGATGGGGGAGGTGGGGGGCCGCGACCCGGAGGTGGAGGGAGCCCCGCGGTGCATGCGCGTGATCGTGGAGAGAGGCCCCGCGGCGCGGGCGGAAGGGATGCTCGAGGTTAGACGTGGAGGCGCTGAGCTCCAGACCTGGCTCGTCAGCGAGCATGGGAGGGAGGCCGCAGGAGAGGCCTGCAGAAGCCGTCGTGGAGGAGGGGTGCAGCCCCCCCCTTTTAGAACCTGCGGGACCGGGATTACCGAAAGGAGTGTCGTCGTCCCCCACACCCACCCACCCCCTTGCTGTGTGAGGCACGGGTGGGGCGGCAGCTCTGGCCTTTCCCACCCGCTCGCTCACCCTTCCCTGCCCTACAGAGTCCTAAGACACGACCGCCCCTCCCACCCCCCCCACCCACCCAACTGGTCCCTCCAGTCTCCGCGCTGGGGGAGTGGAGCTGCCTTCTGCTTAGACACCCAACCCCTCGACCCGTGATACCTGGATTATGGATGTGACTGTGACCGCCATTCTCTCCCCGCCCCCCCCCCCCCCCCCCCGTTTCCCCACCACCAGGTCGTCCGGGGGCCCACCATGCTGGTGACTGCCTATTTGTCTCTTGTGGGCCTCCTGGCCTCCTGCCTGGGCCTGGAGCTGTCAAGATGCAGAGCCAAGCCCCCCGGAAGGGCTTGCAGCAATCCATCCTTCCTTCAGTTTCAACTAGACTTCTACCAAGTCTATTTTCTGGCCCTGGCAGCGGACTGGCTCCAAGCCCCCTACCTGTATAAACTTTACCAGCACTACCACTTCTTGGAGGGGCAGATCGCTATCCTCTACGTCTGTGGCCTCGCCTCCACGGTCCTCTTTGGCCTAGTGGCCTCCTCCCTCGTGGACTGGCTGGGTCGGAAGAAGTCTTGTGTCCTTTTTTCCCTCACTTACTCCCTGTGTTGCATAACCAAGCTCTCTCAAGACTACTTTGTGCTGCTGGTGGGCCGGGCCCTTGGCGGGCTGTCCACTGCTCTCCTCTTCTCGGCCTTTGAGGCCTGGTACATCCACGAGCATGTGGAACGGCATGACTTCCCTACCGAGTGGATCCCGGCCACCTTTGCCCGGGCTGCCTTCTGGAACCACGCGCTGGCTGTGGCAGCAGGCCTGGCGGCTGAGGCCGTGGCCAGCTGGCTGGGGCTGGGGCCCGTAGCACCCTTCGTGGCTGCCATCCCTATTCTGGCCCTGGCCGGGGTCCTGGCCCTTCGGAACTGGGGAGAGAATTACGACCGTCAGCGCGCCTTCTCCAGGACCTGTGCCGGAGGCCTGCGCTGCCTCCTGTCCGACCGCCGCGTGTTGCTGCTGGGCGTCATACAGGCCCTGTTTGAGAGCGTCATCTTCATCTTCGTCTTCCTCTGGACACCTGTGCTGGACCCACACGGGGCCCCGCTGGGCATTGTGTTCTCCAGCTTCATGGCTGCCAGCCTGCTGGGTTCTTCCCTGTACCGCATCGCCACCTCCAAGAGGTACCACCTGCAACCCATGCACCTCCTCTCCCTGGCTGTCCTCATCGTTGTCTTCTCTCTCTTCATGTTGACTTTCTCCACCAGCCCAGGCCAGGAGAACCCCGTGGAATCCTTCATTGCTTTTCTCCTTATCGAGCTGGCCTGTGGGCTCTACTTCCCCAGCATGACTTTCCTCCGGAGGAAGGTGATCCCCGAGACAGAACAGGCCGGCGTCCTCAACTGGTTCCGCGTGCCCCTGCACCTACTGGCCTGTCTAGGGCTCCTTGTCCTCCATGACAGTGACCGAAAAACGGGCACCCGGAACATGTTCAGCATCTGCTCGGCCGTCATGGTGATGACCCTGCTGGCCGTGGTGGGACTCTTCACCGTGGTGAGGCACGACGCTGAGTTGCGGGTGCCCTCGCCCACCGGGGAGCCCTATGCCCCTGAGCTTTGATTCTCCAGGACAAGGGGTCTGGGATGAACTCTTATCCCAACTACCCACCCGTACGACACTTGGAGAACTCCGTCCTGTGGCCCCTCTTGCCAGTGTTTTGTATTGGGAAGGACATGGGGGTGACGGACTGGAAAGGTGCCAAAAGGTGACTGTGTTACTCCTGTCCCCTTTGCCGTGTGGAAATAAACACTCTAATGGGTCATTGGTTTGATTTACTTATCCTCACCTGTAGCCACCTCAGTTCCTGGTGAGGGATAATTTTTTGAAAAAGCAAACAACAACAGCAAAAACCCTGGAGATTTTTGATGTACAGGAGGGGTCACCAACAAATGCTTACTGTTTCTAATGTCTCCAGTCAAACTGAGCTGTTAACGCCTCTCCGCAGAGCTGGGTAGAAAGTTTTGGAGGCTCCTAAATCCTCTCTGGTTGTGAAGGAGAATCTTCAGTCCACGTGCAGGGGAAGATGATCTCTCGGGGCTGGGGTTGCAGGCATGTGGGGGACGCTTGCCTTGTTATATGTGCTGAGACCTGACCTCCAGTACTGTCAGGCAGCCTGTGCTTCTAGCCCCTGAGCTATCTCTCTGGGTCCCGAGGTGAAGGTGATCTTTGAGTAAGCACGTGGCCAGTGGCCAGTACGCCAGGCCAATGAACAAAGATCCAGAGGTTTGGGCTGCAACAGTGAGTACCCCATTAGAGTAAACTAAGGTCTTTCCTGTGAGAATAAACTTGCTGTCCCCAACACGCGTGCTTGCGTGCCTTAAGCTGTTCTGGCTACAAATGCCCCATTTGTCCAGGGCCATCTGGGCCTATAAGGTCCCGTGTCCCTTCATGAACCACAAGCAAAGGGCTGAGGCACCTGGATGTCTTGTCTGTACCTGACACTTCTCCACCCAGCCTGGGTGAAGGCTAGCGAGTCGTTGGGGCAGGAAACTGCCAGTGGGAACACCAGTTTTGTGGGCCCCTCCCTGCCTCGCCTCTGATTGTATCTGTCTTTCCTCCTCCCCACAGAACCTGGGCTTCTCAAGGGAATCGGAGCCTGCAGGAGGGTGGAGCTGGAGGGAGAGTGGCACAGGGTGTGTCCTGGAATGTGCTGGATGGCAGTGTGTGTGTGTGTGTGTGTGTGTGTGTGTGTGTGTGAGAGAGAGAGAGAGAGAGAGAGAGAGAGAGAGAGAGATACGACTACCCACCTGTTCTGAAAGGAATTAACTACCTTTCCTTAGGGCTAGGAAGGATCCAGGATGCTCCAAGTCCTTTAAGGACCAGCCTGTGCAGAGGGAAAGCAGAAGCTGGGGTGCATGGTGGGGGGAGGGGGGCTCTGCAGCAGGGCACCGGGAAAATGGAGCAGCGTCCCTCGTGCCCACTAAGCAGAGGAAGGCAGGATCGCCCCACCCAGCCTGTGGAAGTTAAGGATAAGTACAAACAAGAGGCGTCACTCTCCTCCCCGCCCCTTATCTCTGTTGCAATAACTTACCTTCCTCTTTCTGCCACGTCAAACTAGACCGAGATATATTTTATAGTCGTCGGTAGACATGCTGTCTTTTCCTATCACGTTATATAATCTCTCGAGGGCAGGAGGAAACTGTCCCCTTTGCTAGGGCCTCCCCATATGTATGTACAAGTAAGTGCTTTGCCCTGGGCTGCGCCTGGTGCCCTAGTGCGTGTCTGCAGGAGGAGCAGCTCGCCTCCCATCCACCTAGGCAAGAGTTGCCCATGCAGAAGCCTGTCAGGACAGATGGCAAACTAGAGCCTAGAAATGGTTTGGTGCTTCGTTGTTGTTAGTTTCTGGGTAGTTTTTTTTGTTTTGTTTTGTTTTGTTTTTTGTGACAGGTTCTCACTATGCAGTCATAGCTGGCCTGCAGCTGCCTTTGTAAACCAGCCTGGCCACCAAGTAACAGAGGCCAAGTGTGCCTTGCCTTTCCAATCCATGCCCAGCTAGTGACTTGTTTTAAAAATGACAGTAATCCAGCTGGGCGTGGTGGTGGCACATTCCTTTAATCCCAGCACTTGAGAGGCAGAGGCAGGTGGATCTCTGTGACTTCGAGGCCAGCCTGGTCTACAAAGGGAGTCCAGGACAGCCAGGACTACACAGAGAAAGCCTGTCTCAAACAAACAAACAAACAAAAATACAGTAGTCCTGGAGCTATGATGGGGTGGGGCTCATATTTTTAAATAATAAGGAATAAGGAAGTAGGGGAAAGGTGACTTAGAAAGATCCTTTAAAAAAGGATTTATTTATTATGTATACAATGCTCTACCTGCATGTACACCTGCAGGCCAGAAGAGGGCCTCAGATCTCATTATAGATGGTGTGAGCCACCATGTAGTTGCTGGGAATTGTCAGGACCTCTGGAAGAGCACTCAGTACTCCTAACCTCTGAGCCACCTCTCCAGCCCTAGAAAGGTCCCTAATGAGCTTGATTCTTTGTTTGTTTTGTTTTTTTGAGACAGGGTCTCTCTATGTAGCCTTGGCTGTTCTGGATTCATTTTGTAGACCAGGCTGGCCTTGAACTCACAATGATCTGCCTGCCTCTGCCTCCAGAGTGCTGGGATTAAAGGCAGCCCAGCTAATGTTTATCATTTTCAAGCCGGGGATTGAACCCAGAGCATCACACTCACTGACTCCCTGAGCAAGTGACTCCGCTACTGAACTGCTAGCGCTCCAATCGATTGTTCTCAACTCTTCTAACACAGCTGAGTTTATCCGGTTTGGGGGATGAAAGTGAATGGATGCAGAGCTCTCCAGCGTGTCCCAGTGCCCGGGGCTTCCCAGCAGTGTTTACTCTTGGTCCTAGCCCAGTTGGAAGCATCAGGCTATCCAAGTGACTTCTGCTTTGGGTGTGTCAGATGAATTGTCAGTGTAGCCCACTTGAACCCCTTTCTTCTTAAGTGGGAAGGTCAGTGTGGGGTCAGGCTTCCCTCAAGAGCTCCTCATCACTTCTAACCCAATCCTGGATCCTCCTGTCTCTTTCCTCCCTCCCTCCCTCCCTCTGTCCCTCCTTGTCTGTCTGTCTGTCTGTCTGTCTCTCTCCCTTTCTCTCTCTTTCCTTTCTCCTCTTTGCCTGTTTTGTTGGTCTCAAACTCACATAGCTCCACATGTGTCTACTTCCCAGGTGCCAAAACTAAAGGCATGCGACATCTGCCTTTAGTCCCAGCACTCGGGAGGCAGAGGCAGGTGGATCGCTGTGAGTTCGAGGCCAGCCTGGTCTACAAAGTAAGTCCTGGACAACCAAGGCTACACAAAGAGACCCTGTCTCGAAAAACAACAAAACAAAACAGTGTGTGTGCTAGTACACCTGGCAAATATTTATTTTAATTAATTAACTACTCGAGAAAGGATCTCATTGTTTGGCCCTGACTGTCCTGGAACTTGCTTTATTTATTTATTTCTGAGACAGGGTTTCTCTGTGTAGCCTTGGCTGTCTTGGACTCGCTCTGTAGACCAGGCTGCTCCACCATGCCCAGCTCTGGAACTTGCTTTGTAGTAGACTGGGCTGGCCTTGAACTCTGTGCTTCTGCCTCCTGAGTGCTGGACCCAGCACTTTTTAAATTTTTTTTTTTTTGAGACAGGGTTTCTCTGTGTAGCCTTGGCTGTACTGGACGCACTTTTGTGGACCAGGCTGGCCTGGAACTAACAGAGATCTGCCTGCCTCTGCCTCCTGAGTGCAGGAAGTAAATGTGTGCATCACAATCAGCAGTTGTACCCAGCAATTTGGGTTTTTTTGGTTTGTTTGGTTGGTTTTTTTGTTTGTTTGTTTGTTTTTGTTTTTTTGTTTTGTTTTGTTTTGTTTTAGACAAGGTCTCTCTGTGTTAGCTTTGGCTGTCCTGGACTCACTTTGTAGACCAGACTGGCCTCTGCCTCCTGAGTGCTGGGATTACAGGCATGCACCACCACGCCCAGCCCTGTACCCAGCAATTTTTTTTGTTGTTGTTTGTTTTTTGAGACAGGGTTTCTCTGTGTAGCCTTGGCTGTCCTGGACTTGCTTTGTAGACCAGGCTGGCCTCGGACTCACAGCAATCCACCTGCCTCTGCTCCCGAGTGCTGGGATTAAAGGCGTGCGCCACCACGCCCTGCTTACCCAGCAATTTTTAAAAGGAAAACTGGATTACACTGGACAAAAGAGAGAGGAGAGAGCGAGAGAGCTCAGAGGTCAAGAATACACACTGCTGGGCTGGAGAGATAGCTCAGTGGTAAGAGCACCGCCTGCTCTTCCAAAGGTCCCGAGTTCAATTCCCAGCAATCACATGGTGGCTCACAACCATCTATAATGTGATCTGATGCCCTCTTCTGGCCTGCAGGTGTACAAGCAGACAACACTGTATACATAATAATAAATAAATCTTTAAAAAAAAAAAAAAAGAATACACACTGCTCTTCCAGAGACCCAAGTACAATCCCCAGCACCCAGGGACAAAGGTTCAACCCCCTGTGACTGCAGCTCCAGGTAACGTAGTTCTGCAGGCACCTGCTCTCATGTACACAACTCCTACACACAGCCACACGATTTAAAATAATAAAACTAAAATTAAGTGTATCATACTTTTCATGGTTTTCTGCAGTGTGTGTGTGTGTGTGTGTGTGTGTGTGTGTGTGTGTGTGTGTGTGTGTGCATATGTCTGCTGGCTGGCGGTGACACACTCCTTTAATCCCAGCACTTGCGAGGCAGAGGTAGGTGGATCACTGAGTTTGAGGCCAGCCTGGTCTACAGAGTGAGTCCAAGACAGCCAAGGCTACACAGAGAGACCCTGTGCCAAAAAACAAACAAAAACCCATAGAAATCAGTGTATTTAGGTTGGGTCTTATCCCCAAAACATTTTATATATATATATATATATATATGTGTGTGTGTGTGTGTGTGTGTACATGTTTATGCATGTATATGAACGTGTTTATACTTATGTTTATGCACAATCATACATATGCTGCACACACACAAACCCAAAGCACTCCCAGAGTCTTCACCATTACACAGTGTAACACTAGCTGGTTGTGGTTCTAAAAAACAAAGCAACAACCACAAAAAGGATGTAACCCTAAGTGTGTCATTTCACTCAACCTGTGTGCCCCTAGTCCCCCTCCCCACTTTAAAAATATTTATTTTATGGGTACGTGTGGTCCTGAATGTATATATGCGTACGACACATGTTCAGGAGCCCAAGGAGGTCAGGAGAGGCATCAAATTACCCGGAGGTAGAGTTACAGCTGAGCGGCCATGTGGCTGGCTGCTGGGATCCAGGCTGGGCACAAGAAAGAATAGAGTGTGCTCTTAACCACTGGGCCATCTCTCTGCCCCTTTACCTTTAGTTAGTTAGTTTTGTTTTTCGAGACAGGGTTCCTCTGTGTAGCCTTGGCTGTCCTGGACTCGCTTTGTAGACCAGGCTGGCCTCGAACTCACAGTGATCTGCCTGCCTCTGCCTCCCGAGTGCTGGGATTAAAGGCGTGCGCCACCACGCCCGGCTTCACTTTGATTTTTAAAGGCCTAATTTTTTTTTAAAGATTTATTTATTTATTATTATTATGTATACAGTGCTCTGCTTGCATGTACTCCTGCCGGCCAGAAGAGGGCACCATATTACATTACAGATGGTTGTGAGCCATCATGTGGTTGCTGGGAATTGAACTCAGGACCTTTAGAAGAGCAGGCGGCGCTCTTAACCCCTGAGCCATCTCTCCAGCCCCCTGTTTTTTGTTTTTTTTGTTTTTTTTTAATGAGCCATTTGCCTGTATGTGCATGTGTTTGGTGCCAGAAAGGGTCAGAGGAGCACATATGATCCCTGGAGTTACAGGTACCTATGAGCCACCGCATGGGTGCTGGAAACCAGACCCGGTCACAGGTACCAATGAGCCCGGATCCTCTGTAAGAGCCCCAAGTGCTCTTAACTGTCGACCCATCTCTCCAGTTCTATTACTTTTTAATTCTAAAACGGTCTAGATTGCCCACGTTGGCCTTGAACTCACTCTGTAGTTCAAGTAGGCTTTGAACTTGAGACCCTCCTGCCTCGGGCTCCCCAGGATCTTGAGTTACAGGTTTGTATTAACAGGCTACCTTGTAATGAACCTGTTTAGAAAAACACATATTGTTCTCATTAAAAATTAATTTTATTTACTTACATGTATGGGTGTTTTGTCTTTATATATGTCTGCGTGCCATGTGTGTGTCTGGTACAGACACAGAGCCCAAGGAGACCAGGTCTCTGGGACTGCAGTTACAGAGGGTTGTGATCCACCACGTGGGCGCTGAGAATTAGAGCCAGGTCCTCAGGAAGAGCTGAACCATCTGGCTAGGCAACTCTCCCCCCCCCCCCCCCACCAACTGCACCTTGTTGTTGGTTTTTTTTTTTTTTGTTTGTTTGTTTTTTGGCTGACCTTGAGTTCAACCCTGTACACCAGGCTGGCCTCCAGTTTACAGAGATCCGCCTGCCTCTGCCTCCCTTAGTGCTGGGATTAAAGGCATGCGCCACCACCGCCCAGCCTCTGGCTCCCACCCCCTTTTAAAATTTTATTTATTTGCACTGGGAGGCAGAGGCTGGTGGATTGCTGTGAGTTCAAGGCCAGTCTGGTCTACAAAGTGAGTCTAGGACAGCCAAGGCTACACAGAGAGACCCTGTTTCAAAAAACAATAACAACAACAAAAAAGTATTAATTCACCTTACATCCTTGTTAACTCTCTGCACCTTCCCCTCCCCCCCTTTTTTTTTTCCTGAAACAGGGTTTCTCTGTGTAATCTTTGGCTGTCTTGGACTTATTTTGCAGACCAGGCTGGCCTCGAACTCACAGATCTGCCTGCCTCTACCTCCTTGAGTGCTGAGATTAAAGATGTGCACCACCACACCACACAACCCCCCCCCCTTTTTTTTTCTGAGACAGGGTTTCTCTGTGTAGCCTTGGCTGTCCTGGACTCACTTTGTAGACCAGGCTGGCCTTGAACTCACAGCGATCCGATCCGCCTGCTTCTGCCACCCAAGTGCTGGGATTAAAGGCGTGGGCCACCACGCCCGGCCACCCCCCCCCTTTTTTTTTTTAAAGATTTATTTATTGTATTATAGGCAGAAGAGGGCATCAGATAACATTATAGATGGTTGTAAAGCCACCGTGTGGTTGCTGGGATTGAACTCAGGACCTCTGGAAGAGCAGGCAGTGCCCTTAACCACTGAGCCATTTCTCCAGCCCCCCCCCCTTTTTTTAAAAAGCTTTTTCCATTTGAACAAGGTCTCACTATATAGGCCAGGCTGGCTTTGAATTCTAAGCAAGTCTCCTGTCTCACCCTCTAGTACCACCCTTGGTTTTGTAGTGCATCTGAGAGGCCAGGAGTTACAGAGACCCTCCTTGGCAGGCTGACAGACAAGGGGAGGCTGAGAATTTCCAAGATGGCTGCTTCTTCCTTAAACCCCCGCCCTTGACTTGAGGCAAAAGCCTGTCATCTTCAGTGCCTGTATTAAATATTAACATTTTCACGCTGAAATTTTCTTTGGGGGGGTGATGTCATTTTTTCTTTATTTCCCTCTCTCCCTCCTCCTCTTCCTTTCTTTCACTCCCCTCCTCCTTCTCTCCCCCTCCTTAATTATCTTGGCTGCCGGAATCTCAGCCCTGAAGAGCTCAGGGTTGATGGAGAAGTATTAGTTATCCAGGAGGCCTCATGGAGGGAGCAAGCTAGCTGAAGACCAGCTCTGAACTGAATTTATTTGGTGGTGGAAATAAAAAAGCAGAGTCAAATGAGCCCGTGTGTTCCGGGTTGGTGGCTAGAACATAGAATTAAAGACTGTGAAGTCTTCCGTTCTCCCGCCGTCTCCACTCAGCCCATGTAAGAAGGAAGGCTGCCATCTGGGGCAGCCAGGAGGCACTGGGCGCACCTGCGCTGCACCTGTAGCAGTATCCCACGCCACAGAGTCATCCTTTTAAAGAATTCCAAAGACCAGGTGTGGAGGTGCTCCCCTTTAATCCCAGCTAGGAAGGCAGAGGCAGGTGGATCTCCGTTAGAGGCCAGCTGGTCTATATAGCAAGTTCAAAGCCAGCAAGGACCACGTCGTAAAAAGCAGCCCCACCGGTCGGAGAGGTTAAGAGCACTGGCTGCTCTTCCACAGGTTCTGAGTTCGAGTCCCAGCAACCACATGGTGGCTCACAACCATTTAAAAGGTGATCTGGGAGCCGGGCGTGGTGGCGCACGCCTTTAATCCCAGCACTCGGGAGGCAGAGGCAGGTGGATCGCTGTGAGTTCGAGGCCACCCTGGTCTATAAAGCGGGTCCAGGACAGCCAAGGCTACACAGAGAAACCCTGTCTCGAAAAACAAAAACAAAAACAAAAAGGTGATCTGGTGCCCTCTTCTGGCCTGCAGGTGTACGTGCAGGCAGGGCACTGTATACATAATAAAGAAATCTTTGGGGGGGGGGGAAAGCAGTCTCAAAAAAAAAATCTAAGACTACTACACCCTTCTGCTCCCTCGGAACGCAAACTAGGTGGGTTGAAACTTAAAATCCTGCCTGAGCTCAGAAGATAAAGGCAAGAAGGAGGTAGAGGTTGGTGACTGCAGTGGAGGAATTCAGCCGGGACTTGGGGTGCTCCAGAGGCTTCCGGCCCAGAGCAGTGCCCCGCCCCGCCGGGTGTCACGTGACAGGCAGTGCGGCAGGTAAACTACAACTCCCAGCGCGCCTCGCGGCCGCCCGCGCCACACTTCCTCGTCGATTGGCCCGACGGGGATATTTGAAAGGAGGAGCTGGCGCGGAAAACGAAGCTTGCCTAACTCCGGTATTTGGTGGTGGCGGCGGCGGCGACTGGGACCGGAGGGTCGTCCTGTGCCTCTGTGAAGAACGGCAGCTCCCGAGCGAGGGAGGCGTGCTCCAGCCGAGGTAAAGGACGGAGCCTTTGCTGGTCTGGGGGGAAACGGGGCGCCCAGCGTGGGCTCGGCCGGCGTGGCGGGCAGGGAGGGGGCGCTCCTGCCGCGGGGATGCTCCGCCTCCTCCACCCTGTGGAACCCTCAGTCCCTCCTTTCCTCCAGTGACTCGCTTTAAAGCCCCTCGCAGCCGTGTAGGACCCCTTTCGCCATGAGGAACTTCAAAGGCGTCAACTTCGCGACCCTGCTGTGCAGCAAGAAGCAGGCCGAGGAGTTGCTGCGCGACTTGAAGGTGGGGCCGCTCGGGTCACACACACACCTAGTGCTGCTCTGTGGGTTCTCCTCCTTTTCCTGTGTTTAATTTATTTGTTGTTTTTATTTTTCATACTGGGGATTGAGCCCAGGATTTCATGCATACAGGAGAGCTGTATCTGTATATCTGTTTGTCTTGGCTTTTTCCGAGACAGGGTTTCTCTGTGTATCCTTGGCTGTTCACTGTGTAGACCAGGCTGGCCTTGAACTCACAGAGATTCGCCTGCCTCTGCCTCCCCAGTGCTGGGATTACAGGTGTGCGCCACCACGCCCAGTTATGTATACAGTGCTCTGCCTGTGTGTGCACCTGCAGGCCAGAAGAGGGCACCGGATCTCTTTATAGATGGTTGTGAGCCACCACCATGTGGTTGCTGGGAACTGAACTCAGGACCTCTGGAAGAGGAGCCAGTTTTCTTAACCTCTGAGCCATCTCTCCAGCTCCCCAAAATAACCTCTTTAAAAGGCTTTTTAAAAAAGGTTTGGTGAAAAAATAAAATAAAAAGGTTTGGTGGTGCAGGCCTTTACTCCCAGCACTGAGCAGGCAGAGGCAGGCAGATCACTGAGTTTGAGGCAGGCTGGTCTACAGAGTGAATCCAGGACATCCAGTGCTCTGTTACACAGAGAAATCCGGTCTCAAAAAACAAAACAAAACAACAACAACTACTACTACTAAGTATTATTATTTTTAAAGTTTTCTTTTCTTAAATTTATTTTTATTTCATGGGTGTTGGTGTTTTGCCTGCATGTGTGTCTGTGTGAGGGTGTCAGATCCCCTGGAACCAGGGTTACAGGTATAAGCTGACAAGTGGGTGCGGGGAACTGAACTCAAGTCCTCTGGAAACTAGCCAACGCTCTTAACAATGAGCCATCTCTCCAACCCCTTTTTAGAGTTTTCTGAGACAGGGTCTCTATTTTGCCCTGGCTGTCCTGGACTCACTCTGTAGACCAGGCTGGCCTCAAACTCATAGCAATCCACCTGCCTCTGCCTCCCGAGTGCTGGGATTAAAGGAGTGTGCGTGGTGGCGCACGGCTGCCTCAGCTGTCCTTGAACTCACTCTAGCCCAGGAAGAGTTTGAACTTTCAGTCTTTCTGCCTTAAACGCAGGCCTGTGCCAATAAGCCTGGTTTGCCTTTTGCCGTAGGAATCTGTGTAACTTTATTTCTACTTTTTTTTTCTTTCTCTATCTCTTCTATTCATCCTGCTCTTTCTTACGTCTTTCCCTTCCTAGGAGTTCCTGTCCAAATCTGACTTTCCCAGTAACCGACCTGATGCCGAGAGAAGACAAGTCTGTGACGCCGTCCTGAGGGCTTGCAACCAGCAGTTGACTGCCAAGCTTGATTGCCCTGCGCACCTGAAGAGCCTTGTGGACCTGGCAGAGCTGGCCTGTGATGGCTATTTGCTGTCCACCCCGCAGCGCCCTCCCCTCTATCTGGAGCGCATCCTTTTCATCTTACTCCGCAATGGCCTGGCTCAGGGGAACCCAGGGGCCGTGCTGCGCCTCGCTGAGCCTCTGCACGCCTGCCTGCTGCAGAGCTCCCCAGAGGCCGCCCCTCAGGACTATGCACTGGTGACCCGGGGCAGCTTCTCCCTGCTCTGGAAGGGAGCCGAAGCCGAGGCAGGGCCGCACGCTGCCTTCTCGGCTCGGCTGAAGGCCTTGAGTTTCTTAGTGCTGCTGGAGGATGACAGCGCCCCTTGCGAGGTCCCTCACTTTGCCTCTCCCACAGCCTGTCGGGTAGTAGCCGCCTATCAGATGTTCGAAGCCAGCAGGCGCGGCCTGGACGACGCCGATGTCGACTTCCTCTATGACTCGCTTTCTAGGCACGTGATAAGACCCTTAGTAGGCGAGGCTGGCGGCTCTCCGGGTCCTCTTTCTCCTCAGAGGGCCCTCTGCCTCTTGGAGCTCACCCTGGAGCACTGCCGCCGACTCTGCTGGAGCCACCGCTACCAGAAGGCTGCCGGCGCCGCGGAGGAGGCCCGTGGTCACCTTAGGGACAGCAGTGTGGCTCCCGGCCTCCAGTTATGTCAGGTGGGGGTCGAGCTGCTGCAAGCTGCGGAACAAAACCCAGGGGCAGTGGCCCAGCTTCTGACGGAGGCGTCGGCTGTCCTGAAGCGCGGCATGGAGGCGCCCGCGCCGCCGCTCCGGGCCTTGTATGACAGCTGCCAGTTCTTCCTCTCGGGCCTGGACAGAGGCAGCAAGAAGCAGTACGGGCTGGATGGCGTGCTGAACCTGTTTGCTTTTCTTGGGGGATACTGCCCCCTCGTCCGGCAGCTGCGAGATGTGAGTTAAGGGCCTAGGGCAGGGTAGGGTGGGCATGTCGCTCTGTGCGTAGCCGGAAGTTCTGCACGCTTGGGAAGCTGCTCTCGGGTCTGCCCCAGGCAAGCTGCCTGCTGTATAGTGAGAGGGCAGTGGCTCTCCTCTCCTCTGGTCTGCGCCAGGCTTCCGGAACTCCCGGTGGCACCTAGCGTGGAGCTGGTCACATCCCCAGGTTTCAGACCAGCGCCACTTCCTTCCTCCTCAGGTCTCTGAACCTTCCTCCAAGCAGCAGCAGTGTTTGGTTCAGATGCACTTCCAGGCCCTCCACCTTTTCACTGGGATGGTTTATGACTTTGCCCAAGGCTGCCAGGTACCATCTGGGAATCAAGAGGTGTGGACAGTCATGGCTCTGAGGTTGCTTCTTTTTTCTTTTCCTTTTTCCTTTTTTTTTTTTTTTTTTTTGTAAAGAGCTTTTGGCTAGGCGTAGTGGCGCACACCTTTAATCCCAGCACTCGGGAGGCACAGGCAGGCAGAGCTCTGTGAGTTCAAGGCCACCCTGGTCTACAAAGTGAGTCCAGGACAGCCAAGGCTACACAGAGAAACCCTGTCTCAAAAAAAAAAAAAAGCTTTGGGTAAGGGCTGTGGTGGCTTACGCCTTTAATCCCAGCACTCGGGTGGCAGAGGCAGGTGAGTTCCAGGACAGCCAGAGCTATATAAAGAGACCTTGTCTCCAAAAACAAACAAATAAACAAACCAACAACAAAGAACAAGCAAACAAACAGAAGGGCTTTGGGGTTGCATTGGTTTCAGTCGTGCAGCAAGGTGGACGGCCCGGCGGGCCTTCTTATGCCTTCTTGTCCCGTCAGGTAGCTGAGCTGGCCCGGGCAGCGGACAGTTGCAGATCCACTGTTGCGTGGATGCTGGAGCCCTTAGAGGGCCTGTCAGGCGGAGAGCTGGCTGACTGCCTGGGCGTGGCTGGTGAGTACCTTGGGCTCGGATGCGCTGTCGCGGGGAGGGCTGCCCCTTGTAAGGCCGGCAGGTAGGAGTTGTGTATGTGTCTGACTGCTGAGTGTGAAAGAAACGATTTAGCTTGCAAGTGCTGGATCACAAGTTATAGCTTATTTATTTATTTATTTATTTATTTGGTTTTTCAAGACAGGGTTTCTCTGTGTAGCCTTGGGTGTCCTGGACTCACTTTGTAGATCAGGCTGGCCTCGAACTCACAGGGAGCCGCCTGCCTCTGCCTCCCAAGTACAAGTTATATTTTAACTCCTTCCCGCCATTCCCCGCATTAGGGTCTCTACATAGCTCTGGCTGTCCTGGAACTTGTGCTATAAACCAGGCTGGCCTTGAACTCACAGAGAACCACCTGCTTCTTTGCTGCCCAAGTGCTGAGATTAAAGGTGTGCATCACCGTGCCCAGCTAACATTTTTTAAAAACAGATTTATTTTACATGTATGTGCAGGTGCCTGCATGTATGCGTGTGCACCTAATGTGTGCCTGGTCCCCATAGAGGCTAGAATAGGATTCAGATCTACGGAACTGGGGTTACAGTTGGTTATGAGCTTCCCTTTGGGTGCTGGAAATCAAACTTAGGCTCTCTACGAGAATACCAGGTGCTCTTAAACACTGAGCCCCCTCCCCCACCCCTTTCAAGACAAGGTTTCTCTGTATAGCCCTGGCTTGCCTGGACTCACTTTTATACACCAGGCTGGCCTCGAACTCACAGAGATCTGCCTGCCTCTGCCTCCTGAGTGCTAGTGTGTGCGACCACGCCGGCTGACCCATCTGTATCTTAAGCCCCATAACTTAGACTTTTAAAAACCAGATAATGGGGCTGAGAGATGGCTCAGAGGTTAAGAGCACTGACTGTTCTGCTTTTCTTCCAAAGGTCCTGAGTTAATTGCCAGCAACCACATGGTGTGTCACAACCACCTATAATGTGATCTAATGCCCTCTTCTGGCCTTCAAGCACTGTATGCATAATAAATAAATAAAATCTTTAAAAAAAAACCCAAAACAATCAATCAATCAAAAAACCAAAACAAAACAGAACAAAAACCTCAGATAATGCTGGTTATGGTGTCACAGTCACTATTGAGTTCGAGACGAGACCGGCCTGGTCTACAAAGCGAGCCCAGGACAGCCAGGGCTAATACAGAAACCCTGTCTTGGAAAACAAACAAAACAAAAAAGCTAGAACAAAACCAGGCAAAAGCGGTAGCATCACAGGCTTCGGGGTAGCCTGGGCTCTGTAGTGAGTTGGACGTGGAGGTCAACCTGGGCTACATAATACATTAAGACTTCTCAGAAGAAGAAACAAGTGTAGACCGGGGGTGCAGGTCAGGGACCGAGCGTTGTTTGCTGCGTGTAAGGCCCAGGGCTCACTTTCTCCTACTAGGGGGCGGGAAGAGGTCAGGCGGAGTAAAAGCCCCACTTCCTCACTCCGCCACCCACCCGCGTTTCCCTTTACAGAGGCAGTCACTGTATCTACTTGTCTGTCTGATCAAGAAAGGGTGTCACTGTGTGTGCCCGGTTGGCCTCAAACTTAGCAGGTCCGCCTGCCTGTGCTTCCTGAGTGCTGGGATGACAGACGCATGCCACTGCACCCGGCTACGGCTGTCTCTTTTGAGAAAGTGCATTAGGTTGGGCGTGTAGCCCATTGGTTGCAGCACTTGATTAGCGTGTTCAGTCCTGGAGTTTAGCCTTAGAACTGCCCCCTCCTGCCCTTAAGTAAAACTTCCTAAAACTTATTCAACAAAACTGCCAAGAAGTATTAGATAAATCCCTGTGGCTTTTGGTAGAAAGTAACTGAATAAATGAATTATTATTACTATTATTATTATTAGGTTCCGTGTGTGTCGTCCCCCCCCCCCTTTTCAACACAGGGTCTCTTTGTGTAGCTTGGCTGTCCCAGACTCGCTTTGTAGACCAGGCTGGCCTTGAACTCACAGTGATTCGCCTGCCTTTGCCTCCCAAGTGCTGCGATTAAAGACGTGGGCCACCATGCCTACCTTATTATTAGGTTTTTTGAGACAGTTTCTCGGTGTAGCCCTGGCCATCTGGAACTTACTTTGTAGACCAGGCTGGCCTCAAACCCACAGTGATTTCGCCCTGCCTCTGCCTCCCGAGTGCTGGGGTTAAAGGTGTGCGCCACCACGCCTGGCGTCAGTGCCAAATCTTACAGGCTGGAGAGCGTGTGGCATGTCAGGAATACAAGAGAAGGTGCTTCGGTGGCCTGTGGGAAGGGAGGAGGCAGGATGGGCCGGTGTGACTCGAGGCCTGCTCATGTGAGCTTTCTCACAGGGACAGTGGGCAGCAGCTGAAGTGGAGACAAACGCCCTCGTGGTCTGGGTTGCACAGTGTGCCCGGCTGGAAGCTGGTGTGCTGACCCCAGGCCGAGTGTCTCAGCAGGGACAGGGAGACCCACCCTGACGGTCAGTTGTCCTTTCTCTCCCTGTAGCCTCTTACGCCAGCAACTTGGCCTACAGCTTTTTCAGCCACAAGCTCTACAGTGAGGCTTGTGCCATCTCGGAGCTAGTCTGTCAGCATCTGGGCGCGGCAGGGTCGGGTGCTTGTGCTGAGGTGCCTCCTGAGAAGGTAGGAGGGACTGAGGGCCGTGGGAAGGGAGGCTGTGTTGGTGGAGTGAAGTGAAAGGCCCAGTCAGTCTTCACCCCTCAGTACGGTGGGGCGGGCACCATGCCTCGGGCAGTGTTTCCCTAACAACCTTGTCTATGCCATGTTTTTTCCTCCCTTTCTTCCTTCCTTCCTTCTTTTAAAAAAATTTTTTTTACATTTATTTTTTTTTCTCTCAAGACAGGGTTTCTCTGTGTAGCCCTGGTTGCCCTGGACTTACTTTGCAGACCAGGCTGGTCTCGAACTCACAGTGATCCACCTGCCTCTACCTACTGGGATTACAGGCATGCGCTGCAATGCCTGGTGCTCCTTCCTTTTTTTTTGTTTTGTTTTGTTTGTTTGTTTGTTTGTTTGTTTGTTTGTTTTGGTTTTTCGAGACAGGGTTTTTCTGTGTAGCCTTGGCTGTCCTGGGCTTACTTTATAGACCAGGCTGGCCTCGAACTCACAGAGCTCTGCCTGCCTCTGTCTCTGCCACCACTCCTGGCTGCAGTGTTTCTTTAACATGGCTGTTGTTTACTTTTTTTTTTTAAGATTTATTTTTTATTATGTATACAGTATTCTGCTTACATGTACACCTGCACGCCAGAAGAGGGCGCCAGATCTCATTATTGTGAGCCACCACGTGGTTGCTGGGAATTGAACTCAGGACCTTTGGAAGAGCAGCCAGTACTCTTAACCTCTGAGCCATCTCTCCAGCCCCTGTTGTTTACTTTTGGCTTCCTCCTAAGCCTGTTCCACTCTTAGCTTCGCATTAGAGGTTGGGCTAGTGGGTGGGCCAGTGACAAGGACAGTACATGGCTGGCTGAGGGGTGTCGATGGCATTGCTTTGCCACCTCTGTGGCAGACAGGGAAGGGCACAAGCCCGGGTTGTGGGGCTGCTGCAACAGCCTGGGCAGGAAATGGCTCCATAGAAAGATCCGGGTGGCACAAGCAATCAAGGCCTAGTTGGAGTTTAACTAGCTGGAAGGTGGTAGAAAAAAGGAATCTGTAAGAGTGGCCCTGCATTTTGGTGACCACCACACAGTGCCGTTTGCTGAGGGCAGAGTCACAGGAGGTGGAGCAGGTCCTTGCGGTTGTGAGCTCTGACCTCGGAGGCCGCAGGAGGCGTCATCAGTCCTCGGGGCCCGCAGAGGGGCAGGGCCGCCGCGTGTTCGCGTGTGTGCACACGCTGCAGCTCCGATTCTGTCTCTGGTCAGCTGCATAGGTGCTTCCGGCTGCACGTGGAGAGTTTGAGGAAACTGGGCAAACAGGCCGAGGGCTGCGCGATGGTGACCTTGTGGCTGGCAGCTCTGCGACCCCACAGCCACGAACACATGGTGGAGCCAGTCACTTTCTGGGTTCGGGTCAAAATGGATGCAGCCCGAGCAGGGAACAAGGAGCTACAACTGAAGTGAGTTGGAGGGTCGCCCCCAACCCACGCACCGCACATGTCCCTGACCTGGCCTCTCTGTGGTCCTGGACTTACTATGTAGCCTAGGCTAGCCCTGGACTCCAGCTCTTTCCTAGTGCTGGAATTAAAGGCATTGTCACTGTGTTCAGCCCCTTCAGCCCACCCTTCACCCTTCACTGCCTGTGCCTAGGGATAGGCACTCAGCGGTGAGGAGCTACGTTCGTGTTTTGTTGAGTTTCTGTTCTACTTGGAGAAATATAACCCTGTGTGTGTGTGTGTGTGTGTGTGTGTGTGTGTGTGTGTGTGTTTCACGCGGACCGACCACGCAGGACCTGTTAAGGGGTAAACTTGAGGTGGGTTGTTTAGTCTTTTTCTGGAGAAGTGACGTGTGCCTCGGCCTGAAGATGTGGAGAAATGCATCATCACAAGCCTTGGCCTGAAGAGCAAACCCCAGGCAAAAAGGCACTGGGCAGAGAGCAGCTAGGGATGGGGAGGAAGGGGATGGGACGGGGTGTAGCGTGCTGAGTGAGGTCCTGCTGCTCAGAAGATGGGGCCCCTCTCCAGCCGCTGACCCGATTAGAGTTTTCAAGGCACACCCAGAAGCACAGCGAATGCCAGGCTGAGGCTGAGGCTCCCCGGGAGGGGCCAGACTGTCCGCAGGGCCGTCACCTTGGTGCTGATCTGCCCTGCAGGACCCTGCGAGACAGCCTGAGTGGCTGGGACCCGGAGACCCAGGTCCTGCTGCTGAGGGAGGAGCTGCAGGCCTACAAAGCCATACGCGCTGACACCGGGCAGGAGCGCTTCAATGTCATCTGCGATCTGCTGGAGCTCAGCCCTGAGGAGACCGCAGCTGGAGCCTGGGCGCGAGCTACCCACCTGGTGGAACTGGCCCAAGTTCTCTGCTACCACAGCTTTGCCCAGCAGACGGACTGGTGAGGAGCCGCTGCTAGGAGGCCTCCTTGGCTATTAGTGTTGTGGCTTTTGTTTGTCTGTCTGTTTTTTGAGATAGGGTTTCTCTGTGTAACAGCTCTGGCTGTCCTGGAACTCCCTTTTGTAGACCAGGCTGGCCTCAAACTCACAGAGATCCACCTGCCTCTGCCTCCCTGAGTGCTGGGATTACAAATGTGCACCACCACGCCCAGCTCACTATTACTGTCATGGGGCTCAGTTTCCTGTCACTAAGGTCATTGGAACTGAGATGTGTCCAGCTGGCTGCAGCGGGCCTTTCCCAGCCTGCTGTGGTTGCACTCACGGGTAGAGCCCACTTAGGTGCATCTCTCTGCAGCTCTGCCTTGGAGGCCATCCAGGAGGCCCTGCAGCTTCTGGAGTCCGTGAAGCCGGAGGCCCGGGAGCAGGACCGCCTTCAGGACGATAAAGCGCAGGCCTTGCTATGGCTCTACATCTGTACCTTGGAGGCCAAGATGCAGGAAGTATGTGGGGCCGGGACAGCTGGGCGTGGATCAGTGGTGTGTTCCCGGGCTGCTGCCGCTGAGCTGGTACCAGGCCCAGTTCTTACTTCAGTCTCCTTTCCCCACCAGGGTATTGAGCGTGACCGGAGAGCCCAGGCCCCCAGTAACCTGGAGGAGTTTGAAGTCAATGACCTGAGCTATGAAGACAAAGTGCAGGAGGACCGTTTCCTGTACAGTCGCATCGCCTTCAACCTGGCTGCCGATGCAGGTGAGGGCAGTAACCATGGTGTCCTCGGGAGGCAGAGGCAGGCGGATCGCTGTGAGTTCAAGGCCACTCTGGTCTACAAAGCGGCCACCAGCGTGAAAGAGGCCGGCCTCGTGTAGAGCTGTGGGATGGCAAGGAGGGGAGAGGCTGGCCTCGTTTGGGGCATCTAGGAGGGAGGAGGCCGGCACAAAAAGCCAGAACATTCTGTGGAGAAAGCCAAGTTCTTTCCAGATGGCCAAGTGGACAAAATGGTCACCTTCTTGTGGTTTACAGCTCAGTCCAAATGCCTGGACCAAGCCCTGGCCCTGTGGAAGGACGTGCTTACAAAGGGCCCAGCCCCGGCCGTGCGGAGTCTCCAGCAGACCGCGGCCTCCCTGCAAATCCTAGTGGCCCTCTATCAGTTGGTGGCAAAGGTAATGGAGGCCTGGAGTCTATGCCGCAGGGTGAAACTGGAAGCTGATCTCCTTCACCTTTGACCTGTGCGCTTCCCAAAAAGTCAGGCAACCTAAATGTTACGAGCCAGGTGTGATACCACACACTTGTAGTGCTAACACTTGGGAGGGCGAGGCGGGAGAATTATGAAATTACAGAATAGCTTGTATTAATGGTGATATCCTCTTTAAAAGTAAAAAGAGAAAAAAAAAGTAAAAAAAGAAGGAAAAGGAAGTTGGGGGGAAAGTGTATAGCTCAGTGATGGGCAAAGCCCTGGATTCCATCCTCAGCATCACAGAACTGCGGGAAGCAGTGCTTTGCCTGCTGCTCTTGGCTGCTACACTATCTCTCCAGCCCCTTTTGGTGATTTTTTTTTTTTTTTGAGACGAGGCCTACATAAAGCCCATCCTGTCACTGAACTCACAGCCTCAGCCTTCCTGGGATCACGGACTTGAGTTCTGCGGCTTCCCTTATAAAAAAGAAAAAATTTTCTGGTTTGGATAGGTGGCTCAGCAGTTAAGAGCCCTGGCTACACGTCCAGAAGACCTGTGTTCAGTTCAGTTCACAACCACGAGGTCAGATAGCCCAAAGCCTCTGTGGGCATCATTACACAGTGGTGCACATATTAGCAGGCAGACACAAATGCACACAAAATAGTTTGAGTTTTTTTTTTTTTAATCTTTTAGAGGGAGAGGGATTTTTTTTGTTTTTGTTTTTAAAGAAAAACTATGTGTATAAATGTTTTTCTTGTGTGTGTGTGTGTGTGTGTGTGTGTGTGTGTGTATGTGCGTGTGCACCATATGCATGCCGCTGAGGTCAGAAGAGGGTCAGATCCCATAGGACTGGCATTACAGATGGCTTGAGCAGACGTGTGGGTGCTGCCGGTATTCTTAACCTCTGAGCAATCTCTCCAGCCCCACTTTTCTTTTGTCTGAGACGAGATCTCACTATGGAGTCTAGGCCAGGGTCAAACTTGCAGCACCCACGTTTCTACCTCTGTATTATAGGCTTCTGACCGTATGAAGCCCAATTTTATGTGCTTTGAAAGTTTGTGTTTGTTTATTGAATGTGTGTGGATGTGCATGTGGCAGTCAGTCAGTTCTCACCTTCCCCGTGTCCCAGGCTCTCACCTAGGTGACGAAGCCAGGTGATAGATACCTTCACCTGCTCAGCCATCTGACCGGCTGGCCAACTGTATTTTTGTGTGTAACTTTAAGGAGTTGCACAGGCTCCCTTCCTCAGACCCAAAGGAAAGCCAGGGCGGGTGTGGTGTGAACAGCTAGGATTCCAGTGACCCGGGAAGCTCCGCAAGCTGGCGTTACCCTTGAAATTGATTTAAATGAAAACTCTGCTTTAAGACAGGGCTGGGAGGAATCTCAGTTGTAGGGCTCTTATGGAGTATGTTCAGGGATTGGGCTAACCCTCCCACCCACCCCCCAGTTAGATACCACAAAATAGAGCATGATTTGTGCCTGGCGTGGTGGTGGCGCACGCCTTTGATCCCAGCACTCTGAAGGCAGAGACAGGTGCGTCTCTGTGAGTTTGAGGCCAGCCTGGTCTACAGAGAGTTCTAGGACAGCCAGGGTTGCACAGAGAAACTCTGTCTCGAAAAACCAAAAAAAAAGGCGGGTGGACACAGGAGGGGGGGCCTGGAGAGATGGCTCAGTGGTTAAGAGCACCGCCTGCTCTTCCAAAGGTCCTGAGTTCAATTCCCAGCAACCACGTGGTGGCTCAAAACCATCTGTAATGTGATTTGGCGCCCTCTTCTGGCTCGCAGAAGTACATGCAAGCAGAGCATTGTATACAAAAAAAAAAAAAAAAAAAAAAGAGGCAGGTGAATCACCTGCTCAGACCCTAGGTCCTCCTTTTTTGGCTTTACCTCATAAGCTCTTTTTTTTTGTTTTTTGTTTTTTGTTTTCTGAGACAGGGTTTCTCTGTGTAGCCTTGGCTGTCCTGGACTCACTTTGTAGACCAGGCTGGCCTCGAACTCACAGAGATCCGCCTGCCTCTGCCTCCCGAGTGCTGGGATTAAAGGTGTGCACCACCACGCCCGGCTACCCCATAAGCTCTTATATGACCTTTCTAAATCTAGTTTCCTGCTCCATTCTATTGAGGCTAGAATTACCGTGAGAATCAAGTGAGCTCATGTGTGGAAACTTCTTCACCAGTGCCTGTACAGTGAGCACCACCAGTGCTGGTGGCATCTAGGCCTCTTGATTTAAGTTCTCTGGTGCTGGGAATCACAGTAGACGTAGGCTATGGGCCGAACTCCTTTCCCTATGAGGTTTTATTTTTCTATTTATTTATTTACTTATTTCGGAAACAGAAGTTTACTTTGGTCTTGATTGTTTGGTTTTTTTTTTCTAGACAGGGTCTCTCTGTGTAGTCTTAGCTGTCCTGGACTCACTTTGTAGACCAGGCTGGCCTCGAACTCACAGAGATACGCCTACCTCTGCCTCCCAAGTGCTGGGATTAAAATTGTGCATTACCACACCCGGTTACGTTGTGTCTTTGGCTTGCCTGGAAATCCCAGTGTAGATCCAGCTAACCTTAAACTCAGATCTACCTGCCCATCTTCTGCATGCTGAGAGCAAAGGTGTCACCTCCGTTATTTTTTTTAATAGTGTCTGGCTAGGTAGTCCTGACTGGCCCCTAACTCGGCTATGTTCCTGCCTTAGCTTCCTCAGTCCTGGGATTTTGAGCAGGTGCCACGGTGGCTGCTTCTTGAAACAGAATGGGCTGTGGTGGGAGGTGGAGGTAGGTGGACAGGGGTCAAGGAGTGGAACTCAGGACCCGTGGAAGAGCAGCCAGTGCTCTTAACCTCTGCGCCGTCTCTCCAGCCCTAGTTTTTCCAGACAAGGTTTCTCAGCGTAGCCTTGGCTGTGCTGAACTCCTGCAGACCAGGCTGCCTTTAATCTTCCTGCCTCTGCCTCCCACGTGCTAGGACTAAAGGCATGCACCACCACCACGCAACTCAAGGCAAGCTTGAATTACATAGCAAGTTCAAGGCCAGTTTTGGGTCACATGAGGCCCTGTCCCAAAACAAAGAAACAAGGCCCAAAGTGTGTAAGGAAGGTGGCTGTAGGTCTCCTGAGGGTGGGCGATGAACACCCTGAGATCCCAGGTTTCAGAAGCCTGGGGACTCAAAGGCGCTGGGTCATGCTGTTGCTCTTGGTTGGCCAGCCCCTACAGGCCCTGGAGACCCTGCTGCTCCTTCAGATTACGTCTAAGAGGCTACAGGACCATGCAAAGGCGGTCAGCTCTTCCTGCCAGCTGGTCCAGCAACTCCTGACCCTCGGATGTCCCAGCTATGCCCAGGTGAGTGGCTAGAACGGTATTATTCTGACTTTATAACACAGCTTCATTTAAAATTGATTTTTAAAAGAAGATTTATTGATTACTTATACAGTGCTCTGCCTGCATGTACACCGGCACACCAGAAGAGGGCCCCATATCTCATTGTAGATGGTTGTGAGCCACCATGTGGTTGCTGGGAATTGAACTCAGGACCTCTGGAAGGACAGACAGCGCCCTTAACTTCTGAGCCATCTCTCCGGCCCCCTAAAATTTATTTTTAATAAAATCTATTTACATGCGTGTGCCAGCGTGTCTGTGTGTGTGTACCACATGTATGCAATCCCCATGGAGGTCAGAAACGGCACTAGATCCCTTGGAACTGGAATTACAGGCAGTTGTAACTACCCCATGTGGGTGCTGGGAACCAACCCTTAACTGCTGAGCCGGCTCTTTAGCCTTGTTACCCACCTTTTATATGCTGGTTCACGCTTTTTCCTGCCGCTTCCTCCCCTGAATCTAAGTCAGTATGTACCACTGGCTTTTTATATCCTGTGTGCGCCCGCTGTCCATACCTGTGTCTATTTATCAAACATGTACCTCTCCAACTCTATTTATCTCTCTCTCTTATTTTTCGTTTTGAGACAGGGTTTCTCTGTGTAGCCCTGGCTGTCCTAGACTCACTCTGTAGACCAGGCTGGCCCCAAACTCAGAGATTCACCTGCCTCTGCCTCCCAAGTGCTGGGGTTAAAGGTGTGCGCCTCCACAGCCTGGCTTTTCATTCCTAAAGGCAGAGATTTGGACTGCGGACCTCCAGGGGCGTCTCTAGTTTCTGTGACTCTCTGGCTTGTGTCTCTTCCGGGTGCCTGAGGGTGTTTGTCTTTTGTTCTTTAGCCAGCGGTTTTCTTTCAGTGTTGTAGTTAACTCAAAGTTTTCTAAGGATCAAACGAGCAGCTTTGTGTACATTATATTGTCTGAGATAACACAATGTTCAACTCTTAGCTTGCAGTTTGGGGAGGTCTAACTAGCATGTGGGTGGCATCCTCCATTTTCTTGTAGTTCTACATGGAAGAGGCAGAATCAAGCCTGAAGAGTCTGGACCAGACTACAGACGCGTGCCAGCTCCTTTCCCTGACCTGCGCTGTGCTTCGAAGTCAGCTCTGCTGGGCTTGCCAGAAGGTGATTCCCACCGCCCACAGCTGAGCCCAGAGCTCAGTACAGTGAACCAGCGTCCTCTACGGCAGCGGTTCTCAACCTGAGCATCACAGCCCTTTAGGGATTGAAGGAAGGGGTCACCTAATACCATTGAAAATCAGATATTTTTATTACAGTTCCTAGCAGCAAAATTAGTTATGAAGTAGCAACAAAAGTGATTATACCACTGGGGGGTCAGCACAACATAAGGAACTGAACTATATATAGCACTAGAAAGGGAGCCTTGGGGGGGCTGGAGAGATGGCTCAGTGGTTAAGAGCACTGACTGCTCTTCAGAAGGACCCGGGTTCAATTCCCAGCAACTACATGGTGGCTCACAATGATCCACAATGTGATCTGATGCCCTCTTCTGGCCTGCAGGTGTACATGCAGGCAGAGCACTGTGTACATAATAATACATAAATAAATCTTTTAAAAAAAGAGAAAAAGAAAGGGAGCATCTGTCATTGCCTTCCCCTGCTCCCAGACAGGGTCTCTCTGTGTAGCCCTGGCTGTCCGGGACTCACTCTGTAGGCCAGGCTGGCCTCAAACTCACAGAGATCCCCCTGCCTCTGCCTCCTGAGTGCTGGGATTAAAGGTGTGCGCCTCCACTGACCTGCAAGTTTGATGTTTTCATGGCAAGGTCTTTATGCATGAGCCATCTCCCCAACACGCCCCCTTTTGTTGTGGGGTTTTTGTTTGTTCGTTCCTCTGGGTTGACAGGGCTTTGTGTGTGCTACACAAGTGCTCTGCTGCTGAGCTACATTTTAGGCTCTTCTCACTTAATTCTGAAGGCTGAGACCGTGAGGAATTTTTAGGATTTTTAAGATAGATGCCTGGGCTCTGAGATTTTCCCATAGCTAGGCAGTGTTCCAGGATGCTGAAAAGCAGTAGAAATGTCCTCACCTGGTAGCAGGTTCCCCTCTCTTCGCCAGCTTCTGCAGACTGAGGAAGACAGCTGATAAGGGAGCCATTTGCGCCGTCCTAACACGGGCTGCAATGTGGAGTCAGCCTGGCCTGTAGGGTGAGACTATCGCAAAGAGAAAGAGGAAACAGTGGCTTGTGTGTGAGAGGAGGCTTTGGAGCCCTGGTCTGGAAAACCTAGAAGGTTCAGCTTTGCTCCAAAATAGCTGTGTATGTTGATCAGCTCTTCTTCTGGCCCGAGCTCTTGTTTTTCTTGGCTTTTGATGTGCTATTGTTTTTCCTTTTTTTTTTTTTTTTTTAAAGATTTATTTGTTTAAAGCCGGGCGTGGTGGTGTACGCCTTTAATCCCAGCACTCGGGAGGCAGAGGCAGGCGGATCGCTGTGAGTTCGAGGCCAGCCTGGTCTACAAAAGTGAGTCCAGGACAGCCTAGGATACATAGAGAAACCCTGTCTCGAAAAACAAAACAAAACAAAAACAAAAACAAAAAAAGATTTATTTGTTTATTATTATGTATACAGTGCTCTATCTGCATGCACACCTGCACACCAGAAGAGGGCATCAGATCATATTATAGCCACCATGTGGGTGCTGGGAATTGAACTCATGACCTCTGAAGGAGCAGCCAGTGCTCCTAACCTCTGAGCCATCTCTCCAGCAGCCCCCGCCACCCCCCACCCCCGTTATTCTATTCTTTTTTTCTTTTTCTTTTTCTTCTTAGAGACAGGGTTTCTCTGTAGCCTTGGCTGTCCTGGACTCGCTTTGTAGACCAGGCTGGCCTCGAACTCACAGAGACCCGCCTGCCTCTGCCTCCCCGAGTGCTGATTGTATTTTTAAAGGCAGAGACTTGCGCTGCAGACAAGACATCTAAGGACATCTCAGGCCGAGTGACTTTCCCCTCTGGCATTTGTCCCTTCCAGGTGCCCGAGGGTGCTCCTCTGTTGCTCTCTGTCCTTCGGGATCCTGCCCTCCAGAAGTCATCCAAGGCTTGGTACTTGCTGCGTGTCCAGGCCCTGCACACACTGGCCTTGTACCTTAGCCTCTCATCCAACGTCCTCCCGAGTGCCCTGCGTGAGGAGCTCTGGGATCAAGGTGAGAGGGAGGGGCTGGTGGCTTTCCCGGACGATGTCATGGTTTGCCTTTGTTGCTCTTATAAAGCTGCTTACCTAGAGCGTGCCTATGCCTGTGGTAGCAAACGAGTTTCCCCTCCTGCGCTACTTCTATCGCTTAACTAGTAGCTGCTTGGAATATTAAACTGAAAGGAATTCTGAGGACTGCCAAGGGACCCCCGGGAGAGTGCTGTGACTGGCTAGCGCTGCTGGCCGTGGGTTTGCTGTCTTAGCTGGAGGGACTAGGCGTGCTGCTGCAGTCGTCTGTCTCCCCTTCACCCACCGCAGGCTGGCAGACCCCCGAGACGGCGCTCCTCGACGCGCACAAGCTTCTCCGCAGCATCGTCATCCTTCTGATGGGCAGCGATGTGCTCTCTGCTCAGAAAGCAGTGGTGGAGACAGCCTTTGGGAACTACGGTGCGCCTGAGCGGGGCGCGGGGCCCTGTGGAGGGAGCTGCCCGATTTGTCCCCACAGTATCTGCCTGGGGCTCAGCACTGACTTCCTGTCTTTCATTCACCACAGGTGAAAATTTAGTGCAAAAATGGCAGGTCCTAACACAGGTGCTGAGCTGCTCAGAGAAGCTGGTCGGCCGCTACGGCCTCCTGGGGAACGTGAGCGAAGCCAAGGCCTTTTGCTTGGAGGCCCTGAAACTTACGACCAAGCTGCAGCTACCTCGCCAGTAAGTGATAGGATATGGCTGTCAGCTCCGGCCATGTGCTTTTGAGTGTGGCTTCCCCAGTGGCTGCAGAGATTCCTTGTTCTATCTAGAGAGATTGGTAAAAAGAGACGTCCCATGTCTAAACAGGAAATGCTGAGTTAAGCAAGGTTAGCAGCCGATAAGCCTGATAAATCTATAAAGGACAGCTAGTATATGGGCCACGGGAGCTTGGTGAGGAGTGCAAGCGGGAAATGGATTTCCTGAAGGGATTTGGGATGAGACTGTAGACCAGTGGGATTGCATCTCGGACATCCTGCACGTCGGACATGCACATCACCGCTTACAACAGCGGCAGAGTTACAGTTACTAAGTCTCAGCGGACGTGGTTTCATGTTGAGGCCACCATAACATATTACTAAGGTATTAAAGGGTCGCAGCGTTAGGGAGGTTTGGGGCCACCGGCGTAGTGGGTAAGTCAGCTGGAGGACTCAGCAGGTCCTGGGAAGGGACAAGGGAAGACCCCAGAGAACAGTGCTGTAGTGACTGGTTCTCGCCTCCTCGCAAGGTGTGCCCTGTTCCTGGTGCTGAAGGGTGAGCTGGAGCTGGCCCGCGGGGACACTGACCTCTGTCAGTCGGACTTGCAGCAGGTTCTGTTCCTGCTTGAGTCTTCCACAGGTGAGCTTGGCAGGGAGACGCCACAATGTATGTACCATCAGACAGGTGTCTGGCCTGAGCAGAGTGACTTCAGTCAGACCGTTAGTGTCCTCTTCCAGAGAGAGTCTGCACAGTCGCAACTCTCCCTGGCTGGTTTTCAGTGCCACACCATGCCTCTGGCTTGTCTGTCTATCTTACTGTCTGTCCTCCTTTCTATTGGTCTTCCTGTGTAGTCGTGGCTGTCCTGTACTTACTAAGCCAACCAGGCTGGCTTTGAACTCAGGGAGATGCATCTGCCTCTGTCTCCTCCATGCTGAATGCACCTGTCGCATTTTGTCTGTCTTTCGTCCTAAGGGCCGGGCGTGCCGGCACATGCCTCTAATTCCGCCATTCTTGAGGTGGATCTCTGTGAGTTCCAGGCCAGCCAACACCATGTCATGAGACCCTGTCTCAAAGAGCAACCAAGCAAAAGTAATTATTTTAGGGCTGACAAGGGGCTCGGTGGATACAGATATTGCCTGTCAAGCCTGACAACTGGAGCCCATGTAGTGCGATGAGAGGTGCGTGCGTGTGCGCATGCGCCCCGACACCCAGCTTGTCAAGTATTTTTATCCCTTTTGTCTCATGTGTACCCCCCCCCCAATTCAGGTAGGAGCCCGGAGCTCTGAGTGATATTGGGGTGTGGAGTGCACTGTTGTCTCCTTGTTGAATGGAAAGGAAACGCTGGGAGGTTTTTCTTTTCTTGTGTGTTACGTAGACGTTCTGAGTGATCTGTAAGTAAATGTGCAGTGCGGTTGAACCCTGAAGTTCTTGAGACCGTTTGTCAGTTTTGTTGGTCTTTTTAGACAGGGTCTCTCTGTGTAGCCCTGGCTGTCCTGGACTCACTTCGTAGACCAGGCTGGCCTCGAACTCACAGCGATCCGCCCGCCTCTGCCTCCCATGCCTGGCTGGTATTGTAATTTTTTGATCTGCTCTCTCCCCAGAGTTTGATGCGGTGACCCAGCACCCAGACTCTGTGAAGAAGGTGCATATGAAGAAAGGGAAGCAGAGGGCTCCAGTGCCCTGTTCCCCACAGCTACCGGAGGAGGAGCCCTTCCTGAGAGGCCCTGCCCTGGAGCTGGTGGCCACTGTGCTCAAGGAGCCAGACCCTGTCCAGCGCTTTGGAAACTCCTCCCCAGTCCTGAAGACCAAGCCACCACCTAAGCCTGGCTTCCTGTCCCACTCCCCGAGCTGTGACTGCTCGCTGTGTGCCAGCCCTGCGCTCTCAGCTGTCTGTCTGCGCTGGGTGCTGGTCACTGCGGGACTGAGGCTGGCCACTGGTCGGAAGGCCCAGGGTCTGGATCTGCTGCAGGCTGTGCTGAAGGGTTGTCCTGCAGCCACCAAGCGCTTTACACAGAGGCTTGAAGCTTCTCTGAAACACAAGCCACCCTCCTCTTCCGTTCCAAGCCTCTTTGATGAGATCACAGCTCAAGTGTACACACACTTGGCACTGGAGTGCCTGAACCAGACATCTGAAAAGAGCCTGGAGAAGGTCCTGACTTTGGGGCTGAAGTTTGTGGCGACGCGGTTACATTTCTTGGAGTTCTGGCGGGCCAGTTTGCTCCTGGTTCAGGCCCTTGCAGAGCTGGCCAGCTTCAGCTGCTGTACTACCCAGCATTTTGCAAGAACCTGGGGCTGGCATCCACCCCTGACAAAAAGCCCCACAGTCTTAGAGCCCTCTAAGATTCGGAGACAAAAGTGCTCTGGACGAAGTCGCCGGCCAATTGCCTCTGCCCCCCCATCCCTGCAAAATAGTTCTCAGAGCGGTCTGGAAGAAGTGCCACCTTGTACCCCTAAGCCCCCAGGCCGGGCTAGGCAAGCCGGCCCTCGGGTCCCTTTCACCATATTTGAAGAAGCCCACCCTACAAAGAGCAAGCCTGACGTTCCCTTGGCTCCCAGAGTACACAGGAGGGCTCAGACTCGCCTCAAGGTAAGGTGGGACTGTGTCTAGGTGGAGGTGGCGTGTCCACAGAGCACCGTCCTGGCAGAGTGTCGACTGGTCTGCAGGGCCCTGCACCTTCCTCCCATCCGTGGCCCCTCCCCTTGTCATCCTCCTCTGTCTTCTGTGGCTTTCTCTATCTCCTTCCAAACTGAGAGTGGCAAGTACAGCGTGGGGAGTCTGTGCCAGTGCCGCCACAGCGCCCCCTGCTGTTGGGAGGCACTGCTGAGCGTTCCTGCCTTTACTGCTCACTTTCCCTCTGTCACAGGTGACCTTCAGTGATGACAGTGACCTGGAAGACCTTGTCCCAGCTGAACCACAACTTGTAGAGGAACCTAAGAGACGAGGAGCTGCTCCCCGTGGCCGGGGCCAGACTAGGAGGGGCCCGCGCTTGAAGACAGACGCTGCAGTGGCCCCTGGACATTCCAGTTTCAGCGAGGTCAGTGGGAGGAGTCGGCGGGCCAAGAAGGTGGCATCCAAACCTTGTGAAGGAGAGAGACCCAAGAGATCCGTCTGTACCCGGGCCAGCGCGGGGCCCGAGATGATGAGAACTATCCCTGAAGAGAGTCTCAGAGCGGACGGCCAGCTGGAGATGAGCTTTGAGACTCTCAGGGGTTCCGATGGCGAAGACTCCGCCTCAGGTAGGACTTGGAGGAGCAGAAGCAGCAGGCGCGTGGTCTGTAGGGTTCGCCCCTGGGACTAAAGAGATGATGTGAAAGTCCTTGGCCAGCCGGGAGGGGCCTCCATTGTAGAAGAGGGGACACTGTGAAAGGTCATGTTCTCTCCCTAGATGAGAAGGCATCAGCCGCAGGCCCTGGTCTACTCATAGGAGAATGTGAGGTGTTGAGACGGGACTCCAGCAAGGCAGAGCTACCTGTCCTGTACCTGGACAAGGAGGCTGATAGTGCTCCTAGTCCTTGGCTCCAGCCCCGTTCAGTCCCTGGACCCATTGGTGAGTATGCTGCCCCCTGAGGTCAGGCCGCCGAGGGAAGGCTGAGCTAGGACTCTTGGTGTCTGCCCTTTTGGGGGAGGCAAACTTCTCGAATTGCGGGCATACATCAACACATCCAGCTGTGTGTGTATGCGCGTGCGTGCGTGCGTGCGTGCGGCTAAGCTTGTGTGTGCACACATGTGGAGGCCAGAGGCCGACATCTAGCTTCTTCCTCAGTCATTTCTCCACTGTAGTTTTTGAACCTGGTTGGCTTGGTTGCCTACAGCCAGAAAGTCTGCTTGTACCTGCCTCCTCAGCACGCTGCTGCTGAGCCTGGCTGCCTCCTGAAATGCTCATACAGCGGACACAGCTGCACCATCTCCCCAGCCTGTCTTCCCCGCCTCCCCCACCCCCACTCCCCAGACAGGATCGCCCTGTGTAGGCCTGGAATTTAATACAGACCAGGCTATCTTCAAATTCAGGGAGACCCACTGGCCTTTGCCTCCCAAGTCCTGGGATTAAAGGCCCAGGTTTTTATTTATTTGGGAAAGTGGCGTTTGCATACCTGTGGAGGTCAGTGGGTAGCGTTTGGGAGTCATGGTAAATCTTTTACCTTCTGAGCCATCTCTGTGAGAACCCTTGTTTTGTTTTTGAGCTGGAGTCTCATGTAGGTCAGGTGGGCCTTGAACTCCCAACCATCCTGCTTTGGCCTCTCACATGTTGGGATTACCCAACACGTACCACCATACCATGAGGCCTAGCTTTAAATTATTTTTTGGTTTTATTTTTTTCTGAGACACAGTCAAATGGAACCTATGCCTGCCTGGAATTTTCTATGTAGTCAAGACTTGCCTACTCCACTTATCAAATGCTAGGAATCCGTGCGTATACCAGCACACTTTTCCTGATAGGTTTTGTTCCACCCCTGTCTCGTTCTGAGACAGGATGTCACTGTGGTCTAAGAGCAGGCACCGCGGGCTAGGGAATCCCTACGTCTCCCAGCCTGTCTATAGTTCTGGCTTCCTAGACCCAGAGGTCTCTGAGCCTGGTTGAGTTCTGCATTTTGTGTAAGAAACTTAGTCTCCCTGAGCTTTTGTTGCTTTGTAAAGTGGGGCTTCAGGGAGGGTTAGGGTGCTGTGATGCCTGTCAGGAGCCAGCAGTCCCCTGGCACGTTCTGCTGTAAGCAGCCGCTGCTCCTCCTGTGGGAGAAGACATAAGGACTCTTTAGAGGGCCCTGTTCATTGAGAAATGGAGTGTTCCTCTTTAGCAATAACCCTGCCTGTTTTCTAGACCTTTCCACCCTGGATTCCATCTCAGACTCACTGAGTATTGCCTTCCGTGGTGTCAGCCACTGTCCTCCAAGTGGGCTCTACGCCCACCTCTGCCGCTTCTTGGCTTTGTGCCTGGGCCACCGGGACCCCTATGCCACCGCGTTCCTTGTTGCCGAGTCTGTCTCCATCACCTGCCGTCACCAGCTGCTCACCCACCTGCACCGACAGCTCAGGTGAGTGCTGGCCATCAGGGTATACTGGGCAAATTCCTTGAGGTTCCTGGCTTGGAAGAGGGTGGACTCATTTCTGCATGTGTTGCCTGCAGCAAGGCCCAGAAGCAACCAGGATCACCGACACTCGCAGAGCAGCTGCAGAGGCTGGCCCTGAAGGAGAGGCCCAGCAGTGTCCTCCTGGCCCGCATCCAGCGCCTCTTCTCCTTCAGGACTCCGGGATCTGGCTACTTCCCCCAGGCGGAGAAGGACAGTTTCCGAGAGCACCTAGCTCTCATCCCCAGTGGTATGGCATCTGCTTCTGGCTGGGTGGGCGCTGGGTAGGTGAGTGAGCTTGAGCGTTGGCTGGGTTATCTAGGTTTGTGCTCTTTCTTTCTCTTCCTTCTGAGACAGGATCTTACTGTTTAGCCTAGGCTGGCCTCCAGCTCAAATACTCCCTCCTCAGCCTTCTGGGTGCTGAGATTTTAGGCATGTGGCACCACGCCCTGTGTGTGCTTTTTTATGTAAACATTTTTTCTGACACTAAAGTGAAGGATCCCAACAGGTGATGTGAGCGCTTTAGTCTGAGTGGAACCTTTGTTAGGTGCTCTGAGGAGTGTGAAGGGTACCCGCTGCCTGTTCCCAGGGAGCTGCAGGGGAGAGAGAGTGCACCTTGAATTCCACTGACTAGGGAAGCCTTGCTGGAGTTGTCTGGAAGACGGGGCTGCAAGGGCCTCCTGAAAGGTTGCGTGACTCTGGGTGTGTCTCCTGCGTGTGTTAGGGGTGACTGTCTGTGTGTTGGCCCTGGCCACCCTCCAGCCTGGAACCTTGAGCAACACTCTGCTACTGACCCGACTGGAAAAGGACAACCCCCCAGTTACTGTGAAGATCCCCACTGCCCAAAATAAGGTAGCGCTCCTGTACAAGGGCTTGTGTTTGCCGGACGTGGGCCCTGGTGCCTGAGTTCCGTGGCTAAGAGACGGGAAGGTGACGCCTGCTAGGTAAGCCACAAGCTCTTCATCCCCCATAGCTCCCGCTAAGCTCCGTGCTGAAAGAATTTGATGCCATCCAGAAGGACCAGAAAGAAAACAGCAGCTGCACCGAGAAACGAGCGTGGTGGACGGGGCGGCTGGCACTGGATGAGAGGATGGAGGTGTGTGCTCCCAGGCCGGGGGGCTTGAGTCCTGTCACAGACAGGACCGGTGGGGAGGGGACAGCATCTTCCTAGCAGAGCTCCAAGTCAGCGTGGAGCTACCTCAGGTCCTTTCTTTGTAGATGCCAGTGAAGAATTACGATATGACATGGTTGCTCACGGCGGTAATCCCAGTTCTGTTGAGGCTGGGGCGAGAGGGTTATCTCAGGCTCAATCAAAGGCGCCTCAAAAGCTGGGCGTGGTGGCGCACGCCTTTAATCCCAGCACTCGGGAGGCAGAGGCAGGTGGATCATTGTGAGTTCAAGGCCAGCCTGGTCTACAAAGTTGAGTCCGGGACAGCCAAGGCTACACAGAGAAACCCTGTCTCAAAAAACCATAAAAAACAAAACAAAACAAAAAAGACGCCTCAAAAATACAAAATAAACAAAATGTTATGTCATGTGAGGGGGAGCTGTAAGGAGAGCTCCCGACTTCAGTGGAGTGTCTGAAGACTGAGGTACGGCAGCTCATGCCTGTAATCCCAGCACAGGAGAGGCAGGAACCATCTGCTTAGCGTGTAGGAACCTCTGTTCAGTTTGAGCCCTGGAACGGCAAACGTTGTGTGTGGTTATACAAGCTTGTAATCCTAGCATCAGTAAGTAGAGGCGGCAGGACCAGAAGTTCAAAATCTTTTTCTTGTTTTTCTTGTTTTTTGTTCTTCTTTTCGAGACAGGGGTTCTCTGTGTAGCCCTGGCTGTCCTGGACTCACTTTGTAGACCAGGCTGGCCTCGAACTCTGCCTCCTGAGTGCTGGGGTGAAAGGCGTGCGCCACCACTCCCGGCTCTGGCGAGCTGCTAATCCTAGCACTCACGAGGCTGGTGGACCCCTGTGAGTATGAGGCTAGCACGGCCTACATACTGAGTTCTAGGATGGACTATGCTACACAGAGGGACCATCCCAAAAGCAAAATACCAAAAAAAGGCACACAGAAGGACTTAAGCCCATTGTGCACGGCTTCGTATTTGTCAAAAGTATAGTGATACCTTTGATCTTTGTCTTAGGAAGTGAGGTCATTACAGAGTTTCTAAGACTCATAGGGATCCCTGATTTCCAAAATCCGTCTTCTGTCTGACTGAAAGCTCCGTCCTGCCCTAGGAACTCATCACCTCCCTGGAGGAACATGTGCTGGGCTGCTGGCGGACGCTGCTGCTGCCGTGCAGTGCAGGCCCTGGCCCTGCCCAGGAGGCCTCTCGGCTACAGGGGTTGCTGCAGGAGTGTGGCTGGGAATACCCTGACCCCACGCTCCTGAAAGTGAGTTCAGGACAGGAAGGGGGAGGTGGTTCTTCTCTATCAGCCGAGGGTGGTGGAGTCAGCGGCCGCCCCTAACCACCGTTCCCCTTCCTGTAGGTCATCCTTAGTGCTGCCAGAACTCTCACCAGCCAGGATGTTGAGGCCTTGGCATATGGACTGTGCCCCGCCCAGCCCGAGCGTGCCCGGGTGCTCCTGGGTGAGGCAGTAGGACGAGCACAGAGCCAGGTGGCCCCTCAGCACCAGCATCTGGTTCTGGTGTTAGACAAGGTAAGCGGCCAGGGCAATGCAGCCCCGGCTCCTCTCGGACCCTGTGGCATTGGCGCGTCTGTGGCTGCGGATGCTGACCTTGGAAGTGCTTTTCCCCAGGACCTGCAGAAGCTGCCGTGGGAGAGCATGCCCACCCTGCGGTCCCTGCCAGTCACCCGGCTGCCCTCCGTCCACTTCCTGCTCAGCTACTCTGTCACCAAGGAGGTGGGGAGCAGGCTGCTGGGGAGAGCCCTGGGAAGAGGGGGGCCTGGGCAGCTGGGGAGAGCCCTCGGAAGAGGGGAGCAGGGGAGCGGCCTGGGCAGCTGGGGAGAACCCTGGGAGGGGGGGCGGTGCCTGGGCCTCCTGGACTGACCTGATTGCCAGTGCCTGCCCCTCAGGCCGGGGCCTCATCAGTGCTGAGCCAAGGTGTGGATCCACGGAATGCCTTCTACGTGCTAAACCCTCACAGTAACCTGTCAAGCACGGAGGAGAGGTTTCGAGCCAGCTTCAGCAGGTCAGGGATGAGGCAGAACGCAGGCTGGGGAAGGGTGCTTGTGCTCCAGAATCCGTGTTGCGTCTCATCCCTGCCCGCTGTTCCCTCTGCCCTGTTTGCTGCCTGGCATCTGCCGTGTACTGACAAGGCTTTTCCTTGCAGTGAGGCTGGCTGGAAGGGAGTGGTCGGGGAAGTGCCAAGCCTTGAGCAGGTGCAGGCCGCCCTGACAGAGCGCGATTTATACATGTGAGTGTTTGGGGCAGGGGCATAGGGGAGGAGCCCTCTCGAGGAGGGGCTCATTTCTGTCAGTCTGGGTTTAGCGCCTCTGGAGACAGGTGGGGGGCCTGGGACCGATCATTCAAGGCTTGTCTCTCTTCCTGTGCCTCAGCTATGCAGGGCATGGCGCTGGTGCCCGCTTCCTGGATGGGCAGGCGGTCCTGCGGCTGAACTGCCGGGCAGTGGCCCTGCTGTTTGGCTGCAGCAGTGCAGCGCTCGCAGTGCACGGAAACCTAGAGGGGGCCGGCATCGTGCTCAAGTACATCATGGCTGGCTGGTAAGCCAGGGGCGAGACCTGCCCCACCCCTCGGGACTCAGCCCCGACTTGCTCACAGGTGCCCCGCTTTCCCCGGCCCGGGGTCTCCTAGGCCTAAGCCAAGGGAGCTAGCGCCTCACTGGGTCAAGCCCCTTCACTCATCTGCCACCAGGATCGCTCTCCAACGTTCCTGGTCGTAGCCTTCACCTTTATCTCTTCGTTCTTTGTCCCAAGCCCCTTGTTCCTAGGTAATCTCTGGGATGTGACTGACCGTGACATTGACCGTTACACGGAGGCTTTGCTCCAGGGCTGGCTTGGCGCAGGCCCAGGGGCCCCGCTCCTCTGCTATGTCAGCCAGGCCCGGCAGGCTCCTCGACTGAAGTATCTCATCGGCGCTGCACCCGTAGCCTATGGCCTGCCTGTCTCTCTGCAAACACCCTGAAGCTGTCTTATCTGTGGTAGAAGCCGAGTGACTATCTACCTCCAAACTTAGTTTTAACTATTTAGGATTTTAAAGTGGTTTTTCCCCTTGGTGTTTTGTATAAAATGTTTCCTTTTTAATGTGACCTTAATAAAGAGATTCCAAGCCACATTTTGCAAGAATCCAGAAGCGGCTAACGACGACAGCCCCTCCCTGGTTTCTGTTGTGAGGATGTGAAGCTCTGGGGAGAAAGAACCACAGGACACAGTTGGGTGTGGCTGGGCTGTGGGTGACAAAGCTGAACTGAAGGCCAGGAGCAATGCTCAGCGGAGAGCTCTGAGTTCCAGGCCGCCCAGTGCTACATAGTGAGACCCTGTCTCAAGAAAACAAAACAAAACGCTCAAATTGTAGGTAGAGGAAAGGCACCAAGGCTGTTTTGTTTTCTGAAACAGGGTCTCTCTGTGTGGCCCTGGCTGTCCTGGACTCACTTTGTAGACCAAGCTGGCCTTGAACTCACAGCCATCCACCTGCCTCTGCCTCCCAAGTGCTGGGATTAAAGGTGTGCACCACCACCAACCGGCTAGCGTGCATAACTTAACCCAGTTCTTTATATGTTCTACATCGTGGCTTTTCTTCAGTCATGGCACCTGTTTCTTTCTAGCTGGCAAACCCACCCGACCCCCACCCCAACAATCAGTCCCAGGGCTCCTAGCTCTGTAGGAAGGGCTGCCTATCCTTTCCTGCCTCAGCAATTGGCTGGTGAGAAAGGGGGCTGGAGAGATGGCTCAGAGGTTAAGAGCACTGCCTGCTCTTCCAAAGGTCCTGAGTTTGATACCCAGCAACCACATGGTGGCTCACAAGCATCTATAATGAGATCTGGTGCCCTCATGCAGAAATACATGCAGGCAAAACACTGTATACTTACTAAATATTTTTTTTTTTTAAAGAAAGGGAGTGTTTACAAAATATGATGCAGCCATATGAGTAACAATACCAAAGTCGAGGGCACAGGAAGTTAACCTTTACACAGTGTGGAAAACGGTCACCCAGCAGTTGCTATTCTTGCTAGGGCTGCTACACCGTGGGGTTCTGCCACTCACATATGGTTTGTCTCCTGACTAAACTGTTAAGCTTCTGGGAAGCATCCATCTTAAATTCATATACCCCTCCTACCCAACGCACAGAAATACGATCATGGCGGGGCTAGACAGCTCAGCAGTTTATCCAAGGACCTAGGTTTGGTTTGCCTGCACATACTGAGACACAAGAAAGGGGAGAAAACCACTCATGTCGTACTTGTTCCTTGACAATGGTGTCTTTTTAGTGTTTCCACGTCACCTGTTCCTCAAGCACATCAGTGGTGCTGTCAGAACCCAAGCTCCCTCCTGGCCACCAGGGTTGTCCCACCAACGTGCAGTAGCATATACAGCTTTACAATCTTTTTTTTTTTTTTTTTTTTTTTTTTTTTTTTTTTTTTTTTAATGATGTACACAGTGTTGTTCCTGCATGTGAGCCAGCTGGCCAGAAGAGGGCACCAGATCTCATTATAGATGGTTATGAACCAACGTATTGCTGGGAATTGAACTCAGGGCGTTTGGAAGAACAGCCAGTGCCCTTAACCTGTGAGCCATCTCTCCAGCCCCTGGCTTTACAAGCTTTCGGTTGTGTCCTGGGAACGTTAAATAGAGTTTCAAGTTCCAGCCGGGCACGGTGGTGCTCACCTTTAACGCCAGCACTCGGGAGGCAGAGGCAGGAGGATCGATCTCTGTGAGTTCGAGGCCAGCCTGGTCTACACACAGAGAAACCCTGTCATGGAAAAAGGAAAGAGAAAAAAAAGTTTGAGGACCGAAGCCCTCTTTACTACCTAATCGTGCTAGCTTTGGTACACTTGGCGAAAAGGAGCTGCTTTGCTCTCCAACCACTTTACCTCCCGTCCAAGGCTCAGACCATAGAGTCGCCCGGCGCAGAGCGTATCTCCCCCCCCCCCCCCCCGGCGGCACCACCGAGATGACGCGGAGGCTGGCTAGAGCGTCGGCCGCCTGGGCCGCTTCCTCTTCGGCGGTCCTCCTCCCAACATGGCGCAGTCGATTAACCTCACGGAGCTGAATCTGCCGCAACTGGAAATGCTCAAGAACCAGCTGGACCAGGTGAGGGAGCCAGCTCAAGCACCTTCCTCGGCTTCACGTCCTCGGGCCGCGCGAAGCTCCCGGTGTGGGAGGCGTCCTCTCCCGGGGAGACAGACCCCTCTCCGGTCCCGCCCCCTCGGCCGAGCCTTTTCGGGTTCCTAAGCTGATCACCTCCTTTTCCCGGCTCCTGTAGGAAGTGGAGTTTTTGTCCACGTCCCTTGCTCAGCTCAAGGTGGTACAGACCAAATACGTGGAAGCCAAGGACTGTCTGAACGTGCTGACCAGGAGCAACGAGGGTACGGGCTGGGCGGGGGCGGGCAGCTGGGGAGCGTTCTTCTGCTCCAGCTTTCCCGTTACTTAGCGTCTGTGGCCACACGAGCCCCCGCATGTTGCTACGGAGAACTAACGTGTGCAGGACATCCCTCGGTTGCTGTTGTGTTCACTGTCTGTGGGAGCCGCCGGCCTTCCCCAGCAGTTTGTGTTCTTTACTTCCACAGGAAAAGAATTACTGGTCCCACTGACGAGTTCTGTATCCTTTCTGCGGGAAACACTACCTTGCCTTCTTCCTCAGCCTTTCCCAGAGGCGGGGAGGATTTTGATCACAGTCACACATCCACCCTGAGTCCAGTCCCCGAAACCCCACATGTCGGGAGGAGGAAACCAGTTCCCAGATGTCTGCATCCTTGCGCCCTGGCACACACACCTGTGAAAACATACACAAAACAAGTGAGTGTAATTTTAAAAATAGTAATAATCTGAGGCTAGAGAGATGCTTTAGCGGTTAAAAAGCACCTCTTGCTTTTGCAGAGAGCCTGGTTTGGTTTCTAGCACCCACGTGGACTAGGGTGTAGGTAACTCCAGTTCCATGGGATCCAGCAACCTGTTCTAACTTCTGCATGTACCATGCACGCACATGATGTGTGTGTATGCTCGTGTACACACATGCACACACGAATACATACATACATACAGCCAAAAACTTTTTTGGGGGAGGGGTTTGGGGTTTTCGAGACAGGGTTTCTCTGTGTAGCCTTGGCTGTCCGGGACTCACTTTGTAGACCAGGCTGGCCTCGAACTCACAGCGATCCGCCTGCCTCTGCCTCCCGAGTGCAGGGATTAAAGGCGTGTGCCACCACGCCTGGCTAAAACTTTTTTTAAAGATAAAAATGAGTATGATTCATTAAGACTTGTGGTTAGGGGGAAATGAAGCTTTTCACTTGCTTCTTCTAGCCCCTTAGGAAAGAATAGCTGTATATGATCTGGTCTTTCTGGATATTGTGAAAAGATCCAGGAACTCATTTAAGGATGAGAGATGGAGATCAGAGGGGGATCAGGACACGAAAGTGTTTCAGATTCTGTTGTCTTCACTAGGAACCAACCCTGCCTCCCTTGTTTGTGTGACGGGGGAAGGTTACTTGGCTTTCCCGGCTGCACCTTTTTAGAACAGGATGCTTTGGGCTTAGTGCTCTGGCTGACAGAGCTGCATATCGACCTGGGCTAATTTTTTCCTTAATCCTGGCATCTAAGATGTATGTCCCGGGGAAGCTACATGATGTGGAACATGTACTCATCGATGTGGGGACGGGCTACTATGTGGAGAAGGTGAGTGCGAAGAAGTACACGGAAGCTTTCTGAGATGGTAACCAGAGGGAAGGGGTATGGCGCAGCGCAGGCTCTCCCTGTTGTCTTTCATTCACCTCTGACCTTGCAGACGACTGAAGATGCCAAGGACTTCTTCAAAAGGAAGATAGACTTCCTTACGAAGCAGATGGAGAAAATCCAGCCAGCTCTTCAGGAAAAGCACGCCATGAAGCAAGGCAAGTCCTGCAGGGCACCTCCTCCTAATTATATGGCTATTGCTTATCTGCCTATAGTATTTGTATTTACCATTGTCTCTGTGTGTGTGTGTGTGTGTGTGTGTGTGTGTGTGTGAGAGAGAGAGAGAGAGAGACAGGGAGGGGGGAGATAGGTAGATATGTAGGGAGGGAGGGACAGACAGACAGACACAAGAGAGAGAGAGAGAGAAGGGGCACACGAATGCCGTGGTCCATGTGTGGAGGTTGGAGGATATATTTCAGGAATTGTTTTTTCCCTTCATCCTGGGTTCTAGAGATTAAACTCTGTGCATCAGGCTTGTGTGGCAAACACTTTAGTTGTTAAAGCTGTCGCATGAGCCCTGGGAGAACCACCTGAGCCTCTCCCCTCATGGTAAAGAACATTCATTACCTGAGGGCTGACGAAGCCGATTATACATTATACTGGATTACAACATTAAACTGGGAGCTGTCTCCTCCAGGTTAAAACCGTGCCTGCTGGCGTAGTGCTGCACCCCTGCGATCCCAGCAGGGCCCAGCGGCTCTCTGTAAGTCTGAGGCAGCGCAACATGAAGAGACCCTGTCTAAAAACAATGACAGAAGAGCTGTTTCTGTTTCTCTTTGGTGTCCTGATTTGTTATTATCTAGATTCTAAAAGCAATGGGACACTTGTCGGGTGTGAGTGATGGAGATGTGTAAGTGAGCTGGGACAGGGTGCCTAGAAACGCTGCGTGAGCGAGCACGAGCAGTCCTCCAGGGGAGCACTAGCACTAGCGCCTTGGCTATATATAGCAGTCCTCCAGGGGAGCACTAGCACTAGCACCTTGGCTATATATAGCAGTCCTCCAGGGGAGCACTAGCGCCTTGGCTATATATAGCAGTCCTCCAGGGGAGCACTAGCACTAGCGCCTTGGCTATATATAGCAATCCTCCAGGGGAGCACTAGCACTAGCACCTTGGCTATATATAGCAATCCTCCAGGGGAGCACTAGCACCTTGGCTATATATAGCAGTCCTCCAGGGGAGCACTAGCACCTTGGCTATATATAGCAGTCCTACAGGAAGTTTAAAAAGAGAGTGTAAGCCCCATTCAACCCAACTAAATCAATCTGGGACGTTGTTTTAGGAGTCAGGGTTTTTAAAAAGCTCTTGATTTTAACGCCAGGGGAGGGCTGATGGCTTTTTATTTTTTGTTTTGAGTCAGAGTCTCATTCTATACTGTGAACTGGAGTATAGAATATCGACTACAGACTATAGCATCCGTAGCCCATGCAGGCCTTGAAGTCAAGGTAATCCACCTGCCTCAGCCTCCTGATTTATTTTATTAGATGGTGTTTGGGTTAGGTGCTGTCATGTGCGGCGCGTCCTTAGCCCTCACAACGGTCTTTGGTCATGGCGAACGTTGTTCATTTTTATATTCCAGTGGTTAGCATCCTGACTGACACTGTAAACTCTAAATCTGTGTACGTGTGTCCGCCACAATTTAACAAACTGTCAGTGTTCCTTAACCGCCGCGTCTCCAGCACAGCTCTGACTCGATGTGGCTCCGCCTTGTTTTCCCGCAGCTGTCTTGGACTTGATGAGCCAGAAGATTCAGCAGATCACAGCCCGGGGCGCAGCGCAGGCCACTGCCAAGGCGTGAGCGTGAGCTGCGGAAAGGAAGCGGGGACCGCGTTTGAAGCCGCCGGGACGTTTTGGGCAGCGGCCTCCTGGTGTCTGGGATGAGAGGGTCTTGTGTTTAATGTTAATAAATGTGTCAGCTGGGCGAATGGTGGTTTGTTTGTTTTTTGTTTTTGCATTAAACAAAGGGCGGTGGGTGTTCTCTTGCTGAGAGGCAGAAAACTGGGCTTAGCCACGTTGCCTTCTAGAGGTTCCAACTGGAGCTTTGAGGAGCGAAAAGGCCAGCGCTGAACAGCACGCTTTTGTGGTTGCCGTGGGGACCGCTGGCCGCCGGAAGTGAACCTGCATCAGACACTTCCTTTTCCGGGTCAGCCTTCCCGTGGAGGGAACCTTATGGGCAGTCGTTTCCTAAGAGGAATCCTGACACGGCGGCCGCTGCGGTCAGTTCTCCAAGCCCAGCACTGCATGCTCGCTCCAGAGTCCGGCCCGCCCCCTAAAAGACCTTGCAACAGCCCCATGGCGCCGCCGCGAATCGGCACGCACAACGGCACCTTCCACTGCGACGAGGCTCTGGCCTGCGCGCTGCTCCGCCTGCTGCCGGAGTACAGGGTAAGGACCGCGGGCCGGAGCGGCCGCCTCCCCGGACACGCCCCGCGGGAGCCCGCCCGGCAGCCGGCTCTTCTGTGTCTGCAGGACGCAGAGATTGTGCGGACGCGCGATCCCGAGAAACTGGCTTCGTGTGACATCGTGGTGGATGTGGGCGGCGAGTACAACCCGCAGACGCACCGTTACGACCACCACCAGAGGTGAGCTTGCACGCGCGCGCACACACACGCGCACACGCACACACACGCACACACACGCGTGTGTGTCCTTGGACTTCCTTCCTCGGTGCTCCGTCCTTGCTGCGGGCTGCAGGATCCTTCTAGTTCAAGGGCGGTCACTTAGTCGGCCTTTTGCTTTGTGTTTATTTTATGCCTGCTCACACTTCAGTCTGTGTCCTCACTTTTTTGGGGCGGGGGGTGGCAGCGCTTAGGTTTATTGGGGTGTCCTAGTACAGACGCCTGGGCTTGCCCATGGTGCTTTTAATGTACAAAGCCTGGACATTTTGCAAAAATATGGAACGCTTCAGGACTTTGCGTGTCATCCTTGCTTCCTCAAGTTTTAAAAGGAAATATAAGTGTTTTCTTCACTTTCACACTTCAGAATTTCACAACTCCTCCCTCCAATTTAGGAAAATTTGTACCCTTCTGTTTTTGTTTTTCAAAATAGAGTTTCTGTGTGTAGCCCTGGCTGTCCTGGACTCACTCTGTAGGCCTCAAACTCAGAGATGTGCCTGCCTCTTCCTCCTGGGATCAAAGGTGTGTGCCACCACGCCTGGCTTCCTTTTTTCTTTAAGTAAATAAGTAAGTAAAAGCCGGGCGTGGTGGCGCATGCCTTTAGTTCCAGCACTCGGGAGGCAGAGACAGGTGGATCACTGTGAGTTCGAGGCCAGCCTGGTCTACAAAGTGAGTCCAGGACAGCCAGGGCTACACAGAGAGACCCTGTCTCGAAAAACAAAACAAAAAAAAAGTAAGTAAATCGCATCTGTATGGAGTGTGAATAGTCTTTTCTTTTCCTCTAAAGTGTAACAGCTACTTACCTAGTGTCTGCATCCTATGAGCCATAACTAATGTAGAAGACACAGGAGAAGAGCAAGGCCGTGGACACACTTGTAGCCCCCAGCACGCAGGAAGTGGAGGAAGGAGTTAAAGGTTGTCATTTGTTAGCAATTTTGACCCTATCTTGGGTCACATAAGACCCATTTTCATCAAGTAAAAGCAAACAAACAAACAAAAACCCAGCCAGGTGTGATGTCCTGCACCTTTAGTCTCAGCCCTCAAGAGCAGAGGTGCCTGGATCTCTGAGTTCAAGGTCAGCCGGGTCTACAATGTGAGTCCAGGACAGCCAGAGCTACACAGGGAAATCCTGTCTCAAATAAAAAAACAAAACCAAAGACAAATATATATAAGAGAGGGCTGGAGAGATGGCTCAGTGGTTAAGAGCACTGGCTGCTCTTCCAAAGGTCCTGAGTTCAATTCCCAGCAACCACATGGTGGCTGACAACCATCTATAATGAGATCTGGTGCCCTCTTCTGGTGTGCAGGTACACATGCAGACAGAACGCTGTATACATGATAAATAAATCCTTAAAAAGAATATATATATGAATGTGTATAGTTCATAGTCAAACACTGCCCCGTTTTACATAAAGGATTTGAGCATCTAGAGGTCAGTCCCCAGGGTCCTGACACTGACACAGTTGCTCTGTTTGTCCACCTCCCACAGAGGAACTTGAAAGGATGATCTTAGATTTTTCTCTTTAGTGTGCACAGTGCAAGCCTGACACAGCCTGAGAGGGAGTGTGGGAGTGAAAGCTTTCACCCACGGCCTGTGCTGGCACCAGAGGTGTTTTGCTCCCGTTCCTACAGCGTTTGCCTTCCTGCGATGCCCACGTTTGCACATGGAACCTTGCACACACGCCTCCTGGGCCAGCTCTTTGACCTCACCCTTCTGTGCTCCTCAGGACTTTCACAGAGACCATGAGTTCCTTGTGCCCTGGGAAGCCATGGCAGACCAAGCTGAGCAGTGCGGGGCTTGTCTATCTGCACTTCGGCCATAAGCTGCTAGCCCAGTTGCTGGGCACTGGGGAAGAGGACAGTGTGGTGGACACCGTCTATGACAAGGTAGGGATCTGAGGGCCTCATGTCTCTTATGTGAATTCTCTCAGGCTTGCTTGATCTCAGAGCTTACAGTCTGCTACCATGGCAAGGAGCATGGCAGCAAGAACGCTGGCCCTGCCCTGGTCCTGAAACCTCAGAGCCCACCCCAAACGACACACTTCTGCCAAGGCCACACCTCTGATCCTTCTAAAGTAGTGCCACTGCTCTCTGATGACTAAAACACACTTTTTTGTTTTCGTTGTTTTTTTTTTTTTTTTTTTGGAGACAGGGTTTCTCTGTGTAGCCTTGGCTGGCCTTGAACTCACAGCGATCCACCTGCTTCTGCCTCCCAAGTGCTGGGATTAAAGGCGTGCGCCACCATGCCAGGCTTCTTTTTTTTTTTTTTTAAAGATATATATATAGATATATAGATATATAGATATAGATATATATATATTGTACACCTCCAGGCCAGAAGAGGGCACCAGATCTCATTATAGATGGTTGTGAGCCGCGTTGTGGTTGCTGGGAATTGAACTCGGGACCTCTGGAGGAGCAGTCAGTGCTCTTAACCTCTGAGCCACCTCTCCAGCCATTCTTTTTCTTGACATACATCAAAGAACAATTGTTCCAGGTATGGTGAGCACACTCTGGCCAACACTTGAGAGGTATGGGCAGGAGCTTGAATTCCAGGTCAACTTGGACCCTGACTCAAAAACTAGATCAAACAAAAGCAGAATTATTTGATATTTCTGAGTAAACACCCAAGGCTGCTCACCCTCACAGTCGGCTCAGGTTCTGGCTCCCTGGCTGTTAGGAACATCTCAGCATCTCCATGACTCAGGCTCGCAGGGAAGGACAGCGCTGTCTCCCTGTGAGGCTCCACGCAGCCCAGCACCTCAGGCAGCTGCCCGGAGACGCCACCGGAGCTTAGGCTTGGCTCTCCAGCATCTGCTCCCGATGGAGGGCGACATGTCAGTGGGTTCAGAGTTCTGGGGTGCCAGGCTTTAGAGCATTGGGGTCAGTTTTCGTTCCCACTGCTGATGTGTTGGTTCTCCCGGTAGCTGAGAAAGCAGTTCCAAGTGGGCGCCTTGGTTCACACCAAGAGCTGCCATGCAGGAGCCTTCCCATGGCGCCCTGAGGTCAGGCTTTCTCTGCAGATGACATGTTGCTGCTGTGGAGCCACATTTTCTATGGCAGTTTTTCATCAGTGCTTCTGCCCTAGAATCTGAAGCATTACCCTGTTTCTGCAGGGCCAGATGTCACAGCTGCTGCTAACAGAATATATTATGGACTCACCTCAAAGCTTCATGTCTCAGCTCTTGATGTCTGTCAAACCCTTGCCCAGCCCGTCTACTGCCTCAGTAACTTGCTGTGCAGCCCACACCCCGCCTAACTGGAACCCTTGTTCGGGGGCCAGGCTGGAGGTCAGCAGCACAGGATCCCCTCACTGAGGGCTGTTGTGAGCAGTGTGTGTTTTCACTCTGCACTGACAGCTGTCCGCAAGTGCCTCTTCCCTGCTGCTTTAGATGTATGAGAACTTCGTGGAGGAGGTAGACGCAGTGGACAATGGCATCTCGCAGTGGGAAGAGGGGGAGCCTCGATACGCCCTGACCACCACACTCAGTGCACGGGTTGCTCGGCTCAATCCCACTTGGAACCAGCCCAACCAAGACACTGAGGTAAGAGACCAAGAAAAAGCCTGAGACACAGAACTTCAGAGGACTAAGTAAGGTTTGGTACAGGCTGTAGAGGTGGCTCAGTAGTTAAGAGGTCCTGAGTTCAATTCCCAGCACCCACATTGGTTCACAGCCATCTGTAAGAGAATAAAATTCCCTCTTCTGGTATGTATGAAAATGAATAAGGATTCCAGTTAGAGCCTTCATAAACATAAACAAATCTTTTTTAGAAAATAAACAAAGAATGGTTGATCTTTCAAGTCCTGTGAAGTAAAATTTGGGCGAGTGCCCACAATGCTGTCGTTTCCACTGTCCCCAGGCAGGGTTCCGGCGTGCGATGGATCTGGTACAAGAGGAATTTTTGCAGAGACTAAATTTCTACCAGCACAGCTGGCTGCCAGCCCGGGCCTTGGTAGAGGAGGCCCTGGCCCAGCGGTTCCAGGTAGACCGGGGGGTGGGCCGGGGGCGGTGATCAGCGGGCTGGTTGGCTGCGCCTCTGGCTCCAACCCAGAACTCCCAGCCACATTGTTCTTCCCTTTCAGGTGGACGCAAGTGGGGAGATAGTGGAACTGTCGAAGGGCGGGTGCCCTTGGAAGGAGCATCTGTTCCACCTAGAATCTGCCTTGTCCCCCCCAGTCGCCATCACCTTTGTCATCTACACTGACCAGGCCGGAAAGTGGCGAGTCCAGTGTGTACCCAAGGAGCCTCACTCATTCCAAAGCCGGTGAGTCCTGCTGCAGACACCATTGTTTCACGTGGTTTTTCCTGCCGTCCCCAAGCTCCCAAAATGATGACCGGAGACTCCAGGTAACTGTACACACATAGCAAGGCCCTTCTCTGACTCGACCTCACATCTTGCCAGCTCAGTCTCCTGCACCTCCCTCTACCCTAGAATCCTCTCTGCCAACCAAAAGTCCCACTTGTTTCCTGCCCCAGCCACTGGACATGTGATAGTTGAGAGGTGGCACTCCAAAGGAAAGACATGCTCAATGTGTCTGTGTGTAGGGTCCTCTATGAGAAATTGGTTTTGTTTTCTCTGGTTTTTGGTTTCTCGAGACAGGATTTCTCTGTGTAACAGCCCTGGCTGCCCAGGTTTCACTTTGTACACCAGGCTACCCTTGGACTCACAGAGATCCGCCTGCCTCTGCCTCCCTTAGGGACATGGTTTTTTCAGTTGACAGGTGTTGCGTCCATACAAAGCACAAGAGACATCTGCTCCCCTCCTGTTAGTTTCTCATGTCTCCATTTGTTCTCATATAGACTGCCCCTGCCAGAGCCATGGCGGGGACTTCGAGATGAGGCCCTGGACCAAGCCAGCGGGATCCCTGGCTGTATCTTCGTCCACGCAAGTGGCTTCATTGGTGGGCACCACACTCGAGAGGGTGCCCTGAACATGGCCCGTGCCACTCTTGCCCAGCGCCCAGCACCCATGCCTCTTGCGAATGCTGTAGTGCAATAAAATGTGTTCACCTCTGACGGACCCAGCACCTCATCCACCAACCCAGGAATTTCCTCAGACCTGGTGAGTGCAGCATCCCATGTGCAGGACCCTCTGCCCAGCATCTCCTTGCTGCTTCTCAGCTTTGCTTTTTAAATCATTTGACAACCATCTCATGGGACGGAGGGACGGCTCAGCAACCCTTCAGCTCACACAGCAGCTTGTATCTGTCTCTAACTCCCAGGAGATCTGATACCCACCCACATCTGACCTCTGTGGGCACTAGCACACAGGTACATGCAGGTAGCACAAACATATAAAATAAAAAGAAACCATCCTAGGACTAAATACGTGGTCAAAGTGACCGTAGAATCGTAGTTGGTGACCCAGTTCTCTCACTCTCCACTAGGCCCCAGCAACACAATAGAGAAAACACAGCAGGACACGAGAGCGAGCAGGTCCATGAAGGACTTTGTTTACAAGTGGGAATGAGGGGAGTGGCGTTGGGCAGGTGATGGTCCTGGAAGAGGGTCCCAAGGGGCCAGGGTCGGTGACATCTCAGTAAACAGTGGCACCTCGTGGATAGAGCCTCCACCTCCAGCTGGGGGCTCCTGGGCCCGGCCAAGAGCTGGGCTAAAGCGTGGGAACTGGGCGTTGACAAAGTACAGAGGGATGTGGGTGATTCGGCCTGTGGACCAGCACTGCAGAGAATGAGAAAAGACGGTATCAGAGTGGCCTCATGGTGGAGCTAAGTCAGCCACCGTGAAGGCACTGACACACGACCCTGCCTACTCACCACGCTGAGCAAGGCCCCTTTGTTGAAGGAAGGATGGAAAGTGATGAGCTGGGCCTGGGCTCCTGCTTCCCCCTGAATAATTCCACTACGGCAAAAGAGTTAGAGGTGAGAAGCCAGTGGAGGCCAGGACCTTGTGCATTGGGTCTGGGAAGGTTCTGCTCTGCACTTACCAGGGAAGTAACTCAAACACAGGACTATTTCGAGTTCGAAAAAGGAGGATGACAGGATTTCCATCCTGTACCCGTGGGTTTCCTGTAAGAAACGAGCCAGTTAACACAGAGAACTCCAGAAGCAAAGTCACAGAAGGCAGGGCCACAGAACAGTAGCCGTGGTGCTGTGGCTCTCTAGTGGGCGTGGTGGCGCAGGCCTTTAATGCCAGCACTGGAGGCAGAGGCAGGGAGACCTGTGAGTTCAAGGCCAGCTTGATCTACACGGTGAGTTCCAGGACAGTGAGACCTTGTCCTTACCTTTCATGAGCACAGCCAGACGTTCACCACTGGGGTCCCAGACCATGGAGTGGGCCTCTCCCCCCAGCCTGTGACAGAGGACGGGGCATCAGCGTCTCTCCGACACTTCCTCACTCCTCCCACAGCCTCTCCAGCTCACCTCTCCTCTCCATCTGGGGTCTGTATGGTTGTCTCAGAAAGATCAGCTACGATTGTTGCAGACTTTGCACCTCCGACACGGCCCTTTTCTGTTCCTGCAAGGGCAGGATTTCTAGCGCAGCCTCCATACCTTCCTCCCTCAGTGCACCCTTCAGGTGCTGTCTCCCTCCCGCCCCAAAATGTCCCAGCTCACCACAGTGTTCTGGGAACGACAGGGAGTAAATCACTGTTTCCCCCAGCACAGTGAACAGCAGCCGGTTTCCGTCTGGACTCCAGCAGCCAGTCTAGGGCAGAAGGAAGAGACAGGAGGCAGGTCTACCGCGCGGCTACATCAGGAGAGGTAGATATCGGGAGCCATGCGTGGGGAGATCCAGGCCCATTAGAACCCCCTTCCTCCCCAGCTTCTGTGAATCACAGTCCCCTCCTACCTGACAGCGCCCTGAGAGAGTTGGCCACCTCTCGCAAGTCCACATCTGGGCCTCCCAGACTCTGAGGCAGAAAGACAGATGGCAGCGTAAGGGCCTTCAGGCTCCAAGCTTGCAGTGCCCGGGTGCAGAAGCCACGCGCCCGTCTCTAGGCTCCTGGCCTCCCTCAGCTTTTCACCCACTCACCGAAAGACCGCTGACGGAGTAGTGGCCAGGACTTTGCTGCCATCTGGGGACCACAGCAAGTTGGTAACCCCTCCTCCTCGGAACCAAGGAAGCGGGACACAGATTTCTGTCGCGACATCCCATACCTGAGAGAGGGAAGTGAGTTCAGAACCTCGAACCACTGCCGACCTGCACATGGTGCGCTGCCCTCTTCCATGCACAAAGGCCCAGAGAAGGGAACCAGCAAGAAGCAGCCTATCACATAAGGACCGCGGTTATGACTGCAGTGGTTGGCCGCTTCAGATCTGAGGAGTCCAGACAAAACATCATATAAACTGAAGACAGAAACAGTCTCCTTCCCTCATGCTGTCCCCCACCAGGTGAAGACTCTCTTGTTTGACCACTGAGGGGTGGGACCCAGCTCACCAGAATAGCAGCATCTACAGGTGAAGCTGAGAGCAGCCGCCCCCCATTGGGGGCCCAAGCCAAGCTGGTGACTGGTGTGTGCCCAGGGTGGGACAACACCTGTGCACAGCCGGAGGAGGGCCTGCCAGGAATAAACAAAAGACAGAGTGAAAACACAGTGAACAAACAAATGTATCAAGGGGGCTAAAGAAAGGGTAAGTGGCTGAGGACACTCGCTTTTTCACACGGTAGGAGTTTGGGTCCTAAGGGCTCAATGCCCTCGTCTCACCACTGCCAGCACCCAAACACCACAAAGTTAAAATGAAAATGCCCTATCATGATTCCTTTCCTTAGCCTCGCTAGACCCGGGATTCGCTGCCTCTGTTGTCAATGAGGGATTGTGGGGCAGGTTAAAGGGGAAAGGCTACAGAGAGCCTGTGGTCCGCAAGAAGACCCTCCTGACAGTCTGAAGGGCTGATTGGAGTGTCACTTCCCGCTGAGCTGGGGACCTGGTTCTTCCCACCTTTAACTCCTGTAAGGCCTTGTCACTGACGCAGCTCAACTTTACAGTGAGTGACAACTTTTTCACATCAGCTCAGCTCACTCAGTACCTCCAGTGTCCCCATAAACTGGAGCATCAGACCTCTTCACATGCACGCCGGGACCTCCTCACATGCATGCAGGGACTGCTCACGCAGCACCCTGCCCAGCCTTGGACTAATGTTACTATAAAAATTCAATCTTCAGAACCCATGGTGGAAGGATATAAAACTCCCAAAGACTGTTCTCTAGTCGTGACAGTGGTGTTACACGCCTTTATTCCCAGTGCTCAGGAGACAGGCAGGCAGAACTCTTGAGTTCAAGGCCAGCCTGGTCTACAGAGTAAGCTCCATGACAGCCAGGGCTACACAGAGAAACCCTGTCTCAAAAACAAAAACAAAAGTTGTTCTCTGACTACCACATGAGGTAGGTGCACACACGTACTTAAGGGTGTATACCCTTTCCCCAAAGGACCAGAGTTTGATTCCTATGTCAGGTAGCTCACCACTGTAACCCCAGTTCCTCCAGACCCGATGCCTCCAGCCTCTGTAGGCAGTTGTACTTCCGTGCACATATCCACATACACACATAACTAAACCTTTTACTGTGGGGGCTGGAGAGCTGGCTCAGCAGTTAAGAGCGCTCACTGGCTGCTCTTCCAGAGGACCCAGTTGAATTCCCAGCACCCACATGGCAGCTCACAACTGTCTGTAACTCCAGTTCCAGGGAATCTGACACTCCCCACACAGATATACATGCAAGCAAACAACAATGCATATAAAATTAAACAAAAAACAAAAAACTTTTTAGTGTTATGAGGGCATCAGATCTGAATTATCTCCAATAATATTTTAAAGGGCAGCTAGAGCCGGGTGGTGGGGGTGCACGCCTTTAATTCCAGCACTTGGGAGGCAGAGATAGACAGATCACTGTGAGTTCGAGGCCAGCCTGGTCTACAAAGCAAGTCCAGGACAGCCAAGGCTACATAGAGAGACCCTGTCTCAAAAAAAAGAACCAAACCAACCAACCAAAAAAAGGCAGCCTGTTTTTTGTAGCATCCCTGCTGCAAGAACTGTTACTCTACTTCTCGATCAAGCTTTGCTGGCTTCTCCTTTTTAAAAAGAATTCTAATTTCCTAGAAAGAGAGCTAAAGAGATGGATGGCTCAGTGGTTAAGAGCAGTGGCTGCTCTTCCAGAGGAGCCAGGTTCAATTCCCAACAAGCACGTGGTGGCTCACAGCTGTCTGTAGCTCATCCCATGGAGCATCGCCCTCCTCTGGCTTCCTTAGGCACTGCATACAGATGGTACTCAGACATATATGCAGGCAAAACACCCACACATACAGAATCTTAAAATAATCATCACCATTAACAACTTTCCCAAAACAATCTGGGTGTGTGGCACACTCCTGAGAAGACTTTCATTTGGGAGGCAGAGGCAGGAGGTTCAAGAGTTCAAGACCCAGCCCTGTGGTGGCGCACCCCTGTAATCCCAGCATCAGGAGGCAGAGGCAGGGGGAGCTCTGTGAGTTCGAGGCCAGCCTGGTCTACATGGTCAAGTAAGGCTACACAGGGAGACCCTGTCAGAAAGGTAAGAGTATACAGAAACTTGGTAATTTTACAACTTCTCTGTAGAAATTATACTAAAATAGGGCTGAAAGGAGAGAAAAGAAAGATGGAGGAGGCGCACAGAGAAACGGCACTAAAGCCTGAAGGCCTGAGTCCAACCAATCCCAGGGACCACACACTGGAAGGAGGAAGCCAACTCCCCAGAACTGTCCTATGGCCCCCACACTTGAGCTCTGACATGTGTCCCCACAGACACACAGTGAGTAAATGTACTTGTATTTGGGGGTGGGGGGGTCGGAGGGTTGAAACAGCATTTCTCTGTGCAATAGCCCTGGCTGTCCTGGACTCACTTTTGTAGACCAGGCTGGCCTCGAACTCACAAAGATCCACCTCCCTAACCCAAATCCCTCCCAAGCGCCTGGCTTTGTTTTTTGTTTTTATTTTCTTTTGTTTTTTGAGGGTGGTGTGCTTTGAGACAGGATTCCTCTGTGTAGCCTTGGCTGTCCCGGAACTCTGTACACCAGGCTGGCTTGAAGTCAAGAGATGCGCCTGCCTCTGTTTCCTGAGTGCTGGGATTAAAGGTGAACACCACCCCCTGCTGACTGTGCCAGCTTCCGTGGTTTCTACTCACGTCTGTATTTGCCCTGCTCTACTTTATACTTCTGTCTAACACCGTACAGCCAGCAGACACATACCTCTATAACCCCAGAGGCCTCGCAGTCTGTCCCTTTGTCTAGACAGAGCGTCTCAGCACCCCGCCTGACCTCAGATCTGCTTCTCCCGCAGCCCTGTGGGGTGCCGTGAGGACGAGAACTGACAGGCGGCAGTGGGCGCCGTGCCTTGCCCTCGCTAAGGTCAGGAGGCCGCAGGGCTCACCTCGTGGATAAGGAGGTGGGGTCCAGGGTCCAGATGAGAATACAGCCCTGGCAGGCCACAGCCAAGATGGAGGCACTGAGGGGCTTCCAGGCCAGCGCCGCCACACTGCGCTGCAGACGGTGCTTCAGGGAGGGAACTGTGGTGCTGGGAGCAAGAGGGGGGAAACCGAGTCAAAGCAGGGACACGAAGCTCAGAAACCTGAGTCCAATCAAAAAGATAAAGCCAGGGGCTGCAGAGATGGCTCAGAGGTGAAGAGCACTGGCTGCTCTTCCAAAGGTCCTGAGTTCAATTCCCAGCAACAATACGGTGGCTCACACCATCTATAATGAGGCCTGATGTCCTCTTCTGGCGGGCAGGCACACATGCAGGCAGAGCACTGTACATGTTATCATGTAGGCAGAACACTGTACATGTTATCATCTTTTTTTTAATGTTAGATGTAGGAAGGCCACATTCAACATGGAGTGTCCCAAGCCCAGATCTGGAAGGAGAGCTATGGAGCAGGCCAAGAAGTGGTGAGACCAGTCTGAACCTCCCGCTGCGCAGTCCCCACGTACCTGCTAGCATTATACACACGAATGGAATCATCCAGCAGGGCCACGGCGAACTTGTTGGTGTGAGGGTGCCATGCAAAGGCCCGCAAGCAGCAGCCGGACCTGCGGAGGGAGACAGTCGGCAGCCGTGCCTCCCGCTAACAGCCTCCAGCTAACAGCCCAGCAGCCCAGGCTCCCTCCGCACAGGAGAGGGGCCTTCAGCTTTTCTCTTGCTCCATTCTGAGTGCGGGGCAGAGGGGAACTTAAGAGTTTCTGCTATTGTGACAAAACACCACAGCCAAGAGCAACTTGGGAGGAGAGGGCTGGCGCCATCTTACAGCAGTCAGGAAAGTCAGGGTAGGAATTCGCAGCAAGAACCGATGCAGAGGCTGTGCCGTAAGCAGCCACTTCCTGCCCTCCTCCTCCCCGGCTGTCCTGGGTGTCCTGGGGCAGGTAGGTGGCTGGATTTTTGGTTCGTTTTTGAGACAGAGTCTCACTATGTCGCTCTTGCTGTCCGGAACTCACCGTGTTGACCAGGCTGGCCTCTAACTAAGAGATCCGCCTGCTTCTGCCTTGAAGTGCTAGGACTAAAGGTGTGCGCCACTGTATCAGATTTTGTCTGCTTTTTGGGGGTGGGGGAGGAAGTTTCGAGACAGGATTTCTCTGTGTACCCTTAACTGTGCTGGACTCTTTGTAGACCAGGCTGGCCTCGAACTCACAGTGATCCACCTGCATCTGTCTCCCAAGTGCTGGGATTAAAGGCGTGCGCCACCATGCCAGGCTTGGGTGTGTTTTCCTAATGGAGGGTCCTCTTTCCTTTTTTCTCTCCCCAAGACAGGGTCTCTCTGTGTACCCTTGGCTATCCTGGACTCACTTTGTAGACCAGGCTGGCCTCGAACTCGCAGGGTACCACCATGCCCGGCTGAGGGACCTCTTTCCAAATGACTCTGGCTCGTATCAAGTAGACATAAAACTAGCAGAACAGGGTGACAATGGGGAGAGAGGAGTCTCAGCCTTGACCTCTCTCGCCCTAGAATAATTTTCATAGTTCAGAACTTTGCCCCATGGGGTACCAGAGCTTGTGCACTCACCAATTAGTTACTTGGGCAAATTCAGCAATCAGGTCTTCACTCCTGAGCTGTAAGAACAAACAAACAGACACACTATGAACGGAGCTGAACTAGTCAACACGGCCCTGCTTGAGTCATCGCAGCCAGCACTGCCCACAAAGGAGAGAGGCGGGGGGAAGCCAAACTTACGGACAGGTGTGGGAACAGGGAGCCGTGGAGGGAGGAGGCCCAGCGACAGCCAGCCAGGGCCCAGCTGCAGGCTGTCTTCACCCACTCAAACACTGTGGGGTGGAGGAGACAGCTCTGATTACATCATGCAGCACAAGGCTATCACCTGCCGTGCTCTTATGTGATGAGTATCAAAACTCTTAAGGTTGTGTCTACAGTGAGCGGCTTGGACACCACCTCTCCAGAGCCCACTGTGAGCACTTGGGCACTGAGAGAAGGTGACAGAAAAAGGAGGTGAAGGGAGAGGCTGGGCTAACAGGCGTTGGGTGGGTTTAGGGAAACTCTGGAGGGGACCTCAGGGGCACTTACCTTCTTCCTCTGAATTTGCAATTTCATTCAGGACTCCAAAAAGGCCCACATCACGCCTCACAAGGAGAAAAAGATACAGAGTTACTCTAATCCTGTCACCAGGTCCCCTAAAAGGTTTCATTTACCCAACAAACATGTATTAAAGAAGGTTGGTACATATGTGTGGCTCAGTTGCTAAAGTACCTGCCCAGCATGAATAAAGCCCTGGGTTCGGTTCCTACTAGCACACAGAATCAGACGTGGTAGCACAAGCCTGTACCCAACGCTGGGTAAGGAACTGGGAGGATTAGCAGTTCAAGACCCTTAGCAACACAGCGAGTATGAGGCCAGCCTGGGCTACGGGAGGCATTGTCTCATTAAAAAATAAATAAATAAATAAAGTAAGCTGGATGGTGGTGGCAATCCCAGCATTCGGGAGGCAGAGGCAGTAGGAGCTCGGTGAGTTCAAGGCCAGCCTGGTCTAAAGATTGAGTTCCAGGTTAGGTCAGCTAGAGCTGCTACACAGAGAAACCCCATCTCAAAAAGTAAATAAATAAACAAATTTTTTAAAATTTTTATTGATTTTTTATTATGTATACAGCGCTTTGTTTGCATGCACACCTGCAGGCCAGAAGAGGGCATTAGATCACATTATAAATGGCTGTGAGCCACCATGTAGGTGCTGGGATGGGGAGCTGGGAAGTTGAACTCAGGACCTCTGGAAGAGCACTCAGTGCTCTTAGCCACTGAGCCATCTCTCCAGCCCTTAAATAAATAAAAATTTAAAAAAAAAAAGAAACTACTTAAGAGCTCCTCAGAAAAAAAGGTGAAGTAGCTTGAGACACTTAGGAAGCTGAGGGTTAATTAAGACATCAGTAAGGGGGCTGGAGAGATGGCTCAGACGTTGAGGAGTGTTTCAACTGAGTTCAATTTCCCAGCAACCACGCGGTGGCTCACAGCCATCTGTAATGTGATCTGATGCCTTCTTCTGCAGATAAAGCACTCATAAACAATAAATAAATAAATAAATCTTTTTAAAAAAAGATATCAGTAAGGCTAAGAGGAATATCCTGAGAAACATCTAGCAGTAATTGTATCAAATGCCTGTAACCGTCCACCAGGTGCTTCCAATCTAGCCGTTCCCACAATCCCAGGTGCTCCGCTTTGTTTGCTTTTCGGTTTTGTTGTTCTGAGATAGAGTCTCGTGCAGTCCAGGCTGGCCCCAACCCTGCTACATAGTCAATGACAAACCGCCTCGGTCCTCCTGCCTGGCGCTGAGACTAGCGCTCCCGCCACCACACCCAGTTGTATGTGGTGCTAGCGACCGGCCCGAGGGCTTCTTGCGTGCCAGGCAAGCACTCTACCAGCTGAGCTACATCCCAAGGCCTTAATGTACAACGTTATAAAAGATTATTTGGCAACATCTCACAAAGTAACAGAAGGACATAACTCATGAGCCTCAGAGATCCTCCGTGGTGAGGATCTTATGGAGGGGTTAGTGTGTGCCAGGAGGCGCCGCTCAGCGCTCCTGCATCTATTTAATGCCACACTGTAAAAGGGTTTCGTTTTAGGACAAAGCAGTAGCTTTCCCAAGGCTACACAGCTAAAAATGACAGTCGGACACTAGTAACACGGCTTCAACTCTTCGCACAGATGAGCCACTACCCCCTTTCCTTCACTTTCCTGAGCTTCAGATAAAAGCTCAGAATGAACAACACAACGCCATGACCTGAGGTGGGTGCTGGGAGCGGGTCTGGAAACTCAAGTCAAGCCAGTAGGGATAAAGGAAGCTTCTGGTAAATCCTTCGGCTTCACGGTAAAGATGGGTCACCTAATATGCCTTGTGGTAATACGGAGACAGAGATACTAATATCAAGCTGCCTTTCCAGGAGCAGCCCTTGTCAAGGCCCAGTGACGTCATCCCTCCACTGTCCGCAGACCTCGGCCATGCCTTACCAAACGCTGATGCACCTCTTCCACACTTGCTCCCGGTGATGGATGAAAGCAGGCCTTGTGCCATGGTCCAGCCTCCCAGGGGCTTTTAGGGGATCCTTGGTCAGGTGTAGGACAGGAAGATTGATCCACTATAGCTCAGAAGTGTGGGGAGGGAGCCGGTCAGTCTCCCCGCCCCCCCCCCCCAAACCTCACCACAACCCCCAGCCACCTCCAACCTATGGCGGGACTGGGCACAGGCGATTCCACGGCCCCACTTCCCACATCCACACAGGTTAACACTTGTGGGGGCACAAAGGCTAAGTTTTAGCCCTGATCTGCACACCCCAATCGTTCCCCACAGGGTTGACATCACAGAGAAGCCCTGACTCGGAGCAGCCTTCACCGTTTCTCCACCCCGTGCAGGACCCCCTCACAGAGGCCCTGGCATCCGTCGCAGGCCAACGCCAGCCCTGAAACACACACGTCGTCCTCTCCAGCCTCCCGTGGGGCCGAGCCCGGCGCCCACTCTCCACACACCCACCCTCCGTCCACCCCCAGGCGGACCACCTGGCCCCGGAAGTCAGGAGGCGGGCTCTCATAGCTGCTGCCGGTCACCAGCTCGTTATTGTGCTCGTACAGGGTGACCTGACCCCGAGGCGGCGGCGGGGGAAACAAGCCCAGGGAGCACATCTTGCCAGTCCGCAGGGCGTCTAGACTCGATCGGCCGGCTCCCCCGCAGGTGACTGCGCTCCCGGGACTCCCAGTTCCCGGGCTAGATTCGTACGCGGACGGGTAGCCGTACAGGACAAAACGACTGCGCGCGAAGCTCAACGGAAGTGCAACTGAAGAAAAAGCTCCCCGGAGAGGTTGGTTTCGGGACGGACTTCCGGGACTTCCTGGCGCGCCTCCTTGCGGACGGAGCGGGCGCGGCGCCGACGCGGGTCGGTTTGCTTTGGATCCTGTGAGGCTGCTGGTTTTTTCCTACTCCGAATCCCCGGGAGCGGCTCCCACTCACTTAGTACGGAAAAAGCCCAGAATAAGCCCAGTTTAGCAAAGTACCTAATTAAACTCTCCGACGCCCGTGAATAGCCCTTAGGAAAATACAGACTGTTTCATCCTGTCCCTGCGCTCTCAAAACAAACAAACAAACAAACAAACAAACAAAAACAGCCAAGCGCTTCAGAGGACAGTCAGAATGGACTTTAGGAGACGGTGCTGAGCCCGCTGAGCCCAGAGCCCACAGACCAGGTGAGAGTCCTGAAAGGAAAGACCGACACTGGAAAAGCCACGGTACTTCCTGAGGGCATTACTATAAACGCTTTTATAATCCTTACGGTAACCCCAAAATGCACCGTTGAACTGCAAAGTGACACAGAAAGGACCTGAATAGACACAAACCAGACACTGGCAGCGTCAAAATCTCACAGACTCCTCCTAGCCGTAATCCCAGACCTGGGGAGGTGGACACAGGGGCGTGAAAAATTCGAGGTCCACTTCCTAGTCTCCCCCACCCCCCGTGTCCTGCTGAGACCCTGTCAGGGAGCAGGGAGGAAAACTAGGGAGTGGGAGCTGAAATAACCGGTTACTCTTGATTGCCGGCTTACTTGATTTAGAGATGGTTAGATGCTTTAATTTAATTTGATTCTAATCAATGGTTTAATCAATTTATGAGCCCAAATTTTGAATAGACTATTGGAGGGAAATGGTGAGACTGTGGGACTCACAGGAATGGAGTACAACTTAGCCCTAGCCCTTTCTCTCTCTGTCTCTCTCTCTCTCTCTCCTTCCTGGCCACCATGAATAAGCAACCTTTTCCACATGTCACTCTACCTCACCTTTCATTTAAACCTCTGAAACTGAACTTTAAAGTCCTCCTTTAAAGGACTTTTGGCAGATTGCTGGGAGTTCGAGGCCAGCCTGGTCTACAAGATGAGTCCAGGACCGCCATGGCTACACAGAGAAAAAAACAAAACAACAACAACAAAAAATTATTTTTGTCATTGGGCATGGTGGTACATTCGTGCATGTAACACCAGCACTTAAATTTTTTTTATGCTTATTTGTGTTTAACCTGTATGTAACTATGTGCACTACATGCATGCAGTACCCACAGGGGCCAGTAGAGGTCACTGTATCCCCTGGAACTGGAGTTACAGATGGTTGTGAGTCACTGTGTAGATGCTGGGACCAGAACCTGGGTCCTCTGTGAGAGCAGCAAGTACTCGTAGCCTGGAGCCATCTCTCCAGCCCCAAATAAGTTTTGTTTTGTTTTCTGTTTGTTTGTTTTTTTCATAACAGGGTTTCTCTGTGTAGCCCTAGCTGTCCTGGAGCTCATTCTGTAGACCAGGCTGGCCTCGAACTCACAGCAATCCACCTGCCTCTGCCTCCTGAGTGCTGGGATTAAAGGTGTGAGCCACCACTTGGCTTTTAGTTTTTGTTTCCAAATAAATAACTCTTTAAAAAGAAAAGCAAAACGTGATAGCCTGGCCTAGTGGTGCAAAAGCAGATGTGTCACCGTGAGTTCAAAGCCACCCTGGTCCAACCTAGGAAGTCACATGCCAACCAGGCATAAGTACTGAGAGCCTGTCTCAAAAACAAACCATTCCATGCCTGGAGACAGAAATTCAGAGTTATTCTCTGAAGCATAGTTCATACTATACCTTGGCTGCATGAGACTTTGTCTTAAAAGATAAATCTAGCCGGGCGTGGTGGCACACGCCTTTAATCCCAGCACACGAGACAGAGGCAGGTGGATCACTGTGAGTTCGAGGCCAGCCTAGTCTACAAAGCGAGTCCAGGACAGCCAAGGCTACACAGAGAAACCCTGTCTCAAAAAACCAAAAACCACATGGTGGCTCAGAACCATCTATAATGTGATCTGATGCCCTCTTCTGGCTTGTAGGTGTACATGCAAGCAGAGCACTGTAATAAATCTTAAAAAAAAAAAAAAAGATAAATCTAGAAGATGGGAACACACTGGGAAGAGTGGAAATGTGGCGATTGAGCACGTGATTACTTTCTTTTTCTTTCTTTTTCTTTTTTTTTCTTTTATTTATTTATTTATTTATTTATTTATTTATTTTGAGACAGGCTGAGGCACCTTGTAGTTTGCCAGGGTCTTCCTGCCTCAGCCCCCTGGGTGCTGAGAATCACAGACAGTGTTGATGAACCTTGCCTGTCAGCTGGACCACTGGAGAGCCTAGTACACACGAGACCTAATCTCAGAAAGAAAAAAAGAAATTCGAGGTTGCGTTCAGGTTCAGGCCCCCAACCCCAGAGCTTCTAGACTCACCGAAGAGCGTATGGACAGTGACAGAACTCTGTTTCCTGTGCCCTGAGCTTCGTGTCCCTGTCACCTTTCTATCTTAAAAGGTCCGTCCAGAGTTGTTCCCAGGTCGGGAGACAGACGTTCAGAAAGCGCCTGCAAATGCACTTCATCTGAGGTAAGGCTTGCTTCTCTTTTATTTCACTCTAGTTTGCTGACACAGGATCTCACTATGCAGTCTTGGCTGGCCTAGAGTTTGCTGTGGTTTTCTTCAACTCACAGAGATAGCTATCTTCTGTGTCCTGAGTGCTGCCACACTGGGCTAGCCTCTAATGTTAAGGGATGTGATGTGAGAGTCTCCTGAGATTTTTCTCTTTTATTTTTTTTTTAATCTTATTTTTACTGGATTTGCTGGTGGAGCTGAAGAAATGGCTTGGCAGTTAAGAGCAGCTGGGTTGGTGCTCTTCCGGAATTTATACTGAGCACTTTACAAACACCTGTAATTCCAGCTCCACAGCATTCAACTCATAAAATAAAAATAAATGGATCTTTAAAAACTTTTCTGGACACTGTAGCACATGCCCTTAATTCTAACACTCAAGAGGCAGAGGCAGGGGGATTCCTATGACTTTGCGGTCAGCTTCATGTACATATCCAGTTTCAGGACAGCTAGGGCTACTGCACAGAGAGATCAAGTCTCAGAAAAAAGCAGAGCCGGGCGGTGGTGGCGCACACCTTTAATCCCAGCACTCGGGAGGCAGAGGCAGGTGGATCGCTGTGAGTTCGAGTCCAACCTGGTCTACAAAGTGAGTCCAGGCCTGTCAGGGCTACACAGAGAGACCCTGTCTTGAAAAACAAAAAGAAAATAAAAGTATAGTTCCAGACAATCCGCACATATAACTCTGCTCAGACATTGAAAACAATTTTAATATGTAGCCCAGAATGACTTCATACCATGTAGCCCATGTCTACTTTAAACTTCGAAGTGTTTACATGAATGCTTTTTTTTTTTTTAATGAATACAGTGTTCTGCCTGCAGGCCAGAAGAGGGCACCAGCTCTCATTATAGATGGTTGTGAGCCACCATGTGAGTGCTGGGAATTGAACTCATGCCTTTATTCCCAGCACTCAGGAGGCAGAAGCAGGTTGATCTCTGTGAGATTGAGGCCAGCCTAGTCTACAAAGAGCGTCCAAGACAGCTACGGCTACACACACACAAAAAAAACCCTGCCTCGAAAAAATAAAAGCAAAACCAGAAAAACTCAAGACCTTTGGAAGAGCAAGCAGTGCTCTTAACCGCTGAGCCATCTCTCCAGCCCGCATGCATCTTGTTTTAAGTGACCAAGCTCTAACCTTTTCCTATGAGCCAGGCTAACTTGGTAGATTAATTCTCTGTCATCTGAGGAGTCACTTAACAGGCCTGACTGGGAAAGCTCCCCGAAAGAAGGGGAATTGGGTGGGCTTAAAGAAAAAAAAAAAAAGGAATTGACAGTCAGATGACAGGAGAGTCCTGAGGCAAGCCTTCACTTTCCAACCCTAACCCCAAAGACACCATTCCTGCCTGCAACATCCCGCACCTTTGGGTGAAACCCCTCCCGCCCCAGCGCGGGCATTTGATATCAGCTAGGTGTCTGACTCAACCTTTAATGTGCCCTGAGATAAAGCCACACCATGCACCGGCTCCGCCTCGTTCTAGCACGGCCCTCCTCTTCCACGCTGCAAATTTAACTTAAAAAAAAAAAAGTTTTTTATATTTGCGGGTTCTAGGGAGGCCAAGGCCCAGGCCTAGCACGCTCCCTCGCCAGCTTCACCAGAGGGGGCCACGGCCCCGGGCGATGCGGTGACTGTGCCCAGCGGCACCCTCACCCCCGGAGCGTCCTGCCGCCGTAGGTTACCGCCGCTCCTCCTCCTCCTCCGACCTGAGCGGGAAATCCCGGGCGGCGCTCGAGCCGCAGCCGGAGACTCGTACGAGGCCCCCCACAGCCTGAGCTCGCCCTCCAGAGCCGGGCGCCCGGGGCGGGTAACCAGGCGCACATGGCCCGCCCGGCCCTGTTTGTCCTGGCATCGCGCCGCAGCTATTTGAAGCGGTTTTTATCTCCCAGAAACCAGCAAAACCCCAAGCCGAGTCTAGCAAGATGAAAGGGGCCGAGGGGCCTGGGAGGGGGGCACCAGGAGGCTGCGGCGGGCGGGAGCTGGCACCGGACAGGCGGAGCCTGGGAGGCGACAGAGTCAGCCCCTGGGGGGTCCCGTGCGCCGCGGGACCCGGGGTCGGCTCTCGCCCTCCGCCTTCTGGGCGTGCGCCCCGGCACCCCTGTCCTCCCTGTCCTGCTCCACAAATCTTCGGGTTTCTTCAAAGGGCCTTTGAAGCCGCGCGCCGGGCCGGAGGGCTGGGGGGTCTTGCACCTGGCCAAGGGCAGGGGTGGCGCGGGGTGGGGACGCCTTCGGTCCGCGCCTGCACTGCGGCAGCGAGGCCACTGCGGTCCCGACGCCGCTGCCCGGGAAAGCGCCCAGCGCAGCCCCTCAGCCCAGCGGGGGAGCCCTGGGGGCGGGGGACGCACAAAGCCCTATTGTGGCTTGGGGACCGCCGCCACAGAGTGGCTTTTGTTCCCCCACCAACTTCGAGGCAGGCACGGCTGATTGCAGGCCCCGGGCAGGGGGCGGGTTACGTGCCAGGCGGGTCGGCCAGCCGCGAGTCTCCCCGCTGCGCGGCGCGCTAGTCCTGTCTGCGGACGCAGTTCTGCTGCTCCGGCCCGGGTCACTGCCCAGACCCAAGTCCGTGCTACCGGCTGAGAAAGAGCCTGGAAGAAAGCGCTCGGCCCTCCGAAGTCCGCAATAGCCCCAGCGACTGGAAACTCAACTCCGTGGGACGGACCAAGCTGTCGTTTTCGTTTTTTAACTTTCGGCTTGAAGCGAAACTCTACTGGATTAAATATCTCCCACAGGAAGTCCCTGCTTTGCTAAGGAAATGTCCCTTGGTCCAACCATCTCCCCCCTCCTCCCCCTTTCTCACCAGACACAGTTTCAAATCGAACTTTTATTTATTAAATTAAAAAAAAGAAAGACTCCACAAGGGGATGACCCTTTCAACGACGTTACGAGCTTCCCAGAATCCACTGCTTTACCCTTTATCTTGGGGCCTAGAAGGAGCAGAGGACAACAGGAAGATCCAGCAGTCTCAGGAAAGGCACAAAGCGGCTATAAAAGTCACTGGAATGCAGTGGACACTCCTGGATTGGGGGGGCCTCTGGCTGTACCCCAAAATCAGTTTTGGGACCTCTGTCCTGCTATAAATTCTTTCTCATGGCTTCGAGGCACCAGGCCTTGCGTATAGTAGGCGTTCAATAAATACTCGATTTATTTGAATTTGATCCCAGAGAAAGCCTTTCCCCACCTGTTTTTCATGGGGGACACCTCCAAACCAAAGTCTTCCTGTTAGGTGGGCTCTCCCCCAAAGAAGATGGCAGCTGCAAGCTCTCCGTAACCATGACAGCAGGAGGTTAGCCTGATGAGGTCACAGGGTATGAAAAGAGGGTTAGTGGAAGGACCTGCTCTGACGTCATTCCTGTCCTCCCCCTCCCCCCTAGGACTTGAAGTTTCACAGCTTCTGGCTGGGGCTGGGGGTCTTAGTGGCCCCCTAACTGGGAGACACCCACATAAACCCTAAAAGAGGCCTAAGAACCCAAAATTTAAAACTCCACTGAAAGCTGGGTGAGGTGGCCCACGCCTGTAATCCCAGCACTCAGGAGGCAGAGGCAGGCGAATCTCTGCAAGTCCAAGGTCAGCCTGGTCTACAAACCGAGTCCAGGACAGCCAGGGCTACACAGAGAAACCCTGTCTCCAAAAACAAAAACAAACAAACAAATACCCCAAACAAAAAACTCCACTGAAAAAGAGACCTCACTGATAGAAAGCTATGAACAAGGTCTCCACTATCATTTTGTCTGTACAGAGAAGTATTTGATGAGAATTTCCTTAGCAAAAAAAATGGATCCCTTCCCCTCCGCCTCACTCTCCCTGACCCGTCATCATAACTTAGATAAATAGAATTATTATTATTACTATTACTATTCTTTACTCCTGGTGCTTAGGGGTTAAGTACTCAAGGCTTGGGGCAGCCTCCCTGACCCTGGGGTCACCCCATCTTTGGGATCAGATCCCCACTGGTCTGCCCCTTTCTTGGCACTCTGCTTCCAGCCAGGGCACTAACACCAATCTCCCTAACTCTGGTTCCTAATGAAGAGCCACCAGGGGGCAATAAATTATCATCCTCATCATCATTGTGTTTGTTTAAAAAAAAAAAAAAACTCAAGGGAATGGACAGGAGAGGAGAGTCGGAAAGACAGCTGGAAGCTGGGCACAGTGGCAAATGGGAATGGGGTGCAGAAAGGACAGATGACAGAGAGTTCATGAGGAGAAAGTGAAAGGAGCCCAAATGGAAAGAAAGCAAGAGAAGCTGTGAATAAGGGCAGAGAAGGAAAAAAGTTTAGGAGGCCAGAGCACAGGAACTCGGCACAGGCAAGGGAGACGTGCAAGGAGATAGCCTGAGGGAGACAGTGCCCCAAAGTATAGCATGCATAGGAAAGAGTGAGGGGCAAGCAGTGGTCCACCGCACCGAGAGTCTGGCTAGAGGACCCCGGGGCTGGAGACCTTCCCCTGCCCAAGCTCAGATCTCTAGCAGGTTGCTCTGCTCCGGGCTGCCTCCAGCGGCTTTTTCTGGGGGTACAGGAGAGGTGGAAGATCGGGGCGGCTGGTTGGCTTCTTCTTCTCCGACGCTGCGGCCCTCTCCCAGCTCCTTAGGGCCACTTGGGGGCGGCCCGGGGCCCGGCTCCCCGTGGGTGCGCTGATGTTTGCTCAAGTGGTCGCTTCTGGTAAAGCGCTTGGAGCAGAGCAGGCAGGTGAACTTCTTCTCCCGGGTGTGTGTGCGCACATGGCGCTCCAGCTCGTCAGAGCGGGTGAACCTCTTGCCGCAGAAGAGCCAGTTGCAGACGAAAGGCCTCTCGCCCGTGTGCCAGCGCAAGTGGGCTTTCAGATGCGAAGCCTTGCCATACACCTTGCCGCAGCCCGGGATGTGGCAGCTGTGAATGGGCTTCTTCCGCAGCCCAGCCGCTGCCGCCCCCAGCCGCTCTAGCTCCTGACAGTTGGGGCAGTCGCAGGTAGAACGCCCTGCCCCACTGCCCGCATATCCACTACTGCCCCCTGTGCCTGCACCCCGAGGGTTTTTGCCTGCACCACTCCCCTCCAGTTGCCCACTGTTGCCAACCGCCTTGGGCTTGTAGACATCTTGGGGTAGGACATGCTGGGGCCCTGGTTGTAAGAGGTGGGGTGCTGGGTAGGGAGCTGGATTAAGGGGAGCAAAGTCAGATGGGTAGGTAGGCAGCTGAGGGTTCAGTGGAGGCTGGGCAGGGCCCGTGGCCAGTGTCCCTTGCAGCCCATCACCCTGGCCCTGCCCACCACCTAGCCAGTTGCCCCCGGGATGCATGTCCCACCAAGGAGCAGGTGTGTTGCCTGGACCTGGTGAGATGCCTGCATGGATGCCCGCCTTGTACCAGGAGCCATAGGGATGTGCCATATCCAGGGAGGTATAGACACTCGGCAGGCAGTCAGGAGAGCTGTGCCCCTTGGGCACTAGTAGCCCAGGGTCCTGCGCACCAGTGGGCCCAGGAAATGAGTGGGGGAAGGGCGGGTAGTCATTGGCATAGCCGGAGGCTGGGGCTGGAGGGCTGCCCGCAGGTGAGAGAAGTCCATTGGTGCTTGAAAAGGGGGCTGGGTAGGCGTCCCCCATGGTCTTGGGGGCTGGGAGATCAGAGTATGGCTTCTTTGAGCTTCCTTTGCCCAGGGTCGCTGAGTCCCGCAGAGGGCTGGAGCCACCAAACTTGCTGCAAGCTGCTGTCAGCATGGCCAGGGGACTGGAGCCATAGTGAGCTTCTTCCTACAGAGAAAGAGAGAAAGGCACTCACTGCTCAGGAGGGAGAGAGCAAGGCTAGAGCAGCAAAGGGCACACCTACAGGGCTGAACCCTGCAGACAAGGAGAGCACAGAGGTGAGGGAGGAGCGTGGGGTGCCAGTGTGGCCAGCAGGCTGGGAGAAGAGCCCCCTGTGGAGTCGATAGGGGGGGTGAGTGCAGTGCACACGTGTCTGCACGTGAAGCAGCTGGCTGAGGTGAGATTAGGGTCCTGACCTAGGAGAGTGGATTTGAAGCAGACAGAAGCCAAGCTGTGGCCAGGAACTCAAAGAAAAAAAAACATCCCTCAAAGAAAAGCATAGCCTGGGTGTGGTAGCACTTAGGAGGTAGACGTAGGGAAGGCCAGAACCTCAGGTCGCCCTCAGCTGCACAGCGGATCCCAGGCCAGACAGGATGCATAGACCCTGTCTCAAAATCAAACAGGCTGGGTGTGGTGGCCCACACCATTAGACATGCACTCTGGAGGCGGAGGCAGGAGGATCTCTTTGAGTTCAAGGCCAGCCTGGTCTACACGTTAAGTTATGTCTCCCAAACCAAACCAAACAAACAAACAAAAAAAGCCCAGCTCCTCCTCCAGGGCTGAGGCAGGAGGATGACATAAGCCCAGGAGTCTTTGAGACCAGCCTGGCCACCTGGTCACCTTCTTCCATACCTTGTCCTCGGGTGGGGCACAGAGGAGCAACAGCCCCTGCTGAAGGTTTCCCTTCCATTTCCATTTGTGCCTCAGGTCCTGATTTAGGAGCCATTGCCCCCAAGTCGGCATGTCCCTGCTAAGGAATCGTCTGGCCTGGGCCTGGGGAGCTAGGAAGGGACACCAGAGACACTGGGACATTGAGAGGGAACAGGGCCTCAGCCAAGTCTGGGCTGTGGTGAAGCAAGAATGTCTTTCAGGCAGGCACTGTGCACCCCTGGTTCGTGGCTCTACCTAGTATCCCTTTGGGCAATGACAGAGTACAAAGTCCTCAAGACTTTCCAAGACAGGGGAGCTTGGGGACCTTGGTGGCCATGACTCAGTGTCCCCTAACATGTAGTACATGGTTGGTCTGCACCTTGCCATTCAAGTGCAGTGAGTGAAGGAAGACATTAAAGTGGGCTTGGTACATGTGAGCATGTGCACATGCAGGCACACACTTTGTGTGTGTGTGTGTGTGTGTGTGTGTGTGTGTGTGTGTGTGTGTTAGAAACAGAGGTGGCACAGGCCTTTAGTCCCAGCACTCAGGAGGCAGAGGCAGACTGAATTCTATGAGTTCAAGGCCAGCCTAGTTTACAGAGTGAGTTACAGGGCAGTCAAGGCTACACAGAGAAACCCTGTCTGGAAAAACTAAAAAAACATAAAAGAAAAGTAAGTATCTCCATAATGCCTACCAAGCAGCTATGACTGATCTGGCGACCCACGGCTCCCATTCCTCAGGAGCTCCTGGGACCCCTAGGTCAGAGGCGGCACCTCTTGGGAAGGAATACACTCTAGCATCCTTGGACACTATGTACACAGTCCTGGGTTCAACCAAACCACCTTAAGAAAGGAAGAGAGCAGGCGGATCGCTGTGAGTTCGAGGCCAGCCTGGTCTACAAAGCGAGTCCAAGACAGCCAAGGCTACACAGAGAGACCCTGTCTCAAAAAAAACCAAAAAAAAAAAAAAAGAAAGGAAGAGAAAGTAAAAGACATCCTTCAAAAGCAGCTTGACCACGTGGGACCAGTGACGTGGCTCAGGGGATAAGGGCGTTTGCCACCACGCCTGACAACCTAAATTTAACTCCCACAACCCCCATGATGGTAGGAGAGAACTCCCACAAAGTTGTCCTCCGCCTTCCTCACACGCTTGGCACGGCGTTCACACATATGTACCCTGCCTCTGTCTGTCTTCGTGTGTGTGTGTGTGTGTGTGTGTATACCAAACTTTTTTTTTTTAAGCTAGCCATCAGGGCTGGAGGGATGGTTTGGCAGTTAAAATCACTTAACTGCTTTTCCAGAGAACTGGGGTTGGGTCCCCAGCACCACGTGACGCTCAGACTCCAGTTCCAAGTGATCCAGCTCCCTCTTCTGGCTCCAGAGGCACCCAGAACACACGTGGTGCACACGCATACATGTGGGCAAATCACCTATACACATAAAATAAGAAAGTGCTACATGTGGTGGCGCACGCCTTTAATCCCAGCACTCGGGAGGCAGAGGCAGGTGGATCACTGTGAGTTCGAGACCAGCCTGGTCTACAAAGTGAGTTCAGGACAGCAAGGGCTACACAGAGAAACCCTGTCTTGGGAGAAGAAAAGAAAAAGAAGAAAAGAATGAAAGAAAGAAGGAAGGAAAGTAAGCCAATTGTCCAACTGTCTGGTGTCTTCCTAGCAGAACATACAAAGGAGACAAGAATCCTCGAAGCGAGTATTGGCTCCTAGCTGAGTGTGTGTGTGTGTCTGAGATGTGATGCCAAATCCCAGGGGTGAGGCTTCAGAGAGGGCGTGTGCAACCACCACTCCTATACTGCACCCCTGCCCAACACTCTGTCTCTGTCTCTCCCTCCCTCTCACCCTCCCTCCCGTCCTCTGCCCCCCCCCCCCGCAGGTCCTCTCAATCCTATGGGCTCCTAAATATGAGCCACCAAAACCACGTCCAACAGTAAACCCCTGGGCTCGCCTGGTAAGGGTTTCCCTGGAGCCTCTAAGGGCTGGAGCAGAGGAAGAGCTGGTCGGGCAGGACTCAGATCTTTGCAAGGACAGGTAGCAACTGGGGAATTGAAAGACACATAGACATCCAAAGCCATGGGACACACAGGGCACTGTGCCTAAGGAATCGCCAGACAAGGCTCCAAGCGGGGACAGAGACGGAGGGCCCACGAAGGGAGGACAGGAAAGACAAAAGGGGGTGGGAGAGATTGAGGAAAGCAGAATAAACAAAGAAAGAGAGGTGGTAAGCGGTCCGGGCCCGGAAAAGCTAAGGAAAAGACAGGAGGTGAAGAAAGAGGGAGGCCGAGAAAGGCGTGGCGTTCCCACCTAGGAGAAACTGAACAAGGCGACGGGCCCCAGAACCCCCGGACCAGGCCACTCCTCCCTCCGTCCCCCCACCCCCTCCCCCTCTGCCCAGCATGGCCCTGCTCGGCTCCGGCTCCGGTGGCTTCCCTGCGGTCAGGTTTATTTTTAAAAAACGCCGACGCGGTCCCCCGCCTGCCCGGCCCTCACACTGTGGCCACAAGGGCCTCAGCCAAGCCCTGGGACCCCACCCAGCTGTGGGGAGGCAGGGAGGGGTGAAAGAAGACAGCCAAGCCTAGACTGACATGAGACCCCGACTTTGGGGAGCAAGGCCAACGGGGCCCCTGAAGGCCAGAAAGAAAAACCAAAGTACTGGACTGCACCGCGAGCCAAGCGCTGGAACTTAAGTTCCATCACATCCTCAGTTTCCTTTTCTGGCTGACTGCTGCTCTCCGTGAGAGCTGAGGAAAGGGGTTCAGGGTTCTAAGCATGTGCTCCTAGAGCTGACCATATGCATTACCCTGTAGTCCTGAGGATGCCCTAGTGTGTTCCCAGTGGGCAGATAGTCCAGTTTCCAATTCCCCACCCCGACCCACCACCACCCTCTATTTTTTACTTATTTATTTATCTATTTATTTATTTGGGTTTTTTGTGACATGGTTTCTCTCTGTAGCCTTGGCTGTCCTGGACTCACTTTGTAGACCAGGCTGGCCTCGAACTCACAGCGATCTGCCTGCTTCTGCCTCCTGAGTCCTGGGATGAAAATCCTGTGCCGCCGCCACCCTTTAAAATAAAAGGTTTAACCACTGTGGTGGTGCATGCCCTTAATCCCTTCACTCAAAGGCAGGCGGATCTCTGAGTTTGAGGCCTGCCTAGTCTGCGTAGAGAGTTCCAGGACAGTCAGCTATTTAGTGAGATGCTGTCTCAAAACCAGAAATTAGCAGAGCCCGGCGGTGGTGGTCCACGACTTTAGTTCCAGCACTCCGGAGGCAGAGGCAGTCAGACTTCTTGAGTTCAAGGCCAGCCTGGTCTATAACAGCCTGGTCTATAAAGCAAGTTGCAGGACAGCCAGGGCTACACAAAGAAACTCTGTCTTGGAAAGGGAAGGAAGGAAGGAAGGAAGGAAGGAAGGAAGGAAGGAAGGAAGGAACCAGAAATAAAACAAAGGGCTTAGAATACTGAAAGAGAAGTCTCTGAAGAAAGGCCATGCCAGGAGCTGTCTCGGTTTTTGCTCTGCTGTCAGGTAAATCAAGGGGGCCTCTCTTTCCAAGTAGCTCACTGGAAATGCTCCTTTTACACCTCTGAGAGCTGCAACTGACCCTGCACATGTCGAACACCCACGGCTCTGTCCTAATTCTCAGCTCTCTCCCGTTTCTTCGCTCACTCAGCTTCACAGTTTTTACATTTTTATTTTCTTTTACTATAAGTGTCTTTCAGCATGCTAGGAATTGAACCCACAGGTCTCCTCCTGAGCAGCCGCTCTCGCAGTGAGCTTTCTCTGCCTCTAGAAAAGGCTCCCCAGCCCCTTGCCTCCTTTCCTACCCATCTCTCCCTCTTCCCTGGTCCCCTCTCAGTTCAACCAAGTGTTGTAGCCCAGCAGCTACTTCACGTAGCTCTCTGAATCCCAAGTTCCTCCACTGCTGAAGAACCTACTTATGCCAAGCAGGGGCTTCTCATGGCATTAGGGAGGAGGTAAGGAAGCTAGGACCTCAAAAGTACCTAAAAGAGATGGGGAGACTGCCGGGGTGCAGCGGGTGCAGCGGCATGGGGAGACTGCCGGGGTGCAGCGGGTGCAGCGGCACATGCCTGTAATCCCAGCATTCAGGGAGCAGAGGCAGGCAGGTCTCTGTGAGTTTAAGGCCAACCTGGTCTACATAGTAAGTTCCAGGACAGTCAGGCTATAAAGAAAGACCCTGTAGATAGATAGATAGATAGATAGATAGATAGATAGATGATAGATAGATAGATAGATAATAGATAGGTAGATAATAGATAGATAGATAGATAATAGATAGATAATAGATAGGTAGATAGGTAGATAATAGTTGATAGATAGATAGGGAGACAGATAAGGAAAAAGAGATGGGGAGATTGGGGTGTCTTTGTGTTCACAGGAAGTAAGGGACCTGAAAGCCTGGCGTCCATGCTAAATGCTTCCCCAAGCCTGTGTCTTTCCAGAAAGTCTCTGAACTGCCCCTCCCCCAGGCACCAGTGCCACGCTGGCTGGCAGGCATGATGTCCCTACCCTTTGACACTGTCCCTGTCCTGAGCAGACCCAGGGCACCCCTTTCCTGTTGCTTCCTCAGAACCATTGTGTCAATGATGGCTCAACACCAGAGTCTGTTGGGTAAAGATAATTAATAATAGTAATAATAACAATAAAACCAAAGTTTCAGCAGATTCCCAGGAGAGCCTGCTGGCCTGCCTTTGATTCCCAGAATCCAAGGTGGAATGAGAAAACTGATTAGCAAAAGTTGTCCTCTGATCTCCACACATGAGCAGAGGCACAACCATAAATAAATAAATCTAGAACCTACTGGGGAACAGGGCATGACATGGATCTGTATAGTCAATATCCGTACCTGGGATTCTTATCTGCTTAGACACTGTGTCTACCCGCTGGCTTTGGATACCATTACGTCCGACTCAGTCCCAAAGTCACTTATCTCACTGCCTTATAGACGCCATTTCTCATTGGGACTAAGTAGTAAGATAATCCAGCCTGTCTGTGTGCATGTGCTCTTGTGCATGGACACACACACACACACACACACACACACACACACACACACACACACACAAAGTCAGCAATGCAGGCATCCTAACGCCCCTACGTAGGTCAGTGGGCATATAAGTGTCAAAGCTCACACACACCAGCCCTGCTGCAGGCTGAGCTACTCAGCTTTCTGATAGTCAGCAAGGACATCATTCTTGGGAGGCCTGAGTTAGGTCACCCAGAAAAGAGATTTTCTTTTTTTGAGACAGTCTCTCTCTCTATGTGGCTCCGGCTGGCCTCACACTCACCTGCTTCTGCCTCCTAAGCCTCGTGTGTCACTACATCAAGCTGAGAATAGGGGCTTCTGAAGGCGCCGAGGATAGGGACAACTCGAGGCTACGGGGGTGCACTGCCACTCAAGGGGTGTTATCTCCCCCCAGATCCCTTCACAGAGACCCTGAAAGCAGCCGAGACATGGGGACACAGAAACAGCATTAACAGACAGGAAGAACTCGGTTCCGAGTGGCTGTGAGTCCTCCCTTTCCAGCTCTGTGTCTTGAGTCCCCCAAAAGCCCTAACAAAGTGAGTGATTCCTCCAGACCCCAAACTCACATCTTCACAACCTGAGGCTCTCGGGGTGCAGGGGAAGTGGCCCAGTCCTCCCTGGAGCCTCCCACTCCCAAAATAGAGCTTAGTTTGTCTTTGGCTGAAAGCTAAATATTTGTAAGCCGGGCAAGCAGCCTCAGACCCTGTCCCTCCTCCTTGCTTCCCTCTCAGGCCAGGGCTCAGTTCTCCTGACCAGCCTTCCCCCCCCCCCCCCACCAGCTCACAGGACAGGCGCTTTCCTCAACACAGACCTGACCAGATCATGCTTAATGGAGGAGCCCTAGACACAGGACCCCCACCCCCCACCCCCCCACCCCAAAGAACTATAGCTGAAGGTTTCTCCGTGCGCACTCAGAGACCATCTGCTGTCAGCCTACCTGTCCCGCTCTCCCTCCCTCTCCATAGCTCTTTCCCTCCCCACAGTTAGTGCTTGGCTGACCTTAGGGGTCCTCACCTTCTTTTTACCTAATTCTCCCTCCTTCTCTGACTGACCCCTGACCCCTGACTCTGTTTTCCTCTCCCTTGCTTCAGCCCTCTGCTTGCCCTCCTAGGACCCTGGAGGTGACTAGCATTAGGACCAGGAAGACTGTAGCTGGTTTCCTAGGAAGAGGAGGGAACAGTTTACCTCAAGCACAGAGGCCATCCTCAGGCTGCGGACGGGGTCCCAAGGAGCCAGGCAGATGGAGAGAGCCGAGCAGCCAGAGGGAGAGGGAGAGGGAGAGGGAGGGAGAATGGGAGAATGGGAGAGAAGAGATCTAAAGTTAGAAGGGACTGGGGGGTGGGGGTGGGGGGGCTGCTCTCTGTCTGTAGGGATCCACCCTCTAATTACAGCTTTCCCAGCGGAGAAGACTCCGGATCCAATGAGGAGGGCGAGAGAGGGAGGCAGAGGGTCCAAATTTCCTGCTCCATTTGCTGAGCTCCCCAAAGAAGGGATCTGGGAGGGAGAGGGAAAAACGGGGTGCCCAGGGAGCTGGGCGGGAAGCAGGAATCCAGGCAAGTTGTCGGAGCTTCCTTTGGGGTACTCTGGGGAAAGGTGAAAAGGGTCGGCAGACCCAGGTGTGCTGCATACCCCAAAATCCAGCTGGCATCTGTGGGCAGTGCCCCCCCCCAGCTGCCCAGCATCTGTACCTGGGGAGGCTAGGGTTGGCCGTCCGGGCTCCTCTCAAGAGGTCTGGCACGAAGATTCCTGGCACTGGGTGGCCTGAGGGCCCGGGAGGGATCCGCTCCTCTCTCAGGCCAGCTCACTCTTGTTCCCACTCAGATCCAGCTCACAGTCCTACTCTGACTCGCTTGCTCCTTGCTGCTTACTCAGAGGCGCGGCGGCAGCGGCGGCGGCTGCTGCTGCTGCTACCGAGGCCGCCGCTGCGCTGCTGAGGGAAGGAACAGGAGGGAAAAGGAACAAACCCCAAACCACTAATTAGAGATCTGGGGGGGAGGATGGGGGGTTGGGGACGACACTCAAGCAGAGGGACTGGAACACACTGACATACACACTCATGAACAAACACAGGGCTGATGTATGCACGGGGACATAGTGCTGCCCACACGGGGACTGTCTCTGTGATGAATGAACACAGACAAATTCACATACAATGAACATGGTGACACAGTGGGGGCACCTACACTACCACCTACCAACCCCCCCAAACTGGTAATGGAGAGCCTTTATTGTTCATTCAGCCACTACTAGATCAGGATGGCACTACTGTGCGTGTGTATGTGTGTGTGCCTGTGTGTGCACACGAGTGTGTGTCTGTGCAAGTGCACATGGGGGCATGTGTATGTGTACGCATGTGCGAGCATGAGCGTGTGTGTGTGTGTGTGTGTGCAAGCACATGTGTGTGAGAGCATGTGTGTTGTGTGGAGTAGGAAGGATGAACTGCTGCTAGATGTGTTTGCTTCTACTGCCCCAACTTTTAGTGTCAATGACTTCTGTCCTAGAGCCAGCCTGGAGCAGGTGACGGAGAGTGGGCAGAGCTTGGCACAGTTTGCAGAGGATGGACGGTGTCCTCAGTTTCACTATTAGGCAGTGAGACCTCGGCCTTCCTCCATCTGTAAGGCAGAACCTGGAGCCTGAGAAGATTCCAGCAAACAGGAGGAGTAAGGGTCAGAGAAAAGGCTGGCAGGCAACTCTTGCACGCCCACACTTAGCCTCTTGGGACTGATGTCCCCAAATGTCCCTATCTAGCTTCTTCTGTCACGTCTTCTGGTTGCCAGTTGCTGTCCCTGGTGCCCTCCTGGAAAGACAGGGTTTCTCTGTGTAGCCTTGGCTGTCCTGGACTCGCTTTGTAGACCTGGCTGGCCTTGAACTCACAGCGATCCACCTGCCTCTGCCTCCCGAGTGCTGGGATTAAGGGCATGCGCCACCACTGCCTGACCCAGGGATTTTTAAAAAATGATTTGTTTATTTTTATTTTATTTTATTTTATGTATGTTGGTGTTCTGCCTACATATGTGTCTGTGTAAGGGTGTCAGATCCCCTGAGCTGGAGTTGCAGACAGCTGGGAGCTGCCATGTGGGTGCTGGGAACTGAGTCCAGGTCCTTCAGAAGAGCAGCCGGTGCTCTTAACTGCTGAGCCGTCTCTCCTGCCCTCGGCCAGGGGTTTAGTCTCCATCCTTCACTAGGCATCCCCTCCCTTACGTCATCTTGCTTCCCTGGGTGGGGTCTCCTGGCTCCCTTCTCAGTGGCCATGCAGCAATGCCTCTGCTTATTACAGAAGGGATGTGCACAGGTGATTGCTCAGGACTTCCCACGGTAATGTCCAAACAAGGAAGAAAAGGAGCGTTGGTCCAGATGGCAGAGGGAAGTCTGAAGTGTTTATTAACTGACAACCTGGTCCTAGGGTAAATTCATGAGAGAAGACTGGACAGCCAAGTGATAAAGATGACATCTGTCCCACAGGGGTCCTGCAGGGGTGGGGGGTGGCGGGGAGGATGCACGTCAGACCAAGGAGTGAAGCAAAAGAAAAAACAGGGCTAGCGGACACACAGAGCAAGGGAACACGAAAAGGTACTAGAGCCGGGGGGTGGTGGCACACGCCTTTGATCCCAGCACCTGGGAGGCAGAGGCAGGCGGAGCTCTGTGAGTTCCAGGCCAGCCTGGTCTACAGAACAATTTCCAAGGATTCATATTAAGACCCTGTCTTGATCAGATCCGATAGATAGATAGATAGATAGATAGATAGATAGATAGATAGATAGACAGACAGATAGACAGACAGATAGGTAGATAGATAGATAGATAGATAAATGGCCCAGATGTGGTGGTATACACCTTTAATTCCTGCACTCAGGAGGTAGAGCCAAGAAGACCTCTGTGAGTTCCAGGCCAGTATGGTCTACATATCAAGTTCCAGGACAGCCAGGACCTCATATATAAATAAACCCAGTCTCAAGAAAGAAAGGAAGGAGCCAAGCATAGTGGTGCACGCCTTTAATCCCAGCCCTTGAGAGGCAGAGGCAGGTGGATCGCTGTGAGTTACAGGCCAGCCTGGTCTACAAAGGGAGTCCAGGACAGCCAACCAGGCCTACACAGAGAAACTTTTTCTCAAAAAAACCAAAACAAAAAACAAACAAACACAAAGAAAGAAAGAAAGAAAGAAAGAAAGAAGAAAGGGGCTGAAGAGATGTCTTGGTGGTTAAGAGCACTTCCAAAGGACTCCGGTCTAATTCCCAGCACCCACATGGCAGCTCACAACTTTCTGTGACTCCAAGATCTGACACTCTCACACCAATGCACATAAATTAAAATTAAATAAAAATATTTTAAAGAAAAAAGAAAAGAAAGAAAAAACAAAGAAATCCCCAGATATACCTGGCATTGAAAAAAACAAAACAAAACCCAGAGAGATCTGAAAAAAAGAAGCAACAAGGACAAAACCACCTTAAAAGAAAAAGAAACAAACACAGAGGAACAAAGAGAGGGCACACGGGCTTCAGGGGAACAGCGACAGGAATAGCCAGGTCTGGGGGAGGGGGAAGGTGACGCTGCCAGCAGGTGGGGGGCGGGGATGGAGTATAAATAGGGCATAATTGTGTCCGATGATTACACGGGCCACCCCACCCGTCTGCCCAAAAGGAAGTGCCCAGTGGTGGGATGTTCCTATGACCTAGTAGTCTCCTCCATGGGGGAGGGGGGGTTGGACGGTGGACGGAAGAATAGGAGTCTGAGGCCAAACCCTTCGCTGATGTATCTAGGGCTTTAAGAAACTGGCAAGAAAAAAAGGAAGCTGTCCAGAAATTACTCCAGCACTAGAGGAACAGAGGGTTGATCAATCAGGAAACTGAGGCAGGAGGGAACTCTAGACCACAGGAACAATGAAAGTAAGAGAGGAAGGTGGGACTCAGCCAGACTGGACAAGAAAGGTCAAGGGTCAGCCTTTCCCACTTCCAGCGGGAAGGGTACGATGTATCCAAATCAAACTATATTAGAAAACGGAACAGGAAGATGTGGGAGCCAGAACCCCTGATGCTGGAACCCAGTTGGGCAGCTGGTTCACACCATCCAAGCCTCCAGGCCAAGGATCTGTGTCAGGCAGGCAAGGGGCTGCTTCTGAAGCTCTGGATGCCCTCAAATCCTGCCGCCTGACTTCTCTCACAGGCCTGTTAAAGACAGTATTACAAGTCAGCTGTAGACACGGCATCAGGGTCCTGCTCCCCACCACCTCTCCAGTGCCCTCAGGGGCTGGGGGCAGCAACTGGAATCCCTTAGCAAGGACCTACCTCCACCCTCTCAGGCCTCCTTCAGCCCAGCCTCCCAGGGGGTGGGGCAGCCCAGGCAGAGGCGCCATGTGGCAGGGGCGGGTAGAGGCTGCGGCTCTGGCCCTTCCAGTATAAACCCCCTAGGCATCTGGTTTCTATCCACCACCCCCCACCACCCTGGGGGCCCCTCAGCCTCCGCCCATGGCCACCCAGACGCTGAGTTCTGAGATGGACGTCCCTTGAAGGGTGGATGCTGCCTTTCTGATCTCCCAATGCCAGCTTGGGCTGAACCGCAGGGACCACGGGGACCACTCCCTCTAGCCCGCCCGCCCTCCCTTGAGAGATTCAGGGTGGGCTTCCCTAGAGGAGAGGGGATGGATCTGGAACTCGCCTTCAGTTCTCTCTTATCATTTGGAGCTCTCTGGAAAGGTTGAGGGAGAACGGAACTTGGGGAGAATGGGAGAGGGGTGCTACCTTCTCCTACAGCCTCTCCCTGTGCCCACCTGTTTAGGCTGAGCTCTCTCTCTGGAACCCCTAATCCAAGGGGGCTTCTAGGCTCTTCCCTTGGAACTGTTATGGATTTGGCTCTTTAGAGAGACTCAACAGAGAGGAGCTAACGGAACCCTTGAGATTGACACATAACCCCACACGCCAGATGAATAATGCACAGTCAGGTACACTAGCGCACAGTCAGGTACACATACTAGCACACAGTCAGGTACACTAGCACACAGTCAGGTACACTAGCGCACAGTCAGGTACACTAGCACACAGTCAGGTATACATACTAGTACACTGTCAGGTACACTAGCACACAGTCAGGTACACTAGCACACAGTCAGGTATACATGCTAGCGCACAGTCAGGTACACTAGCACACAGTCAGGTATACATACTAGCACACAGTCAGGTACACTAGCACACAGTCAGGTACACTAGCGCACAGTCAGGTATACATGCTAGCGCACAGTCAGGTACACTAGCACACAGTCAGGTATACATACTAGTATACTGTCAGGTACACTAGCACAGTCAGGTACACTAGCGCACAGTCAGGTACACATACTAGCACACAGTCAGGTACACTAGCACACAGTCAGGTACACTAGCGCACAGATACACATGCTAGCACACTTCCTAGAGAACACAGAATCCCTTCACCTCATGTGATGTGCAGACACTAACACACACTGACTCATAGGTGTGCTGTACATACGGTGCTTACAGTAAGGCTGCCTGGTTCCTATTCCCACTTGGCAAATGCGCAGAGGTGTACACACATGCACACAGACCCACGGTGACTCATGTCAACACAGCGTCTGCGCACACGCCAACGATCCCACTACTTGAAAGGTAGAGACAGAAGAATCAGAAACTTAAAGTTACCTTCAGTGAATTCAAGGTTAGCCTGGGCTACGTGAGACGCCGTCTCGAAAAAGCAGACAGGCAAGTCTGAGGGTAGGCATGATATAGCCAGCTCTACAAATTGCTCTTTCTGCCTCCTACTAGGTAGGAGCCACCTTTGATCCTCCACTACCCACAGCCAGAGCCCAGAGACCCAGATGGCCTTAGCAGCCTCCTTGGCCCTGGGGAACCCCAGGCATCCCTACCCCGACCCGACTGCCCCCCTGCTCTGTGGCACTGCTGACTCATCTCTCCCTCCGCGGAGCTCCCCAACCACAGGGGCCTGGAAGAGAAGCTTGGAAAGTTGCGCTCATGTCCCGGGCCCCTAGTCTGGCCACTGCCAGCCCCCAAGCACCCAGGCCTGGCCCTCCTCTCCAGTGGTGACTCCAGTGACAATCTCAAGGGGAGGGGAAAGCAGAAGGCACGAGAGACAGAAAAGCAGGGGGACAAAAAGAGCCAACACAAGGGTGTGAGTTCAAGGCCAGCCTGATGACATTGTGAAAACATAGCCTGAAAAAGAAAAGATGGGACTGCAAGTGGTGGTGCCGGCTTTCAATCCCAGCACTCGGGAGGCAGAGGCAGGCGGGTCTCTGTGAGTTCGAGGCCAGCCTGGTCTACAAAGTGAGTCTAGGACAGCCAGGGCCACACAGAGAAACCCTGTCTCAGAAAAACAAAAAACAAAAAAGAAATAAAGAACTTTAAAAGCAAAAACAAACAAACAAACAAAAAAGAAATTTAAAAACAAAACAAGAACAGAAAGCAGACAAGGAAACAGAAAACAGATACACAGTAGGGACACACGCAGCAGTCCTGAAGAGCAGCCCTTAATCTGATGAGACTGAAAGCCATGGGCTGCTGACCCACAAGAATGCCTTGTGTGGAGGGACAGCGTTACTCAGGGCCTCAGGGTTTGGACGTCTCCTAGCGCCCCAGCCCAGCATTTTGAGTTGAGATTGAGGAGCCTGGAACACATAGAGGCACAGGAGAGGAGAGAAGGCTGACAGACTCCATCCAAGACAGCCTGGCCAAGGCGTCCCCACCCAACACGCACTTGTATGCAAATATAGGTTTTCCTGTCTCTAGCAGCCACAGGCCTCTAGTCTTTGTCCCCTCTTACCTCAGTTTCCCCAGTTGAGGCCCTGAAATGAGGTAGCAGTTTCAGGGGAGACAGACCAGGATCAGAAAGAAGCACTATAGGAAGTACTATAGGAAGTACTATAGGAAGTACTATAATAAGAGAGAGAAGGGGGGGAAAAGGAGAGAGAGGGAAGGAGCAGGAGCAGCGAGAACAGTGGGAGAAAGCAGGAAGCAGGAAGCAGGAAGCCTTGGAACACAGGAACCTACTCTGGTTGGGTATCTGCAGGTCAGCATTGAACCAAGACCCTGTTGGTGGTGCACACCTGTAATCCCAGCACTCAGGAGGCAGAGCCAGGCAGATCTCTGTGAGTTCGAGGCCAGCCTGGTCTACAGAGTGAGTCCAGGACAGCGAGGCCCACACAGAGAAACCCTGTCTCAAAAAACAAACAAAAACAAAAAATTAAAAATAAAAAATAAATGTAAAAGGAGGAGAGAAACCCTGTCTCAAAAAATAAAAATATACACCGTTGGTCTCTGGGAAATGCCCTTTTGATAAGCTATGCCCTGGAGTGCTCTGTTCAGCAGCGTATATATTGAAGATGAGAACAACACAGAGATCAACATGACCCTGTGCAAGGACGATGCACAAATCCAGGACACTTCCCTGTGCTTATTTTTAGGGAAAAAGTGTGCCCTGAAATCTGTACTGTACGTGGAGCATGTTAGCATCCTCAGGACTGAGGGTGCCTCAGGGACTAGGAACATGCCCTGCTCTTCCAGAGGAGCCAGGGTCACTGCTTCCTATCCCCACCAGATCCCGACCTCACTGAGCCCTGCGGCACCAGCTCTCACGCTTGTTCACACACATAAAAAATAAAACAAATCCTTCTCTTGAGAGGGCTGGTGACATGGCTCAGGGGGTTAAAGCAGCTCCTGCCAAACTTACCAGTCCCAAGGACCCACGTGTAGAAGAAAAAGTCCTGCAAATTATCCTGTGACATCCACACATGTGTTGTGACATCCTTATACCCACACACATACAAGCAATAAATAAAAACACACAGCTGGCATGGTGGTGCACGCCTGTAATCCCAGCACTTGGGAGGCAGAGACAGGTGGATCTCTGTGAGTTCGAGGCCAGCCTGGTCTACAAAGTGAGTCCAGGACAGCCAAGGCTACACAGAGAAACCCTGTCGAAGAAGAAGAAGAAGAGGAGGAGGAGGAAGGAGAAGGAGAAGGAGGAGAAAGAAGAAGGAGAAGAAAAAGAAAGGAGGAGAAGGAGAAGGAGAAATGACACTTTCAGTCAGGCAGTGGTGGCGCACGCCTTTAACCCCATCATTATGGAGGCAGAACAGGTGCATCTCTGAGTTAGAGGGCAGCCTGGTCTATAGAGTAAGCTTCAGGACAGTCAGGGCTACACAGAGAAACTCTGTTTGGAAAAAAAAAAAGAGAAAAAACAAACAAACTAAACTTCAAAAAAATTAAACCCATAAACCAAGCTCTTCTGGGGGCTGAGGAAGAAGTAATTTAAGATACCTAAGACTAGCCGGGTGTGGTGGCGCATGCCTTTAGTCCCAGCACTCGGGAGGCAGAGGCAGGTGGATCACTGTGAGTTCGAGGCCAGCCTGGTCTACAAAGTGAGTCCAGGACAGCCAAGGCTACACAGAGAGACCCTGTCTCGAAAAACCAAAAAAAAAAAAAAAAAAAAAAAGATACCTAAGACTGCCTTAAATTAAGGTCGGCCTGCGCTACACAGTGAGTGAGTCTCATGCCAGCCTGGGTCTCTTGACTTCAGTTCCTGATCCTCCTGTTTCCACCTCTGAAGTGCTGGGATTACAAAAATGTGCCACCAAGCCTTGTCTACTCGATGTTGAGGAGTGTCCCCAGGGCTTCTCACGTGCCAACCAAGCATTCCACCAGTGAAGCTACGTCCCAGCCTTTAACTTTCTCTCTCCATCTGTGTGGTGTGTCAGGGGAGCGAGCCCAGATCCCCTCGTGCTGAGTAAGCACAGCCCCGTTCTAACTGTTGCAGCTATCCCTGGCTGCGGGAAGGGAAGAGTCTACAAGCATTGACTCACTCAACAAATGTTCCCAGAGCACCCACTCCCTGCGGAGCGCACAGAGCAAGGCACAAGTTTGCAACCAGAACACAACCGATCTCGCTCTCTGCCTCACAAACTAACCAGTGAGTAACAAAAGAGGAATCGTCCTAATTAGCGTGAACTCTGGATGTTCCAGTCCGTCCACAGGGTTAATCTAAGTCAGTATTGGAGGAATCAAGGAGGGTTTCTACAAGAAACATCACTGTATAAAGAAACCAAAAAAGGTGGATATGGTGCCCACGCCTGTAATCCTAGCACATGGGATTGACGCATGAGGAGAGCCACAGGTTTAAAGCTAGCCTGAGCGATGTCTTTTTGTTGTTGCCGTTGTTTGTGTTTGTTTTTCAAGACAGGGTCTCTCTGTGCAGCCCTGGCTGTCCTGGACTCACCGTGCAGAACAGGCTGGCCTCAAACTCAGAGATCCGCCTTCCTCTGCTGGGATTAAAGGCGTGCGCCACCATGGCAGGCTTTCTGAGCTATGCCTTAGGAAAAGAAGGAAGGAAGTGGGAGGAGATGAAGGAGAGGGAGGAAGGCTCAATAAAAATGAGAATTGGCCTGGCTGGGCTTGGTGGAACACACTGGGGATCCCAACATCTGGATGGAAGGCAGAGGCAAGAAGAGCATTGCTGTGAATTCTATGCCAGGCAGGGCTGCCTGCGTGTGTGTGTGTGTGTGTGTGTGTGTGTGTGTGTGTGTGCGTGCGCGCGCGCACGCATGTGGTCCTGACAAACAATAACAACGAAATGGAAATGTTGCCAATGCGCAGTGTCCCGGGGTAAGAGGGATTAGCACCTTTGTGATTTTGATGGTAGATATGAGTGCAGCTGTTGTGGAGGCTGCACCAGGCCTCCTGGCCTAGGCCTGTATCCCCAACTTCTCCAAACATTCAGGCACAAGGATGACATAGGCTTCAGGTTGCCTAGGCGATCCTGTGAAACTGCCACACACCGCGGGAGTGGAGGAAGGGTGGACGCTGGGCTGTAGATAGCCGCTGAGTCCCACCGACAGCGGTGGGGGCGGGGCCAGCCCTGCACAGGACAACATGTAGAAATGTTTGTAGATTAGAAAGATGGCCCTGGCTGCAGAGATGAGAGTGAATCAGGGCCTGAGAGCCAGACAGTTCTGCGTCAACCAGCCACTTAGGATGGTGCAAGCTGTGATGCCTAAGATTCCTTCTCTGCAGAAAGGGGACATAAAGCCCAGTAAAAGCCCTGGGTTGTGACTATTGGGACACTGTCCCAGTCGGCCTGGCTCCCGAGGGCTGGGGGCCAACCTAGACAGAGACAAAGGGCATCTACCTCAGGGGCAGTCTGGAAAAGCTGGTTGTTGCAAAGCAGCTGATGGTGAGAAGGTGGCCACACAGGTGGTCAAGCAAGGTTTCAGCTAGGCTGACTAGTCAGAGCCAGCAGCCGAGAAAGCAGCGTACTTAGAGAAAGGAATTTGTCGAAGACAGTGAAGGGGACGGGATTCCACTGTGAAGACAATGAAACGACCCTTTGTGTTCCGGATGCGGGTCATGGCACCATTGTAATGATTAAAAAGTAAGATGCTGCTGGGCCTGGTGGCGCACGACTTTAATCCCAGCACTCGGGAGGCAGAGGCAGGCAGATTGCTGTGAGTTCGAGGCCAGCCTGGTCTACAAAGTGAGTCCAGGACAGCCAAGGCTACACAGAGAGACCCTGTCTCAAAAAACCAAAATCAAAACAAAACAACAAGAAAGAAAGAAAAAATATATACAGGGGGAGGAGGTCCCCCTCAGTCACAGTCATAAGGGAGAGGAGTAGGGGGAAAGCATGAGGGAGGGAGGAATGGGAGAATACAAGGGAGGGGATAACAATTGAGATGTAATGTGAATAAATTAATTTTAAAAAATACATATATATAAAGAAAGAAAAAAGAAATGTGTGCTGAACCAGGCATGGTGGCACACACCTTTAATCCCAGCACTCGGGAGGCAGAGGCAGGCAGATCGTTGTGAGTTCCAGGTCAGCCTGGTCTACAAAGAGAATCCAGGACAGCCAGGGCTACACAGGGAAAGCCTGTCTTTGGGTGTGTGTGTGGGGGAAGATACCTGTTAGTGTTGTCATAGGTTAGCGGAGGACAAAACTGACTGAGCTAGAGGTGAGAAGGGCTCTAGTCAACACAGTGCGGAAGGAGCCAGCACAGTGCCTGAGGGGTCTGCCTTCCCTCGGCGTTGTAGCAGGAACCCCTTGAGCTCTCTGCTGGGGTGCCTCTAAATAACTATGTCCCTAACCCTTTGACACTCATTCCTGCAGCTCCATTCCCTCCTTTTCTCCTCTACTCAGAGACTTTCCCCCAGCTGCCATTGTTAATGAGAGTCCCTAGGAGTCTGCTACCACTCCCATCTCCACCCATCTCAGTGGGTTAACCCCCTGGATTTCAAAGCACTGTTTCCATGTGGACATTTTCCCATGTCAAGGCTCGAAGAAGCAAGGCGGACAGTGAAAGCGTTAAGAGTGAGTCTCAGCCCCCAGCTAAGGCTGCAGGGGGAAACAAATGGACGATGGAGTGAGGTCTGCACTAGGGCAGCATCTCCCACCGCTTAGGCCGGCTCCCGGGGACCTCTAGCACGCTGCCTCAGTGTCCCCACTGCTGCAGGCAGGCGAGGGGGCGGGCCGGCTGGGGGCGGGGCGCGGGCGGGGCAGGCCGGGCCAGGCGCCCGGGCAGGAGGCAGCTGCATATCTGCGGTCCCGACCACAATTGCTGGGAGTCGCGTCCCGGAGACTGGCGGCGCTGACTCTGCCCGCTGCGGCCGCCGCGCCGATTACAGCCCGAGAGGGAGCGCCAACCCGGGAAAGGGGGGCGGGGGCGGGGGCGCGCCGGTGCCCCTCTCCCCTGCGTCCTAGCCAGCGCCCCCAGATGCCCAGCCAGGGCGGACCAGGAGTCCAAACTCGTGCTCTGAGGGGGCGGGGGGTTCCCGCAGCAACCCAAGGATATTAACATCCTGCTGACCCCGAGCCTGACGCCTGACTCCCCCACTTCCTCAGCACCCAAGAAAGAGTCAGAAACTCAGGACTCCAGGCTTTCCACGAAGCGCTCTCGGCACAAGCAGATCCAAAGAGCCAGAAAACACCAGAGGACGAGCATTCCGAGGCCAGAGCACCCCCTGCTGGCTGGCTCTCAGCGCCCCCTCCCGCCCCTCCCCCTCCAGCTGTGGTGGTTGGGGAGAGCTGGCCTCTTTGATCTAGGAGCGTGGCCACCCGCTCCAGGCGCCCCATTAACCTCCATTATCCCAATTAGGCATCCCTCCTAGCCCTGGACTCCAGCTTCAAAGCCCCTTCAGTGCAGAGAGAGGGGCTCCCTCTTTAGCCAAGCCAGATTCAGGCAAGACCCAGGCGTCCCGATCTCAGTCCTGTGTTCATGGTAATAGAGCTATAAATGGATCGCGAGGGAGTAAATAGGGAAGGGGACCCTTTCCCCTCGTTCCCGGTTCTGCGTTAAGTGACTGAAGTGGTAGCATCCGAGATCCTGGCTGACCTGAGCCTCCCTCCAACTGAGCCAGCTTTATCCCATCCAGAGGGGAACCTAGAACCACCCGTTTCCATTCCTAATCCTACCTCACCCCCCCCCCCCATCCCCGCCCAAGCAGGGTTCAGCACAGTGGCCGCTTCCGGGAACATTTTCCTGTATCCGAAACCGCGGCTCCCTCCTCGGGGACGCACTGATCAAGGCCAGATGGGAGCAGAGATGGGGGTGTGTGTGTGTGTGTGTGTGTGTGTGTGGAAGCAAAGGAGCCAGGCTCTCACCATCACCCCCTCCCAACACGTTTGCACACCACAGGGAGCCCTGGCCCTGACACACAGCCTGACTTAGGCAAACACCACATGCCACAGTCATAGACCCTTGGGCATTGATGGCGACACAGGAACCACAAGACTGAGTCTCAGGAAGCCAACAGTCTCATAGATATCACCGCGTGCACTATCTCCACCCTAGCCCACACCCTGCTAGCTTCTCCTGGGCCTTCCTTGCCCCATAAAGAGACCTTAGGGAGCTAAAAATACTGGGACAGTACAGCCGGAAGGCATTAAATTACAAAGGGGACAGACTGGGGCAGCTAATGTGCCCTACTGTGCAGTATCTAGTAGCCTGTTCACTTCTGGGTGGCTTTTTGGCCTGATCTGTCTCTCCTGGGACCTGGGAAGGTGCCAAGAAGCTTCTCCTTGCTTGCTTCTCAGAGCACCTTCCAGCTACTTCCGTTCTCACTGACATGCAGGGCATCCATCCATGAGACACGCTTACAACAACAGAGTCAAGGAGTGCAGTCCTGGAGGAGAGCAAACACTGACCCTCAAGGACAGGCAGGAAATCATGAGACCTCCCTGGTGGCCGGCCCACCCTCCTTTCTCCTTGCTGTTCCTCTGATATTTATTTATAGGGTTTCACTGTGGAGCGCGGGCTGGTCTTAAACTCATAGAGACTGGCTTGCCTCTCTACCTTTTGAGTGCTGATATTAAGGTCATGGACCACCTGGGGCTGGAGAGATGGCTGAGCAGTTTCAGAGCACTAGTTGTTTCTTCCAGAGGGACCCCAGCACCCACATGGCAGCCCACAATTGTCTGTAACTCCAGTTCTGGGGAGCCCAACACCCTGACGCAGACATGCATGCCAGAAAAACAATGCTCACTGGGCGTGGTGGCCCAGGCCTTTAATCCCAGCACACAGGAGGCAGAGGCAGGAGGATCACTGTGAGTTCGAGGCCAGCCTGGTCTACAAAGTGAGTCCAGAATACTCAAGCCTACACAGAGAGACCCTGTCTCAAAAAAAAAAAAATTGTAAGACCATAACTATTCAGTCTTCAGCCCCATCAGAGGCCTGAGAAAAATATTATCTGAATAAACAGGAAATGCAGAACAAGCAGCTTCCAAAACTATAGAAATGATAGAGACTTCTGGCTGGCTGGACAGTCACCCAAAATTTCTCTGTAATGACAGAGCATCATCTTCAACCGTCTGGCTCCGAATACCTGACAGGCGTTCCTGTGAAGCAGGTATTGTGCCTCATCCTTGCCGAGCTCAGCAGTCGGCTTTCCTTGCCTAGTTTGTCCAGTATTCTGTCTGCAGTTGAAGCAAGGACTCTTTTTGTCCAGTGACTAGCTTGCCACATGGGAGGCCATCTCCTAAAGGAGAATTCTTTTTTGGTTTTTTTGTTTGTTTGTTTGTTTTGGTTTTTTGTTTTTTGTTTTTGGAGACAGGGTCTCTCTGTGTAGCCCTGGCTGTCCTGGAATCGCTTTGTAGACCAGGCTGTCCTTAAACTCACAGCGATCCGCCTGCCTCTGCCTCCCGAGTGCTGGGATTAAAGGCGTGCGCCACCACGCCCGGCGAGAATTCTTTTTTCAGTCTTTCATGTGATTTTATTTTCTTCCTTCAACCATAATAATATGATATCCAAAAAAAAAATTATTATTTTTTTTTTTTTTTGGTTTTTCAAGACAGGGTCTCTCTGTGTAGCCTTGGCTGTCCTGGACTCACTTTGTAGACCAGGCTGGCCTCGAACTCACAGCGATCCACCTGCCTCTGCCTCCGGAGTGCTGGGATTAAACGCATGTGCACCACAACAGCAGGAATACTTCTTTTAAAAATTGCTTAATGTTTCTTGCTAGAAAAAAAGATTTATAGAGCTGGAGAGATGGCTCAGAGGTTAAGAGCACTGTCTGTTCTTCCAAAGGTCCTGAGTTCAATTCCCAGCAACTACATGGTGGCTCACAACCATCTATAATGAGATCTGGTGTCCTCTTCTGGCCTGCAGGTGTACGTGCAGGCAGACCACTCTATACATAATAATAAATAAATAAATCTTTAAAAAAGATTTTAAAAAATTATAAGTGGGGCATGGTGGTGCACGCCTTTAATCCCCGCACTTGGGAGGCAGAGGCAGGTGGATCTCTGTGAGTTCCAGGCCAGCCTGGTCTACAAAGTGAGTCCAGGACAGCCAAGGCTACACAGAGATCTCTGTCTGGAAAAACCAAAGAAAAAAATATATACATATACTTTTTATTTATTTCATCCCTATGTGTGTTTATGCAAAGATGCACACGTGGAATTCAGGGTTCAGCGTCTGTTCTTCCACCGGGGGATCCAATTTGGGTCTTTAGACACGGTGTTAAATGCATGTACACAGGCACCACACACAAACAAACGTTAGGAAAACAAAAACTGAGGGACTGGAGAGATGGCTCAGTGGTTAAGAGCACCGCCTGTTCTTCCAAAGGACTCGGGTTCAATTCCCAGCACCTACATGGTAGCTCACAACTGTCTGTAACTCCAAGATCTGACACCCTCACACCAACGTACATAAATTAAAATTAAATTAAATTAAAAACTTCACTTGGTTCAGACCAGCCCAGTGTGTTTGTTTTTTGTTTTGCTTTGTTTTTGTTATTGTTGTTGTTGTTGTTGTTTTTGAGACAAATTTCTCTGTGTAGCCTTGGCTGTCCTGGACTCACTTTGTAGACCAGGCTGGCCTCACAGCGATCCACCTGCCTCTGCTGGGATTAAAGGTGTGTGCCACCGCCGCCAAGCTTTTTTGTTTGTTGGCTTTCTGCTTTTTTTTTCTTTAAATCTTAGTGTGTTTGAACATCAGGAATGTCAAAGTGCTCTGTGACTGAGAATGAGAAGGGATTTCATGAGAAGGAAGTCCTAGGAACTGGGGCAGTGGGCAAAGAGCTTTCTCCAGAGGACCAGAGATGAGAAAATTATCAGCAATATTGTTCGTAACCAGCAGGTGGCAGAAGTGAGCTGCTCGGAATCTGACATGTAGCACATAGGCTCCCTCGGGACCTCCTGATTTGGGGCAGCATATTGTGAGTCTTCTGTAGGGGGCATCGCAGAGTTGTCGGTGCTGAGGCAAAGCCTGGCCTGGGGGAAGTAATGGCTCCAGCCCTCTTCACTGTCTCTGCTGAGGGAGGAGGCACTTGACAAAGGCCCAAAGGTGCCTTGTTCCCTAGGCCAGGAGCCAGACTTCCTGCTTGTTTTCCCCCAAAGACATTTCTTGGGGGCCCTTATTGTGTGCCAGGGGGGTTCTAGAAGTGTGCAACCAGTGGAAGACAGCTTGGTAAACAACTACACTAGGAAGATGACTCTGGAAGAGGGGGGGTTGTTTTTGTTTGGTTTTCAAGACAGAATTTCTCTGTGTGTATCCCTGGCTGTCCTGGACTCCCTTTGTAGACCAGGCTGGCCTCAAACTCAGAGATCCACCTGCCTCTGCTTCCCGAGTGCTGGGATTAAAGGCGGCGCCACCACGCCCTGCATGGAAGGGGTTTGAGTAATGAGTGAGTGTACCACCTTGGGAGTCAGATAACCAGGGAGTTACTTTACTCTGGGGACTCTTTGTCCACAAGCCCAGGGCATTTCTTCCAAAGATGAGCAGTGGGATGCGGGTCCGTGGGAGACCAATACTGACCTCGGCCGTACGGCCCTAGATTTGATTCTTAGCACTACCACACCCAGGGACACACCCAGCTCGGTGTTAAAACCTTCTGCCTGGTCTACAAAGTGAGTCCAGGACAGGAAAGGTTGCACTCCCGGCCTCACTATGAACAGGGACAAGAACGGCTTCCAGGCTTCCAGGCTTCCCTGATTGGAGGCCAAAGTGGTCTGGATTCCTCCCTCATCAATGGGCACCTATGGAGCGTCTCCGTGAGTTGAGTTTCTTTCCAGCTCAGAGTTTGATGCTAACCTGGTCTGTAGAGTAAGTTCCAGGACAGCCAGGGCTACACAGGGAAACTGTCTCAAAAAAACAAAAACAAGCAAGCAAACAAAAAAATATTTAGGCCCCAGGGCTAGAGAGATGGCTCAGTGGTTAAGAGCACTGTCTGTTCTTCCAGAGGTCCTGAGTTCAATTCCCAGCAACCACTTGGTGGCTCACGACCATCTATACTGGGATCTGATGCTCTCTTCTGGCCTGCAGGTGTACATGCAGATAGGGTGCTCATATACACTAAAAAATAAAAAAAAGATTTAGGCCTGGAGGGACGGCTCAGTTTCTTGTTATGAGCCTCCTCATTGGGAACTGAAACCAGGTCTCTGGAAGCCAGAGTCATCTCTCCAACCTCACATACATTTATTTATTTATGTATTTATTTATTTTGGTTTTTTTGAGACAGGGTTTCTCTGTGTAGCCTTGGCTGTCCTGGACTCGCTTTGTAGACCAGGCTGGCTTCGAACTCACAGCAATCCGCTTGCCTCTGCCTCCAGAGTGCTGGGATTAAAGGTGTGCGCCACCACCCCCAGCCCTACATTTTGATTTCGAGTTCACAAAGAGAGGCTTCTAAATTTTTGTTTGTTTGTTTTTCAAGACAGGGTTTCTCTGTGTAACCTTGGCTGTCCTGGACTCACTCTGTAGACCAGGCTGGCCTCGAACTCACAACGATCCTCCTGCCTCTGCCTCCTGAGTGCTGGGGTTTTGTATCTGCTTTATGATGCGTAGTACTGACCGTGTGCATGGTTTATCACAGGTGTTTGTAATAATGTTAAGAATGTTTGCTTTCTTTTTATTTTTCTTTTTGTTTTGTTTTGTTTTTCGAGACAGGGTTTCTCTGTCATCTTGGCTGTCCTGGACTCACTTTGTAGACCAGGTTGGCCTCGAGCTCACAGCGATCCTCCTGCCTCTGCCTCCCGAGTGCTGGGATTAAAGGCGTGCACCACCATGCCCGGCTTCTTTTTATTTTTTAAAAAGATTTATTTATTATTTATATACTATTCTGGTGTGAGCCAGCAGGCCAGAAGAGGGCAGCAGATCTCATTATGGACGGTTGTGAGCCACCATGTGGTTGCTAGAAATTGAACTCAGGACCTTTGGAGGAGCAGGCGGCACTTTTAACCACTGAGCCATCTCTCCAGCCCTGAATGTATGCTTTCTATATGATAAATGTAATTTTAAAAATGGTGTCAGTGGGGCTGGAGAGATGGCTTAATGGAGCACCATCAGCAGCTAGGCTCTAATCCTGTACAAAACATAAAATAAATAAACAAAACAAAAACATAAAATAAATAAAAAATAAATTATATTACTATGTGGTGGTTTACTTTCTTTTTTTAAATATTTATTTATTTATTATGTATACAGTGCTCTGCCTGCATGTACACCTGCAGGCCAGATGAGGCACCAGATCACATTGTAGATGGTTGTGAGCCACCATGTGGTTGCTGGGAATTGAACTCAGGACGTCTGGAGGAGCAGTAGGTGCCCTTAACCTTTGAGCCATCTCTGCCGCCCCGGTTTACTTTTTGCTACTTACTTAATGTGTATTTTATGTGTGTAGGTGTTTGCCTGCATGCATGGGCAGTGCCCGCAGAGGTCAGGAGAGGGCAGCAGGACTGGAGTCATGGAGTCATGGAGGGCTGTGAATCATGTGGGTGCTGGAAATTGAACCTGGGTCCTCTGGAACTGCAGTCAGTGCTCCTAACTGCTGAACCTTCTCTTCAGCGCCCATGTGGTGGTTTAACAGAGAAATGTCCCCCATAGTCTAAGGTGTTTGCCCCTTGGTCTTCAGTTGGTGAGCTGTCTGGGAGACACCGGAAAAAGTGGGTGGGGGAGGGGCTGTGAGGATTTACAGCCTCTCCTTACCTTATCTTTCCTCCTTTTTTTGCTTTCATGAAGGGATGTGAGCTCTCAGCATCCTGCTCTGGCACCTGTACCTACCTGCCTGGTTGATGTAATAGGCTCCTCTGAATCCATAAGCCAAGTAAACTTTTTCTTAGGTTGCCATTGGTTGTGGCATTTCATAGCAGCCGAGAAGTAACCAATACAACCATCACTAGAACAACAAACAGACAAACAGATTTCACTAAAACAAGCTCTCAGCCTTGGATTCATACAAAAATACTTAAGTGGAGGCAGGAAAGCTAAGCTTTCTCAGAAGGCATAGGCAGGAGGATCTCCATGAGTTCGAGGACAGCCTGGTCAATGTCCAGGACAGCCAAGGCTACACAGAGAAAATCTGACTTGAAAAAACAAAAACAGCCGGGCAGTGGTGGCGCACGCCTTTAATCCCAGCACTCGGGAGGCAGAGGCAGGCGGATCGCTGTGAGTTCGAGGCCAGCCTGGTCTACAAAGTGAGTCCAGGACAGCCAAGGCTACACAGAGAAACCCTGTCTCGAAAACAAAAAAAAAAGAAAAGAAAAAACAAAAACAATGGCCTGGCATGGTGGCACACGCCTGTGATCCCAGCACTCGGGAGGCAGAGGCAGGAGGATCGCTGTGAGTTTGAGGCCAGCCTGGTCTACAGAGTAAGTCCAAGACAGACAGGGCCACACAGAGAAACCCTGTCTCGAAAAACCAAAACCAACAAGCAAACAAAGCTTTTATTTTGTTTTTTGGTTTTTCTGAGACGGTTTCTCTGTGTAGCCTTGGCTGTCCTAGACTCGTTGTGTAGACCAGGCTGGCCTTGAACTCACAGAGATCTGCCTCCCTGAGTGCTGGGATTGCAGTCTTCCCCCACTGCACCGCCTCCAAATAGCTTCTGTGTCTGTGTGATCCAGCTGGAATACAAACACGCCTTTTGTCCAGAAGACAGAGGCAAACAGATATTTGTTCAAGGCCAGCCTGGTATAGAGCACGTTATCAGGTAAAGAAAAGTTTAGGTGCAGGTGTGGCGGTGCATGCCTTGAATCCCAAAAACTGAAGTAATGTTAGTTTGTAGAAGGAAGCACCCAAGTTTGAAAGTGACGTATAATTGAGTGGCGAAAAGGTGACACATCAGAGATTTGACAGACTAGCATACGCCCAACTCTCGTGAGAAGCGAGAGGAATGGGAAGTTACCTAAGGTGCAATGCAGAGAGAGGAGGGAGGAGGGAGGGGGAGGATGGAGGAGGGAGGGGAGGGGGGAGGGGGAGGGGGGAGGAGGGAGGAGGGAGGGGGAGGAGGGAGGGGGAGGGGGGAGGAGGGAGGGGGAGGAGGGAGGGGGAGGGGGAGGGGGGAGGAGGGAGGGGGAGGAGGGAGGAGGGAGGGGGAGGAGGGAGGGGGAGGGGGGAGGAGGGAGGGGGAGGAGGGAGGGGGAGGGGGAGGGGGGAGGAGGGAGGGGGAGGAGGGAGGAGGCAGTTTAGTGGGCAGCAGTAGGAGACAGGTTACAAGTGAAGACTGAGTGAGTCGGAGGATGAGAAGAAGCCAGGAGATTAGAGCAGATTATTGGAGTTAGTTTGAGGCCAAGCAGAGCAATTCAGGGGCCGAGAGAGAAGCCAGATTAAATTAGTCAGCTGAATAAATTAATTAAAAAAAAAAGTGAAAAAAAAAATTAGTCAGCTGGGAGAGGAGCTAGAGCCAGAACAGCTGAGTTGAACCAGCCCAGACAGAGCTCAGAAAGAACAAGTCAGGGTGAGCTCAGTAAGCAGTGAGTCTCAGAGCCTGAGAACATTCTAGGCCCAGGTTAGACTGTACGGAGGCTAGAAGCTTCCAGGACCAGGCCTAGGTCCCAGTCAGCAAGTGAAACAGGCGAATAAAAGTTCCTATTACAGGCCGGGCGTGGTGGAGCACACCTTTAATCCCAGCACTCGGGAGGCAGAGGCAGGTGAATCGCTGTGAGTTTGAGGCCAGCCTGGTCTACAAAGTGAGTCCAGGACAGCCAAGGCTACACAGAGAGACCCTGTCTCGAGGATGGGGAGGGAGTTCCTATTACAGCAGAGATTCTCTGTGTAGCCTTGGCTGTCCTGGAACTCATTCTGTAGACCAAGCTGGCCTTAACTCAGAGATTCCCCTGCCTCCCCCTCCCCAGGGCTGGGATTAAAGGTGCACACCACCACCTCCTATCTTGAGATCTCTTCCCCCATCTCTTTGTTTTTGTTTTTCTTTCTTTCTTTCTTTCTTTTTCGAGACAAGGTTTCTCTGTGTAGCCTTGACTGTCCTGGACTCACTTTGTAGACCAGGCTGGCCTCAAACTCACAGCAATCCACCTGCCTCTGCCTCCGGAGTGCTGGGATTAAAAAGGCGTGCGCCAACACACCCAGCTTAAAAGTCTATTATTATTGCAAAGGGAGTCCAGGACAGCCAAGACTACACAGAGAAACCCTGTCTTGAAATACAAAAAACAAAACAACAAAAACAGACTATTGTTGTTTTAGTTTTGGTTTATCCAAACAGGGTTTCTCTGTGTATCCCTGTCTTCTGTCCTGGACTCACTTTATAGACCAGGCTGGCCTTGAACTCAGAGATCTGCCTGCCTCTGCCTCTTGAATGCTGAGATTAAAAATGTGGGTCAGATTCTTCTACTTCTTCCTCTCTGGTGCTGGGATTAAAGGTGTCACCACCACTGCTGGGCCCCACTATTTATTTTTATTATTTATTTGTTTGTTTGTTTGTTTATCTTGAGACAGGGTTTCTCTATGTAGCCCTGGCTGTCCTGGACTCCCTTTGTAGAATAGGCTGGCCTCAAACCCACAGTGATCTGCTTGCTTCTGCCTCCCAAGTGCTGGGATTAAAGGTGTGAGCCACCATGCAGGCTGTATCTATTTATTTTTGAGGCAGGGTCTCACCTGGAACTCATTGTATAGCTCATGCTGGTCTTGAATTTATAAAGATCCTATCTCTGCCTCCAAAGTGCTACGATTAAAGGCCTGTGGCAGCCTGGCAGGGTGGCACGCACCTTTAATCCCAGCACTTGGGAGGCAGAGGCAGGAGGATCATTGTGAGTTTGAGGCCAGCCTGGTCTACAAAGTGAGTCTAGGAGAGCCAAAGCTACACAGAGGAACCTTGTCTCAAAAAACAAAAATAAATAAATAAAGTTATTATTATTATTATTATTTTGGTTTTTCAAGACAGGGTCACTCTGTGTAGCCTTGGCTGTCCTGGACTCACTTTGTAAACCAGGCTGGCCTCGAACTCACAGTGATCCACCTGCCTCTGCCTCCCGAGTGCTGGGACTAAAGGCGTGTGCCACCACACCTGGCTTATAAATTAATTAATTAATTAAAGGCTTGTATCATCATGCCTGCCTTTATTTCTTTTTTTTTAATTTTAAAAAGATTTATTATTATGTATACAGTGCTCTGCATGCATGTATACCTACATGCTGCTGCCAGAAGAGGGCACCAGATCTCATTATAGATGGCTGTGAGCCACCAGGACCTTTGGAAGAGCAGTCAGTGCTCTTAACCTCTGAGCCATCTCTCCATCTGCCTCTTTCTTTAATGTTTGTGTGTATATATGTGTGTGTGTGTGTATGTATGTATGTGTGTGTTTGTATGTATGTATGTTTGTATGCATGTGTGTGTGTATGTATGTGTGTATGTATGTATGTGTATTTGTATGTATGCATGTGTGTATGTGTGTGTTTGTATGTATACATGTGTGTGTATGTATGTATGTGTGTGTTTATATGTATGTATGTGTGTGTATGTATGTGTGTATGTGTGTGTGTTTGTATGTATGTGTTTGTGTATGTATGTATGTGTGTGTACATATGTATGTTTGTGTATGTGTATGTGTGTATGTATGTGTGTGTGTGTGTGTGTGTGTGTGTGTGTGATGTGCTGGGATGCAGGAGGAGGCCAGAAGGCAGCCGTGGGTCCCAGAAGCTGCAGTTACAGGTGCTGGCTGTGGGTGCCTGTGTGTGCTGGGAACCAAGCCCAGGTCCTCTAGAAGAACAGCAAGTGCCCTTAGCCCCAGGGCCATCTCTCCAGCCTGCTTCCTTTCTCTCTTTTTATTTAATATTTATTTATTTGAGACAGGGTTTCTCTGTGTAGCCCTGGAACTCACTCTGTAAGCCAGGCTGGCCTCAAACTCAGAGATCCACCTGGCCCCGCCTCCCCAGAGCTGGGGTTAAGAGTGTGCGCCACCATCACTGGCCTGGCCCCTCTGTACCCATTCGCCTGGTGCTCTTCAGGTGGGGGCCAGACCCCAGTCCTGGCATCATCCCTTTGTGTGAGCAGCATCCACGTTGGGTCTCTGGGTTCTCGTGGTGGGAATGGAATTGTGATATTATTCTTAGTAGAGATGCTATAAATCTTTGGGTCTTCAGTTAACTGCTTCCCCCCTCCCCCAAGACAAAGTTTCTCTGTGTAGCCTTGGCTGTCCTGGACTCACTTTGTAGACCAGGCTGGCCTTGAACTCACAGATATCCCCTAGCCAGTGCTGGGATTAAAGACGTGCACCACCACCATCACCACCACACAGTGACACCAGAAGCTCTTTAAGGCCCATGTTCAGCCATAGCAACCAGATCAAGTCAATGGCCGCTCTTGGGAGACAGATGTTCAGTCACCAGCCCGGGATTAGGAAGGAGCCTGGGGAACTCTTGAGAATGGACACCTCCTTTGTGGTGAGTTTGGACCCCACTTCCTGTTTCCCTAGTAACACTAGAAAGGGAAATATCACAAGTGACTGGGTGTGGGGTTTTAGTACCGTGTATAAAAAGGTAGAGGAGGTTCACGAGGTCCTAGGAAAACCATTTCCTCCTGGTCAAAAGAATGGAATTCGAGTCTGACCTCTGGTCCTGGGTGGAGACAAACATTCTGATCTGCTTCAGATTAGAACATTACAAAGGATCGTCTCCTTCCTTAAGAGTTAATCCAGCTGGGCCTATCAGTCACCTCCTGGTCAGGAGACCAAGGCCTAAGAAAAGTGATTCATCAGAAGACGCTGGAAGAGGGAGGGGTAATTATCTCTCTCATGAACAGTGTGAGCACACTTCCCAGAAGCCCCACCCCATGCAGTTGCCTACAGAGCCTTTGCAAGGAAGCACTGCTAAGCCCGCGCATCTTTTCTGGGTTCTAATTCAGGAAGCTGAGTTTCAGCTGGCAATACGGCTCTGTGGGTAAAGACTCTTGCCACCAAGCCTGACAGCCAAGCTAGCAGCACCACAGTAGGAGATCACCAACTCTCAGGCTTTGCTCTCTGGTTCCCACCCATACACTGGGGCACTTGTGTATCCACCCTCTCCCAAACAAACAAACAAACAAATAGCAGGGCTGGAAATGGCTCAGAGGAAATGCTACCCAGGAGGGCATGGTGGCACATGCCTTCAGTCCCAGCTCAGATGCAGCCCGATCCTGTCTACAAAGTGAGTTCAGGACAGACACTCAAGGCTACACAGAGAAACCCTGTCTCAAAAAAAAAAACAAAAAATTTAATTTATTTATTGTTAATGTGTGTGTGAGCGTGTGTGAGCGTGTGTGAGCGTGTGTGAGCGTGTGTGTGTGTGTGTGTGTGTGTGTGTGTGTGTGTGTGAGCGTGTCATGGTTAGAGGACAACTTACAGGAATTGGTTCTTTTCTTCCAATATGTGGGTCCCTGGGATCAAACTCACACTGCCAAGTTCTTATATTAATGAGACCAGGAACCCATACAAAAAGGAACCTGGTTTTCCCAAGTAGCAAACCCTGCAGTGTTCCTGCCGCCTCTGTCCCCTCAGATCCTAGGACCACAGGCTGTGGCACTAGCTCAGCCCCTGCACTGCTACAGGACAAGCCACGTGTCCCTCACGTCGAGGCAGAGGCTCTTCCTGAGCTTCAGTCCCCAGCCCTCTGCTCTGAATGACCTGATTCTTCCGGCCTCCATATCTGCTGCACGCCGCCTACTCATGCAATGTCTTGCCTATGTCCAAGCGTAGCATTCTGCAGAGAGTCACTGGTCAGGCGAGGCAGTGTTGTTCTTCCTCTTGCGTCATACTGGGGCCAGGTCACACCGTAATAATGTCTGATTCAGTTTCTTAAGGCAGCTGAAGGCGGCTTAGCCTCAGGGGCGTCTCTAACCAGCCACCTATGAGCCAGAATCCGAGCTTTTGACTGCTCGCTGACCTTTGTTGCCACTGGCCTGCGTGGGCATGTGTGCCAAGGTCAGAATTGATGACCGCATTTGGAACAGCACAGCCTGTGTTAACCAGTTTCCTCCCATCAACCAGGCTCTGTACTGAGCAGGGCCACCAAGCCAAACATGATTTCCCAGGAGAGAGGCGGAGCCATCACTGGCCTGCTTAGAAGTCTGTCTTGCACTCTCCACAGTAGCAGGATGGCTTCCGCTCCAGTTCTGGGTTTTGTTTTGTTTTTTTCCCCCCTACAGGGTCTCTTTCTGTAGCTCAGGCTAGATCATCTTCCCTCAGCCTGTACTATGGGATCTCTGGTGACTGGGCTCCTGGCCTCCAGTGTGCTGGAAAATCATTCCACTACAGAATCATACTCTTAGACCTTTACAATTTTTGCATTTTTATATTTTTTGTTTGTTTTTTCCTTTTGGTTTTTGGTTGTTTTGTTTTTCCAAAAACGGGGTCTCTCTGTGTAGCCCTGGCTGTCCTGGACTCACTTTTGTAAACCAGGCTGGCCTCAAACTCACAGAGATCCACCTACTTCTGCCTCCCAAGTGCTGGGATTAAAGGCTGTACACCATCAGGCCTGGCTTTACTTTTTATTTTGAGGTAAAGACTGTTAAAGAGCCACTCCTGGGGCTAGGCGTGGTGGCACACACCTTTAATCCCAGTACTCAGGAGGCAGAGGCAAGTGGATCTGCTTCCTGAGTGCTAGGATTAAAGGCGTGTGCCACCACACCCAGCTGAGAAACTCTGTCTTAAAAAAAGGGGGGGTGGGATCTAATGTATCCTAGGCTAGCCTTAAATACATTTTTAAAAATTTATCTGTGTTTTGTTTCTGAGACAGGGTCTCACGGCAAAGTCTTGCTGTCCTCAAACTTATTGAGATTCGCCTCTTGAGTGCTGGAATTAAAGGCCTTTGCTTCTGAACTTGCAAGAGTTAGCACTGGAGGTAATTGAAAGGATCTCAATGGCTCTGCAGTTAAATACACCAAGCCTGACCACCTGAGCTTGACTCTCAGGACCTGCACAATAGAGAGAATTGACCCTGCAGGGCATCCTTAGAGCCCCACATACATTGGTGGCACAGCCATGTTAGAAAGCCCACACAGGAGGTGGAGGTGGTGGTGGTGGTGGTGGCGGCGGCGGTGCACGCCTTTGATCCCAGTACTTGGGAGGCAGAGGCAGGCGGATCTCTGTGAGTTTGAATTGTTTTGTTTTGGTTTTTGGTTTTTTGAGACAGGGTTTCTCTGTGCAGCCTTGGCTATCCTGGACTTGCTTGTAGACCAGGCTGGCCTTGAACTCAGAGAGATCCACCTGCCTCTGCCTCCCGAGTGCTGGGATTAAAGGCATGCGCCACCACCGCTCGGCATCTCTGTGAGTTTGAGGCTAGCCTGGTCTACAGAGTGTCAAGGACAGCCAAGGCTACACACAGAAAGAAAACAACAACAACAACAACAAAAGCAAGCACACACAGGAACAAAAACTAAACAAGCACAGAGGCTGGTGTGGCTGGCCGCCCTCCTGGACTTACCTTTTCTCAGCCTTCAATAGCTGCATGCGCAGCTGCACTGGTCCCTTAGACGTCAGCCATTTACATTGTGCCTTCACAGTTTCTGCCATCTTTGGGGCCAGCTTGTCCTATAGTGTGGCACTGTTTCCCTTCATGCTAGCAATAATAATCTCTTCTGAGGTGACAGGTTTGATGTGTAGTTCTCTCTCTCTGTCTTAGTCACTAAGTAAACACAAGTGAGCAGTGAGGTGCCCTCTGTCAAGTTCTAACTGCAACTGGGTAACAAAAGAATGCCACAGAGACAGACAGATGGATGGACAGACAGAGGGAGAGAGAGAGGGGGAGAGACAGACACAGACAGAGGGAGGGGGAGACAGACAGACAGACAGGGAGGAAGGGAGGGAGGGGAAAGGTGCTTCCCACCAAACCTCAGTTTGATCCCTGGAACCCACATGGCGGAAGAGAATCTACTCTACTTGGGGCCCTGGCACGCTTTCATACAGACACACACATTCTCAATCAACCAATGTAAAAAAAGAAAGAAAAGTAGAGACGATTAAAGAGCCACTCCTGGGGCCGGGCATGGTGGCGCACGCCTTTAACCCCAGCACTCTGGAGGCAGAGGCAGGTGGATTACAGTGAGTTTGAGGCCAGCCGGGTCTACAAAGTGAGTCCAGGACAGCCAAGGCTACATATAGAAATCCTTTCTTGAAAAATAAAAATAATAAAAAAGAGCCAGTCCTGGTGGCCCAAACCCAGTATCCTCAGAATTCCTGAGGATCCAAAGCTGCTCAAAGTCATTCTGGGATTCATGTGCAAACAAAGGCCAGGCAGGACTGTGTCTGACCAGCCTCACATACCCAAAGAAATATGTTAAACATCACAGGTTTTGTTTTTTGTTTTACTTGTTTATTTATTTATTTTTGGTTTTCCAAGACAGGGTCTCTCTGTGTAGCCTTGGCTGTCCTGGACTCACTTTGTAGAGCAGGCTGGCCTTGAACTCAGAGATCCGCCTGCCTCAGCCCTCTGAGTGCTATGACTACAAACATGCTGTGTGTCACCACCGCCCAGCACCAGCACTTACTGAATAACGACAGATTCACAAGTTACAGTGGTTGACATTAAATTCCACCCACCCTGGTCATCTGGTCAGGGAAATGCAGGTTTTTATTCTGAATTCTTTCCCTTTAGCCCTGGCTTGCTACAGAGACCAGGTGGGCTGGAATTTAGAGACCCACCTGTCTCTGCCTCTCCAGTGTTGGGTTTAAAGATGCCCACTACCTAATTACTCATGTCACACCTTAAAGGGTAAATATAGCACTCTCACTCCTATATATATATACATGCATGTATTTGTGCCTAGAGGATGAAGATAAAGATGCTACAAAAGGGTTCAAGACATGATCAAAGCTGGGGCGTGGCGGTGCACCCCTTTAGTCCCAGCACTTGCGAGGCAGAGGCAAGCTTATCTCTGAGTTCCAGGCCAGCCTGGTCTACAAAGGGAGCTTAGGACAGCCAGAGCTACACAGAGAGACCCTGAAAAAAAAAACAGAACAAACAAAAACAGCAGTGGTGGTGTATACCTTGATCCCAGCACTGGGGAAAAGGGGAAGAGAGAGACAGGGGCTGGAGGCGAGCTCGAGGCCAGCCTGGTCTACAGAGGGAGTTCCAGGACAGCCAAGGTTACACAGAGAAACCCTGTCTCCAAAAACCAAAAGCCAAAACTCCAAGCACACTGCAGACACATGCAGCTGGGAAGGGAGGCCTTGGAAAGCTTTGGACGTTCTCAAAGGCCCACATCTCTTTTCACGATTTTGTTTCTGTTTGCTTGTTTGTTCCACCCCACCCCACCCCAGAGAGGGTCATATTAAGTCGACTCTGGCTGTCCTGGAACCCGGACTGGCTTCGAACTCATGCAGATCTCCCCGCCTCTTCCGACCGACCCTGTGCTGAGATTACTCGTGTGAGCCACCCGGGCCTGGCCCTTCTAACTCACACCTCAGGGGAGGAGGTGGGTTCCTGGGCTTGCGAATGACGCCTCCTGGAGGATCTTTGTCCTGGCCACTCAGAGACGGGCTTACTCCGGTGCCGTCCCTCCGGAAATCGATGAGGAACTCACTCGCCGGGCGTGTCAGGGCCTTTCCCCTACTGCAACCACCCACACTAGTCCCGCTCTGGGCTCTGGGGTTTGTGGAAACTTCCGGAAGAAGCGAAGTCAGGTGTCAAGCATCTGCGAACTTCAGCTGCATTCAGCAGCCTGGGGGTGGGGTGGAGTGGGGGAGGGGAGGGGAGGGGAGGAGGGGGGAGGGCTCTGCAGTTGGGGCAACCAGATGGCCCAGCCCTATCCGGAACTAGGGTGCAAGCCCCGCCCCAGTCACCCCGCGGTACCCCACCCCATTCCTCTGGCAAGTCGTGGCCAGACGGGTTTGTTTACAGATCCAGCTCTGCCCAGTGAGAAAGAGAGCCACGCCAGCCCCTGGCCTGCACCCCTGGACGTTTAGGACAAGTAGGGATGGGCGGCCCCGGGTGGCAGCTCTCGCTCTCAGCCCCGGATTTCTCGAGAAGACTCAGGGCTGTTTGTCCCAGGAGAGGAAAGAGAAAGGAACCGCTCCAATTTTGGTTAAAAGTGGAATTAAAAAAAAAAAAGTGGAGCCGAGCGTGGTGGCGCACGCCTGTAATCCCAGCACTCCGGAGGCAGAGGCAGGAGGATCGATGTGTGTTTGAGGCCAGCCTGGTCTACAGAGTGAGTGCAGGACAGCCAAGGCTATTATACAGAGAAACCCGGTCTGCAAAAACCAAAAAAAAAAAGAAAAAAGCTGCCAGACAGACCCATCCACCACCTCTTGGTTTAGGCCTCCTCAGGGCAAAGGCAACTTTGGGCCTAGCTTCTCTCCTAGGTGTGAACTTGGTATTTGGGGGAAGGAAAACCGATTTGGTTATGTAACTGCCCCAGCTAGAATGCCTGAGCAGTCAGACCTAGAAAATACATTACTATGTGTACAGTGCTCTGCCTACATCAGATCACACTATAGACGGCTGTGAGCCACCGAGTGGGTGCTGGGAATTGGACTCAGGACCTGTGGAAGAGCAGCCTCTTAACCTCCGAGCGAACTCAGTGATCCACCTGCCTCTGCCTCCCAAGTGCTGGGATTACAGGCGTGCGCCACCACCGCCTCGGTGGGTGATTTTTCTTTTTTTCTTTTTTTTAGTTCTCAAGAATGGAGAAAGGGACAGGTCGGTGCAACACCTTTAATTCCTGCTGGGAAGAGACAGAGGTAGGAGGAGCTCTGTGAGTTAACGTTGGCCTGGTCTATGTAGCTCAGACACAACCTACATACATAGAGAAACTCTGTCCCTGGTACTCCCCACCCCAAATTCAGGTGGACTGTGGAATTTTTGTATTTTTTATATTTTGGTTTTCTGAGACAGAGTTTCTCTGTGTAGCCTTGGCTGTCCTAGACTCACTTTGTAGACCAGGCTGGCCTCGAACTCACAGTGATCCGCCTGCCTCTGCCTCCCGAGTGCTGGGACTCCCGGGTGTGCGCCACCCGGCCTGGCTGGACTGTGGAATTTAAAGCAACTTTTATCCTCTCCACTGTACCTCAAGCCTCCCTATTTGTTTTTTAAAAACAAGGTCTCTTTATAGTCCATACCAGCAACCAACTTTCTGTCCTGCCACAACCTTTCAGTTGCACTGCCTGCTAACACAGCCACCACCCACAGTCTCACATACCAGCCCCTACTGTCCCTTTTATTACAGTCTTCTGCCTCAGAGCTGTCTGTGGGGTTTACATCAGGACAGCCCTCTTGCTGCTTTCCTCGGACGAGGCGATGTTTATTTGTGGTCAGAGTTCAGCTACAGAAAGAACTAACATTACGTGTGTTTGTTTTGTCTCACCGTGTAGGCGTAGCTAGCAGTTTCCCTCTAGCTCCTAGTGCAGGGATTACAGGATTAAAGGTGTGTCTGCCACACCCATTCCTGGTTTTGTTTTGTTTTTTTTCAAGACAAGGTTTCTCTGTGTAGCCCTGGCTGTCTAGGACTCACTCTGTAGACCAGGCTGGCCTTGAACTCACAGCGATCCGCCTGCCTCTGCCTCCCGAGTGCCGGCATTACAGGTGTGCGCCACCGCGCCCAGCTCCACTCCTGGGTTTTAGATTTCTGTTTTTTCAGGCACGCTCTCTGGTACCTCAGGGCTATATTTTGGGAGAATCGCCATGCACTCTAGATCCTCCTGTGTCTGAGTCTAGAATTTCACGTAGGTCACCACGGCCGGCTCAGGTTTAGAGCTGGAGCTTTCACTACGGATCCTTGACTGGCCTGGACCTCACGTAGAGGAAGTCGGTGTTGAACGGTCGCAACCGTCTCTGTCTAAAGGCCTCTGTTATCAGGCCACACCTTAAATTGTTTTCTTGACCTTGACTCCCAACTCTGTCCATCCTTCCCCTCCCCCCCCAATCCTTCCTTTCTAGAGAGACCGTTGGTATCACCAGAGCCACCAGCTGATTTCCAGACTGATCCTTGCCTTGTAGTAGGAGCTACTACTCGCTGTCTAGGCTAGCCTGAGTCACAGTGCCTCTCTGATAAGGAAACAAAGACAGCAACATACAGAGAGCATCATTTAACACACTGATGAGGGCGGGGCAGTGGTGGCACACGCCTGTAACCCCAGCACTCCGGAGCAGAGGCAGGCAGATCTCAGTTCAAGGCCAGCCTGGTCTACAAAGTGACTCCAGGACAGCCAGGGCTACACAGAGAAACCCTGTCTTGAAAAACAAACAACAACAAAAACCCAGAAACAAAATCAAAACGCGCGCACGCGCGTGCACACACACACAAAGAAAAAAGAAAAACACCCACTGATCCACCAATGATTTCAAAGACCTATAGCCAAAAAAAAAAGAAAAAAAAGAAAAAGAAAAAAAAAAATACCCTGTCTTGAAAAACCAAAAAAAAAAAAAAAAAAAAAAAAAAGACCTATAGCCAATTCTATGGTTCACATACTGAAAAGCCTGGTTTGCTTCAGGTTTTATTTTATTTTATTTATTTTTTTTGAGACAGAGTCTGTCTGTGTTAGCCTTGGCTGTCCTGGGCTCACTTTGTAGACCAGGCTGGCCTCGAGCTCACTGAGATCCACCTGCCTCTGCCTGAGCCTCCCTGAGTGCTGGGATTAAAGGCGTGGGCCACCACACAAAGCTGCTTCAGCTCTTTTTCCTATTATTTTTTTCCAGTGATTTATCTTTTTCTTTTCTCACTCCCTTTTTCTTTCTTTTTTTTGGTTTTTCGAGACAAGGTTTCTCTGTGTAGCCTTGGCTGTCCTGGACTAACTGTACACCAGGCTGGCCTCCAATTTACAGTGATCCACCTGCCTCTGCCTCCCAAGTGCTGGGATTAAAGGCGTGCGCCACCACCGCCCGGCTCACTCCCTTTTTCTGTTGTTGGGCTGGACACAAGGTTTTATTTAGCCTAGATCTGCTTCAAGCATACCATGTACCCCAGGTGGGCCTCCAACACTTTGTGTCTCCTGGTTTTGGAGAAACAGTCTCACTGTGAAGCCTTGGATGGCCTAGAATCAGCAATGTAGGTCAGGCTGGCTTTGAACTTGCAGCATACTACTTGCTTTCCCTGTCTCTGTCTCCCGAACGCCGGCATTACAAGGATTCAAGGCCACGTAGCCGCCAATGCTCTTTTAAAAACCTCTTCACCGGGCTTGATGGCCTTTAATCCCAGCACTCCGGAGACAGAGGCAGGAGGATTGCTGTGAGTTTGAGGCCAGCCTGGTCTACAAAGAGAGTCTGGGACAGCCAAGGCTACACAGAGAGAACGTCTCAAAAAACCTCTGTGTGTGTGAATTCTAGCACTCTAGAGTCAGAAGCAGCCTGGGCGAAGACCTCTAATCCCAGCACCCAGGAGGCAGAAAGCAGGATCACTACAATTTCTAGGAAGGCTACAGAGCGAGAGACGATTGTCTTAAAACGAGGGGAAACAAGTTGGAACCCGGATGCCCAGCACTGGTTTCTCTACTGCTTCCATGAGTTGGTTAGGTGTGGTCTGCTGCTGAGTCTTGTCTCTCTGGCCCCTCCCACCCCATCAGAGCTGCGTTTCAAGGATGATGAACTCCAGGGAGTTCTTTTCGGTCCTGCAGCTTCTCTCTACTCTCTTTTTTTCTTTTATTAATTTACATTGCATTTATTTATTTTGAGGGACACAAACCACCTTGCGTGTACACAAGCCAGAGGAAGCAGCTTTTGGAATGTACGCTTATTTATTTTGGGGAGGACACAGCTCAGTGTGTGTTTGTGTGTGTAGATAGGTAAGAGGGCAACTTTTGAGATTTGGTAATTCTCTTGCCAAATGCAACCTGATATTCAGCTCATGTAGTCAGGCTTGGTTGGCAAAGGGTTACTCTGAGAAACTTCTCCAGTGTCCAGATTGGGATTATTGTTTTTTGTGTTTTATTTATTTGTTTTTTGTTTTGTTGATAGGGTTTCTCTGTGTAGCCTTGGCTATCCTGGAGTCAGAGACAAGCAGATCTCTGTGGGTTCGAGTACAGTCTGGTCTACTGAGTGAATTCCAGGACAGCCAGGGCTATAAAGAGAAACTGTCTCGGAAAAAAAAAGCCGAAAAATATTTTAGAGACAAGGTCTTTGTAGTCCAGGCTATTCTTGAATTTACACTTTCTTTCTTTTCCGAGGCAGGGTTTCTCAGTGTAGCCTTGGCTATCCTGGCCCCATTCATTCTGTAGACCAGGCTAGCCTTGAACTCAGAGATCCTCCTGCCTCAGCCTCCCGAGTGCTGAGAATAAAGGCGTGGGCCACCCACCGCCTGCCTGGCTTGTTCTAAAAAAAAAAATTATAAATATATAAATATATATATGAGGATCAGCTTGTAATTCAGGACTCATGAAGCACTTAGTTTGTAGGTGATGCAGCGAGGCGCTGAAGGTAGTGACGCCCGCCCTGCCCGGCCACTCAAGGCCGCCTCCATTTAAACAAGGGTGAGGGAGGCAAAATGGAGGCCAGGGACCGCGGTGCCTAGGGCAAAGTCTTTCACCTTCGTTGATTGCAAAAGGAAGTGACTAGGTCGCGGCGGGTGTAATGGACGGAGGTTTAGGAGAAGCTTCGCCCCAGGAAGCGCCTCCCCAGGGTGCACATCAGCCAGAGCAGCCGGCTCGGCTCAGCGCCTCGGCCACAGACCGAGAAAATGGCGCTCGCCTGACTTTCTCGGGAAGCCATCCATGTTGGTCAGCCCGGAGCCGACGGGAGTTCTCAGTGCCGTCACCAGGCTGTCATCCCGCCCGCCGCCGCCGCCGCCGCAGGGCTTCCACCCACGGCGCGGGGGAGCCGCCCGCCCACGCCAGCAGGGCTGAGGCCGGGCGAGGCGCCCTACGGGAGCCGGGAGGGGAAACGCGCGCCTCGCCGGGGCCGGGCGGCACCCCTGCCCGCCGCGTCGCGCGGCCCCGGACACCGGTGGAGCTGCGGGGCTCACGCCGAGCGCACCGCCTCACGGCGCACCGAGGCCGCCCAGGGAGGGCCAACATGGCGACCGGCTGGCCTTGGCACAGCCCCGTTCCCTCCTCGCGGGGGGCGGCCCCCGGGAGCCACCATTGGCCGAGCTAGAGGCGGTGCCAGGCTCCCTCCGCCGCCTCATTGGCCTGAGCGTCTGAGGGGGAAGCCGGCTCTGCTCGCCCCATTCCAAGTTCCAGCCCTCGGCTCCTTCTCGGCGTTTCATTGGCTGTCAGCTCACGTCAGTCAGCGTCCTGTTCCGGCTCCTTTCGGCTGCGGCCCAATCACAACTTTCTCAACTGCCCGCCCGAATTCTGATTGGTTTGTACAGCTTGATCCTATCCCATTCCGGCCTATTTCGTACTCTCCTCCCAAACGGACATTGCCCAGGCATGCCCAGGATTCTGGTTGGTCGTCGTCCTGTCATTCCTACGGAAGCTCGTCCTATCCCCACCGCTCTGGGAGCCCGCCTGGCGTCTGATTGGTGACTCTCCAAGTCGATCGTCTCCAGGTCCCGCCCACCACCACTTCCTGGACCTCTGATTGGACGTTACAACCGAAAGGGCGGTCTCTCTGGGCGGACACCCGGCACGCAGCTTGCTCTTACACGCCTAAGAGAGGGGCCTCGCCTCGCCATTGGGTAGGCCGCCCGTCTTTCTCCCGCAAGTCCCGCCTTCCGCCCTCCCTCATTGGGCGGGGCAGCAGATAAGGGGCGGGGACGAGGCCGGGCTTGTGGCGCGCTGCTCCCTCCTCCTTACCCCCCCCTCCCTGTCCGGTCCGGGTTCGCTTGCCTCGTCAGCGTCCGCGTTTTCCCCGGCCCCCCCCTACCCCCCCGGGCAGGACCCCTTGAGCTCGCCCCTCAGCTGCCACCATGAGCGGTAAGGAGGAGTCCACTCCGCGCCTGGGGGTGGGAGGGGAGTGAGGGGGCGCGCGCGAGGGCCGACCGGGCGGTCCCCGCTGTGAGGGGGGGCGGGCGGGAGGCGGCGGCGGCGGCCTTGGTCCCGCCCGGGGCGGAGGGAAGGGAGGGAGAAGGGGCAGTGGCGGGGCCTCGGAGGAGGAGGGGGATGGGCCACCCGCCCCGGGGGAGGGGGCAGCGTGGCCTCGCCCGCCCCCTGCCCGCCCCGGCCACGGGGGACGGGCCTTACCCCCCACTACTCGGCCGGCCGCCTGAGGCTCCTCCCGTCGGGGGCTGGCGCCGCGGGGGCGGCCCGACCAGCGCAGGCCCCGCCTGGGCCAACCGCCTCCCCGGTCCGCCCTCCGGTGGCCGCCTGCCCCACGCCCTCCCCCGCACCCCCGTAAATCTCCCTTCCCCCCCATCCGACCCGCCCTTTCCACGCCCCTCACCCCGAAACCGCCCCTTCCTCCTAGGGCCCGCCCCTCGGCCCCAAACCTGGGTTCTAAGCCCTGGACCACTTAGGCCCTCTACCTGTGTTCTCAGACGTTTCCCCATCTGCCCTTACCGTCTACAGTTTCTCTTTTCCCTTCCCGTTTTATCGTTTTTCTGTTGTGTTTGTTTGTTTTACGTTTGCTTTTTCTCCATCTCTTTTATTCCTAATTTTAGCATACTTTCCATCCACCCACATGTTTGGTCTCCTTTTCCCTCCCAGGATGCTCTTTTCTTTTTGTTGAGACACGGGGTCTGTGTGGTACTCCTTGGCTTGGAACTTACTACCCAGAGCAGGCTGGCCTCAAACTTTTCTTCGCTATCTTCCTCCTAGGCGCAACTTTTTTAGCATTCCTGAGACACTGGCCTCAAATTCCCTTTTCCAAAAATCCTGTCTTGTTTGAGCGCCGGTCTCACTCTGTAGGCCTGGCCTACCTAGAACTGGTTAACCACCTGCATCACCCTTCCAAGTCCTGATATCACAGGTGTGAGTCACCACACCTGGCTTCCAGAGCACTTTGTGAGTGATTTCTGGTGTCAGTTTTGTGTATGGACAATATTAGCCTGTCCTGCATGCCTAGAGCTCTGGCATCCTAGTTTACTGTGTAGCTGAGAATTACTTTGAACACTCTCTCTCTCTTTTTTTTTTTTTTTTTTTTAGTCAGGGTTTCTCTCTGTAGTCTTGGCTGTAGACCAGACTGGCCTCAAACTCAACAGGGATCCGCCTGCCTCTGCCTCCCAAGTGCTGGATTAAAGGCGTGTACCACCACCACCAGGATTAGGCCCTATTTTCTTTAAGCTAATACTTCTTTTTAAACCGTATTTTCAGTCATTGTTGCTTATCAACCCCTTAATTTTAAAGCTCAGGGTGTTTTTCCCCCTCCACATAAATTGTTTTATAATTATTTTTAGACCAAGATCACTCCATGGATGAAGTGGCAGCCGTGGTGAAGATTGAAAAAGGTGTTGGTGGCAATAGTGGGGGTAACGGTAATGGTGGTGGTGCCGCCTTTCCCCAGGCTCGAAGCAGCAGCACAGGCAGCAGCAGCAGCAGTGGTGGCGGAGGAGGGCAGGTGAGTGATGACGGATGGGGAAGGTGTTGGAGGGTCTAGATATTCTTAGAACTTCCCTAATGAAAAACTTGGGGAAAAATATAGTGCGGAAGTACACACAGATAGATAGGTGATCTAGAGGATCCCCAAAAATGAAAGTTGGAACAACACACCCAAGCGAGCATTTTGTTTGTGGTTTTTGCTCTTTACATGCCTGCACCGTTGCTGTTTGTTTGTTGGATACTGCCCCTAGGCTGGCTGTCCGGTGCCACTAACTGCTCTCCTCTCTTCTGGCCAGGAATCCCAGCCGTCTCCTTTGGCTCTGCTGGCAGCAACCTGCAGCAGAATTGAGTCACCCAATGAGAACAGCAACAACTCCCAGGGTCCGAGTCAGTCGGGGGGCACAGGTGAACTTGACCTCACAGCCACACAACTTTCACAGGGTGCCAATGGCTGGCAGATCATCTCTTCCTCCTCTGGGGCTACCCCTACCTCAAAGGAACAGAGTGGCAACAGTACCAACGGCAGCAATGGCAGCGAGTCTTCCAAGAATCGCACAGTCTCTGGTGGGCAGTATGTTGTGGCTGCTACACCCAACCTACAGAACCAGCAAGTTCTGACAGGCCTGCCTGGAGTGATGCCTAACATTCAGTATCAAGTAATCCCACAGTTCCAGACTGTTGACGGGCAGCAGCTTCAGTTTGCTGCCGCTGGGGCCCAAGTGCAACAGGATGGCTCTGGTCAGATACAGATCATACCGGGCGCAAACCAGCAGATCATCACAAACAGAGGAAGTGGGGGCAACATCATCGCTGCTATGCCCAACCTGCTCCAGCAGGCTGTGCCCCTCCAGGGCCTTGCTAACAACGTGCTCTCAGGACAGACGCAGTACGTGACCAACGTCCCAGTGGCCCTGAATGGGAACATCACCTTGCTGCCCGTCAACAGCGTGTCTGCAGCTGCCTTGACTCCTAGCTCTCAGGCAGCCACCATCAGCAGCTCTGGATCCCAGGAGAGCGGCTCACAGCCTGTCACCTCGGGGACTGCCATCAGTTCTGCCAGTTTGGTGTCCTCACAAGCTAGTTCCAGCTCCTTCTTCACCAACGCCAGTAGCTACTCAACAACTACTACCACCAGCAACATGGGGATCATGAACTTCACCACCAGCGGGTCATCGGGGACCAGCTCTCAAGGCCAGACACCCCAGAGGGCTGGTGGGCTGCAGGGCTCTGAGTCTCTGAGCCTCCAGCAGAACCAGACCTCGGGAGGCTCACTGCCAGGAAGTCAGCAGAAAGAGGGAGAGCAGAGTCAGCAGGCACAGCAGCAGCAGCAGATTCTTATTCAGCCTCAGCTAGTTCAGGGGGGACAGGCCCTCCAGGCTCTCCAATCACCATTGTCAGGGCAGACCTTCACAACTCAAGCTATTTCCCAGGAAACCCTGCAGAACCTCCAGCTGCAGGCTGTTCAAAATTCTGGTCCCATCATCATCCGGACACCAACAGTGGGGCCCAATGGACAGGTCAGTTGGCAGACCCTGCAGCTGCAGAATCTTCAGGTTCAGAACCCACAGGCTCAGACAATCACCTTGGCCCCTATGCAGGGCGTTTCCTTGGGGCAGACTAGCAGCAGCAGTACCACCCTTACACCCATTGCCTCAGCTGCCTCCATCCCTGCTGGCACCGTCACGGTGAACGCCGCTCAGCTCTCCTCCGTGCCGGGCCTGCAGACCATCAACCTCAGTGCGTTGGGAACTTCAGGGATCCAGGTGCACCAGCTCCCAGGCCTGCCTCTGGCTATAGCAAACACCCCAGGTAAGACAGCCGTTCTGTAGCATTTATCACAAACTCACCCTGATACTTCACTGTTGAGTCTAAAAGGGGAAATAGAGTTTTCTGAGATGTTCCCTCAATCACACACGCAAGTAGGTGTAAAATGCTTTTTTCAAGACATTTGGAGCTGAATCAATGGAAACTTCTTTTCAGTTGATCTGATGAGAAATGAGCACTTCTGGGAAGTGTGGTCTCTCCTTCCCAGTGATTTTGGTACCACAAAATAAAGCCTGGCTCACTTTCCGCATGGCATCAGGTAGTAAATGCTTTAGGTCTTTACATCCATGTGTATTCACAGCCATATTTCATATTCTTTTTGGTTTTCCCCTCACTCAGCAGTGATTGGGATTGAATATATGGCCTTCTGAATCTCCTGTACACTAGCTGATGTTTCCCTAACCTCTTGGTTTGCAATTTATTTATTTATTTATTTTTGGTTTTTCAAGACAGGGTCTCTCTGTGTAGCCTTGGCTGTCCTGGACTCGCTTTGTAGACCAGGCTGGCCTCGAACTCACAGCGATCCACCTGCCTCTGCCTCCCGAGTGCTGGGATGCCTGTGCCACCACGCCGGGCTTGCAATTTATTTTTTAAAAACACCCCTTTAAGAATGTAAAACTGGGTGCTGGAGAGATGGTTCAGTGGTTAAGAGCACTGCCTGCTTTTCCAAAGGATCTGGGTTCAATTCCCAGCACCCACATGGCAGCTCACAACTGTCTATAACTCCAAGATCTGACACCCTCACACCAACGCACATAAAAAAAAAAAGGAATGTAAAACTGAGCCAGGCGATGGTGACGCACACCCTTAATCCCAGCGCTAGGGAGGCAGAGGCAGGTGGATTTCTGTGAGCTCAAGGCCAGTGTGGTTTACAGAGCGAGTTCCAGGACAGCCGAGACTACACAGAGAAACTCTGACTGGAAAAAACAAAAACAAAAACAAAAAAAAAAGAATATAAAACTGGGCGTGGTAGTGCACGCCTTTAATCCCAGAACTCGGTGGCAGAGGCAGGTGAATCTTTTGAGTTCGAGGACAGCCAGGGCTACACAGAGAGACCTTGTCTCAAAAAAACTAGAGTGGATCTCTGAGCTCAAGGGCAGCCTGATCTACAGTTTCAGGAGAGGTAGAGAGATCCTGTATCAAAACAAAAACAAAAATTGTAAAGCTGGGACTGGAGAGGTAGATAGTTTAGCAGTTAAAAGCGCTGCCTGCTCTTTGAAAGGACGTGGGCTCAGTCAGTACCCAGCACCTCGTGTTGGCTGACAACTGTGACTCCAGTCCCAGCAGATCCAACTTCTCTTTCTTCTGGCCTACTTGGCCTTGTGTGAATGTGATGCACTGATACACATTCAGGCAAGCCCTGATATACATAAAATAAAAGTAAAATCTCAGATAAATAGAATGTGGCGCCAAGCCTTGAATTGATGCTCACTGGTAGAGTGCATGTGTCCAGATCGTGGATTCATCTCTAGCACCATACCAGAAAATTATTTAGTTTTGAGACAGTTTTTCCAGATAGCACCGGGTGTCCTGGAGCTAGCCCTGTAGACTACGCTGGCTTCAAACTCAGAGACCTACCACACGTGGCTGCCTTGCTTTTCTTGATTGTCCTTTTGTTTATGTTTACTGACGATTTTGTGTGATTAAGTATGTTGGAAACATTCCATCTTGATACGGCATAGCATCTAGGGTAGCACCTACTCCCACAGTGACAGGTGCTGCAGCTCCCCACATCTTGGTTCAGAAAATGAGCTCTGTGGGTGCAGAGCTCTGTTACAGATTGTGATGATGATTCCAACCTAACGTTTTCTCATGAGTTAAACTCATAATTGGGGAGAAAATGACTTAATGGATCCCAGAAAGGTTTGTGTGTGTGTGTGTGTGTATTTATGTGAATGTATTTATATCTATGTGTTTATGCAGTTTGGGTGGGTGGGTGCCCCAGGAAGCCGGAAGAGGTCATCTGGTTTCCCTGGGGCTGGAATTCCACCTGTACTATGGGGTGCTGGGAACCAAAGTCTTGCCCTCTGAAAAGACAGCCAGTGCTTTTAACCACTGAGCCATCTCTCCAGCCTCAGAAAGATTTTCAACAAGATGAGTTTCTGGTTTGTTTTTTTTTTTTATTTTTGAGACAGTTTTGGCTGTCCTAGAGCTCTCTTTGTAGGCCAGCTGAACTCCAAGAGTCTGCCTGCCTGTCTCCTGATTTTCCTAGTTGGTCTTTAACACCCTACTTTCTGTGTAAGCTTGTTTTTGTTTTTGTTTTTCAATTTTTATTTATTTATACAGTATTCTGACTGAATGTGTGCCTACACACCAGACAAGAGCACCAGATCTCATTATAGGTGGTTGTGAGCCACCATGTGGTTGCTGGGAATTGAACTCAGAACATTTGAAAGAACTGACAGTGATAAGATTGGTCTTTTTGTTTGTTTGTTTGTTGTTTTTTTTTTGAGACAGGGTTTCCCTGTGTAGCCTTGCCTGTCCTGGACTCATTTTGTAGACCTCAAACTCACAGAGATCTGCCTGCCCCTGCCTCCTGAGTGCTGGCACTAAAGGTGTGAGCCACCATGCCCAGCCTTTTCATACCCCTCCCCCCCCTCCCCCCCCACCCGCACCTTCTCCCCCCCCCCCCCCCAAGACATAGTTTCTCTGTGTAACCCTTGCTGTCCTGGACTCCCTTTGTAGACCAGGCTGGCCTCGAACTCACAGCGATCCACCTGCCTCTGCCTCTCAAGTGCTGGGATTAAAGGCATGTGCCACCACGCCCAGCTAATCCTTTTTTTTCCCTAAGAGAAGTTTCAATGTCAATGTTAATTACTCAGGGTGGCTTCAAATATTCTGCTCAAGTGATGCACCTGTTTCAACTTTGCTTAACTCCTGGCCAGTTAGGACGACAGCTGTGTGTGTGTGGTTTTTTGAGACAGGGTTTTCCTGTGTAGCCCTGGCTGTCCTGGAACTTGCTGTGTAGACCAGGCTGGCCTTGCACTCACGGAGATGTGCCTTCCTTGCCTCCTGAGTGTGCCACCTCAACTGCTGGTTACAAATGTATGGGGGTAAAGTTTATAAAAGCTGAACTCAACAGCCTGGAAATGGGACACTTGCTAGGTAATATATACCAGCATGGTGGTCCTCTCTGTTCTTGAGGTCGGTTGAGTTTTGGCAATTAGAGGAGAGGAGATGGCAGCATTGTCCCAGCTGGCGATCTGGATCCTTGCAGTGTCTAGAAGGCCTGTCACGGAAGCTCTGGAGCACAGCTGGGAGGCCTCGACATGGCTCCATCGTGCTTCGGGTCAGAGGTCAGGGCTTCCTTCTTGTTGGTGATGGTCTAGAAACATTTTTTTTAAAAAAGTGCGTGCCCGTGATTGTGGAGTTTAGGACAGCTGTGGACTTTTCTTCCAGCTTTAAGTAAGCCCCAGGTGTTGTGCTCAGGGGCCGCGCTGCTCACAAGCACCTTTGCTGAGGAGCCATCTTATTGGCCTGGAAAGGTCATTTTGTAAGTAAAGATTGTTTTCTTGATTAATATGCTTTTGAAGATACATGTGGTTAATTAATTAATTGTTATTTTTAAAGACCAAGTACCTTAAGGGCACAGACAGGGTTTTTTTTTTGTTTTTTTGTTCCCCCACCCCCCCAGTTTTTCAAGACAGGGTCTCTGTGTAGCCTGGGTTGTCTGAGACTCCCTTGGCCTCAAACTCACAGAGAGCTGCCTGCCCCTGCCTCCCGCGTGCTGGGAGTAAGGCGTGCGCACCGCATCCCGCTCTTGACTGTGCTTCATGTGCGTTGGTGTTTCTGTCTGTGAGAGTCGGGGCCCCTGGACACTAGAATTCCAGATGTTTGTGAGCCACCACGAGGGCGGGGGCAGAGCCCAGGGAGAGCAGCCAGGGCTTAACCACAGCCACCTTCCTGCCCCATAGGTACAAAACTTGTAAGTGAATCTTGGAGATTGGTCGCAGATCTGGATTATAATTTGAATTTGTTTGTTTTGAGACAGGGTTTCTCTGTGTAGCTGCAGCTGTCCTGGAACTCACCCTGTAGACCAGGCTGGCCTTGAACTCACAGAGACCCAGCTGCTTCTGCTTTCCAAGTGCTGGTAGTGCACCCTATAGCTTGAATTTTTACATGTGCTTCCATATTTTTAGGCTTTGAGTTGTTTAAGGAAACTGGGCGGCATTACTTGTGATACAAGTTTGGGTTTATATATCTAACTTTTTTGTGTGCCTACCTTTTCACCTATGTGCAAAAGAAACAATAGCTGAACTACTCTGAAGTGGTGTTTTTTATTTATTTTTTTTTAATCAGTAAATACCTAGATCACAACAAAGATCTATTTTTAAGATTTATTTTTATTATTTTATGTGTATGAGTGTTTTGCCTGCATGTGCATCTGTGTAACACATGTGTGCTTGATTTTCAAGGGGATGGTGAGCCTCCAAGTGGATTTTGATCTTTTAAAGATTTATTTATGCTGGGGGCCGCGGGGTGATGGTGGCGCACACCTTTAATCCAGCACTCAGAGGCAAAGACAAGTGAGTTTGAGGCCAGCGTGGTCTACAAAGCGAGTCCAGGACAGCTAAGGCTACACAGAGAAACCTTGTCTCAAAAAAACAAAACAAAACAAAAAAAAGATTTGTTTACTTATTATTATGTATGCAGTGCTCTGTCTGTGTGTACACCTGCTCACCAGCAGAGGGAACCAGATCACATAGATGGTGTGTGCCACCGTGTGGGTGCTGTGAATTGAACTCAGGACCTCTGGAAGAACAGCCAGTGCTCTTTAACTGCTGAGCAATCTCTGCAGCCCCCAAAGATTAGCTTCTTAAGAGGTAAGGGAGCTTACAGCCTGGCAGGTGTGGCCACACAACCCTGACACTCAGGGCTCTGGGTGTTGTCTTCAGGTCTCCTTTTGCTTTGTTTCAGTTTGTTTGCTCGTTTGTTTGTTTGTTTCGAGACAGGATTTCTCTGTGTAGCCCTGGCTGTCCTGGATTGATTTATAGACCAGGCTGGCCTGGAACTCACAACGATCCTCCAGCCTCTGCCTCCCAGAGTTTTTGGATTACAGGCGTGGGCCACCATGCCTGGCTAAATTGTCATTGAAAGTACACAGTAGCCAAGAATGGTGGCTGGTGCCCATAATCCCAGCAGCTGGGAAGCTGAGGCAGTTATTGTTCTGTTTTGTTTGTTATGACACTATCTGAGGCTCAGGCTGTCACTGAATTTATCATGTAGCAGGGACTTGAGACTGACCGTATTCCTCTGCTGCACTTTGCGAATGCCACAGTTACAGGCATGTAGCATCATGACCTACCTTTCTTTTCTGTTTTGTTTTTCAAAAACACATGGTTTCATCTTTGTAGCCCTGGATTTCCTGGAAATTCACTTTATAAGACCAGTCTGGCCTAGAACTCAGATCTGCATGCCTCTGCCGCCTCAGTGTTGGGATTAAGGGCGTGCACTACCACTGCCTGGTTTGCCTAACCTTTCTAATCTGTACCCTTATGTTCATGACAAATGACTAAACTCTAAACTCAGCCTTACTTAGATTTGATGGAGAGACTTCCAAAATAGCTTCCATGTTTCTAAAATCTGTGCAGTCACCCTTCTATTTTCTTTTTGTCTTAAACCTGTGCAGAAGGCTGGTTGGTTAAACCTCCACCTCATTTAGTCACAGTGACATCTGCTGGTGAAAGTTAGCACTGTTTCCTGATCGCTTAGCTCTCAAGAAAACTACAGGGGCCGGAGAGATAGCTCAGCAGTCAAGAGCACTGTCTGCTGTTCCAAAGGTCCTGAGTTCAATTCCCAGCAACCACATGGTGGCTCACAACCATCTATATGCGCATCTGATGCCCTCTTCTGTCATGCGGGTATACATGCAGATAAAGCAGTCCTATACATAAAATAAATAAATATTAAAAAAAAAAACTACCCCCACCCCCACCCCCCCAAATAAGCCGGGCACAGTGGCAAGGTAGAGGCAGGTGGGTTTCTGTGAGTTTGAGGCCAGTCTGCTCTACAAAGTGAGTTTAGGTCAGCCAAAGACTACACAGAAAAAAAGTGTCTTGAAAACCTCCCCCTATCCCTGCCCCCCCCCTTTTTTTGTTTTTTGTTTTGTTTGTTTTTGTTTTTGTTTTTGTTTTCCAGACAGGGTTTGTCTGTGTAACTTTGGCTGTCCTGGACTCGCTTTGTAAACCAGGCTGGCCTCGAACTCACAGCAATCCGCCTGCCTCTGCCTCCTGAGTGCTGGGATTACAGGCGTGTGCCACCGCGCCCGGCCTTTTTGTTTTGTTTTGTTTTTAGAGACAGGGTTTCTCTGTGCAGCCTTGGCTGCCCTGGACTCACTTTGTAAACCAGGCTGGCCTCGAACTCACAGCAATCCACCTGCCTCTGCCTCCCGAGTGCTGGGATTATAGGCATGCGCCACCAAGCCCAGCTCCCAAAATGTTTTTTATTTATTTTATGTTTATGTTTTTTTCCCCTAAGTGTATGTTTGTGTACCATGTGGGTGCCTGGTGCCATAGGAGGCAGAAGAGGGTGGGTATCAGACATCCTGCAGCTGGAGTCAGGTGGTTGTGAGCAGCTGACGCGGGTGCTGGGAATCTGACCCAGCCAGTCCTCTCAGCCTTCCTAACGCTGCGGTCCTTTATTGCAGTTCCTCATGTTGTGGTGCCCCAGCAATAAAATTATTTTCAGAGCCAGGTGCTGATGGTGCGCACCTTTAATCCCAGCACTTGGGAGACTAAGGCAGGCAGATCGCTGTGAGTTCAAGGCCAGCCTGGTCTACAAAGGGGGTCTAAGGACAGCCAAGGCTACAAAGAAAAATTTTGTCTTGAAAAAAAATTATTAGCCGAGCGTGGTGGCGCACACCTTTAATCCCAGCACTTGGGAGGCAGAGGCAGGCGGATCCCTGAGTTTGAATGAGATCTGGTGCCCTCTTCTGGCATGCAGGAATACACGCAGGCAGAGCACTGTATACATAATAAGATATAAATCTTTTTTTAAAAGTCTATAGGCCATTTTCTTGGTTAATGACTTAATATGGGAGGACCAGCACCTGGGGCCTGGGCCTCTCCTGGGTGGGTGGTCCTAGATGCTTTAAGAAAACAATGACCATGCCTTGGAGATTAAGTGGATCCTGCTTCTTGGTTCCTGCCTTGTTCCTCGTTCCTCCTGCTCTGATGTCCCTCCTGATGAAGTATGACCTAAGAGTTCTAAGACGAGCTTGTACCAAGTTGGTTTTTTTCACCATGGCAATTATCACAGCAGGATGACAGATAGGGCTGGGTATGGTTAATCCCTGCACTTGGGAGGCAGAGGTAGGTGAGTTTGGGTCTAGCCCGGTCTACAAAGCAAGTCCAGGACAGCAAAGGCTACACAGAGCTACCCTGTCTCAAACCCAGCACCCCTTAAAAAAAAAAAAAAAAAAAGATGACAGCTAGGAAACCAGAAACCTCATTGGAGTTTTTGGAAATACATGGAAACTTAGCTTTTTTTACTGGGAGAATGCTTGTGTAGAGGACCTCAGCTCAGTTCCAGAATAGTGTTTTGTTTTACAGTTACTGCCGTCTTAATTTCATCATGTTTTAGTAATTCCCAAGTTTGGACTCTTAGTGACCTCCTTGGAAGGTTGTGGCTTAGCCACACTTCTTTTCTTTGAAGAAACTGAAAAGATCTCTAACATCCATAGTTGTTGCAAAAATTGATGCTAGAGGCAGCAGCTGGGTTTAGCCAAGACTGTCATTAAGCTGTGCCTCTGTTTTCCTAGTTTCTTTCATCACAGGAAGGCCAATCTTTAATTTATCTCATTGCTTAACTAGTACCATGTTTTAAGATTAAACTGTTCGTTTCTAAAATGGTTATTAAAGGGGGTGGAGAAGAAGTGCAGTATGATGTTGGTGTCCTGTTGGCCTCTGTCCTGACGTGAGTCCTGCCTGCTAGCCAAGGCTGTCAGCCTGGGAGTACTGTGGACTTAAACCTGTAGTTCTTTTTTTTTTTTTTTTTTTTTTTTTAGTTTTTCAAGAAAGGGTCTCTCTGTGTAGCCCTGGCTGTCCTGGACTCACTTTGTAGACCAGGCTGGCCTCGAACTCACAGAGATCCACCTGCCTCTGCCTCCCGAGTGCTGGGACTAAAGGCGTGCAGCTATGTCAGGTTTCTCGCAGGTGTTCTGTCCTACCCACTGCCACATTTCTCCTTCTCCTTGTATTTCAGGTGATCATGGAGCTCAGCTTGGCCTTCATGGGCCTGGTGGTGATGGGATCCATGATGAGACAGCTGGTGGAGAAGGAGAAAACAGCCCTGACCCACAGCCCCAAGCTGGGCGGAGGACTCGACGGGAAGCATGTACATGCCCCTACTGTAAAGACAGCGAAGGAAGGTGCGTTCGTCTTCTTGAACACGGAATTTGACAGGGCTTCTCCATGTAGCCTTGTCTGGCCTAGAACTAGCTCTGCAGACCAGGCTGGCCTCAAACTTGAGATCCACCTGCCTCTGTCTCCTGAGAGCTGCGATTAAAGGCATGTGGCACCACCATCTTTTTAAAAATATATAAATAAATTGAAACAAATGAAAATGTTGACGTAGAAATATGAGGAAAGTGTTTATTTTTACTACTTACGACAGAGGAGGGTCTGGCTGTGTAGCTCAGTTGGTAAAAGGTTTACCTAGCATTTATGAAGTCCTGAGTTTGAATCTCAGCACTGCATAAAGCAGTTATGGTCACACATGCCTGTAATCCCATGTTGGGTGACAATCTTTTCCTGGTGAGATATAGCACATAAATGTGTCTACTTGACCAAATATAGGAAGTGTATAAAGTGAGGGTTTTGGCACTAGATATATAAAGTTGAGGACATGACCACTCCAAGGTGTGATTGAGGGGAAGGTTTTTATTTTTATTTTATTTTTTTGGTTTTTCCAGACAGGATTTCTCTGTGTAGCCTTGGCTGTCCTGGTCTCATTTTGTAGACCAGGCTGGCCTCAAACTCACAGTGCCTCCCGAGTGCTGGGATTAAAGGTGTGAGCTACGAAGCCTGGCCCCAGATTCAGAAACTCTAAAGTCCTCTCTGGCCTATTAGCTCATGTTTGTCATGTGTGTCTGTGAGTACAGGGGCCCAAAGAGACCGGAGGCACCAGATCCCTGTAGCTGGAGTCACAGGTAGTTACGAACCAACCTGATGTGGGTGCTAGGAACTGAACTTAGGCACTGTGGAAGAGGAGCAAGTTCCTTTTTATTTATTTAATTATTTTTGGTTTTGTTTTGTTTCAAACAGTGTTTGTGTAGCCTTGGCTGTCCTAGATTCACTTTGTAGACCAGGCTGGCCTTGAACTGACAGCAATCTGCTTCTGCCTCCTGAGTGCTGGGATTAAAGGCCATCATGTGGTTGCTGGGAATTGAACTCAGGACCTCTAGAAGAACAGTCAGTGCTCTTAACCTCTGAGCTGCCTTTCCAGTGGTGCATGCCTGTAATCCCAGCACTCAGGGAGTCAGAGGTGGGTAGACTTTGTGAGTTCAAAGCCAGCTTGGTCTACAAAGTGAGTCCAGGACAGCCAAAGTTACATAGAGAAAGCCTATCTGAAAAACAAAACAAAACAAAACAAAAAAATGTTTAAGAAATACAAGCTGATGGGGCTAGAGAGATGGCTCAGGAGTTAAGAGCACTGTCTACTCTTCCAAAGGTCCTGAGTTTTAATTCCCAGCAACCACATGGTGGCTCACAGCCATCTATAATGAGGTCTGGTGCCCGCTTCTGTCATGCAGGCACACATACAAACAGAATACTGTACACACAATAAAAAAATAAATATTTAAAAAAGAAAGAAAGAAAGAAAAAAGAAATACAAGCTGGGTGTGCTGGTGCACCCCTTTAACATTAGTACTCAGGAGACAGAGGCTGGTATATCTCTGATTTCTAGGACAGAAACTCTGTCTCAAAAACAAAACAAAACAAAACCAAAGAAAAACAACAGGAGCTGGAACTGTGGCTTAGTGCCCAAGAATACTGGCTGCCCCTCCAGAGGACTGGTTTCAATTCCCAACACCCCTGTGGTACCTCACAACCATATTTAAGTTCAATTCCAGGGGACCTGTCATCCTCCTGAATTCCATGGGCACTACAGGAATGCTGTTGTGCACATAAACATGTGTAGACAAAGGACTCATAAACTTAAAAAAAAAAAAATGTTTTTCCAAACAGGGCTTCTCTGTGTATGGCTGTCCTGGAACTCATGGAGATCCACTGTCCTCTGCTGGGATTAAAGATGTGCACCACCTCGCCTGGCAAGCAAACAAACAAACAAATAAATAAATCTTAGTGACAAGTATGGTGGCACATACCTTTAATCCTAGCACTATGCAATCAGGCAGGTAGATCTCTTGAGTTCAAGGCCAGCCTGAGCTATTTAAGGCATTCCAGGACAGCCAGCTACATAGAACCTTTTTCAAAAAACAAAAGAATGGGTTAGGTAATTGCTGCTGAAACTTGTTGGGTCCTGTCTCCAGAGTGATAAATCATTATGTTCTCTTTCTTAGAGGTTCTGGAGATCCTGGCAAAAAGAAACAGCACATTTGTCATATTCAAGGATGTGGCAAAGTATATGGCAAGACCTCGCATCTCCGGGCACACTTGCGCTGGCATACTGGAGAGAGGCCATTCATGTGTAACTGGACATACTGTGGGAAGCGCTTCACACGATCGGATGAGCTTCAGAGACATAAACGCACACACACAGGTGAGTACGACCCAATGGAAAAGCCAGGCATGATGGTGCACGCCTGCCAATCCAGCACTCTGGGAGGAAGAGTGGGTGGGTCCCCAGAAGGAGGCAGAGGCCAGCCTGGTCTACAGAGGGAGTCCTGGACAGCCAAGGCTACACAGAGAAACCCTGTCTTGAAACTCACACCCACCAAACAAACAAAACCCCCCTCAAAAAAAAAAACCCAAGGCAAGAAAAATAGACAAAAAGAGAAAACATGAAATGCCTCTGAAGTAACTGAAATTTCTGAACAATGTGCAAGTGAAACTGTGGTGTCCCAGAGCAGTCTGGAAGGTTTGAGGAGGAGCTCATTTCAAGTGGGATTTGGAAGGACACATACATAGCAAGCAACCACATCCTTGTTCTGACTGCCTTTTGGCTAAGTTTTTTTGTTTTTTGTTTTTTTAAATCTAGGAGAGAAGAAATTTGCCTGCCCTGAGTGCCCTAAGCGTTTCATGAGGAGTGACCACCTGTCAAAGCACATCAAGACTCACCAGAACAAAAAGGGAGGCCCAGGAGTAGCCCTGAGTGTGGGCACTCTGCCCCTGGACAGTGGGGCAGGTTCAGAAGGCAGTGGCACCGCCACTCCATCAGCCCTTATTACCACCAACATGGTAGCCATGGAGGCCATCTGTCCAGAGGGTATTGCCCGTCTTGCCAACAGTGGCATCAACGTCATGCAGGTGACAGAGCTACAGTCCATTAATATCAGTGGCAATGGTTTCTGAGATTAGATACCCAGGCCAAAGACATATGGGCCAACACCCACCAAGCCTGGGGTGCAAGGTAGCATGGGTCCAAGAGACACGTGGAAGAGAGAGCCATGAGGCATTACTATGCTTGGTGGTGGGATGAATTGGGCGGGGGGGTTCAAGAGAAGAGATGGGATTGTGGCACCCATATATGTCACTGGTGACTCCTTGAAAATGGAAAATAGTGAAAGTTCTGTTGGTGCCACCCTTTGATAAGCATTTATTTCATCCCTGATTCTTCTTACACTTCTTGCCCCAGCCTCCCCTTCCTGCGTTTTCCCTCTGCGCTCTCCCATGGTGGATCTCCCCGCCCCCTTCCTAAAGCCATCATGCCTTGATAAATATATAGATCATTGAAATACTTTTTAACAAAAACAGATTCTATATTATATATATATATATAAATATATAGAGATGCTTTCACAGGGGCTGGCTGGGAGGAGGAAAAAGACCATTCTGTGACCAAAATACCTTGGTCATTTTTTTTTTAATTGCCTTATTTCTCAATGGCTGAGCCTTATCATGACACATCAAGCTTTTCTATAAATGTTGTCCTGGCATCCCACCAGAGTAAGCATTCATACGCTCTGCTTTTAGTTCATATATACATATATAATGTGTCTTATTTCTTAGTTTTGTCGTTTTACTTGGGATTAGCTCCTTGCGCTTCTTTCCTGACTCGGTCCTTTTTGTCTCCCCTTTCCTCACATGATCACTTCCTGTGTTGTTTTTGACAGTGACCCCTGGGTTAGGCACGTCCATCAATATTTTAAAGACTGATTACAGCAGCAGAATGGAAAAGCCTTGAAGTGCAGTCTGATGCTTGCAGTGGCAGTGGAGGGAGTGTTCAGAATACTACTGACGCAGGCACCTCTCCGTGCTGCAGAGTCGGAACCACCTCCCTTGTTAGCTGCTCTGAACATCAGAAACCAGAAGTCTTTCTGTGGAATTGTGTAAAAGGCCCATGGAGGGAAGTAATCTGTGGAAGCTGTCAAAAAATGGCCACATGGTAGGCAGCCGTTTCCAGTAGGAAAAAGATGTTCTCAGAAGAGGAAAGAACTCCTAGTCTCGGGTTCAAAAGTTAGTGGAATTATTTGGATTTCAGTATCGTTGTCTTCCAAATAGCTCTAAGCCTTAATGGTTGGGCTTCTGAGTTCTCAGTTCCTCCTTTGAACATGTCTGTAGTTCCTTCCTCCTAGTGCTAAGGAGCATCAGCCAGTGACTGATCCGACTGCCCATTCTGTAGCGCGCAAGGCTGTGCCCGTGGCAGAGTGCTTCTTTAAAAAGGCGTCTCCCTCAGCTCTTCCTTGTATGTACTTGGGTGGTTCCTAAGGGACAGGGAAGCACACAATCATGGGAACGGTAGCCCAGAACAAAACGAAATCTTGTCTTACCACTGTGGATTGTAGGAGAGATTGGGGCAAAGACCCTGCTTTCTCCGTGACTGATTCCAGAAGAGACTGGTCCAAACATTATCGGCAGGGAGACTCAGCACATGTGATGCTGAGACAAGCACAGCAGAATTGTCCTCAAGGCCCGGCCATGAAAGCATTGTCTCTCTTGACCTTCTGGTGTCTTGTCAGAGAGCTCTTCACTGTGAGGAAGTGTGGGAGTGGTTGTGTATGTGTGAAATCTATTAGGTTGGGGATAGGTTTTCTGTTAGCCAATATTTAAAGAGACCTGCAATAAAAAATTCCCCCGATCTGATAGAGAAACTGAACTGGTTGTGTATGACTGTGTATGTGGCCGTGTGTCTGTCCTGTGCCTATCTACATGCAGATGAGAACTTATATTTGAAATTGTTGGAAATGAATTCAGATCAAAATGCCGTGCAGGTCCATTATCTAGAAGTTGGTCCTGGCCCCTGGGCGTGCTCCTGAGGCCAGCTCTCACAGCTCTGCATGGGTTGGGTATCCTAGTGCACTTTCTGAAGAAGAGACTATTTTTGTGTTTGAAAATGAAATCAACATCCAAATCTATAGTGGAGTCCTTGTTCTAAACTCTTTATCTTGGCTACAAATAGATTATACTATTACTATACATTTTATGTAAATTCCATCTAAACTAGGTTCTTGGTAAGTTTGTGGTGGTGTTAGTCTGAAATACAATAGCTGTTAATCTTGTAACATTGGTCTATTCCATTTGGTCCTTTCTGTTCAGACTTAATAATACTGTTATTAAGACTCAGGAAATATTTCGAGGGACTTTCTCCAAATTACAGATTATTAATGTTGAAGTAAAAGCTATCCATCCTCAGCCACCGTCACGCCTCTTACTCCTAAAGAAAAACAGAACCTAATCCTTGCTCTTCGTATCTATGTGATCGTGGACCTTGACATCTCCGGAGGAAGGGGGAGGCCAGCTCACTGGAGTGTGCAGTGCTTGCTAGATATTTCAGGGATAGAATCTCCAGTATGAGGGATCAAGTAGAAGCTGCCTTAGTGATGCCAAGGGCTATGAGCCTCAGACAAGCCATTTGATAATGGTCTCTCTCCTGTGTGTGAAAAGCTGCCTCATTCACATCACCATGAGCTGATTCACACAGAGTCTCTCTGCTTTTTTATTTCCTTTCCCAGTGTCTTATTTGACTCTAAAATAGAAACAGTTTCTGCTTTTGTCTCCCTGTTTTATGAGCCGCTCAGCCCTTTTCACAGTAAAGAGACTACATTCCTCAAGTTAGGGTCTCACTACTGAAAATTAACCTCCCCCCAACTTTTGGCCATCAGAATTTAACATAATTGGCATGCATACTGATTCTGAAATTCTTTTCATTATCTTTTTGTTATTTGGTTTGTGATTTTTTTGTGGTTTTTTTTTTTCTTGAGACAGGGTTTTACTCTGTAGCCTAGGCTAGCCTGGAATTCACTATGTCACTCAGACTGGCCTTGAGCTTTGGATAATTTTTTTTCCACCCAAATATTGGGATTACAGGTATATGCCTTTGTCATTTTTTTACTTAATTTTTAAAAATGACCTCACTTTGCAGTATGTTGGGTGACCACATAGTAGTCTTGTTTTTCTGTTCTGAACTAGGTCTGTCTATATAGCCATGGTTGGTCTGAATTTATATGTAGTTCAGCCTGGCCCTGAACTCAGAGATCTACCCACCTCTGCCTTTCGAGTGCTGATGTGACAGACATGTGCCTCCATGCCCAGCATAAGCAGTAACCCTGAGGTGTCACCCCCTTGTCCATTCATATTCATGTACACACTATTTGGCTGTGTCACCTTTGTCCTAGAAAGGACTGACCCATCATCTTCCTCCAGGGACCTCCCAGCAGGCACTCTTTTTGGGGGTGCTATTCAAAATGCAATATAATAGGTATTTCTTAGCCTGGTTTCAGAAAAAATAGAACCTTTAATCACAGAAAGTATAGACTGATGTATGGGATCAAGGTGTTATAATTTGGGGAGGGTTGGAGACTAAAGCTGTAAATTACTATGGCTGATTTATTTCTACTATACACATATATATTTTTTTGCTTTTGTATATCCTATATAGAAAACTAAGCATTGTATTTTTTTAACAAATCTGAGAAAGCACTATGAACTGCAGGTGTGTGGCTTTCAGAGTATATTTTGTATTGTTCATACATCACATTATGTGAATACTGGAAGCTACAGGTCTTTGTTAGGCCGCAATAAATTTGGATACTTTTTGAGGGGTTGTTTTGGGGGTGCTAATCAGGCCTCTGTTATACTTTGAGGGAGCCCTGGTGCTACATGATTAAAGCTTTCATTCAATTCTAAGTGCCCTGATTTCTGTTGGACCTTGGGATCAGATCAAAAGTGAGTCAGAGCTCAGGTACCAAGGAAATGGGGACAGTGTACCAGCCCCAGTTGAGGGCCCCTTTGCATGGCTTTGCTTTCCCTAGACAAAGTTGGGTAGCCCTGTGGGTTTGGAAGGAGAAATGCTTGAAATCTCAAGATTTAGAAAAGCCAGTAACGTACAAGAATAAAGGTGGCAGCGGTTGCTCTGGGAAAGGAGGGTATGGCACGTTTCCAACCCCGGAAAACATTGCTTTGAAGGCTGCTGATAAAACACGGCAGGCAGTTGCTTTGTTTTAGGAGACTGTTTTCTCTGGTGCCTCTCTTGGCTCTGCTTTGGGGGTACAGCTCTCATCTAGGAGGATGAGCAGACCTGTTGAGGTTGACCTGTTTCTTCTCTTTGTCTGCCTTCCTTAAACACCATCCCCCAGAAAGACATTAAGCAGCCTTTAGCTCAGGCTCCTACTCCCTCTTCCAGACTTGGCTCGCGTGCTATAGATCGAATGCTGAGAAGGGAGAGGAGGGCATTTCTTGGCTCCGTCCTTTCCCTAAGTCATCTTTGCTCTGACTTCCTTCTTTTTTTTTTTTTTTTTTAAAGTTTTTCTTTTTTTCGAGACAGGGTTTCTCTGTGTAGCCTTGGCTGTCCTGGACTTGCTTTGTAGACCAGGCTGGCCTCAAATTCAAAGCTATCCACCTGCCTCTGCCTCCCCAGTGCTGGATGTGCTCTGACTCGTTAAACCCAAGATATTTCCTCCACAGCACTCATTTGAGAGTGAAGTTTGTGACGTTTTGTTTTGTTTTTCCATCTGTCCCTTCTTCACCAAATGGCCTGACCTGACCTTTGTTGTTTCGGCTAAGAAAGTATAGGGAGCACGCGTCCTCAGCTCCTCTAAGCCCGAGCTCCTCATGGGGCTGAGTGGCACGACAAATTAGGCAGGGGCTACAGACAGAGGATTTCGGTACAGCCGCTTGTTGTGTGCTTTCCTATATCTTGCCTTCAGGAATCACACTGTGCCTTCTCCGCTAGGGAACTGATTCTCTCTACCCAGCTTTTCCAGTACTGCTCTTGAAAATTGTGGATAATGGCAGTTCTTCATATTTCTGATGATGCTTTTCTCCCAGTAGCATCCTAACAGCCCTTACCTAGCTAAAGACAGGGCACAAAGTCTGAAGAGAATATGTTGATACTGATCTGAGGAAACCAAAGGCAGCTGCCCTAGGGCCTGCTTCCCTCCCCCAAGTCTGTCATCCCACGGCAGAGGGGTAGTGCTCCAATCTGGTGCCTAAAAACCAGTTTCTTTCTTAATACTGGCAATAACCAGTCTCCATACCACTGTTGCCTTTAAACCTTTTAATCTCATGCTGTGTTTGTTGTGGGTTCCAATCCAGTTATCACCAGGGCTGTGTGGGTAAATCCTTCTGAACACTCACTCACTTTGTTCTCTGCCCTCACTCTTGTGTGCGTGTGATGTTAATCTCTTGTCTTCCTTCTTTTGTATCTTCCTTCTCTCTCTCCCCCTAACTTTGTTCCTGGTGTTTGGGGATCTCAATATCTCTTTCTCTATACCCTATCTCAGTCTCTCTGCCTTTTGTACAAAGATTAGTTTCAATGTAGTCTGTAGCTCCTTTGTAAACCAATTAAAATTTTTTTTAATAAACCATGTCTCTGGTGTATTGAGAGGGTTGGGAATGGGATGTTTGTGGTGAGTTTCTACTTTGAATCCGGCAGCTGCTGCAGCTGCACTCTATTGTACTTTCACACATTTTAATTAATGCATCAACTTCACACTTGAGGGTTCACCAACAGATCTGTGTGCTTTGGCTACATAGAGGTTTGAGGGACTTACAGGTCATGAGTTCATGTCCATAATCCCAGCACTGGGAAGGCTGAGTTCATGTGAATTCAAGAGTCCAGATTGGTCTACATAGGGAGTTCCAGGCTAGTTTGGAATCTGTCTCAGAAATACAAAAGTGGGAGTCAGGTGTGGTGGTGGTGCACTCCTTTAATCCCAGTACTTGAGCGGCAAAGGAAGGAAGAACTCTGAATTCCAGGATAGCCCGGGATACACAGAGAAACCCCTGTCTGGGGCGAAGGGGGGAGGGTGTTGCAAATGGGGAGGGAGCGAGGGCTCTAGAGTTCAAAGGTCAAGTACTTTGGCATTGTGCATGATGCCTGGGTTTGATTCCTGGCCCCTTAGAAAAGATGGCTGAGATGACCTGGAAGAGTAGGGACAGCCCTGACTTGTGTGACTTGTGGCCGCATTTGTGGCGGGGCCACAGTGCTTGTGGGGGTCAGAGACAACTTGCAGGAGTCCATCTATTCTGACACCGAGGGAGCACAGGGATAACTCAGGTTGTTAGGCTTGGTGACAGGCTTTTAGCCCTGAGCCATATTTTCATCACCATCACACCTTTTATATATAAAAAAAATTCTTTGGGTATTTTGAGACAGGTTGGGTCTATGTATCCTTGACTGTCCTGGAACTCACTATGGAGGAGAGCTGGCTGGCCTAGAAGGCACAGAGATCCACCTGCCTTTTCCTCTTAAGTGCTGGGATCTAAGACTTCATGTGTATGGGCATTTTGTCTGTCTGTGCCCCACATATGTACAGTGCTCACGGAGATCAGAGGGCGTCAGGTAGCCTGGAACTGGAGGTACACATGACTGTGAGCTGCCATGTGGGTGCTAGGAATCAAACCTGGGTCCTCTAGACCAGTATGGCATGCTCTCAGCCGAGCAGAGCCGTCCCTCCAGCTCCTCCATCCACTGCACCCTGGGTTTTGTTTGTTTGACAGTCCAGCAGAGGATGGGCCTCCTGACCCCTTATGTAGATGAGGATTGTGCACTTCTGTTTCTCTGCCTCCACTTCCCTAGTGCTAAGTTTACAAGCCTCTACTAATGGCCTCATGTATGTTAGGAAAGCACATGACCAACGGAACTACAGCTCTATTTCATGTACAGCTGCAGGCCAGAAGAGGGCATCAGATCACATTATAGATGGCTGTGAGACTTCTGAAGAGCAGTGTTCTTGACCACTCTGAGCCACCTCTCCAATCCTCTGCCCACCTTTTAAATAAGCTATTTATTTTTGGAATACTTTCTCTTCTAGGGAGAAAAAATAATTTTAGATTTACAGAAAAGTTGCAAAGAGTTTTCATTTAACCCAGCCTCCCACCCTTTTTTTCTTTTTTTGTTGGTATAAGGTCTGTGTATCACAGGTTGACCTTGAACTCAGACAATCCTTCTGCCTCAGATTCCCAAGGACTCAAATTACAGGCTTGTACTCAAAAGTTCACCGAATGGTCTTTGCACAGTGGCGCAGGCCTTTAATCCCAGCACTCTGGGAGGCAGAGGCAGGTGCAAGGCCAGCCTAGTCTACAAAGCAAGTCCAGCACAGCCAGGGCTACACAGAAAAAAAAAAATTTAATCGAAACAACTCTGCATGTGAATGCAGGTATGTGTGTGTCACCGTGCACGCTGAGGACCACCTTGGGTATCTATTGTCTTCCACCTTGTTTTGAGGCCTGCACATAAATACATGATGGCACATACCTTTATTCCCAGGACTTTGGAGGGACAGCCAGTCAGATCTCAGAGTTTGAAGCCTGCCTCGTGTATAAAGGTAGTTTCAGGACAGGCAGGGCTCCACAGAGAAATTAAACCAAAGAAAGCTGGGTGTGGTATTGCATGCCTATGATCCCAGCACTCAGGAGGCAGAGGCAGGTGGATCACTGAGTTTAGGCCAGCCTGGTCTACAAAGTAAATCCAGGACAGCCAAGGCTGCACAGAGAAACCCTGTTTCAAACAAACAAACAAAAACCAAAACAAATTGAAGTCAGGTGGTGGTGGCCCCACGTCTTTAATCCTTCTACTCTGGAGGTGGATTTTTAGAATCTTAACTCAGTTCCTGCTATTATAGTGAGCACTTTACTGACTGAGCCATTTGATAAAGTCTCCCTCTGTAGCCTGGAATTCTGTGCAGACCAGGCTGGTCTCAACTCTCAGAGGTCTGCCTGTCTCTCTCTCTCCCGTGCTGGGGTTAAAGGTGAGTGCTACCACGCCTGGCCAGAAATGTGTTTTAACAGCCTGAAACCAAGCTCAGGGTAGTGTAATCTACTCATCCATTAAGTCTTTTTGAGCCTTTGCTATTTATTTGGTACTAAGCTAAGGCAACATGCTAAATGAGACAGGCTCTCCCACCAGGGCCTCTGCAGTTGGGCCTGCGAGACAGATACTGTCAGTTGCTGCTCCTTCTATCTGGACCTCATTTTTACTTCATGGAGAAAATGGATGCTGGGATTTCTTCAAACTGCCCCTCACCTCATCACAAAGATGTTTCCCCACTAGTTTGCCCCATCCCCTCTTACTAGGAAAGAAATAACTGTTTTGGGGTTTTTTTGTTTTTTTCTGTTTGAAGGCCACCCCATTTTGTTCTCGTTTGACTTCTCTTTGTTCTTTGTTTTGATGTGATTTTTCTCCTTTCATCTTCAGCCTTCCTTTGGTTCCCTCCTTAGCTTATTAGATTGTTCCCAGGCTCCCTTTACCCAGCCCTGCTTCCTTTTCAGGTTGTTAATCTAACTACTGTCCTTCCCAAAGTTAGTTGAAGCAATTTATACCCTTTTTTTTTTTTAATCCATTCACCTCTCAGACCACCTTGTTAGCATCCATTCTTTGGGGTGTTTACATATTACTGCCAGCCACCTGGATGCAGGCCAGTGACTCCTTTCTGTAGCAGTCTACTCCTCCTCTCTCTAAGCTTCCTGTGGCAAGTCTGACATGGGCCAGTGAGAGGGTGTAGTGGGGTAAAGGCCCTTGCTGCTGACTCAGACAGCCTGTAGGCACGCACGCCTTTAATCCCAGCACTCCTGAGGCAAACAAAGGCAGGTGGATGTTGGGGAGTTCAAGGCTTCACAGTAAAACCTTGCTTAGGGGCCTGGAGAGATGGCTCAGAGGTTAAGAGCACTGATGGCTTTTCCAAGGGTCCTGAGTTCAATTCCCAGCAACCACATGGTGGCTCAGAACCTGCATAATAAATAAAAATCTTTAAAAAACAAAACAAAACATCTTGCTTCAAAAACAAACAAACAAACAAAAATGTTGTAAGGGCCAAAGAGACAGTACTTAAGAATGCTTGCTGCTGCCCGGACGTGGTGGCGCACGCCTTTAATTCTAGCACTTGGGAGGCAGAGGCATGTAGATTGCCTTGAGTTCAAGGCCAGCCTGGTCTACAAGTGAGTCCAGGACAGTGAGGGCTGTTACAGAGAAACCCTGTCTTGAAAAACTAAAGAATGCTTGCCCCTCTTTCAAAGCCGGAGTTGGGTTTTCAGCACCGACATCAGGCTGCGCACAACTGCCTGTAACTCCAGCTTTAGATCTGATGTTCTTTGCTGGGCTCAGAGGTTAAGGGCACTGCCTGCTCTTCCAAAGGTCCTGAGTTCAATTCCTAGCAACCACATGGTGGCTCACAACCATCTATAATGTGGTCTGATGCCCTCTTCTGGCCCGCAGGTGTACATGCAGGCAGAGCACAGTGTACATAATAATAAATCTTGGGGCACTCTAAAAAGTAGGTTAAAAAAAAGCCAGCCAGGCGTGGTGGCGCACGCCTTTAATCCCAGCACTCAGGAGGCAGAGGCAGGCAGATCGCTGTGAGTTCGAGGCCAGCCTGGTCTACAAAGCGAGTCTAGGACAGCCAAGGCTACACAGAGAAACCTTGTCTCAAAAAACCAAAAAAAAAAAAAAAAAAAAAAGCCAGTCATAAGCCGGGCGTGGTGGTGGTACACGCCTTTAATCTGAGCACTTGGGAGGCAGAGGCAGGTGAATCATTGTGAGTTCGAGGCCAGTCTGGTCTACAAAGCGAGTCCAGGACAGCCAAGGCTACACAGAGAAACCCTGTCTCGAAAAAACCCAAAAAACAAAAAACAAAAAAACAACAAAAAAAGAAAATAATAATAATTTTAAAAAGTAAATCTTTTAAGTAAAACTAGATTTAAAGGGGGCTGGCTAGATGGCTCAACAAGTACAGGTGCTTGCCCCTAAGGCTGATAGTCAAGAATTTGAACCCTAGGAAAAGTGAGAGCGTTGCCTTCTCACTCTGACATCTGTGCTGTGGCTTGCACTCGTGCACAAAACACTCAAATAGGTGTGAAGAATAACCAAACATAAGCCAATGGTGGCTCTCACCTGTGATCTCAGGAGGCAGAGACAAGTGGACCTCTGTGAGAGGACACTTGGCCTACGAGTGGCACTCCATCTCTGAGTGTGTGTGTGTGTGTGTGTGTGTGTGTGTATCTGGCAGTGAAAAGCAGAACGTGACACTAACAGCCCCTTTAGTCTCTTTCAGAGACATTACTTAAGACTGGTGTCTGATCTTAGGCCCTTGCCATCTTCTTTTTTTTCTTTTTGGTTTTTTGAGACAGGGTTTCTCTGTGTAGCTCTGGCTGTCCTGGACTCACTTTGTAGACCAGGCTGTCCTCAAACTCACAGCAATCCACCTGCCTCTGCCTCCCCCAAGTGCTGGCAGTAAAGGCGTGCGCCACCAAGCCCGGCCTCCATCTTTTTCAAACAAGTCTCATTGACTCTAGCATGGTCTCTCCTTCCCCTGACCTAGATCTCTGCTTTCACACACACACACACACACACACACACACACACACACGTGGGGGTAGAGACAGACGTATATGTGTGTGTGCTGGCACAAGGGTGCAGGTGTCGGAAAAGAGGGTGCTGCCTTCTTGGAGCTATACCTAACAGGTGTTTGTGAACTGGAAACTGAACTCGGATCCTTTGTAGAAAGCAAGGATCTGCTAAGCCTGGGTATGTGTGTGTGCTCACGCGCACACGCAGCCACATACGGTTTTCCATGTCGGTGCTTGGGATGCCAACTACGCAGGTTCTGTCTCTCCACCCCCACCCCGACCACCTTGAGAAAAGGTTTCAGTCTAGCCCAGGGTGGCCTGGGGATTGACTGTGTAGACCAAGGTGGCCTCAGACCTGCTGCAGTCTTCTGCCTCCTCCTCCCAAATGCTGAAATCGCAGGACCGAGCACCGCCACTGCCCTCTGGGTTGTTTTGACTGAGGCAGCGACGGCCTTGCTGCGGCATCCTTGCCTTGCTCCCACTCCGGAGGAGAGGTTCTCCAGAGACATTCCGGACAAAAGGAGCCATTTGATCTTCAGCTGCCCACAGCCCCACTTATCTGATCTGGGAGCCAGCGGAGGAGGACGGGGGAGCCGAGTACAGCATCCCACACTGGTTACCAGCGCGGCCCCGCCTACAGACGGATGCCAAGCCGGCCTAGCCTCACAGTTAGGGCTTCCGCGGTGCGTTTCCCCCGGGGCAAAGGCCCTGCGGCGAGCTGGTGCCTTCACCTCCGACCTCAGCTAGGTCATTCTGAGACAAAGTTTCCAGGCAGCTCCAATGAGGACAGAAGCTAGGAGAGCAGGGAACCAGCTCTTTGAAGCCAGCCGCCCACAGGCGTGCAAGGAGCACCTGCAACACAAGCCGCAGACCCTTTGTTCCAATGGACACGCCTTCCTCACACCCTCTGGCCTCCCTGTATATGTTATAGTGCTTGGGACGTTCTGGAGGTGTCATCTGTGAGTCACCAGCAGGGACCACCGGTTCTATGTGTGCTGACCCCCGGTGGTGAGATTCTAAACTGCAGGCTCCCTTCCCAGCTGTTCGCCTATTGAAAAAACGTCATGCTGGCAGGAACCCACTTCTCGGCAATCCAAATTCAAATACTGAGATATTGTAAACATTGGAAATATTTTCTTGTTTTGTTTTGTTTTGTTTTGGAGACCCTGTGCCGAAAAACAAACAAACAAGCAAAAAGGAGCACTTGCTGACCATATTTTGTTTTATTTGCTTGGTTGTTTTGGTTGCATGTTTGTCTGTACATCTCATGCCTGGTGCCCATGGAGGCTGAAATCTTTTGGAACTGGAATTACAAACAGTCCTGAACTGCTGCGTAGGTGACCCAAACCTGGGTGTCCTTTGAGAGTGGCAAGTGCTTTTGACTACTGTGCCATCTGACCAGCCCTATAATGTGATTTGTTTGTTTGTTTTGAGACAGGGTTTCCCTGTGTAGCATTGGTTGCCCTGGACTCACTTTGTAGACTAGGCTGGCCTCGAACTCACAGTGATCCACCTGCCTCTGCCTCCACAGGCATGTGCCACCATGCCCGGCATGTGATTTTTGTTGCTGTTGTTGTTGGGTTTGTTTTGTTTTGTTGAGACAGAGTTTCTCTGTATAACAGAGCCCTGCCTGTCCTGGACTTGCTTTTAGACCAGACTGATCTCAAATTCCTGCCTCTGCCTCCATAGTGCTCAGATTAAAGATGTGCACTACCACACCTGGCCTGTGATTTTTTTTTTCTTTTGTTTTGGCTTTTCAATATAGGGTTTCTCTGTGTAGCTCTGTCCTAGAACTCTCTTTGTAGACTAGGCTGGCCTCAAACTTTTTTGTTTTGTTTTGTCTTTTGTTTTTTGTTTTTCCAGACAGGGTTTCTTTGTATAATAGTCCTGGCTGTCTTTGACTCACTTTGTAGACTAGGCTGGCCTCAAAGTCACAGAAATCCACCTGCCAAAAATGAAAAAAAAGAAAAAAGAAAAAAAGAAAGCTGGGCCTGGTGGTGCACGTCTTTAATCCCAGCACTTGGTAGGCAGAGGCAGGTGGATAGCTGTGACTTTGAGGCCAGCCTAATCTACAAAGCAAGTTCAGGACAGCCAAGGCTATACAAAGAAACCCTGTCTCGAAAAAGAAAAAGAAAGAAATCCCCATGCCTTTACCTCCCAGAGTACTGGGATTACAGGCCTGTGTTACCATGCCCCAGCATAATTTTTTTTTTCTGTAACCTTTCTGATTTCTTTTTTCTTTTTTTCTTTTTCTTTTTATTTATTTATTTTTTTTTTATTTTTTATTTTTTTGGTTTTTCGAGACAGGGTCTGTGCGCCACCACGCCCGGCTTTTTTTTTTCTTTTTCTTTTCTTTTTGGTTTTTTTGAGACAGGGTTCCTCTGTGTAGCCTTGCCTGTCCTGGACTCACTTTGTAGACCAGGCTAGCCTCGAACTCACAGCGATTCGCCTGCTTCTGCCTCCTGAGTGCTAGGATTACAGGCCTGTGCTACCATGCCTGGCATGATTTTTTTTTCCCATAACCTTTCTGATTTTTTTTTTCTTTTGAGACAGGGTTTCTCTTATAGTCCTGGACTTGCTTTATAAACCAGGCTGGCCTCGAACTCACAGAGATCCACCTGCCTCTGCTTCCTGAGTTTAAAGGTGTCCACCACCACCATTCGGCTCCTTTTTGATTTTTGATTTTGAAAAATGAGGTCAACTTTAGTATGGACTGTGAAGTCTTCATCTGTTCAGAACGCTACGGATCTGAGCCCTCAATCTGTGGGAACCATCTGGGCAGCGCTGAGCGACTCTGAACAGTTGACATCTGTCCGAGAAAGGCAGAAGTTCCAGAACCTTCTTCCAAGGTCAGCCGAGGGTAGAGATTGAGATTCCCACCTATAGTTATCACAGGACGCTCACAGCCGGGCAGCCAAGGTCCCTTCCTCCCCCTCTGCGGAGAAAAGAGGAGGTGGCTGGGGAAAGGATATGAGGCTGGTTCCCTGCTCCTCCCTTTCTCTCCGTTTTCCTCACACCCACCTCTCCCACACAGCAGCCCTTCTCCCAGGGCAGAGACTGGGACAGGACAGACAGAGCCTGGTCGGAGTTGAGGACTGAGGGCTTGGAAGCTTGGCTGGGTGGCTGTGGCGGCTTGTGCTGTCCCACTGCCGGCCGTCCGTAACCAGGATGCTGAGGACACTGGGGCTAAGGCCGTTGCTTCATGCAGCTGCACAAGGTAAGTGTCTACAGAGAGGGAAGCGGAGGTGAGTGGGCTGGGTGAAGGGCAGAGCCGCGTGTCCCCATGGCGGGGATCGGACCTCGGGCCTCTGCTGTGCCGGACCCTGGGATGTAGCCGGCATGTTTTGTCTATCCCTCGCCTGCTGTGTGTCTCTGCCCTTCACTGCCTTTTTTACCCCCTTTTCTTTACCTCGGACATCAGTATCCCCAAACAGGAGGACCTGTGTGTTCTTTGAGGCTCCCGGAGTGCGGGGGAGCGCAAAGACACTCGGGCAAGTGCTAGGTACGGGCCCGGGCCCCGGCCAGGGTATCCGCTGCCTCTACAGCCATTGCTGCTTTGGGATCTGGAACCTGACCAACGGCCGGGCGAAAGTGGAGATGCAAGGTGAGTGGCAAAGCAGATGGTGGGTGAGAGCTAGGGTGCCGGAGCAGGCATGCCCAGGTGGATGCCTAGAAGGAAGGGAGATGCCATGGGGCGTGCCGTGGGAAGGGTTGCCTTCCACAGAGAAGGGGTTCACTCATTCTCTGTCCCCCAAACGGCGTTGGACTCTCTTTAATCCCACCCCATCAGGATGCCGAGACAGTGACGAGCCAGGCTGTGAGTCCCTCCAGTGTGACCTGGTCCCTCGAGCTCACCCCAGCCCCGCCTCCACTCTCTTCACGTGCTCCTGTGGCGCCGACTTCTGCAATGCCAATTACAGCCATTTGCCTCCTTTGGGGAACGGAGGGGCTCCTGGCCCCCAGGATCCCCAGGTTACCTCAGGTAGTTGCCTTCCTCAGGGTATTAGAACCCGGATGGGGCAGGAGCACAGGTCAGGATGAGGGGGGGGCAGTTCTCACCCCACTCCCCCAACCAAAGTTTTCCTCCTCGTGGCCTTGGGAAGTTGGTTGCCCTAGTGACTGGGAGATAAGGGGGCTTGTGACCAGCACGGTTAGGAGAGCAAACTCTTTGAAGAGGGGAGAGGCCCCCGTGCTCACCCACGTGCCTTCCTGCCTTGTGACCAGGTGGGCCCGTCTGGATGGCACTACTGCTGCTAGGAATGTTCCTCGTCCTGCTGCTGGCCAGCATCATCCTGGGTAACCTCTCCCGCCCCTCCCTCTGTGACAGCAAGAAGCATTCCCAACGTCCCAAGCCTTGTCTAGTCCTGGGCTCTGTGTAGCCCCACAAGGGGGGGGGCTCTCCCCGCATAGCCCCCGTTGGCTGCGCGCGTCCCTGTGTGCCCTACCCCAGAGCTCTTCTCTGCTTCAGCCCTGCTACAACGAAAGCCCTGTCGAGTGGACAGTGGGTCCGACCCGGAGCCGGGTACGGGCTCCAGCGAAGACAGCAGTGAGGAACTGCCCGAGCTGGCTGAGCTGTGCTTCTCCCAGGTGCCCTGGGGAAGGAGGGTGGGCTCCTGTGGTAATCCTGGAGGTTCTGCTGGCAAGGGAGCCTGGCCCTGGGACTAGCTCTGAGGCCCACACTCAGGGCAGTGTCCCCACACATACACCAGGTAATCCAGGAAGGAGGTCATGCCGTCGTCTGGGCCGGGAGGCTCCAGGGTGAGATGGTAGCCATCAAGGCCTTTCCACCGAGGGCTGTGGCCCAATTCCGAGCGGAGAGAGCTGTGTATCAGCTGCCCGGCCTACAGCATGACCACATTGTTCGTTTTATCACTGCTGGCCACGGGGGCCCTGGCCCCCTGCCCTCTGGGCCTTTGCTGGTACTGGAACTGTACCCTAAGGTGAGCACCAAGAAATTTCTGTCATCTATGCTATGCACTATGCCTGTGTGTATGCTCTACGTCGGGGGAGGGTTGGGGGGTTGGAGGGGTCCACCTGTGCCTGATCTCCTGCTTTGCACTTTCCTTAGATTGATTTTTTTTTTTTTTGAGACAGTTTCCTTATATCTGTAGCCCTGGCTGTCCTGGAACTCACTCTGTAGACCAGGCTGGCCTTAAACTCACTGAGATTCTTCAGCCTCTGCCTCTGCTGGGATTACAGGCGTGCCCTACTTCTGCCTGGCGAGGAGTGAGCCGTTGCTAAACATTCATCCAGGCATAGCTTTCCAAGCCCATTAACCAATATTTATATTAACCAATATTTATAAACTATATGGCAAGTACTGGCAGATGGCTGAGAAAAGCACACACGGTCCCTATAGACTAATGGGTCACAGAAATGGGTAAAAACAAATACAAGTACCATATATATCCAGTGTGGGCATTGGATAAGTATAAGAAATAATACTGAGTTCGAGTCCAGCTCTGGCAGCTCTTCCAGAGGACCTGGGTTCAATTCCCCCCAGCACCCACATGGCAGCTCACAGCCATCTGTACCTCTAGTTTGAGGGGATTTGACATTCTCACACAGACCTACATGGGGGCAAAACACCAATGCAGATAAAATAAAATCATTTCAAAAAAAGAAATCATACTGAGGTTCGACCTGAGGGGCTCTTGAGATGGCTCAGGTAAAGATGCTCGCTGTGCAAGCCTTGGTGACCCGAGTTCAAACCCGTAGAAGGAGAGGACTCCACACATGCGCTGTGATGTGGGCTCCCAGAGATTCCCCCCTCTAGGAAGATTTGTTTTGGTTTGTTTTTGTTTTTCAAGACAGGGTTTCTCTTGTAGCCTTGGCGGTCCTAGACTCGCTTTGTAGACCAGGCTGGCCTCGAACCACCTGCCTCTGCTGGCTAAAATGAGAGGACTAGAGTGAATTCCAGGCCATCCTGGGCTGCATAAGACCTGACTCAAGGAAACAAAACAGGCCCGAGTGCAGGAGTATACACCCTAGACCCCAGCATTTGGGAGGCAGAGGCAGGCAAATCTGTGTGAGTTCAAGGCCAGCCAAGGTTACATAGCAAGACCCTATCCAAAACAAAACCCCAAAGCAAGAGAAAAAAAAAAAGTGAAGAGGAAGTAGGCCAAGGCGGGGCCACATGGAACCTGGGCCCCCTGAAGACTGGGGTGCATTTTAAGTTCCATGCGCTGCTTTGGGCTCTCTGAAGATATGTGCCTACGATCTTTACCTTTATAAGCATATATGAGGTAGAAGTTGTCATCCATAGATGAGAAAGGGATACTCATTTGCTCAGGATGGATGAGGCGAGAGTCCTGCCCCTCACTGCAGCTACTTCCTGTCTCCTGCTTACCCACCTCAGCGCAGGCCATCCCTGTCCCTGAGACCCCCCCCACCCCCCCACCCCCCCCCACCCCCCCACCCCCCCCACCCCCCCCACCCCCCCCACCCCCCACCCCCGCTCTAGTCCGACTTCAGACCCAGTCTGCGTCAGGGGTTAGACAGTTTCCTGGGGCTTTAGCAACCTTTACTAGTCTTTCGTTGCTGAGATCTTGAGTTCTGGAAAGTTCCCTTTTTGACCGCATTCTTCCTGGCCCTATTGAAAGGTGATATAGCTTAGTCAATAAAGCCCATGGTGTGCGAGCATGAGGCCCGAGGTCAGTTCTCAGAAATTACATGTTATGAAGCCAGATATGGGAGGCTGGAGAGATGGCTCAGCAGGGAACAGCACTGGCTGCTCTCCCAGAGGACCCCAGCTCCCAGCACCCATGTCAGGCGTCACAGTTGCCTGTAACTCCAGCCCCAGGGAATCCAGTGCCCTCTTCTGGTGTCTGTGGGCACCTGCAACCACACATTGTCTCACACATGAAGGCACAGAGGCCCACACTTAACTTTTGTAAAAGTGTATTTATTTATTTATTTTTAACAGTGTTTTTGATGGGTTTTGTTTGTTTGTTTTTTTGAGACAGGGTTTCTTTTTATTTTTTATTTTTTTATTTATTGCATATGAGTGCTTTATCTGCAGAAGAGGGCATCAGATCACATTATAGATGGTCGTGAGCCACCATGTGGTTGCTGGGAATTGAACTCAGGACCTCTGGAAGAGCAGGTGGTGCTCTTAACCACTGAGTCATCTCTCCAGCCCCACACTTAACTTTTTTAAAAGGTTATTTATTTATTTATTTTTAACAGTGTTTTAAAATGTTTTTTGTTTGTTTGTTTGTTTTTGTTTTTTTGAGACAGGGTTTCTCTGTGTAGCCCTGGCTGCCCTGGACTTGCTTTGTAGACCAGGCTGGCCTGGAACTCTGACAGCGATCCACCTGCCTCTGCCTCCCGAGTGCTGGGATTAAAAGTGTGCACCACCACATTTGGCTAAAAGTAAAATAAGTTGTTAAAAAAAATAAAGGATAAAAGAGAGCCAGGTGTGGTGGTGGCGCACACCTGTAATCCCCCTGCCCCAGAAAAATCAAAAATAAAAAGAAGAAAACTCCAGGCGTGGTGGTACATGCTTGGGAGGTAGAGATAGAGCTGTGGGGCTTGCTGGCTGCACAGCCTGCTGAGAGAGCTCCAGGGTAGTGAGAGAGCCTGCCTCAGGGAAGCACACATGGACGTGCAAATCCTCCTTGTTTTCTTAGCTTCCCCTGACTTTCACACGTACTGTAAGCTGCTTTACAGCCATGACATTTAGTTCTTTTTTTTTTTTAATTTATTTTATTTAGTTCGTTTTTATGTGGTGGCATTTATTGAATTCTCTGCTCACATCATGATCACCCGTCCTGAGGCCCGGTGCTGCCTGGGCACAGCTGTTGGCATGCTAAGCTGCTCAGCCTGCTAACGCGAGGCCTATTCCAGCTGCTGCTTCTCCCCCGGCTCCTTTCACCCACCCTTGTCTGTGCAGGCCTGATACCTCAGCTCAGGTGGTTTGAGGGGCGAGACGCCCTTGACCACCTGTCCTGAGTCGTCTGAGTCAGCAGACTGCTTGGATTAGCACTCAGCTCCTCTCTCCTCCTTTGACCTCAAGCGAGCTTACTGGGCTTCCGCTAGAGCTCCATAGTGACCTCCTGCGTCAGCCAGGGTAACATACACGCATAGTGAGATCCTGCCTAAAGGAGAGGGCTGGGACGGGAAAGGAAGGGAAGAAGGAAGGAAGGAGGGAGGGAGGGAAGGAGGGAAGGAAGGAAGGAAGGAAGGAAGGAAGGAAAGGGGGCCACCAAGTTGGTTCAGCAGGAACAGTGCTCCCACCAAACCCAAAGACCAGAGCTCAGTCCCTAGGACTTAGCGAGTTGTCCTCTGACCTCCACATATGCCATGTAGCATGCGGGTACCCACATGCAGGCACACACACCCACACATAAGGGTACCCACATGCAGGCACACACCCACACATAAGGGTACCCACATGCAGGCACACACCCACACATAAGGGTACCCACATGCAGGCACACACCCACACATAAGGGTACCCACATGCAGGCACACACACCCACACATAAGGGTACCCACATGCAGGCACACACACCCACACATAAGGGTACCCACATGCAGGCACACACCCACACATAAGGGTACCCACATGCAGGCACACACCCACACATAAGGGTACCCACATGCAGGCACACACCCACACATAAGGGTACCCACATGCAGGCACACACACACCCACACATAAGGGTACCCACATGCAGGCACACACACACACACATAAGGGTACCCACATGCAGGCACACACACACACACATAAGGGTACCCACATGCAGGCACACACCCACACATAAGGGTACCCACATGCAGGCACACACCCACACATAAGGGTACCCACATGCAGGCACACACCCACACATAAGGGTACCCACATGCAGGCACACACACACACACACACACACACACACACACACATAAGGGTACCCACATGCAGGCACACACACACACACATAAGGGTACCCACATGCAGGCGCACACACACACACATAAGGGTACCCACATGCAGGCACACACACACACACACACACACATAAGGGTACCCACATGCAGGCACACACACACACACACACATAAGGGTACCCACATGCAGGCACACACACACACACACATAAGGGTACCCACATGCAGGCACACACCCACACATAAGGGTACCCACATGCAGGCACACACACACACACACACACATAAGGGTACCCACATGCAGGCACACACCCACACACATAAGGGTACCCACATGCAGGCACACACACACACACACACATAAGGGTACCCACATGCAGGCACACACCCACACACATAAGGGTACTCACATGCAGGCACACACACACACACACACACACACACACACACACACACATAAGGGTACCCACATGCAGGCACACACCCACACATAAGGGTACCCACATGCAGGCACACAGACACACACACACATAAGGGTACCCACATACAGGTACACACACCCCACACACACATAAGGAAGTACACATACTAAATTTTTTAAATAAAGGAGGGAAAGAAAGGAAAGAGGGAGAAAAACCCTACAAAAATCAAAGTGATCAGAGCACCGTCACCCTGCGGTCCCCGTGAGCCTGTAGGAGAACCCTGTTTGTAGGGTGCAGGTCACAGGAAGTAGTCATCACCACTAGATAAAGCTACCCCCACCCCCATGCCCCACGCTGGCCTGAAATGTTGGAGCTTTCTGCGTCAGGCGTCAGGCTCTTTGTTTTGTTTTTGTCTTAGGCTGTTTTTTTGTTTTGTTTTGTTTTTGTTTGGTTTGGTTTCTTTTTTTTTGCTTTTCCTGACAAGGTGTCTCTGTGTGATAGCGCTGGCTGTCCTGGGCTCATTTTGTAGACCAGGCTGGCCTTGAACTCACAATGAAACACCTGCCTCTGCCTCCCAGGTGCTGGGATTAAAAGTGTGCGCCACCAGGGCTGGCCTAAAATTATAGTGTGTGTGTGTGTGTGTGTGTGTGTGTGTGTGTGTGTGTGTGTGATCTTCTTCCTTCCACTTCACAAGTGCAGGGGTGGCAGGCGTGCAGGATCACAGCCAGCTAGAGTTACTATTTTTTTCCTGTCACTCTGTCTGATGTCTATTCCCATTGCCGCCACTGTCTGTGGTGTCTTGACCTGGTTCTGTCAGCATGTCTGTCTGCTGGGGTGCTGCAGGCTGGCGTGTGTGTGTGTGTGTGTGTGTGTGTGTGTGTGTGTGTGTGAGTAGCTCTGTGCTCCTGGGAGGGTCCTCCCCCAGCTCTGTGTGCCCCGCCCCTCCCTCTGCTCCCTCCAGGGCTCCCTGTGCCACTACCTGACTCAGTACACGAGTGACTGGGGGAGCTCCCTGAGGATGGCTCTGTCCCTGGCTGAGGGCCTGGCATTTCTCCACGAGGAGCGTTGGCAGGATGGTGAGTGACCAGCGGCGGGGAGGTAGACTAGTCAGCAGCCACGTCGACGAGGCCAGTTCTCCCTTCGCTTAGAGCAGAAGGGCTGGGTCAAGGGCACCAGGTGAATGGCGTCCCTTAAACTTCAGATTTCTCCACAGGCCGGTACAAACCAGGCATCGCCCACCGAGACCTGAGCAGCCAGAATGTGCTCATCCGGGAAGATAAGTCTTGTGCCATTGGCGACCTCGGCCTTGCCTTGGTGCTCCCTGGCCTTGCCCAGCCCCCTGCCTTGGCCCCTACTCAACCCCGAGGCCCAGCTGCCATTTTGGAGGTGAGTGTTTTTGATGTCTGAGACCTGAGATGCTGACGATTCAGATGCCCATGTACCCATCGCTGTGGCAACAGTGCGGCCTGGAGTCTGCAGCTGGGGGGATGTGTAGACCAGAGCTGTAGGACAGGCTGCTGTAGCCGTCATCCTTGGCATTGCCCGTCTTATTCTCCAGGCTGGCACCCAGAGGTACATGGCTCCAGAGCTCCTGGACAAGACTCTGGACCTACAGGATTGGGGCACAGCCCTCCAGAGAGCAGATGTGTACTCTCTGGCTCTTCTCCTGTGGGAGATCCTGAGCCGCTGTTCAGATCTAAGGCCTGGTAAAGTCTTCTCCTCCCCGCTACCCTAACTAGCAAAGTCTCCCGTGCATCCCGCCCTATCTCAGAAGGCTATGACCCTATCTAGGTTTTCTACCTGGGAGGCCCCTCAGCAGCATGGGCTGACGGTCTATGCCTTTACTTTTCGCAGACCGCAGACCACCACCTTTTCAACTGGCCTATGAGGCAGAACTGGGCAGCAGTCCCAGTGCCTGTGAGCTCTGGGCCTTGGCTGTAGAGGAGAGGAAACGCCCCGACATCCCATCCACCTGGAGCTGCTCTGTCATGGTAAGAAGCCAAAGGCGTGCCAGCCGGGGACCAGGGGGTTCTCTGCCACAACCAGAACTTCGACTCCTACGCTAGTCCTCCGTTTACCTTTTCTTCCAGAAGTTTCACACAGTTGGCTCCGCCCACCTGAGATGTACACCTTCCTGTACAGCCTCCTTTAGTCCTGTCCCTCTCTCCATCAGTTAGGTCTGTTGTTCAGGCATCTCCTCCAGGAAGTCCTCCCTGACTTTCCTCCTACTTGGGGTTGTGCCCCTGTGACCGTGTCTCTTTAGGTACAGTAGATGCCAAAATTCCATCGAGTGCCGAATCATTTTGTATTATGCGGCTGTTTCTGCTGTGGGACAATTAAAGCCAGTTCTAGGTGTACCAAGACACCCAGTTCTAGGTGTACCAAGACACCCAGTTCTAGGTGTACCAAGACACCCAGTTCTAGGTGTACCAAGACACCCAGTTCTAGGTGTACCAAGACACCAATAGTGAAGATGCAGAGCTCTTTGCAAAGGATTTCCTGAGATATCCTTTCTCCCACTCTCCTGCCTCAAGTTTCTACCATACACGTGTGCCTAGCGAGGACTCTGTAGAGTGGGGCGGAGCACCCGGGCCAGGCCCAATAACAGAGGTCTTTTCCCTCCAGGACCCCGGGGGGCTGACGGAGCTCCTACAGGACTGCTGGGACGCAGACCCAGAAGCGCGGCTGACGGCGGCGTGTGTGCGGCAGCGCCTGGCAGCCCTGGCTTACCCTCAAGTGGCTCCCTCCTTCCCAGAGAGCTGCCCTTCAGCGCCCGCCTCCGTTCTCTCCCTCGGGCCCCAGCAGGGCTCCTGCCTCCTTAGTGTTCACGCAAGCCCCGGCTCTAAGAGTCCTCAGCCTGTCGGTACCACTGTCCGTGTGTAAACGAGCAGTTCGAATGGACTCTCCACACAGGCCAACATACATGTGGTGGTCACACACCTGTCGCCGTCGTTGTTGTGGGTTTCTAGCCCTTGGGCAGATGTGCTCAGGAAAGAGAATAAAGCCAGGTTTCCCAGTTGGCCTTGGGCTCTCCTCCTCCTTACTCTTCTTTCCCACCGATGTGTATTTATTTCTTTATTTTAAGATCTGTTTTTGGGGGGCTGGAGAGATGGCTCAGCGGATAAGAACACTGTCTGCTCTTCCAGAGGACCTGAGTTCAATTCCCAGTGCCCTCTTCTGGTGAGCAGGCGTTTGTGCAGAGTAGAGCACTCATACATAAAAACAAATAAATAAAATCTTTAAAAGGTGGAGATAAAATTTAAAAAAAAGCCAAGCAGGGGTTGCGCACCCTTTTAATCCCAGCACTGGGGAGGCAGAGGCAGGTGGATCGCTGTGGGTTCAAGGCCAGCCTGGTCTACAAAGTCAGTCCAGGACAGTCAAGGCTACACAGAGAAACCCTGTTTCAAACAAACAAACAAAAATGTGTATATTTATAGAACTTGTGTTTTTCTGTGAGTTTTGTGTACCACATACATGCAGGACACGTTGGAGGCCAGAAGAGGATGTCAGAGTTACAGGGAGTTGTGAGCCACCATGTGGGTGCTGGGAACAGGTCCTTTGCCAGAGCACTAATTGCTCTGAACTCCTAAGCTATCTCTTCAGCCCTTTATTCATTGCTTATTTTTGCTCTGTAGCCTTGGCTGACCTACTACCCCGTACATTGCCTAGGCTAGTCTCAAGCTTGCAACAACCCTCTTGCCTCAGCATCTGCAGCACTGGGTTCTGGGATCCAGGTACTGGCGTTTACTTACTTATCAGACAAGGTCTTACTATGTAGTTCTGGCTGGTCTGGAACTTATTTTGTAGACCAGGTTGGCCTTGAAGTCACAGAAATCCACCTGCCTCTGCCTCTCGAGTGCTGGGATTAAGGGTGCGCCACCACGGCCGGCACCAATATTTATTTCTGAAGATTTTTTGTTTGTTTGGTTTGCCTTTTTGTTGTTGTTTTTCAAGACAGGGTCTCTCTGTGTAGCCTTGGCTGTCCTGGACTTGCTTTGTAGACCAGGCTGGCCTTAAACTGACAGAGATCCGCCTGCCTCTGCCTCCTGAGTGCTGGGATTAAAGGCGTGCGCCACTACACCTGGTATTTCTGAAGATTTTATTTGTATTATTTATTTATTGTTTTTTGAGACAGGGTTTCTCTCTGTAGCCTTGGCTGTCCTGGACTCACTTTGTAGACCAGGGTGGCCTCGAACTCACAGTGATCCTCCTGCCTCTGCCTCCCAAGGGCTGGGATTAAAGGCATGCACCACCAAGCCCGGCTTTATTTGTATTATTTTAACTATGTGTAGTTCTGTGTGTGTGTGTGTGTGTGTGTGTGTGTGTGTGTGTGTGTTGTACATATATGGGCACAGATGCCTGTGGAGCTCAAAGGCATTGGATACCCCTGGAGCTGGAGTTGTGAGCCACTCGATATGGGTGCTGAGTGCTAAACTTGGGTCCTCTGGAAGAGCAATACAGGGCTGCTATTATTATTTTATTATTATATCTATTATTATTATTATTATTATTATTATTAGTAGTAGTAGTAGTAGTAGTAGTTTAGTTTTTTGAGACAGGGTCTCTCTCTGTGTAGCCTTGGCTGTCCTGGACTCGCTTTGTAGTCCATGCTGGCCTCAAACTCACAGCAATCCACCTGCCTTTGCCTCCCGAGTGCTGGGATTAAAGGGCCCGGCTTTACATAGCTTTTTTATCTCCAAGCCATCTCTCTAGCACCACCACCAGGGTTAATTTTCAAATGGAGGCATCACCTGCTGGATGAAGACGAGCCGTCACAAGGAAGCCACTGCCCTGAAGGTGCTTAGACGGCTGCGGCTCACAACCATCTACACTGAGATCTGGTGCCCTCTTCTGGTGTGTAGGTGTATATGCAGGCAGAGCACTATATAATAATGAATAAATCTTTAAAAAAATAAAAAGCTGTATCTTCCCACCTGAAGATCGAGGTTAAATATGGACCCATCCACTTCCAATTAAGCCAGAAACACTTCACAGGTGTGCCCTCCATTTTTTGAATTTTAGTTAATTCCAGATGTAGCCACCACACCTAATAACAATTGTTTTACATATTTATAAAAAGTCCAAGGTCATCTTGGCTACATAGCGAGTTTGAGGCCATACTAGGCTAAGTATGAGATCCTGTCTTAACAACAACAATAACAACAACAACAAAGAAAGTGAATGGCTGGAAGATGGCTCAGAGGTTAAGAGGGTTGTTTGTTCTTCCTAAACGTCCTGAGTTCAATTCCCAGCAACCACATGGTGGCTCACAACCACCTATAGTGAGATCTGGTGCCCTCTTCTGATGTTCAGGTGTACATGCAGGCAAAACCCTGTATACATAATAAATAAATACATTTAAAAAAAAAGTGTAGAAGGTAAGCCGGGCATGGTGGCGCACGCCTTTAATCCCAGCACTCGGGAGGCAGAGACAGGCAGATCGCTGTGAGTTCGAGGCCAGCCTGGACTACAAATTGAGTCTAGGACAGCCAGGGTGACACAGAGAAACCCTGTCTTGAAAAAAAAAAAGTGTAGAAGGGATAAATTGAGAGAGATGAGGGAATGTAGAGAGAACAAGGTCCAAGCCTTGTGGTGAAGTGCTTCATCTGTTTATCATTTTATTTATAGATAGGTTTTCATGGAGCTCAAGGTGCAGTCAAAGGTGACCTTAACATGGTTTCCCTCTGTAGCCTTGCTTGTCCTGGACTCGCTCTGTAGACGAGGCTGGCCTCCAACTCACAGAGATCTGCCTGCCTTCTGGTGTTCACCACCATTCCTGGCTGTTTTTTTGTTTGTCTGTTGTTGTTGTTGTTGTTGTTGTTGACACAGAGTTTCTCTGTGTGTAGCCCTGGCTGTCCTGGACTCTCTTGGTAGACTAGGCTGGCCTGAAACTCACAGAGATCCTCCTGCCTCTGCCTTCCAAGTGCTGGGATTAATGGCATGCACCACCACCACCCAGCTACAGTGTTGTGTATGTGTGTGGTTTTTTTTTTTTTTTTTTTTTTTTGGTTTTTCAGACAGGGTCTCTCTGTGTAGCCTTGGCTGTCCTGGACTCACTTTGTAGACCAGGCTGGCCTCGAACTCACAGCGATCCGCCTGCCTCTGCCTCCCGAGTGCTGGGATTAAAGGCGTGCGCCACCACGCCCGGCCCATGTGTGTGTTTTTTAAAGATTGATTTATTTATTTATTTATTTATTTATTTATTTATTTATTATGTGTACAATGCTCTGCCTGCATGTACATCTGCAGGCCAGAAGAGGGCACCAGATCTCACTATAGATGGTTGTGAGCCACTATATGGTTGCCGGGAATTGAACTCAGGACCCTTGGAAGAGCAGCCAGTGCTCTTAAGCTCTGAGCAGCCTTTCAAGCCTGCATAAAATAGTTTTTCAAGGGGGCTGGAGAGATGACTCAGAGGTTAAGAGCACTCACTGACTGCTCTTCCAAAGGTACTGAGTTCAATCCCCAGCAACCACATGGTGGCTCACAACCATCTATAATGAGATCTGGTTCCCTCTTCTCATATGCAGGTAGAGCACTGTATACATAATAAATAAATAAATCTTTAAAAAATATATTTTTTCAAGTGACATTTATGGGTTGGGCATATAGCTCAGTGGCAAGACACTTGCTTCACAGGTTTTGGTCCACCTGTTAGAGCTGAAGCTCATGTTTGCAGTCCTACCAACCATCTTTCATAAAGTGCCGAGTGGGGGAATCCCTCCTTTTCTTCTTGCACCCAAGAGACGCAAAAGTAGGACGATGGCCTCTCATTCATCCAAGGTCTACATGAGTTACACAGGAAGACCCTGTCTCAGAACAACAAAAACAAAACTGAATTTCCTGAGGTACCAGGGACAATGGCGTGAAACTACAACAGCAACATCTGGGAGGCTGAGACAGGGGAGCCTGGGTTACATAAAAGAAAGAAGGGGAGGGGCTGGAGAGCTGGCTCAGAGGTTAAGAGCACCTCTGCTCTTCCAAAGGTCCCAAGTTCAATGCCCAGCAACCACAGGGGGCTCACGGCCATCTGTAATGAGATCTGGTTCCCTCTTGTGCAGGCACACATGTGGGCAGAACACTGCATAAATAATAACTAAATCTTAAAAAAAAGAGAGAGAGAGAAAGAAAGAGGGCTGGAGAGATGGCTTAGTGGTTAAGAGCGAGCACTGTCTGCTCTTCCAGAGGTCCTGAGTTCAATTCCCAGCAACCATGTGGTAGCTTATAACCATCTGTAATGTGATCTAATGCCCTCTTCTGGCATACAGGTGAACGTGCAAATAAAGCATTGTATACAATAAATAAATTAATTTAAAAAACAAAAGAAAGAGAGAGGAAGGAAGGAAGAGCGAGCAGGGTGTGGTGACACATGACTCTAATCCTTGGACTAAGGATGCAGCGGCAGGAAGGACCAGTCTAGTCTATATAGCAATGACTACATAGGAAGGCTGCATCTCAAACAACCCAAAACCAAATTTATATATATAATTAATTATATATATATATATAATTGTATAATATACAATCTTCTGATAGTTGAATTACATTAATTGAAATTTAGTTGATTTAGTTTGTAATGGATTTTTTTTGGTTTTGTTTTGTGTTGTTTTTTGTGTAACTCATTTTATAAACCCAATATGTTTAAGAGAAATGAGCAAACCTTAAATGTTGTGTGCTGCCTAGGACTCACCAAACCAACCAGCCAACCAACCAGCCAGCCAGGCAGCCAGCCAACCAACCAGGCAGCCAACCAAGCAACTAACCAACCAACTAACTAATCAACCAACTAGCCAGCCAGCCAACCAACCAACCAACCAGTCAAACTGCCAATCAGCCAACCAAAGAGGCAACCAACCAGGCAGCCAGGCAACCAACTAACTAACCAGCAAACTGGCCAGCCAACCAACCAACCCACCTACCCACCAACCAACCAACCAAGAAAGAGGCAGAACAGGAGCTTCTGGCAGCCTGGGGCGGGAAGGGCAGAAGTGATGGGATCCCAGATGTATTTGTGAGAAAAAGGGACGGTTTGTGCTGCAGTGTGGTCTAGGTGAGAGAGACGTGTGGAAGGGGCATCATGGGTGGGTGACCTAAGTGTGGCATGACTTATTGCATGCCATCGCACTAGGGAGGCTGAGGCAGGGGAGCCACTGTCATGGCCTCCGCAGTGAGACCCCATCTCAGGAAAAAGGTTTTAAGCTTCTGAGAGATTAGGAAATCTGTCTCTCACTCAAGAATGCCTTTCTGCCTTTCACAGGCTGTGGTCTTTTTGTTTGTTTGTTTTGGGTTTTTTTTTGTTTTTGTTTTTTTAGTTTTTTTCAAGACAGGGTTTCTCTGTGTTAGCCTTGGCTGTCCTAGACTCGATTTGTAGTCCAGGCTGGCCTTGAACTCACAGTGATCCGCCTGCCTCTGCCTCCCGAGTGCTGGGATTAAAGGCTTGCGCCACCACGTCTGGCCTGTTTTGTTTTTTTGCTTCTTCAAGACAGGGTTTCCCTGTGTAGCCCTGGCTGCCCTGGACTCATCTGTAGACCAGGCTGGCCTCGAACTCGGAGATCTCTCTTTCTCTGGAGTACCGGGATTGGAGGCAGTGCACCACAGCCTCAAGGCTCTCTCTGAGGTTTTATGTAGGTTGGCTGGCCTCAGACTCTCTAAGAAGCCAGCACTTGGGCTGGAGAGGTGGCTCAGAGGTTAAGAGCATTGGCTACTGAGTTCAATTCTCCACAACCACATGGTTGCGCATACCTTTAATCCCAGCACCGGGAGGCGGAGGCAGGCGGATCTCTGTAGGTTCGAGGCCAGCCTGGTCTACAAAAAACGAGTCCAGCACAGCCAGGGCTACACTCTCGGAAAATCATAAACAAACAAACAAACAAACAAATAAAAACTAGGGAGAGTTTACGTCCGGCGGTCCAGGGTCTTGCTTGCTGCTGGCCCTGCCCCGGCCCTGCCCTAAGGGGCATTTCTGCAGGGTTTCTGTATTTCATCAAGCTTTCCTAAAAGGCTAGGTCAGCCCGGTGGCTAGAGCAACAGGCTCCGCCCACTTCGGTTGTAGGATTGACAAGTCCGTTCTCCAATCATCCTGCCGAGTGACCGCATATTTGCCTACTGCGTCACGGGGCGGGGCGGAAGCGTGGAATGAACCTGAGTGACGAGGAAGTGCGAGCCCAGACCGGGAGTGAGGACCGGACCGCACCGACTCTGGGCAGGTGACCGGGCATCAGCTGGCCAGGGGTGCGCCCGCACCTGGGGCCCGGGACTCCATTTGCCCTTTCTTGGGTGGGTGGGTGGGTGTGTCCTCATCTAAGCGTTTGAGGACCTGGAGTTGCCCTTCTCTGCATGCCTCAGGGCGGGGTCCTTTCCTCAGCCCCACTCCAGGGGTTCCCCCCGGGGGCTGGCAGGCTGGGATTTTAGGGCGCCCTCCGCCCCTCTGCACCCGTCTCTCACTGCGGAGGCTTAAAGGCCCCCCGGCTCCTTTTCAGGGAGCGGGAAAGGAGGGGAGAGTGAGAGGCCTCCCTCCAGCCAGGTGAAATGGTGAAAGCGGGAGGGGAGGGGCCCTGGGGACAGAATTCCTGTGGTTTAGAGACCCTGGGCTAGGGTCTCTTATGAGGACGCTCAAAAGAGGAAGGAAAGTTTTGTTTTGTTTAGACGCGGGGTTTCTCTGTGTATGTAGCCTTGGCTGTCCTGAACTCTCTCTCTTTAGACCACCAGCCTGGACTCGAACTCAGAGATTCACCTGCCTCTGCCTCCAGAGTGTTGGCATGAAAGTTGTGCGCCCAGCGCAGGGAGAGAGCCTTTTGTAAGGCGGAGGCTGGAGGGTAGGGCTCCGGTTCTAGAAAAATCCCCTTGCCTAACTGGGACCTTCAGATTTTTGCCTTTTTTTACTTCCTAGGCTTGACCCAACATCTGGACATGTGGAACCCTAACGCTGGTAGGTACCTGGGGGCTCCCCTCAAGACCCACCCCCAGCCCATTTTGAAATGACGTGAAGCAGGAAGTTTCTGGGTCCACCTGCCCAACCCCAAGCAAAAGCGAAGTCTTTGGACCGCTGCTCTCAAGTTCTGCTTTTCCCAACGTGTTGAAAAGAAAACCAGTCATTTCTGTTATATTGCTGACAGAGGTTCTGGGCGGCTGTAATCTTTTATTCTCCGGTTCTTCCTCCAGGGCCGAATCCATACCCACCCCAGGCCGTGTGCCCAGGAGGTTCCAATCCCGCCTGCCCACCGCCTATCAATCCAGCCTTTCCTCCTGGCCCCTGCCCGCCAGGGATTCCCCAGGGGAACCCAGCATTCCCTCCGTGTCGGCCACCTTACCCTGTACCACAACCAGGCTGTCCAGGGTACCGGCCCTCAGGCCCCTACCCTCCCCCGTACCCACCCCCCGCTCCTGGCATGTGCCCTGTGAATCCTCTGGCTCCTGGCATGGTAGGCCCAGGCATAGTGGTGGACAAGAAGACTCACAAGAAAATGAAGAAAGAGCATAAAAAGAAGCACAAGCAACACAAACACGGAAAGGTCAGTATCCTGGGAGCCTTTTCCTCCTCTGCCTGATTTCTGTACCAGTAGCTCCGCCCCGTCTCCCCAGCTCCGGGTGTATCCCTTGGCGCCCGATCTTCCCAGCTCCGGGGAGCTGTAGCCCTTGGACAAACTTGGACACAGCCACTGAGGTCATCTAAATGTCACTAACTTACAGAATGGCCATCGGGCCCTAGTTCCTGATTTCCTTTATCATTCTCAGGGCGGTGTGCTAATTGCCTAGGGCGTTCCTGCTGTGACTCAGCCTCCAGCAAAGACTGGGGCAAAGGGGGATTTTTCCCCCCCCTTTACAAGTATCTCCCTCCCACAGGGACTCTAATTATTATTAGTGAGGGTGGGAGTTCCCCTGAGGACGTGGGGGGACACCAACCACCAACCAGAGATCTTGAGGCTTCAGTTTGATTTTTGTGCCCAGTGTTCGCTCTGTGGCTTTGGGCTGTATGTAGTCCCTGAGTCCAGGCTCCTTGGTAGACATGTGAGGAGGAAAGAAACAAAGTTGAGGCTGGATAACGGAGAGGAGAGTTTAAAAATGTTCTGATGGTAGTTGATGGATGTGTGTCTGCATGGACCCCTGGGTGGGATTTATCCAGCCGTCTGTCTCTCCCACCCTTTCCCCTGGTGGGGCTTAAACCTCCAGCATCTCTACCCTCTATTTTTTGAGGCAAGGTTTCTCTGTGTAGCCTTGGCTGTCCTAGACTTGCTTTGTAGACCAGGCTGGCCTCGAACTCACAGCGATCCATCTGCCTCTGCCTCCCGAGTGCTGGGATTAAAGTCGTGCGCCACCATGCCGGCCTGAAGCCCTGGGTTCTGTTGGCTTAGGGCAGTACGGTATAAGACTCCTGCCTGCTGGGTATTTGGGTGGAGGGGTGGGTGGGGCATCAAAGAATGGCCTTTGGGCCGGTCAGAGGTCATTTGGATCTGATGCTATGTCCTTTCCCCTTGCAGCATTCCTCCTCCTCCTCCTCCTCCTCTTCCAGCAGTGACTCTGACTGAGCGCAGGGTCTGGCCCCTCCTCCCCTCACGTGTCAGCAGCAGCGCCAGGCTCCCGGCAAACCTCGGCTGTCAGCCCTCTGCACCCACCCTGCGCCCACCTGTGCCTTCCTTCCCCGGCTGTTCAGTCCTGGCTGTCCAGGGTGAACGGGGAGACTGCCCCGGGCTATCGAAAGCTGCCTTCCCCCTGCTTCATAATATCAATGTAGCTGACGAGGTCAGCAAGGGAAATCTCTGAGCTGAATGGTGAAAGCAATTTTAAGATCTGCACAATGTGATTTTTTTTTCTCCTTCATTTTCTTTCCTAATACTTGTGACTGGGTGTGTGTGTGTATGAAAATTTACGATGAGAAAGCTGTACTTTTCCAACGGTGGCACATGATGGTGATTGAGTGGCAACTATGTTCCCCCCAGCAGGCGAAGCTGCCGGGAAGTAGAGTCCGTTTGCCTGGCGAGCTCGTTTGGAACCTAATCTATTCTTTAGTTCAATATGTTATCTCACATGGCTCTAAGTCCCAAATAAATGCTCCTCTCCCCGACTCTGCTCGTCTGTACCGTTACCTTGACTGGGCTCAACACCCTGGGCTACTCTTGCTACTGTTGGTCACACACTTTTAAAGTGTGTCACTTTTTTTTTTAACCCCTCTGAGAGTCTGTCATCACCCCGGCTTCACTGTGTAATCAAGGGTGGCCGAGGTGTGCCACACCCACACCAGTTTATGGGCTTGAACCTGCTAAGGAGGCACCGTTACTAATGATTTACACTGCATCACCAGCCTGAAGGGTTGTTTGCTTCAAGGAGCCAGTGCGTCAGTCGGTCAGCCAGCGAGGAGGGCACGACACTGTCCTACGAGGGGAGGAGGCTTTAGAATAATTGACAGGCCGCTCGGACTGAATCTGCACTGCTCTCCTAAATACAGGCCTTTAGCATGTGTTTTCATTTGCTATGGAGTTTTTCTTCAAGACGAGGCCTCAGTATGTAGCCTTGGCTGGCCTAAACCCAATATGTAGACCAGGCTAGCCTGAAACTCACAGAAATCTACCTGCTTCTGCCTCCTAAGGCTGGGATTAAAAGCGCACCACCGCTGTGCCCAGCATGCTGCAGAGGTTTTCAATACTTGGCTGCTCATTAACTTTAAGGGAGCAATTTACAGTTCTGCCCTTGATCTACCGTATAAGATACTTTAATTAGCCAGGCGTGGTGGCGCACGCCTTTAATCCCAGCACTTGGGAGGCAGAGGCAGGCGGATCGCTGTGAGTTAGAGGCCACCCTGGTCTACAAAGTGAGTTCAGGACAGACAGGGCTATGCAGAGAAACGCTGTCTCGAAAAACCAAACCAAACCAAACCGAAAAAACTTTTCATTTTATATATAAAATTTATGTGTACACGTGTTTGGTCTTGCATATATGTGCGCTATATGGGTGCAGTTCCTGCAGCTGCCAGAAGAGGGCTCCTTGGTACTGGAGTTACAGCCTGTTGTGAGTCTTTGGACATTGAACCCTAGGCCCTTTGGAAGAGCAATCAGTGTTCTAACCACAGAGTCATGTCTCCATAACTGCCCGCCCCGCCCCCTTTTTTTTCTATTTAAGAGTCTTGCTAGCCTGGCGGTGGTGGCACACACCTTTAATTCCAGCACTGGAGAGGCAGGCTGATCTTTGTGAGTTCGAGGCCAGCCTGGTCTACAGAGCAAGTTTCAGGACAGCCAAGGCTGATACACAGAGAAAACCTGTCTTGAAAACAAACAGTCTTGCTATGTAGCCCAAGCTGACCTTGTATTTAAGATCTTCCTGGCAGAGCTTCCCAGGTGCTATCATAAACCCATGCCATGGTGCCCAGAATTAAAGAGGAGAGGGAAGGGACGCAGCAGCAGTGGGTGGCAGCACACCTTTAATCCCAGCACTTGGGAGGCAGAGGCAGGTGGATCTCTCAGTTTTTCTTGTAGTCCTGGCTGTCCTGGACTTGCTTTGTAGAGCAGTCTGGCTTCAAACTCACAGAGATCCACCTGGTGGGATTAAAGGCATGAACCACCACACCTGACTTGTTTTGATTTTTATTTATTATTATTATTAAGTATACAGTATTTGCCTGCATGTGCACTTGCAGGCCAGAAGAGGGCACCCACATTACAGATGGTTGTGAGCTAGCATGTGGTTGCTGGGAATTGAACTCAGAACCTCTGGAAGAGCAGTCAGTGTGCTTTCTCTCTCTCTCTCTCTCTCTCTCTCTCTCTCTCTCTCTCTCTCTCTCTCTCTCTTCTTCAAGACAGGGTTTCTCTGTGTAGCCCTGGCTGTCCTGGACTCACTTTGTAGACTAGGCTGGCCTTGAACTCACAGCGATCTGCCTGCCTCTGCCTCCCAAGTGCTGGGATTAAAGGCGTGTGCCACCACACCCAGCTATTTTGCTTTTGTTAATTTTGTTTTGTTTTGTTTTTCGAGACAGGGTTTCTCTGTGTAGCCCTGGCTATCCTGCACTCACTTTGTAGACCAGGCTGGCCTCGAACTCACAGCGATCTGTCTGCTTCTGCATCTTGCTAAGACTTTTTTCATTCCTTTTTTTGGAGGGGGAGGGGGTGGGTAGGTGCTTTTTAAAGTCAGGTCTTCTATGTGTGGCCCTGGCTGTCCTGAAAGTCCGTAGACCAGGCTAGCCTCTGTCTCCCAAGTGCTGGGATTAAAGGAATGTACCACTACCACCTGACTGATTTCATTTTCAAATCCTGTGTGTGTGTGTGAGTTTATGCATATAAATTCAGATGTACTAGGACGTCATTGGTATCAGATTCTCTGGAGCAGGAGCTACAGGTAGTTGTGAGTAACCTGGTATTGGTGCTAAGAATTGAACTCTGATCCTCTGCAAAAGCAGCATGTGCCTTAAGTGCTGAACCATCTCTCTAGCCTCTCAACTAGTTTTTTTTGTTTTGTTTTGTCTTTTGTTTTTTCGAGACAGGGTTTCTCTGAGTAGCCTTGGCTGTCCTGGACTTGCTTTGTAGACCAGGCTGGCCTCAAACTCACAGATCTGCCTGCCTCTGTCTCCCTGAGTGCTGGGATTACAGGTGTGTGCCACCACACCCTGCTTGTTTGCTAGCATGTATGTATGTATGTATAGTGTATGTGCTTGCATAAGTTTATGTGTACCACTTCTATGCTAGTGCCTGTGAAGGCCAGAGGTAATTGGATCCCCTGGAACTGAGTTACAGGTTAAGCTGCCTGAAGTGGGTGCTGGGAACAGAAACTGGGTCCTCCTCAAGAGCAGTAGATGTGCTTTAAACAAAATAAAAGGAAACCCTTTTAATTTTATTTGTGTGGGTGTTCTGCCCACATGTTTCCTGTGCACATGCTTAGTATGCAGAATCCAGAAGAGGGAGTCTGATCCTCACCACTGTGGCAGCAGGTGACTGAGCCTCCTTGCAGGCACTGGGGGTGGAGACCTGGTCCTCCGGAAGAGCAGTAGGGCTTTTAACCATGAAACCATTTCTTCAGCCAGTCTTTCTCTTTACAAAACTACATTTTTATTTTACCTGCGCATGCGCACTGTAGTGCAAGTGTGACAATCAGAGGATAATTAGGGGTAGTTAGTTCGCTCCTTCTGCCATGTCGGACCCTGGAATTGAACCATCAGGCTTGCCAGCTGAGCCCCATTAGCAGCCCTGTCCTCTGGTTCCGTGTCTGGGATGACCATTCATGCTCAACGTTATTCCCCGGCCCGGCCTCCATCTTTCTAAGTGGCCAGCCCTAATAGCATGGTCTTTCTTCTGCCCTATGCAGTGCATAGTGAATAGCACTCTAGTCATTGGAGCCCTGCCAGTTTGACTGATTCACCCACAAAATCTTTTTTTTTCCTCTTGAGACAGGGTTTCTCTGTGTAGCCCTGGCTGTCCTGGACTCCCCTTTTAGACCAGGCTGGCCTCGAACTCACAGAGATCTGCCTGCCTCTGCCTCTGCCTCTGCCTCTGCCTCTGCCTAACCCTAACCCTAACTGTAACCCTGAGTGCTGGGATTAAAGGATGCGCCACCACACCCACCTCTCTGCTTTCTACCATTGGCCAAATGGTAAGGTTTTTGTTTGTTGTTTGATTGTTTTTTGTTTTTCTTTCTTTTCTTTCTTTTTTTTTTTTAAAAGACAGCTTCTCTCTGGAGATCCCTGTCCTGGAACTGTAGACAAAGCTGGTGTTGAACTCAGAGATTTTGCCTTTGCCCCTGAGTGCTGGGATTAAAGTGTGAGCACCTGTCCCACCCTGAACACCTGGTGCACATCATCCATGTAGGCAAAGCACCTGTCCCACCCTGAACACCTGGTGCACATCACCCATGTAGGCAGAAGCACCTGTCCCACCCTGAACACCTGGTGCACATCACCCATGTAGGCAGAAGCACCTGTCCCACCCTGAACACCTGGTGCACATCACCCATGTAGGCAGAAGCACCTGTCCCACCCCGAACACCTGGTGCACATCATCCATGTAGGCAAAGCACCTGTCCCACCCCGAACACCTGGTGCACATCATCCATGTAGGCAAAGCACCTGTCCCACCCCGAACACCTGGTGCACATCATCCATGTAGGCAAAGCACCTGTCCCACCCCGAACACCTGGTGCACATCACCCATGTAGGCAAAGCACCTGTCCCACCCCGAACACCTGGTGCACATCACCCATGTAGGCAAAGCACCTGTCCCACCCCGAACACCTGGTGCACATCATCCATGTAGGCAAAGCACCTGTCCACCCCGAACACCTGGTGCACATCACCCATGTAGGCAGAAGCACCTGTCCCACCCCGAACACCTGGTGCACATCACCCATGTAGGCAGAAGCACCTGTCCCACCCCGAACACCTGGTGCACATCACCCATGTAGGCAGAAGCACCTGTCCCACCCCGAACACCTGGTGCACATCACCCATGTAGGCAGAAGCACCTGTCCCATCCCGAACACCTGGTGCACATCACCCATGTAGGCAGAAGCACCTGTCCCCCCCCCCAAACACCTGGTGCACATCACCCATGTAGGCAGAAGCACCTGTCCCATCCCGAACACCTGGTGCACATCACCCATGTAGGCAGAAGCACCTGTCCCACCCCGAACACCTGGTGCACATCACCCATGTAGGCAGAAGCACCTGTCCCACCCCGAACACCTGGTGCACATCACCCATGTAGGCAGAAGCACCTGTCCCACCCCGAACACCTGGTGCACATCATCCATGTAGGCAGAAGCACCTGTCCCACCCCGAACACCTGGTGCACATCACCCATGTAGGCAGAAGCACCTGTCCCACCCCGAACACCTGGTGCACATCACCCATGTAGGCAGAAGCACCTGTCCCACCCCGAACACCTGGTGCACATCACCCATGTAGGCAGAAGCACCTGTCCCACCCCGAACACCTGGTGCACATCACCCATGTAGGCAGAAGCACCTGTCCCACCCCGAACACCTGGTGCACATCACCCATGTAGGCAGAAGCACCTGTCCCACCCCGAACACCTGGTGCACATCACCCATGTAGGCAGAAGCACCTGTCCCACCCCGAACACCTGGTGCACATCATCCATGTAGGCAGAAGCACCTGTCCCACCCCGAACACCTGGTGCACATCATCCATGTAGGCAGAAGCACCTGTCCCACCCCGAACACCTGGTGCACATCATCCATGTAGGCAGAAGCACCTGTCCCACCCCGAACACCTGGTGCACATCATCCATGTAGGCAGAAGCACCTGTCCCACCCCGAACACCTGGTGCACATCACCCATGTAGGCAGAAGCACCTGTCCCACCCCGAACACCTGGTGCACATCATCCATGTAGGCAGAAGCACCTGTCCCACCCCGAACACCTGGTGCACATCACCCATGTAGGCAGAAGCACCTGTCCCACCCCGAACACCTGGTGCACATCATCCATGTAGGCAAAGCACCTGTCCCACCCTGAACACCTGGTGCACATCATCCATGTAGGCAGAAGCACCTGTCTCACAAAAGGGAAAAAATTTCAGTTACTCTCCCTCTGTCTGATGGTGTAATGTGCTCATGGGAGTGTAGGTGCCCCAGGAGGCCAGAAGAGGGTGTCAGAGCCTTGGAGTTGACTCCTCTACTGGGAACTGAACTTGTCTCCTTTGTACAAGGGAGTAAGTTATTTATTTATTTATTTTTTTTTTGTTTTGTGAGAGTGGATCTCACTATGTAATTCTCAATGTCCTGAAACTTGCTATGCAGACCAGGCTGACTTCAACCAGATCTGCCTGCCTCTGCCTTCCATGGAATTAAAGGCATGTGTCCTTACTTCTCACAGATTTACCTGGTTTTGTTTTGTTTTGTGTTTTGCTTTTTGAGACAGGGTTTCTCTGTGTAATAGCTCTGGCTGTCCTGGACTCACTTTGTAGACCAGGCTGGCCTTGAATTTGCAGCAATCCACCTGCCTCTGCCTCTCCAGTGTTGGGATTAAAGGCGTGTGCCACCATGCTCGGCAACCTTTTTTGTTTGTTTGTTTGTTTTGTCTTTGTTTTTCTTTTTTCTTCTTTTCTTTCTTTTTCTTTTCTTTTTTTTTTTTTGTGATAGGGTTTCTCTATGTAGCCTTGGCTGTCCTAGACTCACTTTGTAGACCAGGCTGGCCTTGAACTCACAGTGATCTGCTTGCCTCTGCTTCTCAAGTGCTGAGATTAAAGGCCTGCGCCACCATGCCCAGCTTTGTTTTGTTTTTAATGTGTGTTTTGCTTGCCATGTAAGTATGTGCACCACTTGCATGCAGGTGCCTGTGGAGTCCAGAGGAGAGCACCGTATCCCATGAAATTGGAGTTCTACTAAGTGGGAGACCCTGTGTGGGTGCTGGTGATTGAACCCTGGTCCTCTGGAAGAGCAGTCAGTGCGTTTAACTACTGAGACTTCTTTCCAGCCCTGAGGGCCAGTGAGATGGGGCATCGCGGAGCCTGAGGTCTTGAGCCTGATCTTCTGGACCCACTTGGTTGAAGGAGAGAATTGACTCCTTTGGCCTCCTCATGCCTGCTATAGTAATGTGTTAGAAAGTTTATTGCCTTTTTAAAGAAACCAGGATAGTTGTGGAGCACATAACATTCTGGAGTTTTTAAAAGTGTCTTAAAAACAAAACAAGCAATGATAAAATAGTATGGTTATGCATCCCAGTGTGGCCTGGGAGTCACTGTTGTCTTCCGTAATCTCCCCGGTTGTATGATCCTGGGCTTGTCTTGTTCACTGTACCTGGTCATAGAATTTCTCCTCCTCCTCCTCCTTCTGGTTTTTTGAGACAGGGTTTCTCTGTGTAGCCTTGACTGTCCTGGACTTGCTTTGTAGACCAGGCTGGTCTTAAACTCACAGCGATCCGCCTGCCTCTGCCTCCCGAGTGCTGGGATTAAAGGCGTGCGCTACCATTGCCCGGCCAGAATTTCTTCTTATACTGATGTTTAACTTGTTCCTTTGCTTGTAAATGGCAAATTAGAGCTTATAAGATGAGCCATTTTTGGGCAGGAATTCTAGATTATACATACTTCTTGTGCAGTCTAATAGTATGATAACATCAAAGGGACGTCTGCATAACTTGGTTATGTCAGATCTCTCCATTTAAACGTACATTATTGTACAGTTTGAAGATAATCTGTGTGGTGGTATTTAGCACCATGATGACACTTTATTCCCTAAGAACATTATTCTTATCTTCTTCGTCTTTTGGTTTTTCAAGAGATGGTGTCTTTGTAGCTTTCGCTGTCTGGGCGCTCACTCTGAAGACCAGGCTGGCCTCGAACTCAGAAATCTACCTGCCTCTGCCTCCCCACTGTTGAGATTAAAGGCCTTGGCTTAAAAATTTTTTTTTCAAAATAATTCTTCATCATGTATGCTTCTTATTGCCCGATTCAGTATTCTGGGATGCAAACTTGTGATGTTTTCATTTCTTCTGCACTTACTAATCATTATTTTTAGAGTAAGCAGGTTGTATGAGACTTTCAGTCTGGTGAATTAATTCTTTCTTTCTTTCTTTCCTTATTTATTTCTTTATTTCTTTATTTCTTTCTTTCTTTCTTTCTTTCTTTATTTATTTATTAGGACAGCTGGATTTTCCTTTCCCTCCCGTCCCTTTTCCTTCTCTGCTTCAGACCCAAGGCAATGGCCACCGGGTCGCCCCGCATTTAGGCCTGAGCTTTCCTGGTCGTCCGCTAGAGGCCGGTAGGACCCTCCGCGCCTCTAGGCTGCCGCTCTATACCACCCTCGCCGTTGGCCGCCGGCCGTCGTCTCGCTGGTGCCGACGCTGTCCACGGAGCCGCTCTAGGCTGCGGGGAGGCGGTCCGCATTGCGTGGGGAAGGTGTGGACGACGCCGTCGACTCGCCGGCCCCCGGGGCGGTTAGCGCTTCCGGGGTCGAAGGGTGCGCGGGGTTGAAAGCGGCCCGCTCCGCCCCGTCCCCCTCCCAGACCAGCAGAGGCAGCAGCCGGAGCAGCCGCAGCCTGCGCCCTCTCCCGCCCGCCCGCCCTCCGCCCGCCCGCCCGCCCTCCGCCGCCCTCCACCCGCCCCGGGGTCTCTCTCCCCCCTTCCTCCTCCTCCACCCCCCCTCCTCCGCCCGCCAGCGGGGCCCCCCTCGCCTTCCCGCCCGCCCCATTGTTCCGCCCCCGGCCTCCCGCCCTTCCCCTTCCCGCCCGCTCCCCTTTTCCCCTCAGTCGACTCGCGCCCTCCAGGTAAGCTTAAAAAAAACACAAAAAAGCCCTCCGCCCCCGGGGGTAGCTTCTGTTTTCCACCCGTGACATCTTTCTCGCGGGCTCCGGGTCCTGGCGTGGAGCCTCGGCCTCCCGTAGTCCCGCTCGAGCGTCTCCCACTTGACTCTGCTTTGCCGGCCATTCACGCGAGGCCCTGGCTCCAGCGCGGCCTAGTAGGCCTCGCGCGGAGCCTCCCCCCCCCTTCCCGGTGGCGGCTGCGCAGGAGTTCGGGAGGGCGCGCGCGCGGCGAGGGAGGGGGGCGGCGGTGGATTTGTTGGTTGGCGGGGGTGGGGGGAGGGAGGGGGGAGGCGATGGTCAGCTCGCTGGCCCGGCGGGTGAGCGCGGCTCCCCGCGGGGGTCAGGCGCTGGCGCAGACACACGAGGAGGCGCTCCTTGCCCAGCCCCTCCCCCTAGGTCGCAGCGCCCCCCCCCGACCGGACCGTTTATTCTCCCCCACCCCCCCAGTCAAGGGAAAGGGGGGGGCGCTTATTTATTTATTTATTTTTAAGTGGAAAATGCTTGGATGACCGGGGCGGGGGGGGGGGGCGGGGGCCGGGGGAGGGGGAGTGGGGAAGCTGCAGAGTTAAAAGGGTAGGCGGACTCCCAGTTTACCACCGAGTTACTCTGACGTTCTCTCGGGTAACGAATTTTGAAATTACAAAATGCCTGCCGCTATAAACCAGACCGAGCTATTTATAGTGGGGTAATTGACTGCAGGATTAACAGCTGGATTCCCGGGGTGGGGTACACTTAGATTGACCTACTCAGGAAGAGACAAGAGGTTCCTGGGATAACTCAGAGGAGTTGGAGTTTAAAAAAAGCATCTTCGTTCTGTATTTGGGAAATAGTTTTGTAGTAGATGGGTTTTCAGTTTCCTTGCCCCTTTGAGCTTGTATTACTGTATTTGTAAAATGATTAATATACGTGAGTTAGAGATACAGAATTAAAGATACCAGGTTTATACCATATATTTGAGGAGGGAAATTAGTCTTACAGACCTAGTCAACAAGCACAGTTTTTCCACAGGTTAGGTGTTGATGTGTGCGGGTTTTGACAGCAATTAACCCTTTTCTTGAAAGAAGGAACTGATGTGCTTTGGTGATGCATTTATATAACCACTTAACATCCTGAAGCAACTAGAAGGGAAGACAGAGTGCTGTGACAGCAACTTTAAAGTGCTTTAAAAGTATTTGGGGTACGGACTTGGGACAGGTCTCCGAATGGGGGCTAGCCTGGTGTGGATAGCCTCTGCTGGGCTATTAGTGAGGTGTCTCAAAAAGCAAGCTCGAGGGTATAGTGATTGTGTACACATACAGCACAGTGAAAAATGACTGGTTTATGAAGGGACAAAATTAGCAGGAGGAGAGAATTCATTGATAATTCATTTAAAGGGATGAATACTGGCCATGCTACGGGAGAGATTTCAGGGCTTGAGACTCTTGAAATTATCAGTGTTTGGTGCTTTAAAAAAAAGTTATTAAAGGTTAAAACAGCAAAATCCAAATTCTTTGTCTATATGAGTAGATACTCCAAAGTTGTTTAAACAGAGGATGAGTGCACAGGGTCATTCTGGTAATCTCACTACTGATTGTTCAAGGAAAATATGAAGTAAAATTTTAGTTTCATCAGTTTTATTTTTACTGTATTTGGAAGAAAATAGGCTTAAAAGACTTAACTGCTTCAGTCAAAGTTAACATACAAACACGAGGGACATTTCTCAAGTTTAGAAAGAGGGGGAGGGAAGAACTGAGATGTGCAGAATCAACGTCAAAGGAGCATGGAGCCAGTCAGCTGTGGAGTGTGTTTTCAGTGAGACTCCTGAACAAAATTACTTTCTTGTCATTTTGTGACTGTGTGGGTCTGGCAGCTGACTTGGTTCTCAGTATGTCATTCAAGGTGGCCTTGAATTTAACAGCAAATCTGTCAAAACCTCTAACGTCCTGATGATATACAGAAATGTACCACCATCCACAAATCTGAAGTAAACAATTTTAAGATCATTTGGTGTTCTCCATCAACATTTGAGATATGAAGTATACATCTCAGTTTTAGAAATCATTACCACTAAGAGAATTTCATCTATACTCTTCACTTCCAGCTGCCCTCACTACGTAGTTTTCCTAGCAGTTTTTGAATCATTTTCAAAATTTAGCTGAAGGACAACTTCATGTTCTTAAGCAGTTCACTTAGAACCATTGCCAGTGGAAGGAGCGAATCTTTCTCATCCCAAGCATCAGTGGAAACCCTATCATTAATGAGAAAACTGGAAACAAAACCTGATCTGTAAGTGTTGTGCAGTTGTGCTGGGTGTGTTTACATGGCTGGTAGGCTAACACTTAAGGAAGAGAGTCAGTTGGATAAAATTGAAAATAACTGGAAAGGAATTACTTTTTATCCCCTCCCCCCTTATTTTGGTAATGCTTACATTTCAGTTTTTGGCTTTCACTCACCAGTGACCAAAGACTTGACCACTCAAAGTCCAGCTCCCTGTAACTGCTAGAAATGGACACCGGTGTGATTGAAGGTGGATTAAATGTCACTCTCACCATCAGACTACTTATGCATGGAAAGGTATGCACCAGCTTGGAAAACTGGGTCATAGTAACCGCCACGGGAGGGGCCAGGGAAATCAGACAAGCACCTTGGAGCTCATCAGATTAGCGCTGTGGGACATCTGGCTTTAGCACTTTTCTCTAATGGCGGGTGGTGGGAAAATGGACAGCTTTTACGAGGAAGCCTCAGTGAGCAAGAAAGACTTGACAAGCAGAGCCAGAAAACAGTCATAACTGGTGGTAATAAATATATTCTGATGTGCGATCTGTAACTTATAATATCAGAAAGGAAGATATATTTTATTTTTGGTGGTATTGGAGCTCACTACCATTGAGCTACATCCAGGCCACATTTTATATATTACACAAAGGCGTGGAGTTTAGCCACTCTGATTCTCAATTCTTTGATAGCTTCAGTACAAAGAAGTGCCTCCCCTCATAAATCTTAAAGTCTTCTTATTTCTTTTGAGTTGGTAATTAGTATAGTTAGGACTTGGTTAGCTGAACACTTAGCATTTTTTTCTCATTATGATGTGAACTCTGAATTTCCTTGTATCAACACTTAGTTTTCTCCATTGCAGGAAGTTGGCAGCATCATCGGGAAGGTAAGTGAGTTTCTCGTCAACACTAATTCCTATTCAGTCATTGTGAGTTGAAATAGTGGTGGGAGCTCATGCTTGAATTTTCCTCTTGCAGAAAGGAGAATCTGTTAAGAAGATGCGTGAGGAGGTAAGTTACAAGGAACATTGGAATTGCTGGCCTTGGAAGAGCCCTGAAACAGTTCTGTGTGAGGTTACGGGAAGGAGCTGAAAGAGCAAAAGCATTTCCTGGCTTATTTGTAATGACAAGTAGTATGATAGGAAATGAGTTTTGTGACAAGTCCCAGAACCCTAGGCAGCAGTTCTGCAGTGGGTTCTGGAGCAATGTTTTATTTATTTACTTATTTATTGGTTTTTAAAGACAGGGTCTCTCTGTGTAGCCCTGGCTGTCCTGTACTCTCTTTATAGACCAGGCTGGCCTTGAATTCACCTGCCTCTGCCTCCCCAGTGCTGGGATGAAAGGCGTGTGCCACCACACCTGGCAAGTGGAGCAATGTTTGACATGCTTTCATGTGGGCAGCTTCTTGCCTGTGTTATCTAGGACAAACAATCCTGTGCAATTTCAGATCTTTTTATCTATTAAAGCTATTTGTTTCTTTTTCTTATCCAGAGTGGTGCACGTATCAACATCTCAGAAGGAAACTGTCCTGAAAGAATTATCACTTTGGCTGGACCGACAAATGCCATCTTCAAAGCCTTTGCTATGATCATTGACAAACTGGAAGAGGTTTGTTCCTTTAGGATTGCTCCCTCTCCCTAATACCAGGCATTAAAAACAAAGTTCAGAAAACATGTTAGGTAATTGAGCTTACGCCCTGAGCTGACTTTTTAAAAAATATAATTTATTTTTATTTTATGTTCACTGGTGTTTTGCCCATGTGTATGTCTTTGTGAGGGTGTACAGAAGTCCTGGAATTGCAGTTAAATAGAGCTGTGAGCTGTCATGGATGTGCTAGGAACTGAACCAGTTCATTTGGAAGACCTGCCAGCCATCTTCCACCCCACCCCCACTGTTTTTGGGGCGGGGTGGTATGGTTTTAGGTTGTTTTGGGTTTTTTTTGAGACAGGATTTCTCTGTGTAGCCTTGGCTGTCTTAGACCTGCTTTGTAGACCAGGCTGGCCTCAAACTCAGGGATCCGCCTGCCTCTGCCTCCCGAGTGCTGGGATTAAAGGGGTGTGCCACCACACCTGGCCTGCACTTCAACACTTCTAAGTGTTGGGATCACATGGAGATGAGCATCACCTTTTCCAATGGTGCCATCTTAAATGTCTTCAGTAATTGTTTGAAGGCTGAGTGAACTTAATGTGCTGTTTATTAGAATCCTGCAGAACACCAGGAAATCCTGTAAATAAGTTTCATCCCAGTGTGCTTTTGTATTCTAAGCTATATGTACTGGTAGACACCGAAAAGACTGTATGAAAAGTTAAGAGGTCAATCCCTCGGTTTCTAGAAGCAAATTAACCATTACTGGTTTTATAAAAAGGAAGTTCTTTTTCTTTTCTTTTTTGCTTTTCTGAGACAGTTTCTCTGTGTAGCCTTGGCTGTCCCGGACTCTGTCGATTTGCAGACCAAGCTGGCCTTGAACTCTCAGAACCCCACCTGCCTCTTGCCTCCTGGGTGCTGAGATCATGGGTGTGCGCCACCACACCAACTCAGTGGAAGTTCTTTCTGCCTACGACCCTTTAGAGGCTGTATGAATATTGCCTTAGGCCACGTGCTGAGCGTCCTCCTCCTTGTAGCAGCACCCCTTAACTGTGCGCTGACAGCACAGGCAGAAGAGCACTTCTAGGTTGGCACCTCCTGCTCTCTTACATCTTCTCCTGGCCCAGGTCAGAAGTGTTGTGTTTTGGCCTGCAGGATGCTGTCAACTCCAGAGCGCGCAGCTTAGGAGAACACTTAGCAATACATGCTTACATACTGTGTTTGCTTGTTTGTTGTTTGTTTTTTGGTTTCTCAAGACGGCTTCTCTGTTTAGCTCTGGCTGTCCAGGAGCTTACTCTGTAGATCAGGCTGGCTTGAAACTCAGCTCCACCTGCCTCTGATTCCTGAGTGCTAGGATTAAAGGTGTGCACCACCTTTAATCTCTCCCTTTTCTTCTATTATTATTATTATTGTTGTTGTTATTGTTATTATTATTATTTGAGATAGGGTTTCTCTGTGTAGCCTTGGGTGTCCTAGACTTGCTTTGTAGATGAGAGTAGCCTTGAACTCATAGACCCACCTGCTGCCTCTGCCTCCTGGAGTTCTGGGATTACAGGTATGCACCACCATGCCTGTCAGAAGTGTCTTTGTTTAACCTGCTGATTTCATCAGAAAGCTAAACAGCCTCATGTACATAGTGAATTTGAGGCCAGCCCAGTCTACAGAATGACTGCACAAGAGAAATGCTGTCTCAGAAAACATTTTAAAAAATTAATTATGTGCTGGGCATGGTGGTGGACACCTTTAATCCCAGCGCTTGGGAGGCAGAGGCAGGTGGATTGCTGTGAGTTGGAGGCTAGCCTGGCCTACAAAGTGAGTCTGAGACACGAAGGTTACACAGAGAAACCCTGTCACAAAAACAAAAAACCCCCCAAAAAAGTAATTACAAAGTAATTTTTTTGTTGTTCTGGTGAGTGGGTTCAGCAGGTAGAGGTCCTTCCCGCTAGCTTGCACAAAGTGTTCTCTGACCTACCCACATACTCCTGTATTAATAGTTAGAACAATAGAAAATCTTATGATTTGAGACACAATGTACTGGAAAGCCTTTTTGATTAATAGAGGGTTTTTGTTGGGGATTGATTGATTGTTTTTTGGTTTTGCTTTGTCTGCTGGAATAGAAACAAAGGTACCGTGGATATTATGCGCAGGCTGTTTTTATTTATTTCAGAGACAGGGTTTCTCTAGCTCTGCTGTCCTGGACTTCTCTCTGTGGACCACACTGTCCTGGAACTCAGACTCACCTGCCTTTGCCTCCCAGAGCATGTGCAGTCGTGGCTGGGCACGCTTAGACTCTGTAACTCATCTCCTGCCAACCACAAAACTTCATTTCAGAGCATTTTAGATATGTCTGACTTTTTTGTTTGTAGAATACTTTGCTTACTTACTCAATAGTAGAACTGTTATGGGGGAAGTTGAAATTTGAACTTGGGTATAGCTCGGTAGAATGTTTGGTAAGCATGTAAGAGGCGTAGCACTGCAAAACACAGACCATAAATCATGTTAGCTTTCTAGTATTGGTTTTCTAAGAGGATATTTAATTTGAAATTGGTTCATGTATTAATAATTTGACTTAATTTTGACAAAATTTTTTCCTCTTATATTACTCTTTGTGCCTATGAGTATGACTGTGTGCACTGTGGGACCAAAGGAAAGATAATCAGGTGTTTTTTCCATCGCATTATTATTTACAGCTTTGAGAAAGGGTCTCTCATTGAACTGGAATCCTGTCTTTTCCTAGGATACTTCCAGCTTTTTATGTAGGTGCTGGGAATCTGACCAGATTTCTGGTTCTTACTGCTTGCATGGCGAGCTCTCTCCATCCACTGAGCCATCTCCCAGTCCCTGAACTCTACTTCCTTAAAATCTTGGGTACTAGGATTAGGAGGTTTGAGTTCATGAATGACAGTAGTTCTTCCTTACTAAGCTCTGGTTTTAAACCAAGAGGAAAGAAGGTCAGCTTTTCTCCATACTCTTGCAGTGAGGAAAAACAAGTTTATGGCGGCTTCTACAGTTCATTTTTCTGTTAGGTGTTGCTGCTAGGGATTGATTCCTGGGAAAGCATCCTAACGATGAGCAAGTTCCCCAGGTCCTGTTTTGAGGATGGGGAACATCTAGCTTGCTGTCTCATACTGGTCTCTAACTCGAGATCTTAACCCTTGTGAGTGCTGGATCATAGGCAGTGCTACCACATTGGACTCAGAAATTGTAATCTTCACATAGTTAGCATACATGTATGTCCCTAAGTCCAAGGGTCTGTGGTTCCTTTATGGAGGTTAGGCTTCCAAGTACACACACACACACACACACACACACACACACACACACTCACACTCTCTCTCTCTCTTTTGGTTCTTCAGATGTTCTGAGCCGTTTTCTTTTTTACAGGACATAAGCAGCTCTATGACCAATAGCACAGCTGCCAGTCGACCCCCTGTGACCTTACGGCTGGTGGTCCCTGCTAGTCAGTGTGGCTCCCTCATCGGAAAAGGTGGTTGCAAGATCAAGGAAATAAGAGAGGTTGGTGTGTGTTGCCTTTGTTTTCAAATGTCTTTTAGCTTTTGTTGTTTTGTTTTTAGCCTTGATTGGCCTGAGTATGTGGCCAAGGAGCTCTACCAGAGCCACCTGCCTCTGCCTCCTGAATGGGTGTGCCATTACACACATACCAAATTGTGTTTTAGCTAAAAAGGCTATCATTTGATACGTAAAGATTGAAGCTGGGCTTGGTGGTAGTGCAGGTTTGTGATCTCAGCTACATGGGAGACTGAGAAGGGAGACGCTAAGTTTATGTCTTTCCTTTACCGAGTTCAAGGCCAGTTTATTGGGGGCCCGAGGGTCAGATTGATCTAGAAAGTAAGTTCCAGGCCAGCTGGGGATATGCAGTGAGAACCTCTCAATTTGGAAAAAAAAAAAATGAATAAAGTGGGATTCAAAAAGGGTGCTTGGGATGCTGGGTGAAGTAGTGCATGACAGCACTCAGGAGGCAGAGGCAGGGGGATCTGGTCTACGGAGTGAGTCCAGGACAGCCAAGGCTACACAGAGAAACCCTGTCTGGAAAAAACAAAAACAAGCAAACATTAAGGGTTTAGGTCTTAGTGGTACAGTTTTTTGCTTAGTGTGTGTGTCCCTAGTACTGCTTCTGTCTGAAGCTCCCAGTCACCATTAGCAGCCCATAAAGATTGTATTGTGAAGATACTGAAGTTAGTGTTTTTATTATATTATATATGTATTAAAATTTTTTAAAAAAATGATTTGGTTGTTTGAGACAACAAGGTTGCTCTGTTTGTGTAACAGCCCTGGCTGTCCTGGAACTCACTCTGTAGACCAGGCTGTCCTCGAACTTTCAGAGATCTGCCTGCCTCTGCCTCCTGAGTACTGGGATTAAAGGCGTGCACCACCATGCCTGGCTCTTGTTTTTTGTTTGATTGATTTTTGTTTTTCAAGACGGTTTCTTTGTAGCTTTGTCTGTCCTAGACTCACTTTGTAGAACAGGCTAGCCTTGAACTCACAGCAGTCCACCTGCCTCTGTCTTCTGAGTGCTAGGATTAAAGGCATTTGCCACCATGCCTGGCTTATAAGTTTTTTTAAAAGAAATCATACATTTCAAATTTTGCGGTGTCCAAGGTTGATACCTAGGGCCACACAAATGCTAGGTGGATCCTGCATTCCAGTACACCACTCATTTTAAAATGTGGGGTCACTCCTTTGTTAATAGAATCCACTAATCTGGAACTTTGACTAGTAATCTGCCTCAGCCCCCCAAGTATCTAGGGCTCCATACAGCCTTTGCCTTGTTCAGTAATGAGTCAGACTAGGAGAGAGTTAGCATTTCTAACTTTGCATATAGTTTCCCTTCTTTTTTTGAGATAAAGCTTCACTGTTCAGCTATGGCTGGCTGGAATTTACATAGAAGTTTGCTTTCGCTTATTGAGTACTGGGATTAAAAATGGTGTCTCATGTTCTATTTAACTCCTCACCCCACTTTTTTGGGGGAGGGTGTGTGACAAATTTTTCTGGCCCAGCAAGTCAGTTAAGGCCCTGCCTGTCTCCCAGTCTTGGGATCGCAAGTGCAAAACTCCTCTCAGCTTCTTATGTGCTGTTGGTTCTGGTGCTGCAGGACTCAGCGGTGCTGCCCCCCATTACTTGTATTTATCTAGTGCATAGTTAAGCACAGGTGGCAGTCAGTGCTTTGTGGGTTCACTGGCATCTAACTTAGGTTGTTAGATTGGGTGGCAAGTGTCTTTACCCAGTAAACCACTAAAACTTAAAATATATATAATATATATTTTGTTTTTGTTTTTCGAGACAGGGTTTCTCTGTGTAACAGCTCTGACTTTCCTGGAACTCACTCTGTAATCCAGGCTGGCCTCGAAGTCACAAAGATCCACCTGCCTCTACCTCCCAAGTGCTGGGATTAAAGGTGTGTGCCACCACTGCCCGGCCTATATTTTGTATATATATAATTTTTTTTTAAAATTTGAGTCACAGTTTCTCTGTGTAGCCCTGGCTGTTCTGGAACTCACTCTGTAGACCAGGCTGGTCTTGCACTTAACCTTCCTGTCTCTGCCTTCTGAGTGCTGGGATTAAAGTCATGAGCCACCTGGATCATCTCTGCAAACCATTTTATTTGTGTTTGTATGTGCTTGGTCAGAGGACAGCTTACAGGCCTTGTTTCTTTTCTCTTCCCCCAGACAGGGTTGGCTCTCTTTTCTACCATGTGACTATCCCAGAGATTGAATTTAAATTGTTAGGCGTGGCAGCAGGCATTTTTACCTATGGAGCCATCTTGCTGACATTAAGACAATCTCTACTTTCCATTTCTTTCAAGTTTTTCAAATTTCATCAAGTTTTCATGAAAAAATTTCATGTCTAAATGGAATGTTACTGAATGGAGTATTTTGAAGTCTTTTGTGAAGGGGGAGGTGTGTGTGGGGTGGGAGATGGTTTTGGTTAGGTGTATTGAGGTACTGACTGTCTCACAGGCTGCCCACAAACATGGCACATGGCCCTCCTCTTTCAGCTTTTTAGTGATGAGATTGTAGGTGTCAGCAACACCTAGTTCTTGTTTTGGTGATGTGTGTTTTATTACTTGGAGTGGCCGGATGAAACTGCTCAGCAGGAGACTGAGAGGTGGGCAGTTCTGATGAGGGTTTTGCTTGGCCCACGAAGCTGTCATAGTCAACAAGGGACTTTTCTGAGTGCAGGTTAAATGTAGGCTGTTACCCAGGTTTATTCTTGCCCCTCAGAGGTAAGTTGTAAATTTAGTAAGCAGTAGTGTCTGAAATAAGAAAAAAGTGGGAGATGAGAAAGGTGAAATATTTTCTGATTTCTTTTTTAAATTTTCTTTTACCTTAAAGAGTACAGGGGCTCAGGTCCAGGTGGCAGGGGATATGCTCCCCAACTCAACTGAGCGAGCAATCACTATTGCTGGCATTCCGCAGTCCATCATTGAGTGTGTCAAACAGATCTGCGTGGTCATGTTGGAGGTAAGCCCTCAGGCTCATGCTGGAGGTGAGGGGGATTATGGGAACAGGAAGCGGGTCTGTGTTTAGTAAGACTAGAATTTAGGTGAAGCTGTGAGTAGGTCTATCAGTCGAGGTGTCAGAGAGGCTCCCTGAGTCCATACCTTCCTTCTTCCAGTTTTGACATATCTCAGTCTGGGGGGAAAAATAGGATCTGTTAAATAAATACCAGTGGTCTTGTGGCTCAGAACAATTGAAGTAGTGTGGGGAGGGAAGAGAGACCACAAGGACTTCAGGTTCCTGAAGTGCTAACTGACCTTTTGAATTGCTAGACATTGACACATTGTTTACTTTGCACTTTGAAGCAGGGTATATTACAAACAATAGTTATCATAGAAAAAGTATCAGTGGTATTTCTGAGTGAATCGTGAAGTCCTATATGTTCTGCAAAAAGAAAAAAAAATTAGGGAAGTTAAATCTTTTTTGAGTTACATGGAATTAGCTTCATACCAGTCTGAAAGGAAAAAGATCTTGTGTCTTTGAGCCATAAATATATCATCTGGTAATTTCATTTTAACCTTGGCTTTATTTCTTATTTATACAAAAATGTGGGATCCTAAAATTTGCCACTTAAAATATATTTACAAGTGTGGAAACTCTGACTAAAATTATTTCAAAGCATCTTCAGTAAGAGTTAGTGCTTTGCTTTAAAGAAAAATAACTTCAGGTATTTGTGATTGTATAATTGTACAGCTTTAAGTTAAGTGACTGGAAATAATTTTTATTTAACTGACCTGTGTGTGCTATAGCCACACAGCTGAAGCAGCTTTGAAACCTTATCTCTCTTTGTTTTTTTCCCTTCTGACTCTCTCCCAGTCCCCCCCGAAGGGCGTGACCATCCCGTACCGGCCCAAGCCCTCCAGTTCTCCAGTCATCTTTGCAGGTGGTCAGGTAAGAAAATTCTTATTGGTGGGCTAGAATGAATAAAGACTATGTTTTAAATGCCAACTTTGCCAGCGGCACACCAAGCCACTTTGCATGCTTGCTGAAAACATGTACTTTTGGTCATAGTTTGATTTGCTTTTTTTTTTAATACTGGAGAAAGTTTTGAATGCCAAGACCTTATTTTATTTTTAGCAGGCAATGGAAGTTTTGTAGACACTCAGAACAGTAATTGATTTTGTGGTTTGTGGTGGTTTGGGTTAGAGTTAAATTGCTTCAGTGTCATTACCTCTCTCCCTGTGTTACCATCCCCGCCGTGCTTTCGCATGTGTCGGGTGATGGAGGTCTGAGTAATGATGGCAGAGAAGTTGGACCCTGGAGGTCTGAATGAACTTGAGTGTCCTACAAACTTTCCCTCCCTTCACCTCACCTCCCTCACTCCTACCCTTTCACCCCCAAACTCCAGTGTGTTGCCCCCAGACTCTTAACCTCATAAACACCGGTTTGAAGCCCTGTGGCATAATTGAAATCAGCTGGAGTAAGAGGCACGTACAGGGATAGGATGGGGAGGGCATGCCGGGCTGTAGTGGGTCCCAGGGCTCTCTGGGTGCTTCTGGTCCTCACCAGCCTAAGCCATTTATCTCTGACACATGGTTGACTCCAAAGCCAGGGTTGTGTGCGAAGAACATGATAAATGTCGTGGTCCTAGTGTATTTTGATGGGATAGTGTTGACTCGAGGTACTAGGTGAGCCAGTGTTAAAGTTTAGGTTGGAATAGTCACCTTTGCCACATCTATATCTAGTTAGTTACATTTATTTGTATTTGGTCTGAGAGTCATTTGAGAGGGGTAAGCATCAGATTGGAGTCCATCTCACATGTTGAGTTTTAATAAAAGTGAACAAGTTTCTATCCTTTTGAGAGCCTTCACAGGTAGCAGTCATGTTTTAGTGTTACTTTGAGATGCGTTAGAACTTTGTTTTGGCATTAGCTTTGTTTAAACAGGTTTGTCAAGGGCGGTCAGTGTAAGCAGTGGGGCAAGATAAGCACCGGTTGAGTCCCTGTAGCCAGGCGGGTTAGCCTTGGAGTCCTCCCTCCTCCCACGGAACTCTAGGTCCTCCCGTGCTGTCACCAGTCCTGCCGTCCTCCTTATCTTCACTCCCTGTCACTCCTCTCTCATTGTACCTTTTTGCTTCCTTTCCCTCCCTCCCCTTTATTCAGTTAATTGCCCTCAAAAGCTTACAGCTTCTTCCACGAGTTGTCCTGTTATGGGTCATTCCCATGGGCCTTTTTATAAATGGACCAGTTCACACAGCGTCTACAGACAGACCTGTGTCTTTTTGTGGCAAAGTGGGCTCTGTAGGTTCTACTTAATCCTACAGTGACCAAGACCTGGCATCAGCTCTCTTACCTCACCCCTCACTTTTACTGAAAATAACCCAATTGTGCAGTGTCATCTGCCATTAGGTAACTTTTTTTTCATTTTCTTTTTTTTATTAAATTCACTTCAGCTCGTTTTAAATCTGTGTTGTGAGCTCCTTTTTAAAGAAAAAAAAAAAAAGAAAAATAAACAACCTTTTTTTTTTTTTTGGGTGTGAATTTCATGCTGGTGACAAGGTGCCGGATTGACAGCCCTGGAGACTGAAATCCTCTATTTATCCACAGGACAGGTACAGCACAGGCAGCGACAGTGCGAGCTTTCCCCACACCACCCCGTCCATGTGCCTCAACCCTGACCTGGAGGGACCACCTCTAGAGGTGAGAGGGGATGTTCAGTCTCCAAGGCTCACTCAATCCTTCCGCCTCAGCCGAGACTGCCAACACACGGGGGGCCAGTGGCGCTGGTGATTTTTGTGCTGTGGACACCACCTGTCCACGGGGACCTGGACTGACCTCCCCACCTCAGTTCACACAGGCCGCGTAGCCCACCAGATGGTAACACCAACTTTTTTTTTTAATTTTTGTTTTTGTTTTTGTTTTTTTGTTACTGTTGTTCAATCCCTCTATTCCCTCCCCCACTTCTCCCATCCCATTTTCACCTTCCCAATCCCACCTGGGGTGGGTTTTTGGGGGTACTGGCCACATCCTATTAAGTAACCAGCCACTCCTTCCTCCCCGTCCCTTCTTTTTTTCCTTTCTTTCCTTGTTCTCCCCATTGACCTAAGGACCAAGATCCCTTTTTGGGAGAATATGGTGTGGGGAGGAGGGCATAGTGGGAGCTGCAAGTGCCTTTATGTGTAGGGGTTGGTCAAAGACAGGATTTAAAGCAAATTGATTTTTTTTTCTCCCTACCAATGCTTCTGTGGTCAGGTCCCTAGTGTTAGACGCCTAGCTAGCTTTCTAGTGCACTTAAAAGTTCAAGTGTTTGAGTATATGCTGTATAGGTTTGTGTAGATGCAAATTATTCATATTAGCGTGATTACTGTCTGATATTGAATACATGGGGTGGGGGGTTTTGGTCAGTCGAGGCATTGCTGTTTTTCACATTTTTGTTAACAGCCACATATATATGTATATTTTGCCTTAATTAAAGAGAATCTGTATGTTCTTCTTAGAGGATCCCTGGAATAATAAAGTTACTGTATTTAGGGCTCAGAGAAGGCCAGCTTGGGTCTGAGCATTTGTGAGATTGCACCTACTGCTTCAGGCTCTGGCCTACCTCTCTAGTTCACTCTGGCTTCCTGGCTGATTGAGAACTTGTCTCCCCCTGTGGGCCGCTGTCCGTGGTTGGACTTTAATAGGAACTGTCTCCTCTTGTAGGCCTACACCATTCAAGGACAGTACGCCATTCCACAGCCAGATGTAAGTGGTGACTTTACTTCCTGTGTTGAAAACTCTTTTCTCCATCCAAAATTGTCTGATTCCTTTCTCCTTAGTGGGCAGGAGTAAGTTGGGTCTTGAACATTTGCAGTGTTGTTATGGCTTCCAAGGTGAACCACACAGTATCAACTTGTTTGCCTTTGAATGTAAAACCCTACAAGTTACCTTTCAGATGATGCTAAACGAAACAGTGCACAGCACACTGCTAATATCTCGGCACTGTCAGCGGAGTGCACTTCCTTAGGTGACCCCATGGGGGAATGGGAGGTGGGGTTTCCTTTAGGGGCTCCTCAGTCTGAGGTGACAGGTCAGAAAAGCACTGAGGATTTATTTACATTGCGAAGGCTAGAAAAGTGATTGTTGGAATTCAATTTAAACTTTACTAAGAGTCTCCTACTTTAAAGTACTAGTATATAAATTTCTGTCCAAGGACAGCTTTTTTCTGTACACTTACCCTTTCAGGTGCCAAGCTTTAGACTTGGAGAGTTGAGTTTGGTGCTTGGTTAGTGGTAGCCCCCAGGTGAGGTGTGAAGTGACTGGGAAGGGGCTTATTCCATTACCCCCTGGGACAGTTACCTAAGTGTATTACAAATAAGATAGTTGGAAAAATAACTTTTGGGGACTCAGCCCAGTTTGATTTCTTGCTAAGCTTCTCTCCTCCTTGCAGTCTCCCTGTCCCCTCATCTTCCCTTTCCCCAACACTGGTGGAACCCTGCATGGTGTGCTTCCCCCAGCACCACCGCACAGTTTGTTTATCTAGCCTGTCTGTGCTTGTCCCCGGGGCAACCGTTGGCAATGGCTGCGTATACCTTTATTAAACAGTCCACAGGGAATGGTTGTTGGGCTGGTTTGTTACTGCTTTCTTTTTCATATACCCCAAATGCATTCATTCTTGTATAATGACATCCTTTCTATTTCTAACCCTTACCTGTCATATTGTGCGTGTCCTCTGGATTGTACTGTAAGCCCCATTCTTATCCTCTGTTATAGTTGGAAGAGTAGACTCAATTTTGGGAGTCTGAAGCTATCTGCATTTTCACAAGTGCACTTGAGTCCTGGCTAGGTTGCCCTCCTAATGCTGGCCTCTCCTGTCTCCTTCCTACAGTTGACCAAGCTGCACCAGTTGGCAATGCAACAGTCCCATTTTCCCATGACCCATGGCAACACCGGATTCAGTGGTATGGATGCCTCAGTGTGTATTTCTGTAAGGTGTAGTACAAGATAGAGGCCAGTCCCAAGGTCTCAGTTTGACAGCTGATCAAAACAAACTCCATTATCATCCAGCATCTGCTGGTTTAAACTTGACCTACCATGGCTAAAGGAGGTAATGTGTTTGGTAACATTTTTGTTTGGGGCGAATTAATTGTAAAAAAGTAAGAAGCCCTGGAAGGTTTGGGGTGAGCCCGGGGATGCTTGTCAGGAAAGGGGTAGGCTGACACTCCTGTACCATCCTGATGTGGCCCCCTAGATCTGACAAGCATCCCCTTTCCCTCCAGCAGGTGTCCATTTGTTCCAAATTGTGTAGTGTATTTTTGGTTTTGTTTTATTTGTTTTGGGGCTTTTTTTTTTTTCTTTTTTCTTTCTTTCTTTCTTTTTTTTTTTTCTGTATAAGGAATAACTTGTCCGATAGGGTTAGAATGAGACCACCAAACTCATTTTCACTTGTATCTTAACAGGCATTGAATCCAGCTCTCCAGAGGTGAAAGGCTATTGGGGTAATGATTAAAAAAAAAATCTGTAGTATTCTACTGTTCTATTAATAAACTGGTGGGAGTCTTGTTTCACTGCCCATAAACCGTACCAGCAACATGCACATGGCAGAGAGGAGCTGAGAGCACAGGGTGGGCCGCTGCTCCTGAGGGTCCCTTGATGGATCCAGCCAACCACCTTGTAAACGTGTAGTGAAAGCAAGACCAGACTGTAGGGTTAGGCAGCCAGAGCGGCCCAGTCCTGCTGTTCTTAGGGACTGTAGGGGGCTTGTGATGGGATTTTGTTTTTTTTTTTCTCTTTTTTCTTTGGAAAACCAAACAAATGCCAGACTAATTAGAGCAAAAGACAGAATAAATCTGGAGAGATAAACTCCCGTCAAACTGATTGCCATTTTATCTGTTTGATCTTTAAGTCTAGCTTGGGAGGATAGAGGTGGAGGGCGCTGTTCTGATACAGGGATAAAGAAAGCAACTCTGTGCCAAGAACCCATGATACCCAGTACCGAGAATGAAATTGGCACTGATTCTAGTAAGCACTGGGTGAAATAAAATGGGAACTCAACAGTGTCAACCAGAAGAGGGGTAGCTGTACAGAGCGTTTGATGTTTAGATTGCTCCTGTTTAAGAACACCACACTCTGCTGCCCCCATTGTCTCCCTACTGTTAGTCTGGGCTCACAGAAGTCCCATGGCATGAAGTCAGCTCTTCTGATTGTGCAGAGGAGTCTCTGCAGCATTTTCGCTACCTCTCTCCTGTCTTTGCTCCTTGGAGGCCTCAGAGTTAGTGATGCGCCCCAACAGCCAATGCTGGGCTTCCACTGTGCTTCCTTCTGTTAGTCTGATGTGCACTCACTGGTCTGAGTGCTGTGCATTAAACTTCTTTGCTCTTTTCTGTCTTTTAGCAGGTTTGGATGCATCTGCTCAAACGACTTCTCATGAACTCACCATTCCAAATGATGTAAGTGTGACGAAAGTATGTTAGAATTCTGAGGAAAACCTGGTTAGAAAGATTTGATACAATTAACTGTGTTCACAGTTTTCAAAGGTGGAGGAACCCCTTCCTTACCAATTGAGCTATCCAAACCTCCTGAAGATCCTGTCCTGTAGAAGGTCTTACTTTTCTCTTAAAGCATCTGGAACTTGAGGTGTGCCTCTAATCCCAGCACGCTCTGAATTCAAGGCAGCCTGGAATATATAGTCAGACTCTTTCCCCCAAAAGAACATCAGAATTTAACTTTGGGGCTTTGGGAGAAGTGATTCCTGAATGATTGTGTATCTGCTCTTTCTATCAGTGGGGCTGTTTAGGTTCTAGAATAACATGCTAAGTAAGCAAGCAGATAACTGTTTAATACTAGATAATGCAAATATAATCTCCCCCATACTGAAAAACATACTTGAAATTATTGCCAGAGTCATAGGGTGATGGTGACAGAATGAATTCATGCCTTTGGCCTGACACTGAAGGCACTATATGCTTATTCCTAGCTATCTCACTAGATTCAGTATTGGCTCTGGATAATTTATCTATGGAGTGGAGGCAATGCTGTGGGGATACAAACAAAAGCTAATGCTTGGACTGAGAAACTGGTTTGGAGTTGGCCTTGATTTGTAATTAATCACACGAATGGTTTAGGAATTAAAGTGAGATCTGTAATTCAAGGCTTTGATAGTAGTATACCAGAAAGGTCATGGGGTGTACTTGTAGGCACAAATTGTAGAGCTTTGGTTGGTGTGTGGTATTCTTGTGTGCTCAACGTTTTCTTTTGTTGTTGTTTTTTCTCAAGTTGATTGGCTGCATAATTGGGCGTCAGGGCGCTAAAATCAATGAGATCCGTCAGATGTCTGGGGCGCAGATCAAAATTGCAAACCCAGTGGAAGGGTCTACTGATCGTCAGGTCACCATCACGGGATCTGCTGCCAGCATTAGCCTGGCTCAGTATCTGATCAACGTCAGGTACGTGTGACCTGCCCTTCTGCTTTATTAGTGGGGAGGGGGCGCTGCCATGTAGAGTAAATGTGGGTTAGCTTGGGGCGGTTCAGATGTAACCCCTCCCTCCCTTTTTTATTGAGGTCTGCTTTCCTTCTATTTTTTAATGTAGCAGAGAAAAATAGCCAGCTTGGAGTAAATTTGTGTGGAGTTGCATAAATGTCTTGCTTTTTCACTTTAGATGTTTTGGGCGTGGAAGGGTGGCAGCCTAGGCCTTTGCTGAGTAGGGCAGTGCTCTAGCGATAGCAGACACTGGAACACTTATGTTTTCCTTGTTTCACACCTCATGTAGTCAGATCGTTACTTTTATGAATTTGGAGTTCAAAGTCAAAGTACCTTGAATTTTTAAGGATAATGAGACATCTAAGTAGCTTCTTGGAGACAGCTGTTACCATTCGCTCTGCAAACATATTTTTCAGATGACTGTGGAAAGATAAAGCACAGGCTTAGGACTGTTCGAGATACAGCAGATCCCGTTCCTCACCCATCCAAAAGTGACTTCCTCGGGTTTTACATAGGTTCTGTTGTAGGACAGCTGCATATAGTCAAAGGAGCATCCTGCTGAGGGTCTGCTTCAGTAGCATTGGTAATAGCAACCCATTTCCACCCTTCCCAAAGGGAAGAAGTTTTTTTTTTCTTGTATTTATTCTCTTCTACGTAAGAATTAAGACCTCCTTTAATCCCAGCACTCAGGGAGCCAAAGGCAGGCAGATCTCTGAGTTTGAGGCCAACCTGCTCCACAAAGCAAATCCAGGGCAGCCAAGGCTACACAGAGAAAACCTGTCTCGAAAAACAAATTAAAAAAAAAAAAGTTCTGAATCTACATAACAAAGGGATTCAGGGATAGAAAGTCTATATTCATGTTATAATGTGCTTATGCATTTATACCAGAATCTTCCATCCCTAGTTGAAAGCATTGCCAATCCCGAAGTTGTAGACTTGACTCTTTATATTTTCATGCCTTGAGCGACTGCTGTTCTTTATATAGAAAGGACTATATCTAGACATACTTTTGTTTTATTTATTTTTTTTTCCATCACATCAAGTTTTAATACTGAGTGAAATAGTAATCTTATACAGAGTCTGTTAGTAAAGACTTGTTTCTAGTTCACATTGGTGGTAAGGGATTTTTTTGGGGGGATTCTTTTTTCTTTGCTTTTGGGGCTTTTGGGCAAAAATAATGCTGGAAATTGTTACCTTCTGCTTTTGGTAAGCTCACCTTAAATGAGATAGTTATAACATTAAATTCGTCTTTCTTGACTGGTGTTTTTAATAAGTTAGTGTCTACATTGTAAGGAAACAAAACTCTACTATTTGAAGTAAATGCAGAATTTTGTTCAGGTTTTTGTTTGTTTGTTTGGTTTGGTTTCTTCTTCTTCTTCTTTTTCTTCTCTCTCTCTCTTTGTTTTTTGAGACAGGGTTTCTCTGTGTAGCCCTGGCTGTTGTAGAGCTCTCTTTGTAGACCTGGCTGGCTTCAAACTCACATAGGTCCACCTGCCACTGCTTCCACCTCTGAATGCTGGGATTAAAGTTGTGCACCACCATGCCTGCCTCAGAATTGTTTAATTATATAGCTGAGTGAAAATACCCAAATTGTGGCTTTGGATCAGAATTTTTTTGGTTTTTTCAAGATAGGGTTTCTCTTGTTACCTTGGCTGTCCTGGACTTTGTAGACCAGGCTGGCCTAGAACTCAAACTCACAGCAGTCTGCCTGCCTCTGCCTCCCCAGTGCTGGGATTAAAGGTGTACACCACCTGCATGAGAGCTTTTAAAAGCCTATCACTAGTGCCAGGATATATGCACAAACCTACTTTTTAACTTCTCTTTTTGGCTCAGTTTGAAGAAAACAAACTGGTTTTATTTTCACTATTGGGTTCAAAGCATTCCTGCTGCCCCCTAAGCTCTCCTTACGGGGCTCTGTCTGCGTGTTCCTTGCTGTGACAATGCCTTAATGGGCTGAACTGGCTCTGAACAAACTAAAAACACGGGTCATGAGCAGCTCTCCTGTCCTTGGAAGTCGGCCTGTAGGACAGCTGTCTGAGATAAGGACTGTTGGGACATATTTTAGGAATAGAAGCACATTATATTTGTTTTTTAAACACAAAGGTAGTTGTTTTTGTTTTTTGTTTTTTGTTTTTTTGTTTTTTTACTATTATAAAGTATAGGAATGCCCAGGTAAGATGAAGAGCCAGCTCTCCACCAGAAAAGCCTCCCTATATCTTACCCACACTTGTTTCTAGCATTTTCCTTTGAAGTTAGTCTGTTAGTGACCTACTTTAGACTCCTTTTGCCTCCCATTTAACATTTTGGTTGATTTCCATGAGAATTTAAATCAATAAAAATAATGTCTACAGAAAATTCTTCTTAGGCAGTCATGGTGATATACACCAGTAATCCTAGTACCAAGGAGGCTGAGACAGGAGGCTCCAGTTCCAAGCCAGCTACACAGGAGACCCCATCTCAAACGGGTTTTTATTTATTTATTTAATTTTATGTGTTTGGTTTTTGAGACAGGGTTCCTCTGTGTAGCCTTGGCTGTCCTGGGCTTGCTTTGTAGACCAGGCTGGCCTCGAACTCACAGCGCTCCACCTGCCTCTGCCTCCCGAGTGCTGGGATTAAAGACGTACGCCACCACGCCATGCTCAAACTTTTTTAAATGATTGTCATGTGACATGTAATTTTTCTCAAATAATTGGGTAATTGGTCTGTTAAATTAAACTGGAAACTGATATCTTGGTTTATGAAATTTGTTTACAAGGTTAACTCAAACTAAAAAAAAAAGTTTATTTATTTTTTTTTTTAGCCATTGTTGAGGGGTTGAACTTAGACCTTCTTGTGTATATTAGGCAATTCCCAGCCACTTTTGAAAGTTTTTTTTTTAAAGATTTTAATTAGTTAATTAATTTATTTGATGTATATGATTGCTTTATACCTGTAGGCCAGAAGAGGGCACCAAATGTCATTTTAGGTGGTTGTGAGCCACCATGTGGTTGCTGGGAATTGAACTCAGGACCTCTGGAAGAGCAGGCAGTACTCTTAACCTCTGAGCCATCTCCAGCCTTTGAAAGAAGGGTTTAAAGTTGCCCTAAAGGCAGCTATGTAGCCCAGGCAGCTGTGGACCTCTGATTCTTATTTGCCTTAGCTTCTGTAGTAAGTAGCTGTGCCACCAGGGCCTGGCCACTTTATTCTGGTTTCTGGGTTGGGTCACTAATATCAGATCCATGGAAGGATGTGCTCTTTTTTTTTTTTTTTTTTTTTTAAATTCTTTCTTTCTTTCCCCCCTCAGTCTTGTCAGATGTGTCTTTATCAGAGTAATTTTAAACAGCATTGAGTGGGGGGGGGGGGAGGTGATGATAATAGATATTTAGAGGGTGGGGCACAAGCTAAAAGAGTTTGTTATAAATTGATACTAGATTTTCCTAATTGGCAGCCAGAGGCACTTACTGATATAACTGAAGCAGATTTTGTCCTGTACTTTTTCCCTATTGTGGTCTTCCCTTCCACCCACCCTTTTTTTTGTTCCTTTTTTCCTCTGTTACAGTTTAGAAAACGCTAAACCCTCCTCCCAGGCAGCCTCCGTCACGATCCCTGATCACCTCAGCATCAACCTCTCTCAACCCTCCACCCCTTCTTCTTCTTCTTCCTCCTCCACCACCACCCCCTCGCTCGCCACAGCGGGGACTTCCGACGCACCCTCCAGCCTCCCCAACCCTCTTCCGACTGCCCCTTGTGTCTCCAGTCTGCTTGGCATGAAACCCATCCCTCTCCTGGCTCTAAATGTTGTGTCTGCTGCTAAGGGTTCCGGGGCTTCAGCTGCCAGCACCACCACCTCTACCGTGCCCTGTGTAACTAACAAACTGAAAGGCGAGAAACAGAGATTCTCTCCCTACTGAGTGCATCTCTTGGCACCTCCTCGAGTGTTGGTTCATTTTGTTTTTCTTTGTTAACACTGGTGAGAACCAAACTATTGTGAGCTTGTGACCGGTTTCTTTTTACTACTTTGGGGGATAACTGGGTGGGGGTGGGGATGGGAAATTCCTGTTTAGGTTTAGGTCTTTACAGCTCAGTGCCTGTTTCAGAGTCTGACTTGTTGATTTAAATCTTTATCTAGAGCCACAGTTCTTAACTCTCTAACTCTGTTACACTTTTTGTAGTTTTATTCTGCCTTGCAATATAAACAATGTGTTAGGCTCTGTGTTGATGAATAAAAGCTTCTCCTTTCATCCTTTTTTTTTTCTTTTTTTTTCTTTTTTCCTTTTTTCCTTTTTTTAAACATTCAATTATTTAATGGTTAAGGTGTTGGCTGGCCTTGGCCAAATCTGTGTTTCTAGTTATAATAAAGTTGCCACAGTAAGAACAGTAGCTCACTGTGTGATGTGACGGGTGAAGGGGTGGGGACTTGTGATCCGAGCGTTGTCAGATTGGATGGCTGTGTAGCCTACTTGGCCTTTTTGCATCCCACATGAATCTTAGAACCCTTTGTCAGTGTTGCAAGTAGAAGGGCTTCAGCAGTTGAAATGCTGATGATCCTTCATGACGGGCAGAAGCCCTGAGTCACGCACGGCTTCCTTCCTTTGCTAACACCAGGTGTCAGGTGCCCTTGCCTGACTTGCCTCTGCTGAGTGGGCACACATAGGACTAACTTCACCACGATGATGGGCAGTGCCACAGTCAGGTAGCTTTTGTCTATATTCCTGTAACGGGTCATTAACATATCCTGTGACGATAGGGCGGGCTTACAGACCTGATTGTCGAGTGTCCTTCTAAACCAGTACCTTCTGTTTCCTACCTGCTTGTCCTTCTCACTAGCAACACTGTGGTGAGTGGGGGATCACAACTGTAGATGTGGATGATGGTTAGGGCTTTAGCTCTTCTGTAGCAGGAAATGAAAAGATGCCCTAAGAGAATATAAACAAGGTGTACGTGGTCAGCCAGGACTGTTTGTGCTGAGTTTTTAACACAACAGTGCACTTCACTCTAGGTCCTTACTTTCACCTTTACTTCTGGTGCTGGGTCTTGATCCCAGACCTTGTACAGTGTAGTTTACTCTGATGTACACCTCAGCCACTTTAAAAATTGTAACTCCCTCAAGACAGGGTTTCTCTGCAGCCCTGGCTGTCCTGGACTCACTTTGTAGACCAGGCTGGTATTGACTTCAAAGATCCACCTGCCTCTGCCTCCCTAGTACTGGGATTAAAGGCCTGCACCACCACTTGGTGTGCTAGGGCTCGGGTTCCCGGCTCGGGCAGTGGTGGGATATTTGCTGGGCCCTGGGTTTGTTTTCTAGCCTTGAAAACAGAACAGATGCAGATCATAATGAGAGAGCCGCCTGGTTCTCTCCATCCAAGCACGTGCATATCGTGAGTTCTGTTTCCTGGTAGGCGTTCAGATCTATGTAGATCTTCTCTGATGGCCTTTTCCAAACATCCCTAGAGTGATACTGCTGACCGTCAGAAAGCTGCTCATTCTTAGTGCCTTGTCCTGAGTCCCTGGGGAGACTGTGGTTCCTTTACTGCAGACTGGCCTCACTCACATCAGGCTTCTGCTTGGACGCTGGCTACTTCCTGTTTTATGCCATTTTAACTCTGTGTATAGTTGAAACTTACTATGCTGACAGCCATCTCCAGTTGGATTTGTTTTTTAACTTTGTGTGTGTTTGAAGGCCTCTTGATCTAACAAATATCCCTGAACAAAGAATTGCTGGGAAGTAATCCATATGCTCAAGGAGGTATTAAAACTAAACAGAGCTTTTGGTCTGAGAATTTGTTAAGAGCTCAGTGCTCATGTATGGGTCTGATGTCGTCCACTGCATCTCGCCCTTTATATCCCTTCTCAGGCTTTACTGAGCTGCTCATAGGACAGCACCCTGTATAGTGGTTTTCAAGGTTCTAGATTTAACCTAACTAGTTCCATGGAGCCTTTGTTTCCCAGTGAGTTCTGTCGTTCAGAGTTTGTCTGTGTAAGCATGTGCAAGGCCTTTGGAGGCTTGAAAATGTTGGATCCCCTGGATTTGGAGTCATAGATATTTGTGAGCCATGGTGTGGGTTCTGGGAACCAAGCCTGGATCCCCACAGGAGCAACAAGAGCCCTTAACCATTGAGCAGCCTTTTGAGTCCCTCACACTTACTGTTTACCTTGCCATAGGGTAATTTTATTTTGAGATGGTCAGGAATCTTCCCTTTGTTTGTTGTTGCTGCCCATGGGTTCCTGTGTCAGGGTGAACCGTAGGGTGTGCCATAGTGCGCACAGGTGGGGGTCACTGTTCACCCCGTTTCTTCAGATGGTCTTTGATCACTGCTGTAGCTGACTTCCAGCTTCTAGGAATTCTTTCTCTGATCTGTGCTTGGTGTGCTGGGACTACAGACACACTATACGCTGCCTGTGGATATGTTAACGTGAGCCTCGAGGGGCTTAAAATCATATTTATACTTAGATGGCTAACACTGTATCCACTGAGCCATCTCCATAGCCCATGCATCCTGCCATGCGTGTACATTATGTGTGGGTGTGTGTGAACAGGTGCAGGAGGTCAAAATGGGTTACTGTCCTCAGTCACCCTTCAACTTAGTTTCTGAGATGAGCTCTTTGAACTTGGGATTCCCTGATGTGGCTAACCAGCACCACAGGTGTGCCCTCCTCTGCACCTCCCTGCATTATTGGTATTCCAGGTGTGTGCTGCCACTCCTGGCACTTTTACATGGGTGCTGCGTGGTCCTTGATTGAGTGCTGCCCTCTCCCCCTTTTATTTTTTACTCCCTTAAAAAAACAAACACCAAAATATTTCCCTTTGTGCTAAATTTCAGGACTAACCAGGCCTACTTCTGCATGGTTTTCGAGATCTCACGTATGTGCTTAATGTAGGGGGTAAGATAGGCAGGAGCGCTCTTCTCTGACTTTGAAGGGAATTGGCCTCTGCTTCCCGGCACTCTTCTCCCCCCCCCCCAACGTTACCAGTGCATGTCAGGCAACTGTTTGTGAATCTAGTTAAGCTCATGGTGTGGAACTGAGACTTACACCTTCAGTTGTCCTCAAAACAGCATTTTGCTGCCTACCTAGTGATAGTGAAACATCCTGAATGCTCACTCCTCAAAGCTTACTTGGATTCCAGGACCCCACATGACCTCTGTGAGACAAGTAGAAAGGCACTGCAGCCAGGTGTGTTTACAAGTAGGGGTTTGCATTCCGAAGAGTGAGCTACATACAAAGTGAAGCCCTGCCAACTTGCTTTCCTGTTAATATTTTCCTAAATTGTAAGCTTGAAAAAACAGTAATTGAAATACTCACTGGCTCCTGTCCTCGCTCTGACACCACTTAGCACTTATGTGATGTCTTCAGATGTCATGCGTGCAACACAAAGCAATCCCTTCACCACCCAGGCTGTGCTATGTACGCACATGGCGGGCTTTACTTCCTGAAGGCTAGTGTTCTTCCCAAACTTGTACTTGCTGTAAGTGGAACAGCTTCTGTGTAATTCCCATGACAGAGTGGAGAAGCTCTAGCAGCTCTGTAACAAGGGTTCTAAAGAATAAAACTTGCATAGACAAGTTCTGTTGCCAACTTGGCATGCTGCTTTGTTAGGCTCTTCTTGAGAACACCTCAGGAAACTTGAGAGCTGTGACAGACGCAGCACAGCGTAGCCAGTGCGAGTTAACCTAAGAGGCCTTGGTGTCAAGAACTGGGGTTGTAACTGGGTAACTGACGTCCTGTTATTTCTGTTTTTCAGGCTTTCCTCGGAGACAGGTGGCATGGGGAGCAGCTAGAACAGTGCAGACTCACCCATAACCCTCTCTGCTGTTCACCACCACCCATGATCCATCTGTGTAGTTTCTCAACAGTCAGCGATTCCAGGTTTTAAATAGTTTGTAAATTTTCAGTTTCTACACACTTTATCATCCACTCATGATTTTTTAATTAAAGTGTTTTAATTCCTTTCTCTGTTCAGCAGTTATGCTGAAATCCATATTTAGTTTTATAAGCTTCTCCCCTTTTTTTCCTTTTTTTTTTTTTTTTGGCTCATGAATTTTTGTTTGTCATGGAAATGTAAGAGTGGAATATTAATACATTTCAGTTTAGTTCTGTAATGTCAGGAATTTTTCAAAAAAAAAATTAAAAGATGGACTGGAGCTTTTCCTTTGTGAATAGAAACTGGATGCCACAGTGACTGCCGTGGGTGTTGTTCCTGTCTGGATGTTGTTTTTATACCTTTAACCTTCACAGAGCCCTGACTGGGTTTAAAATAGAATTAAGATACTTTCTTCTGTTTTACCACTCCTGTATTTCTCATTTGCCCTTCATCTTTCCTCCCCATGATTCTGGGTGGCCTTTTTACACTTACCCAAGGATGGTAGAGCAGCGGCCGCAGCCGGGCAGGGAAGGGGGTCTGTCTGTGTATTTTGCACACATTTATCTGGTTGATGGCAACTTGAGAACGGCTGCCTCTTACGTCAGTTTCCATACTTTGAGACACACTTGTTTTCTTATCCTGAAATCATCTAGAAAAGTTTACCTGCTACCCACTTACGTTCAGTGAGGAAAAATTCAGTTCCTTGGATAAAATCCAAGACTTAGCCATTCATTCACCAAGAAAACCCTCAACAGCTGGGCCTGCGTAGGGTGGCTATATTTCAGGGTTGTTCACAGGGTTACAATGACAGTCCCCACCCCTACCAGGCACCAGGACGACCGCAGGGACTTAAACAGCACCCCAGTTCTTCAGCCTGAGCCATCACATGCTATCAGTCTTAACTTGCCTCTGGGCCCTTAAGCCAGGGCTTGGGCAGAGAAACAGGAACAAAGGAATGGGTTACATTGCCACCTGAGAAACCCAGAGGGGAGGACCCAGCCTTAGTTTCCCCTCCTCCCAAGTGCAAAATATGTAAACAGAAAATAAAAGTGCCATTTTAAGTGGACCCTCTTCCTGCTGCCCAGCATTCAGGGGCAGACGGTGTGGAGACCAGCCTGGCTCTTCTCTTGCTGCTGAGCATAAGGAATGAGGTGGAGCAAGAAGGGACCGGTTTCCTTTCCCCATCCACAGCTTCTAGGGCAGCACTTGCCACAGCTGCCGCCGCCACTGTCCCTAGAACTTACTCGGTAATTGGTCAAGGGGGTGGGGTCCTTCACTCAAGCCTGGCTTAAGGCTAAGAAAGCCCCATCTATCTGTTGATTATGTGGCGCATATATATTATGTATATAAATATTTCTCTATGTACAAGGAATGAGAGTGTCCTTCATGGAGGGAGGGAGGCTGGGGGCCGCAAGGCATCAATGCTGTGGGAGTTGTCCAGCTCCGCGCTGTCACAGTCGGAGTCCTCAGGATTAGGGCCCTGTGAGGAAGAGCAGAAATGCAGTGAGGTGGGAGCCCAGCATCTCTCAGCATTACAGACTCCTTCACTGGGGTGCTTTCAATTAATTGTGGCGGTTGTTACTTATATCTCTTGCGGTACAGCTGTCTTCCGTAATGATTTTCACATGACTGGGTGTCTGCTCTCAATTCCTGTTCGTGTCTGGTGGTTCGGACTCAGACCCACCTGCGCATCTCTGGGTAGATCCTTGTGCTGCATGGGCAAGGAGCTGGCTTCACGCTCAGGGACCACCTCTGAGGCAGGTACGTCCAGCGGGATTTCCGAGCCCTGGGAGCACATGTCGTCAGACCTGTCGTCCGGCCGCTCATCGGTGTTGGTACTGCCAACTTCTGGTGTGCCGCTTGGGGACGGCTCACTTGCTGTTCCTTCCTCCACATCCGACGGGTTCTCTGAGCTGAAGGTAGATAGTGACTGACGCATGTTCGGGCCCTGAGGCCACCTAAACGTTGATGCGTGGTTAGAGCACGTGTGGTCCTTCAGAGAGCTCCCAAAGCAAATGATGCTGACCCCACCCACTGCTCACCTCTGACTCAGGGGCAGCTCTACTTCACTGTCCACCTCTCCTTCTTCCTCTTCAGATGAGATACCACGTTTCTACAGTAGAGATGGGTGTGCGTAAACTGGTCAGAACATGGCAACAAGTCATTGTAGTGGAGCAGGGTGGGGTGCAGCGTGGGACCCCTAGGAGTGAGAGAAACCTGTGCACACACTTTACCTGACTTCGAGTCACAGCAGCCCTGTACAGCAGTGCAGCTGGGGTCAAGTGCTGGGACCCAGCCCGGCTTCCTCCCCGGCCTGCAGTCCCTTCCCTTCCAGTTCCCAGCAGCCCCACACCTTCACCGGGTCCCACTGCTGGAGGTGGCTCCCCTTTGGCCCCCCCAGGTGAGTCTGGGCTGGTGGAACCAGGAGCTGATCCCTCGCTTGGAGGAGTATCCCCCTGGGGTGGAGGAGGGGAGCCGGGGTCCCGAGCTCCCCCGGCAGCCCCCCGGCCCCGGGCTCCCAGTGCGGCTGACAGCAGGTCTGGGGATGATGAAGACATCTTCCGCAGTAGAAGGTCATGGTGGAGTCCACGCAGAGCAGGGGGGCAGGCATCCCAGGCCGAAGGGCCCGCTCCTAGGCCCCCTGGGCTCCCGAGTCCTCCAGGCTCATGGGGTGGCAAGGTTGCACGAAGCCCAGGCAGGTCTCCACAGCTGCCCTTGGCGCTGGCCTTTCTGTGCCGGGTCTTGCCACGGCGACTCCTTCCAGGTGAGGGGGGGCCCTTAGGACACCCAGGAAGCCCCACCCCACTTAGGGCTGCGTCTAGTTTAGGCAGCAAAGACTCCGTTTTGAGAATGTCTGGCCTGGGGGGGGGGGGGAGGAGGAAGGAAAGTACAAGGTTAAGATGGACGCTTGGGAGCCTCCCCCAGCCTCCTGTGAGCCTCCGCCCTCCCGAGTCCTACCTCTTGCTATGGGGTGACAGTTTCTGCGGCACATTCCTTTTCTTGATGAGCTTCTCCATCGTGTTTCCGTGCAGGAGTCCCCGGGAAGGGTGTGACTTGAGCAGACCTGGACACCTCCTTTCTAAGGCCTGCTCCCGCCTAAAAATGCAGACACCTCCAGTTGGGTCTCCTGAGACGGGTGGCGCCATGGAAACTGGGGTGCAGTGCAGAGTTACCTGAGCAGCTCCCTCTCTTTGAGCTCCAGCTGCAGCATGAGGGCGTTGAGTTCCATGTACAGGTTGTTGGCTCTCTCCAGCTTGCGTTCATAGTGCTCCCTGATGTCCAGGGCGTGTCTGAAAGGGCAGACGGGTTTCTGACTCCATGCTGAGTGGCTCCTGCTGCTGGGCTAAGATTCACTTTCCTAAACAGGCACCTACCTGAGCTCCTCCCTCCTCCGCATCACCAGCTCCTCTTCTAGGCGGTGCAGACAGGTCCCTTCTGACTTAATCTTTTCAAAGTGCAGTTTCACTTCTTCCCGCCATTCTGCCTAGGGATGGAGAGCCGTGGGGGAGGGGTGAGAACCATGTCCCTGTCAGGTCACACGCCTGGGCAGGCCACTTTTAAGTTAGAGATTGGATTTAGATGGAGTGGGACTCATCTATTCCGCCACGTTTCCTGGCCTCGTCGAAGGCTCTGCCATGCCTCCAAGGGTCAGGGGTCTGTTCGTCCACCCACAGCACACCTGGGACTTAAAGTAAGTCTCCTGGGGTGTGGAGAGCACGTCAGCTGAGGCGATGTCCAGGTGCAGCAAGATCTGTCTGAATGATGGGCGGTTTCGTGGTTTGCTGTTCCTGAAATGAAGGGAATTGGTGAAATTTTAGGAGGGGGGGGGGTGCGGGGACTAGAAGGGAACTTGGTATGTAGACCAGGTGGCCTTGAACTGAGATCTGCCTGCCTCTGCATCCAAGTGCTGGGATTAAAGACAATAAAAGCCACTACTGCCTGGCCCTGATGTTTTTCATATGCCCAAATAGGCCTTTTGGTGACCGTGTGGCGGCATACACCTTTATCTACATAGCAACTTTCAGGCCAGCCAGTGCCTCCCTTCCAACCCCTCCACCCCACTTTTTAGTCTAACCCTGAGAGAAACGCTGGGCATGTCAGTCACAGTTCAGCCTTCCTCCCTGTACCCTGTGGTCTGTCCACGTGATGCACCAGGCCTGCTCACTGGGATAACATCAGCACAGCCTGTTGTCTGCTGTAGTTCCCTTGGAGATTAGGGAGCCTCAGCTTGCTTTTGCTAAGGATCTGGGCCTAGGGTTCTAGGTGCCGGCTTTCCCCTCTCAGCTCCTTAACCTTGTCAGCCCAGTCTCCTGGCCAGGCCATCCTTACCAGCACTGTCGAAGCAGAATTTTAAAACCATCTGGGCAGCTGGAGGGCACAGGCAGGTGGAGACTGTTGCTTCCTACGCCCCAGATGATAGCCGAGGAGTCTACGTCCTTGTAGGGGATCTCTCCAGTCAGTAACTCCCATAGCACCACCCCAAAGGACCTGGGCACAAGAGCATCAGTTGGGAGGTTACTGCAGACCTGCCTGAGTCCTAGACGTGCCACCCCTGTGCTTACCAGATGTCGACCTTCTCAGACACAGGCTCGTTTCGGATCACCTCAGGGGCCATCCAGGCTACTGTCCCTGCAAAGGACATCTTGGTGCTCTTGTCACTCAGCTCCTTGGAAGTGCCAAAATCTGATATCTTCACCACGTCGTCATAGGTGATGAGCATGCTGGTAAAGAGTGCAGTCGGTCAGGGTCCACGTCCCACCACACCCCTTTAGTTGCTGCCATGGTTTTTTTTTTGGGGGGGGGGGGTTGGTTTTTTAAGACAGGGCTTCTCTGTGTAGCCTTGGCTGTCCTGGACTAACTTTGTAGACCAGGCTGGCCTCGAACTCACAGTGATCCACCTGCCTCTGCCTCCCAAGTGCTGGGATTAAAGGCGTGCGCCACTACCCCCGGCTTCTGCCTATGGTGGTATTTGGGACACCTAATGTTAAGAGGTCACCACAGCCCTCCAAAGGACGGCTGCCACTTGGGAGAAGTTGCTGAGATGGACTCAGGGACATGCCTGTTCTTCCACAGGCAGCCACCTACATGCACACGAGCTTGCTTACTCACTTGGGGGACTTAAGGTCTCTGTGGATGATCTTGTGCAGATGCAGGTAATTCATGCCACCAGCAATGCCCATGGACCAGTCAACCAGCAAGGAGGGGGTGACAGGGCGACCAGCCCTGAGCACCTCATACAGCTGTCCTTGGGCGCAGAACTCCATAAGGATACAGTAGCAGGGAGCCTGTGTGCACACACCCCTGAGGGCCACGTGGGCAGCCCTTGATCAGTGTCTGCCTTGTGTACCTGGGACCCACATTCCCACCCGTGCCATTTGGGGGTCCCCTTTGAGGAAGAAGGTGAGGGGAGTCCTGGGTGTCATGGTGCCCCAGCCACTGCCCCCCTGTTCCTCACTTGAAGGTGATGATGTTGGGGTGCTTCAGCTTCCGCAGGTGCTTGATGTCGGTCTCCTTGAGGTCCCGGACCTTCTTCACAGCCACTTCCTCCCCATGGAAGCGTCCCAGGAAGACAGCACCCTGCGCCCCTGAGCCTACCCACTGCAGGTCCAGGATTTCCTCAAAGGGGACTTCCCAGAGGTCTGTAGGTAGGAGGCACAGTGCCACAGGCTCAGGAAGATGTGCACTGTAGGCCCTGTGAGACACTCAAGGGCTGGCTATGCCAATGGCGAGACAACAAAGGAGGCGGGAAAGACGAGTGAAGGAAATGACTGGGGTGACCTCTGGGAAGGTGCGCGCCCGCAAGGGTGTGGATATTTTATTTGTAAAGCACTTGGCTAGAAGTGTGAAACCCAAGTTCCTGAGTTCCATTTCCCAGCACACTGGGAGAAAACGGGGAAGTGCTAAGGATTCAGCTGTCTCAGCACCAGAAACAAATGTGAAGGGAAATAAAGCTGGTTAGTGGCCTGGAGAAGGGAGAGGTGGCCGGTGGGTTTGGTGGGACTGTGGAGGGGTGGAGGTACTAGTGTCCCCACAGGGATCTGGCCTACCTTCCTGCTGCTGCTTGTGCTCTGTGGAGTAGGCTTTGCCGATCATTGTCCACACAGGGCGCAGGCAGCCAAAAAGACCTTCAAGGAAGCCGCTGCCACTCTGGCACTGCAGCCTCACCTCATCAGCTCGGACTCTAGATGCTCGACTCTCAGGCGATCCAGTGGCGCCCCCCGGCCCACCCGCATCCTGCTCATGCAGCTGCAGGACACTGTTGGCAAAGGGCTCTGGGGGAGGCTCCCCGCCTGGGGAGGGGCTGGGCCCTCCCCCGCCCTGCCCACCCAGGGGCACAACATCTCGAAGTACACATTGGGTGGGTGTCAGGTCCTTCTCAGGGGTGCAGTCTGAAGTGTCTGCATCCAGCTTGCGCATGGAAGCCTCACTCAGAGTGGACACAAAGCCTCCAAAGGAAGGGGAGGGTGTTCGGGTCTCATGGAGGCAGGCCATGGCCTCTGGAGCCAGGTGTGCTGAGCAGCGGGCCCTGTGAAGAGTTGAGGAGGGAGGGGACATCAGCCACAGTCACTGCAAAGAGCTCTCAGTACCTAGCTGGAGTTGGCTAGAGTGTCACTTTTTTTTTTAAAAGGTTTTTCAAGAGAGGGATTCTCTGTGTAACAGCCCTGACTGTCCTAGACCAGGCTGACCTCGAACTCACAGAGATCTGCCTGCCTCTGCCTGGCTTGGAGTGTCCCTCTTAGTATCCAACGGGAGACAACCATATACGGTTGAGTTTCTTCTTGGCAAACCATACACATGTACACAAGCAGTGTCCTGAGCAAAGAGAAGTAACAAGCCCACTCAGGTGTTGTTACAGAAACTCTCAGGGCTGGCTGGAGAGACGGCTCAGTGGGGAAGAAGAACTTGCTGTGCAAGCCTGCTTGATCCTCCTCAGCTGAAGGGAGCACCAACCCTCTGCCCAGGCCCTGCGGCAGTCACATGTTCACACCCGCACAACTCAAGCACGCAGGCCGGAGTGGTGGACGACGAGGTGCTTGGTAGGAGAGGTGGTGGGACCATGGCGTCAGTCAACTCACTTCACGACAAAAGCCAGGGCTGGAGAGATGGCTCAGCACGCAAGAGCACCTGCAGTCTTGCAGAGGACCTGGCTTTGGCTCTCAACCACCTGAAACTCTAGTTCCAGGGGATCTAGAACCCTCTCCTAGCTTCTCTGGTCACTAAACATAGCTGATGCACTCATGCGTACAGGAAAAACACCAATACACAGACATCTAAAAAAATTCTTTTTAGTAATAAAAATATAGCAGGCCTGATGTAGCACACACCTTTAATCTTAGCACTTGGGAGGAAGGGGCTGGTGGGTGGATCTGAGTTCAAAGCCAGTCTGGTTTGTCTCAAAAAAAGAAAAAAGAAAAGAAGAAGCCGCAACAGTGCTTTGTGAGTACTTGTCACTAACCCCTGCAGTGCTCATTCTTGTCAGCCGAGGCTCACCGTCAGACCTCCCTATTCACTATGTAGGTTTGGCTGTCCTGGAACTCTATGTGGATTAGCCTGGCCTCAAACTTACAAAGATCTGCCCACCTCTGTTTCCCTGTGCTGAGATTAAAAGATGTGCACCACTAAGTCCAGTCCAGGAGTCAGACACTTTTACCTTGACTCAGTCTGAGGCACACAGTGGCAGCACCCAGACTACGTCCCTGGGCGGCACACGCAGGTCAGGGCTTACATCTGGGCCTCTCTGTGCTTGCAGGTGCCCACACAGGCCTCTTCAGTGAGATGTGATCTTGTATGCAGAGCCAGAACCACAGAGCTGCACCACCCCTCAGCACGGCTGGCGAATCGAAGGCTGGGGGCGGGAATAGCTGATGGGGCTGTGTGAGGCTCTGGGCTTCGGCTGCATTCTCAGGAGTCTGTCCTTCATGAGCTGCTTCCTGGGGGTCAGAAGACCCCTCATTTCTGTCTCCCCCTCCCCCCCTTTTTTTTGAGACAGGGTCTCTCTGTGTAGCCCTGGCTGTCCTGGACTCACTTTGTAGACCAGGCTGGCCTCGAACTCACAGCGATCCACCTGCCTCTGCCTCCCGAGTGCTGGGATTATCATTTCTGTTCTCTTATCCTAACCCTAGCTCTCAGGCAATCGAGATGCGTCTCAGCTCATGTCTGTGCTATTTAAATAGCGCCGGTTCAGAACCCAAGTCTAGGGACTGGGATGTGGCTCAGCTGGTAAGGCCTGTCTAGCATGCACAAAGCCCCAGCACCAAATCCACCTGCCTGTAATCCCAACCCTGAGGAGGTGGAGGCAAGAACCAGTTCAAGGTCATCTTTGGCTACATAGCAAATTTGAGGCTGGCCTGGATACAGGAGACTCTGTGTCAAATAAATAAATAGACTGAGGATGTGGCTCAGTTTGGTAGAGTGCTTGTTTAGAATGCAGAAGGCCCTGCTGGACCGCATAAAACTGGGCATGGCACACAGGCCTGTGTGACCCAGCACTTGGGAGGGGGGGGCAGAAGGATCAGACATTCAAGATCATCGGTGAATCTGAGGCCAGCCTGACCTATGAGATCCTGTCTATCTCCAAAAATAAATAATAAACCCCACAAATCTAGCTGGGCCGAGCAGTCCATACCCAGATCCCAGCACTTGAGAGGCAAAGACGAGAGGATTCTGAATCTGAAGCCAGCATGGGCTACACAGGACCTCACGTAGAGAAGAGACAGACAAAAGTGCCGTAACACACAGGAAGAGGCCACGGATCTAGTCCCTACCTAGCACTGTAAAAACAGCAGCGACAAACTCTTCCAACCTTTCAGACTGACGTCAGAACTTGACACCTAGAGTTGTACCCTTGTCGCAGCCCTGCAGTTGGTTGGGTTATCACAGGATGAGGTGTGAGGTTCCTGGTAGTAATCTAACGCCTCCTTAGCCCCTGCAGCAGCGGTCGGGCTGCTGCGGAAGGACACTGTTGGAGCGGGACGCAGAAACAAAGTCTGGGGAACTGAGCGTCTCCGCCTGCCTAACCATCATCTAGTCACTTGTGCGGAGGGTTGGTTTGGGATCTGCACAGTTAACAAGCACTGGGCTGGGCTCAGTGGGTGTGATTGCCACAGCCACATGGTGGCTCACAACCATCAGTGCCAGGGATCCAGCAGGCACCACGTGGTGCACACGCATGCAGGCAGAACAGGCATATACAGAAAGCACAATAAACAAAACACGAGAAAAGTTGCACACTGTCACCCTGCTGCTGCTGCCGCCGCCTCACTAGCTGTCACCACCTGGCCTCGGACAAATTCCTCTTAAATTCTTTAAGTTTCCAGCTTCTGGAAGACGTAAGACACAAACCCATCAGCCCTGTGTGTTTGTAGGCCCCTGAGTGGCTCACTTAAGAGGATACCTGGGCCACCCTGGACACGAAGCCATGTCATGGTATGAACTATGTTGTCCAAAGACAAAGTCAACTTTTCAAAAACTGCTGCATGTTAGCCTTTCATGTACATGTATTGCCACAACCAATGCACAACACAATAAACCATATAAGGTAGGAAGGCGCTGTCAGTAGCTCACTTGACGGCGTGGAGGAGGCCCAAGGTCAATCAACAACAACAACAACACACACACGCACGCACACACGCGCGCATGCCCGCACGCACGCACACACGGCACACTCCAGAGGTACACACACAGCACTCAGGAAGTTCAGGATCATTTCTGGCTTCATAGTTTCAGGCCAGCCATCTTAGAACAAACAAAAACCCCATAAACTCTAGGGATGTGGTGGTCACCAGCATTAGACCTGCACAATACTGGACAAGTCAGGATGCGGTCCTGAGGTACGGAGGGCTCACAACGCCGCCTCACTTCTGCCTTCCCTTTGGCCTCCCGTGCTGAGACCACGGTTGCTGTGGCGAGGGAAGACGGTGCCTGTGCTACTGCAAGTCAGCGGGCACCAGAAGCCTATTATCAAGCCTAATTCAACTCTGTGGGTCGCACAGAGAGACGTGCGGACGCAAAGGGTCAGGAAAGCAACGGAGTGTGGGAGAGATGGGCTGGGGAATGGAGAACACGGGTGATATTCAAGTACTGAAATGCCACAACGAAACCCATTACTGTGTGTAATTAATATCTGCCAAGGGTCTGGAGATACAGTTAAGAGTGCTGACTGTTCTTGCCGGGTTTCATTCCCAGCACGCACATGGTGGCTCACACTCCCTGTTAACTTCAGTTCCAGGGGATCCAAGGCCCTGCACGTGTGAGGTGCCATAAGCTCATGGGGGGGGGGGGGGGCGGGGGCGTGCGCGCGCGCACACACACACACAATGACATTTAAGAACTAAAAATTAAAGCCGGGCATGGTAGTGCACACTTTTAGTCCCAGTACTCTGGAGGCAGAAGCAGGTGGATCTCTATGAGTTCGAGGCCAGCCTGGTGACAGAGCTAGTCCAGGATAGCCAGCACTATTACAGAGGACAAATACCAGGGAACTTGTTGGATCCCCTGTCTCGTCACCTGCCCCCCCCCAAATCCTAAAATTATATGAATACAGTTGGTATTATTAGCCCACAGGCAACAAGGTTACCTCAGGTGCGCTGTTTATCTCTTCTTGTCTTCAAGTCTGGCTTCAACCTGGAAGTCTCCGTGCAGGCCCAGCCCTGTCTGGTTAATGCTGCCCGCTCCGTGGCTCCTGCTCAGCTCTCACCCTGAGTTGGAAGCCCTGCTCTACCCACCCAGGCCCGCACATGCTCCGTGTCTTGTATTTCAGTTCCCTGCACCCTCAGAACAGCCTAGCAGGGAAAGCATTACTGGTTCTTTTATGGTGGAGAAAACCGAGGTCCAGAAATCAGGAGCCACAGCCTCTGAACTGCCAACATGTCCCACAAAACGAGCGGCTTGAGCGCGAGGGTGTCCACTGTAACGCTAAGTACAAACAGACCAGCCTGCACACTCCCGAGGATTTCCTGCACTCGGCCCAAGGCTTCAGCCTCCCTCACCAGCTCCAGGCTGGGGCTCTCGCTCGCTCTCCCGGCGCACCTGCTGGACCCCCGGCGGCGGCGGCGGCGGGCGAGCGGAGCAGAAGGGGTTACGGCCCTGCGCCCCCTCCCCTGCCGACCTCCTTCCCGGCCGTCACGCGGTGCGGGGCTGGGGGCGCGGCTGGGGGAGGGGTCCAGGAGGGGAGAAGGGAGCACAGCCGGCTGGGGGAAGGGCTGGGCGCTGCGGCGTAACCATGACGACTGGGCCCGTGAAGTCACCGGGACAAGATTAGCCCAGGGTCACGTGAACGCGAGGCAGGGGCGGGGCCGCGCCGGATCCCGCCCCGACCCGGGCAGGCCTGCGCGTGGAGGCCGAGGCGCTGCCCGCGTGCAGGTGCGGGTCCCCACCTGTGTCCTCCGACCTCCGCACGCGCCTCTGCTTGGGCGAGGCACCTGGTGGAGGGAAGGCGGCTGGCGTCGGAGGGGAGGGCGCCTGGGATGCACTACCACACAGGATTTAAGACACGGAGATGGGGAGACAAGAAAGGAGCAGTAAAGGGACTGGGTGAGCGGATGGCCAACAGCGTCAAACCCGGAGGATGGTCTGAAAGCAGAGAACCCTGGGAAGATGGAGACGGACAGGGGAATGAAAACCACAGGCCACCTGTCCCCTTCCTAGTCTGTTTCCTATCTGGAAGCGTTGTTTTGGGCATTACAACACCAAGCGTCTTAACATTTGCCCCCATCATCTGGATCACAACTAGGTTTAGTGAGAGAGAGGATGACATCCTCAGGCTCAGTTCGCAGCTCTGCCTACCTCAGATCACACTGGCATCCCCAGAGGACCCTGCGGTATCCAGGGCCAGCAGCTGGGGCGAGAGAAGCCATCCCACCTGCTGGCCTCTTAGGGGGGTGGGAATAGCTGGGGAGGCAGGAGAAAGGTGGCGTGTAGCGCTGAGGGCACCCTACCATCCCTAAGGCTGACGGCAGCTGTTCCACATTGACCTGGAAGAACACAAGGAGGGGTGCTGGGCCCCAAGGGAGCCCATGTAAACTTGAGATTCCTCTTTCCCAGCAAATGCCTCCCTCTCTGCTCCCTGAGTCCTGACCCACCAGCTGAGTCTCACTGCCCCCAGCTGGGTATTGGCGCCAGGGCTTTGGGGGGTGGCTGACTAGAAGCCCCGGGCCCAGACATTGAGTCACCCTGGGGGAGGGGACCGGTCTCCCTGACCATCCATTATGCAGTGCCTGGGGGGCGGGGGGGGGGGGAGCTCCTGTCGCTCTAAGCCACAAGGACTAAGTGGGGACTGTGTATCAAACTTCAAGGGAACATGGTGGTCCCAGCATTAATCTACCACGTGAGAAGCTGGGAAAAGGCCAGTTCCCCCACAGGAAGGGGTCAGTCACCTACTCCTCCCAGTCTCCCTAAGCTTTCCTGCCTGAGGAGGCCATGAGGCTGCATCAAGTGAACTCTGGATTCCTTCTACCCAATGGCTCCTGCGGTGGCCGATCCTGGAAGCTCTGCTCAGAGGTGTGGCCATCTGTCCATGCCTTGAGTTCCCGCACTCAACTCTCTCTCTGCCTGGACCTCATTTTCCTCTCAGGGCAGAGAGATCCTACTTTCCCCTCATTAGTCTGAGGAGAAGCTGCAGAGAGTGATCATCACCTGGGGTCCCGGGTTCTCTACCTCGCAGGCTCTGAGGCCCTTGAAGGGAAGGTGTTTGTGACAGAGTGCAGCTGTGCCTCCTGCCCGGCAATTTACTTCCCCTTTTTACAGGGTCCAAGGCCCTTACCTCAGAGTTCTCACACTCTCTTAGGGTCCTTGAAGAGAGACAGATGCCTTTTGAGATCCCAGGTTCTCACCAGTCAGGCACTGAGGCCCCGTTACCAAACTTCTGAGGGGGCTGGAGGTGCTCTGCTCAGAGTGTATGAGCCAGCGAGGGGAGCCGATGCAGCAGCCTTGTCTTGGGTCAAGTCTGTGAGACTCCTACCTGGCCTTAAGGGTGGAGGAGGCGGGGGAAGGTGCAGTGAGCTATGCCTGCCACCTTCCTGGCTCTGCTTCTTCCCAACTAGCTGGGCATGGTCTTTCTTTGTGGATTGCTGGGAGGCCAGCTCTCCTGTCCATCCAGACAAAACGGGAGACTTGTCTCTGAGCTTCTGCTACCCCAGAATCACTGACAGTTCCAGGTTACAGAGGTGACATGACAGTGGGCCCATACCTGCTGTCCCCTCTGCTTAACTATGCAGGAATGTCACTATGTCCTTCTGATGTCATGGCTGGAATCAGCTCGCAGCCTTGCTCAGGAGATCACGGACCACAGGTCTCCCCTACAGGAAGTCAGGCCTGGAAGAAGCTGAGTAGACAGAACTTACAACTATCTGAAAGGCATCCTGTGAGCTGACACAGTGCCTGCAAACTCAGACGCTCAGGCAGGCGGGTCTCGGGTCTAACCTAGGCTACACGGCGAGGCCCTGTCTTAAGTAGGGCGCCAGGTGAGGGTGTGGACATCACAACTCCTTCTTTAAATAAGAAAAGGCCTCATGGAGCCCTCGCAGGGCTCTTTCTCCCTTTTGCTGGGAATACATGTGTGTCTGCAACCAGCTTAGCAATGCTCTTCTTTTGGCCTGTCTATAGTGTTTCAGTAGAATTTTGAGTTTCCTTTAATAAAAAACATGGTTTGTTTTTTTCTTTTTTTTAACAGGATGGGGTTTTTCTGTGTAACCTTGGCTGTCCTAGAACTCAGTGGACCACACTGGTCTAGAACTCAGACATCCACTTGCCCTCTGCCTCTCAAGTGCTGGGATTAAAGACTTACACTACCACTGCCCAGCTTTTACATGTTTTTTAATTGCAAAAAAAAAAAAAAAAAGAAAAAAAGAAAGAACTAGAATTTGACTGACAGCCATCCATCCTTGCGCTACCTGCCCCCAGCCTAGGCATGGGGGAGTCACAGGCCTCAGGACCAGCAGAGGCCATAGTTACTTGACAGGCTGGGTGACCTGCAGTATCAGATCTGCTGACAAAGCTGCTGTGCACACTGTGGGTAAGACCATCATCCGGGGCAGGCCTGGCTTCAGTCTTAGCTCTAGCCACGTGCGGGCTATGTATCCCTGGCTAGCCTGGAACTTGCTGTGTAAACCAGGCTAATCTTAAACTTAGAGATCTGCACCCTGAGTCCTATGACTAAAAGCGTTTGCTGTCATGCCGTGCTAGGCCTCAAACTCCTGATCTTCCGTGCACTTTGATTATTTAGCTCATTGATTACTGACAGGTGCCCCCAGTTTCAGTCTCCTCACCACTAAAGCAAGAGATGCAGGCCGGGTAGGTCAATGACGTTACAGACATTGCTGAAGGAACCAGAAGCAGCTCTTGGCCTCGCGCCTGGCACACAGGCTGCTGCTCTCTATAAACAGCACTCATGATGCTTTCACACAAAGTACATAAATGTTTTTTTCTTGGAAACAAGGTCTTGTGCCACCCAGACTGGACGTGAACTTACTATTAGTTAGACATGATCATGAATCCTGATCCTGATGCCTCCACTTCCCCAAAGTGGGACACTACAGCAGACTTTATGCAACCCATGTTGGTTTTTCTTTTTAGTTTTTTTTTTTAAGTTTTAGTTTTTTGAGACAGGGTTTCTCTGTGTAGCCTTGCCTGTCCTGGACTAATGTTGTAGACCAGGCTGGCCTCGAACTCACAGAGATCTGCCTGCCTCTGCCTCCCAAGGGCTGGGATTAAAGTTGTGCACCACCTTGCCTGGCTTCTTTTTAGTTTATTGAGACAAACTCTATGTAGCCTTGGCTGCCCTGAAACTTGCTTTGTAAACAGGCTGGCCTTGAACTCACAGAGATCCACTTGTCTCCACCTGCCTCCACAGTGCTGAGATTAAAATCTTGCACCAGCCCCCATGACTGGCTCTTCTTTTCCTCCTCAAAACAAGAGGTAACACCATACCAAGGACAGAGGAAGGAAGGGAGGTAAAGAAACAGAGCTGAAAAAGAGAAACAAAGACAGACACACAGACACAGACACAGACACACACACACACACAGGGGTGCGGTGGGGGCAACCTGCTGGGCCTGCTAGCACAGTGCTCAAAGGCTCAGCTATTTAGGAGGCTGAGGCAGGAGTATCAAGGCCTGCCGGGCAACTTAGTGCCACTGTCTCACAATATAGAATTTGTATTTTTAAAAAGTTGGTGTAGTTTGGTGGTTGAGAGCTTGCCCAGTGTGCCAGGCCCTGGAGTGGAGTCCTAATACCTTGATTAAACAGACAGGCCTGAGGATCGGAGGTCTTCCCTGGCTCCTCCCAGTACACACAGGACCAGGCTTTCTGGGGACACATGGATAAAGCCATCATGTCCTCTGCTGGCATCCTTTCCATGCATTCCCTGAAAAACTGCCTCCTCCCATTCTACCACGCCCTCGGCATGGGCAGCAGAGAGGCAGAAGTGGGTACTGAAATGTGGGGTCCTGTGTTACCTCATGTACTTCTCTGCCCTCCCCCAGCAGTAAAAGCCTTCTACAGGGTTTTGCTCCCATGAAGGCCAGGGAGCCTGAGCCACACCTTCCACCTCTGTCCACCAATGACCTAGGACTTTTTAGTGTTTTGAGACAGGCTCTCTATGTAGCCTTGGGGTTTTCCTAGAAATCAACAGTTGGTTGGGGCTAAGCTAGAGACCCTGATAGCTTTCCGTCCTTTATTTGTTGGTTTTTTGAGACATGGTTTCTCTGTGTAGCCCTGGGTGTCCTGGACTTGCTTTGTAGACCAGGCTGGCCTTGATTCGGCTGCCTCTGCCTCCTGAGTGCTGGGATTCAATGTGTGCACCTGGCCCTACCTTTCCCTCCTTAAATGTGAGTCAAGAGGTGGCTCTTGAACTTGGAAACTTCAGTATCAGGGCAGCAAGGCCCTGAGGGCACTTAGGCTCCTTCCTTGCCAAATCCTTGCTGCTGGTGTAAACTTGGGGTGATCATCTGGCTGAAAACCAGAGCTCCCAGAACCACGGGGCCTGTGTCGAGGGGGCTGGGGTGTGTTAGACCTCACGTACACGCTCTTCTGGGTCAGCGGCTCCTCCCTCCGTTCCTACTACTGTTGATGGAGCCCCTTCTCTTTCCACCCTCAGCCAAAGCCTTGGCTATGAAGACGGTAAGCCAAGGAGTTTGGTGACTATGTGAGAAAAAAGAGGGGGTCATTGAAACGCCTGACCCGGGAAATGGGTTAGGGAAAGCAGAAGAGAGCGAAAGCCACATAATATGGGGAAGGGGAGCAACAGCTGGATGGTAGGGACCGCCACAGCTGGAGATTAGAGGATTTCAGAAGCGAGGGGAGAAGGACCCCGCCAGGGCAGGCAGGAGTAGGCGGAGCCTACTAGGTGCAGCTGTGGGGGAGGGGCGGTGGGTACGTTAGGCCTTGCCCTCCCATCCCTTCCCTGGAGGGGGGACAACTCTACCTCCTTTTCTCTCGCTCTTGAGGGTGCTCTTGCCCGCTGCCCAGTCAGTCTTCCTCAGGCCACCCTCACCCCACACAATCCACCACAGCTCTGGAGGCTCTGGGTCTCCAAGCTGGGCCGCCGCATCCCTCAGCTTCGCCCTGCTCCTTTCTATCTCCAGGCGTCGGGTCCAGGTCTCCAGTTCCTCCATCCCACGGCCTCAGCATCCTCGAGTCACCTCCTCCCCCACCACGCCACAACAGTATCCCGACCCTCCCTCCACGCCAGGATCCCAAGACCCGACCCATTCATGCCCCCCACCCCCACAACTCGCCCAGGCTCTCACCTCGGGGGCTCCGCGGCCGCAGCACAAAAGGCGGCGCTGCTGCAGCTCCGCTCCGGATGCTGCTCCCGCCTCCTCCTCCTCCTTCCCTCCTCCCCCCGTTGCCCTCCACCGGACCCGGGGCGCTGTCACCGGCGATGCTCGAGTGACGCTCAGGTGCACGGGTGTCAGCCCCAGCTTTTGGCCCCCACCCACCTACTCTAAGCCCCGTCCCCTCTCGACTTGAACTCCCGCTCCTTGCGAGTCCCCCGCCCCTGGCCCCCCGGGACGGACACGCCCTGAGCGGGGGATGCAGCGCTGGAGCCGCCGGCCTCTTAAAGGAGCCCGCGGCTGCCATCCGGCGCGCTCCAGGCTCCGCGCCCCCTTTCTGGAGGTGTCTCACGGCAGTCCCGCTTTGGGCCGCATAATGATTCTGTAGGAACCCCCTGAACCCCCGTCTTCTAGACTCCTATCCCCCGAGAGAGCGGCCCCTCAGAGAGCACACACAACGGTCTGGCGTCGGTCCCTGGTCAAACCGCCAGCGCCAGCTGCCCCTTCCCTTCCACTGCTCAAGGCTTCGCCCGACTGGAACCCACCCCAGTGCTGCAGACCCCTCTCCCTGCAACCCCATTCCTGCCTCCTAGCGAGGCGCCTCTCCCCAGGCCCACTCCGAACAGCACCGTCGGAACCACGTCCCCCCCCCCCCCGGGGCATCTCTCTCCATCTGCCCAAGGTCACAAGATTTCCCCTGCATCTTTCATTCACTCTGGCGCTATCAAGACTTTGGGGGACAGTGCTGCGCCCATCTGGGTTCGCTCATCACTCTCAGCTGCTTTTTTCAGCTGTAACTAAAGAACACAGCAGAAGGTCCATCCATCTAACGGTTCTCGGACGGCCAAGGAGGGGTTCACTAGGGCCGAGCTAAGGAGGCGCAAACCCTAACGGGCCGCGTGAAGAAGAAGAGAGGAGCAGTGGGATCTTTTGACACGGAGGCGAGAGGAGCCAGAGGGACCTGGGGAGACGGTGTCCGAGAAAAACTCGGACTGGACACCAGCCCCCCCCACCCCCGGCCCAGGGCTGTGGGGCGGGGGGCGGACACACAGGTAAGGCCCACCCTCCGGGGGGGGGCAGCGGAGCTCCGCGCCGGCAGCCTCCCAGGCCAATCACAACCTCTCCTCGGGAAGGAGTCGCTCTCAGCACAGCCAATGAGGCCGCGGAGCCGGAGGGCGCGCGGGCGCCTGGGTCCTGTAGTTCTCCTCCCCGCCAGCCGCCTACACTCCGCTAGTGCGCATGCTCACAGTGTCGGCCCCGGAGGCGGCGCCGCGCCGGGACCGAGGCGGGATGACGTCAGAAAACAAAAGCCACTCGTAGCTCGGGAGGCTTCGGCCCAGGCTCCTCCCCGAGGGCGGTGCCGGTGCCCCGGGGCGAGCCCCGCGGCGCGGGGCTGTGGGGTGTGGGCCGCTCGGCTCCGCGGGGAGACGCTGCGAGTCGGGGGAGCGGGGGGGACTGCAGGTCCCAGCATGCCCCGCGGCGGGCCCCACCGGCCGCGGCTCCCGGCCGGGCCCTAGCTGGCCGGCGGTGTGCTGGGGCGCGCGCGGAGGCTGTGGTCGCGGTGGCGCCCGCGGGGACGGAGGAGGGAATGAGTGAGGAGGAGCAGGGCTCCGGCACTACCACGGGCTGCGGGCTGCCCAGGTGAGCGGCCTCGCGCAGGACGGAAAGCGCGAGGCGCCGCGGAAGGGGTAGCGGCGCGCGGCCCCAGCATGCACCTGGCCCGAGGGCTGCTCCCGGCAGGCACTGGGGTAGCGGGTTCCGGGCATGCGCTGCGGCGGTCGCCACCGTCTGGTTTGGGGTTGGCTTGGCTCCCAGACTGCCCTGGAGCCCTGGGCTTTACGCGCCCCCACGTTCAGTCAGTGTGCTTGGTGGGTACTGGGTCCCCGAGTTGCGTTGTGCCGGGGGAGACGCACGTGCAGGCGGCGCTGCGGCACGGGCTCCCTCGCCGCGCCCGGGAGCAGTACATGGTGCCCTCGCTGGGGCCCCGTGCCTTCCCGCCCGCACCTTCACTTTCAGCCCAGTGGACGCCACCCTGCCTGGGACCTGGCCTGTGGTCTCACGTGACAGTGCGTGGCGGGGGGCGAAAGGGGAAGTGTGATGATGTCGGTCTGTGCCCCTCCCCAGCATAGAGCAAATGCTGGCCGCCAACCCGGGCAAGACCCCGATCAGCCTTCTTCAGGAGTATGGGACCAGACTAGGCAAGACGCCCGTGTACGACCTCCTCAAAGCCGAGGGCCAAGCCCATCAGCCTAATTTCACCTTCCGGGTCACCGTCGGCGACACCAGCTGCACTGGTGAGGAAGGCTCGGGCGGCCTGCCTGGGGTGTGCGCTCACAGGGCCCGTGGCTTAACTTCACAGTCCTCTCCTGTAACCCCAGGGAGGGATGGAGAGACTCAAGGAGGACAGGAAATGTTAGATACTGAACCGCTCCTGGGTGTCCTCGTGCCTCACACCGAACGAGTAACTTAGTATCGGAAATTAAGTGGGTGGCTCATGTCCACACGCCTAATAAGTGGCAGAGTAGAGCCTTGATTTCAGAGCCAACCCTCCGTTGCCTATTTATTGAGGGAAAAGGAAGTGCTTTTGCAGAGGAAAGGAAGACAACGAACCCCCCCCCCAAAAAAAAAACACCCCACAGTGTTGGAGCTCAGAAGTCCTACCTGGCTTGGCTTAATTATGGGAGCTATTTGAAAGATAAGGGCTGTTCTAGGCCCGTTTCTACTGCCTTGATAAAATTCCTTAACCAAAAGCAGCTTAGGAGGAAGGGTCGGTCGCTTTACAGTTCCGGGTTACACTCGCCCTGGGTAGAAACGCATCCCCAGTGCAAAGCAGAGAGCATGGACTCAGCCTTGTTGCCTCTGACCAAGAAACTCACTTCACAGCCACAGAAGCTAGCAGGGATAATGGCAGCGGCTACATGCTGGAGGTTTTCTGTTTTGTTTGGGGTTTGTTTTTTGTTTTGAGACAGGGTTTCTCTGTGTAACAGCTCTGGCTGTCCTAGACTTGATTTGTAGACCAGATTTCGAACTCACGGAGATCCACCTGCCTCTGCCTCCTGATTAAAGGCGCCTGACATCACGCCCAGCGTGGCTAGGTTTCTTGCACAGTTCAGACCCACTGTCTAGGGATGGTGGGCTTTGCATTTGTCCGTCCTCCCACAGACACGCCCACAGGCCAGTCTGGTACAGGCGCTTGCTCCTCAGCTAAGGCCCTTCTGCAGATGATCCCAGGTTGTGCCACGTTGACAGTGAAAGCTAACTAGGACAGAGGCCATCCCAGCAATCAACAGAACTCTTCCAGTTCTGGCTGGGGGCTCCTCGGAGGGCCGTTCACTCCCTCTGGCAGTGAGGAGAATGGCGGTGGGGGCTGGTTTCTCTTCTGTCCTGCTGGTGACCTCCAGTGTTGCCCACACCCCTTTTCTTAGGTCAGGGCCCCAGCAAGAAGGCAGCCAAGCACAAGGCAGCTGAGGTGGCCCTCAAACACCTCAAAGGGGGGAGCATGCTGGAAGCAGCCCTGGAGGACAGCAGGTGAGGGAGGAACAGCCAAGGCACTCTAGACGCCTTGCTGAGAACCCAGGCTCCGCACTACCTACCTCTCTCCCTAAGCCTGGTCTGGTGACTCACGGCCACCCTCACCTGGTCCCTTCCTGAGAATTTCCTCTAAAGCTGAACAGGGTGTTTCTAGGCACCTCAGGGTAATAGCCAGCCCCTTTGATAGGTGGTGGCTGCTCTGGGGCCTGGGGTAGGGTATCGGGGGTGGAGGCCAAGGCTGAGAAGCTGGTCCCGGCATGCCCCCTCTCTCTAGCAGGATGGCTTTCCCTCTTCCACACTCAGGTGGGAGCTTGTTGGGTAGGAAGAGGCTCCCAGGAGGAAGAGCTGTTGCTGAGGCTCCCTGAGTCTGCAACAGGGGGAAGGACCTCACACCCTCATCCCCTTCTATGTGGGTGTGGATCCAAGGCCCCCCCTTCCCTCGGGAAGTTCTTTTTCTCTCTTAGACGCTTCACTGCCTGAGGACGCTCCTGTCATTGCTGCAGAAGCTGCTGCCCCTGTCCCATCTGCTGTACTAACCAGGTATCGTGAGTCCCCCGACATCTTGCGGGAAGGTGGGAGGGAGTCCTGGCCTCATAGCCCTCAGACCCAGGCAGGTCAGGATGAGGAGCCTGAGAGTAACACAGAATGGAATAATTGAAAGCTTTGTACTATCTGGTTGGTAAGCTTGAGATAGGTAATTTAAGATTTTTGTTTTGTTTGTTTTTTTGAGACAGGGTTTCTTTGTGTAGTCCTGGCTGTTCTTGCCTCACTCTGCAGACAAGGCTGGCCCTGAACTCATAGAGAACTGCCTGCCTCTGCCTCCCGAGTGCTGGGATTAAAGGCATGCGCCACCACTGCCCGGCAATTTAAGATGTTTATGTAGCCATGTGAAGGTTGTTAGTTTGTTTAACATCTTTCAGGCTCCATTTATTTTATTTTATTTTATTTTATTTGTTTTTTTTTTTAAGGGTTTCTCTGTGTAGTCTTGGCTGTCCTGGACTTGCTACGTAGACCAGGCTGGCCTCGAACTCACAGAGATCCTCCTGCCTTTGCCTCTCGACTGCTGGGATTAAAGGTGTCAGGCTCCATTTATGAGTTGGACACAACATGTCCCATGTTTGAGAACTAGAAGGTTCCAGGACTGGCTGTGCCTCTGTCGTAGGGATATTGCCAAAGTATTTCCACATCTAAATGTTCCTGGGAACTAGCAGGGCCTCACTTGGTGAGGGAGGGAGCGCGGCTGGACAGACAGCTACCTGCCTGGTGAACTGGAAGACGGCAGTGGCTGGCGTGTGAGCGTGTTCTCAGCATTGGCCTGGGCCCTTTCTCCTCCAGGAACCCTCCCATGGAGATGCAGCCCCCTGTCTCTCCTCAGCAGTCTGAGTGCAACCCTGTTGGTGCTCTGCAGGTGTGCTAATCGTCACTGTCTGTGTGTGTTGTCTTCTGAACTAGGGCTGTGAGGCAGGGGTGTGTACCTGGAGGGGATGGTCACCCCTCTTCTCACCCACGGCTGAGGCCCCTGGGTAGGAGCCACGTGACCGCGGAGCCTCCTCACTCAGCCTGGGGCTCCCTGCGTCTTCCTTTCAAGGAGCTCGTGGTGCAAAAAGGTTGGCGTTTGCCAGAGTACATGGTGACCCAGGAGTCTGGGCCTGCTCACCGCAAAGAGTTCACCATGACCTGCCGGGTGGAGCGTTTCATTGAGATTGGTAACTGGGACAAAGGGGGCCTCACTCCCCTCTCCCCACCACACTAATCCCAAGCACAAGGTGGGTGCCTGCCTGGCTGCTCCGTCCCAGCTTTCTCTGCTCCACAGCTACTCCCCCCCGCCCCCTTTCTGGCCCACTCACTCGTCAGTTAGAAGGAGCAGGCCTTCAGCTCCCCTACAAGACTAACCCGAAGGCAAAGCACTGGTCTGTTAGGAGTCCCCACATCCAGCGAGCCCTTCCCCTCCTCCCTCAGGCAGCGGCACTTCAAAAAAGCTGGCAAAGCGTAATGCAGCAGCTAAAATGCTGCTTCGAGTGCACACGGTACCTCTGGACGCCCGGGACGGCAACGAGGCGGAGCCCGACGAGGATCACTTCTCCATCGTAAGTGGCTCGTGTGGGACATGGCGGGGTGGGGGTGGGTTGGGTCTGGACCCAGTTCTCTTCTAGTTTTCCTACCAAACCCCAAGGCTCCTTGAACCCTAAGCTCAGCAGCCCCCTCAGCCTGCAAGTAGTCGCGCTCACTGGTGAAAGCTGGCCTAGGGCAAAGCCCCTGTAGGCAACTTTTACTAGGATGGAGGAGACCTGGCCTGTAGGTCAGGTTCCAGAGCGTGCCTGATGCTTGGGGCCCACAGTCCTAAGCTGCTGTCTCACTCCCATCTCATTAGGGTGTGAGCTCCCGTCTGGATGGACTTCGGAACCGGGGACCAGGCTGCACCTGGGATTCCCTGCGCAATTCAGTGGGAGAAAAGATCCTGTCTCTCCGCAGTGGCTCCATGGGTTCTCTAGGGGCTCTGGGCTCTGCCTGCTGCAGCGTCCTCAGTGAGCTCTCTGAGGAACAGGCTTTCCACGTCAGCTACCTGGATATTGGTATGGCCAGCTGGGAGCCTGGATCAGATCAAGTATAAAGCAGTTGGGAGGTGGGAGATTTAACAGTTTGGTGCCCCCCCCCACTGCTTCCCTTCTCTCTCTTGGTTTCCAGAGGAACTGAGCCTGAGTGGGCTCTGCCAGTGCCTGGTGGAACTGTCCACCCAGCCAGCCACTGTGTGTCACGGTTCTGCAACTACCAGGGAGGCAGCCCGAGGTGAGGCTGCTCGACGCGCCCTACAGTACCTCAGGATCATGGCGGGTAGCAAGTAGCACCCTGGCTGCAGTGATGGATGTGTCTTTCGCTTCTTGCTCCCTGGCCCATGCATTCGCCTGGCTCTGGAGCCCTGCAGAGGTGCCATCTCTACCTCTGACACAGCCTGCCAGCCTTGAGACTGAGGAAGGCACAGGTAACCAGGAGCCATGAACCACGGGCCCCGGCCCGCACAGGATGACGAATGGAAAGGAAGTTGGAATTCTGTTGGAGTCTAGAATAAACGCTGCTCTCTCTGGCCCTGGGTCATGAGAGTTAGGAATAAATATGGTATGTTTCTTCTTGCTCTGCGCTCCCTGTTGTTTTTGCTTTAGGCAGGAGGCTACGTGCAGTGGCCTTGGGGACCCTTTGAGCACAATGCTTGTTTTACTGAGTGGAGGTGAAGGGGCTATAGCTACTGCCCTTGGGCTCCCAAACATTCCTTAAAGTCTTGTCCAAACATGGATTCATTTTATTTGGGGTTACACGTGGCACACGGGGTGACTTTGCATGCAGACATCTTACAGGGGATGATGCTACTTCTTCCCAAAGCGCTGAGGGGTGGCCAGGCTCCAGAACTCTTCCGCTTGGGGGCTCAGCTGCTCCTTACTCCAGGACCCCCAGGCATTCCTGCCAAACCTTAGGAGAGACTCACCCTTAGTTGGAGCTCGCTCCCTTCCCTAATTCCTCCTCTCCCTCCATCCTTCCCAGCCTCCTGTTGGAACTCACCTCTGGGGCTGAAACAGGAAGCCTGGGCTCCTACCAGTTCTCTTCCCGGCATGGAGGAGAAAGCGCAAGAGAGACCCAGGAGTCTGGGCATGTTGTGGTGGGTGGGGTCCCTTTTCTTCTTCCTGTGATGAGAGAGGCAGGGAGGGAGAAGGACAGTATCTTCCTGGACACTGAAGATGGTGGGGTGGAGTGGGGTGGGGCTTCTAGGGGCAACTTGCACAGGCTGAGAAGCCATTTCCCTCCCGCAGAAGACCTCATGAGGACCTAAGCAGTCCAGGAGCATCAAACCCTCAGTTTCAGCTGAGGGGGAAATGATGGGTGGGTGGGTGAGGAGGGCAGCAGGGCTTCACTCACTGAGAAGACCTGGTCTCTGCCCCAGCTCCCTGGCTCTTCAGTGTGGCCCCAGTCCAGCAGCAGCAGCAGCAGCACCAGCACAGCAGCCCGCTTGGAATCCATGCTGCCATCTGCCCCCCACTGGCACACCATCGCCCTCTTATACCTGCTGCCCCCACCCCCACCTCAGCAGCAGCCCGGGGGAAATCTAGACAGGCACTGGAAATGCATAGCTCTATTAAGAGCCACCTGGGACCCCCTCCCTTACCCCCCTGGGGACTTTGTGCTCTCAGCTTCCTACCTCCAGCCCAAGCCTAGAGTTACAGACTTTATTAGATGCATAAATCCTGTCTCTAGAGCTCGGGAACCATCATTAATTGCAGACAGCTTGTCAGAGCTAGGCCCTGGGGGAGCCTTACAGGAACCCCCAATCCTTCAACAGGTTGTAGGGCTAGAGCTGCTCTGTCAGGACCCAGCGGGAAGGAACTAGGGTGACCCAGCTTGGTGGGGTCTGCCACCCCTGCCTGGGTTGGGTGGTCAGGATCACAGCCCACCCCAATCCAATGCTTCTGGTGGGATTAAATGTGAGGTCGCTGTTCTAAGATTTACCTACAGACAGTTAGGTGAGATACAGGAGATGGTTTCTGGCGCCTGACTGAGCAGAGGTAGATAGTTCTACATTCTATGGACAGGCCCATCCTTCCTAGAGAGGACTGGTGAATAGGCCTCCACAGATGAAACTCTGCCGCCACCTTGTGGCCACTACTTGTCACTGCCAGGCCCAACCATTTCCTTTTTCAAGCCTTGTTACCTAGGATGACCTAAGGACGAGTACTTTGTGGGGTGGAGGGGCTGGACCCTTACATTGCTCCAGTTCCCTCGGGTCAGCACAGTCTCTACCTGTCTCTGGTTCTAATATACTACTGGGGCTGGTGACGGGTTCTGCTTTAGGGAGAGAATCCCTCCAGGTCAGGGAAGGATCCTTCCTCAACTCACAGGTGGCAGCGTGCCATGTCTCGAACCATGTCCAGGTCCTTCCACAGCCATGAGCAAAGCCAGCTACCCACACTCAGCCCTACTTTGCTCAGTGACGTATGGGAGCAATAAAATGAACTACTTCTTGGGAGAAAGATTATTTGGATTCCTTTTGTAGAAAAGCAGAGCTGGCGTTTTCCAAGTGTCAACCGTGATTACCTCTGCCTTCTTCCCACTCAGCCTGGGAACTCGCCACTTCCGGAGACGTTCCCTGGCCATGTTTCTCCTGATGATGCTGAGCGGGCTGAAGCCTCTTAGCGCCATCTGTCAGAGGTCTCGGAACAGCTCTCATTCCATGAGGAAAAGCACCTCACATATTTGAGGACTTGGTTATCCACATCCTTTTTGCTCGACAGGGAAGTATTTTACTGGAACCAACTTACATTTTAGGTTTGTAGGTAAGAGGTGTCTTTACATTTTAAAATCTGATTATTTACAGCTAGGCACAGTGGCACACACCTGTAATCCTATCACTTGAGAGGCATAGGCAGGCGGATCACTGGTCTACAAAGTGAGTCCAGGACAGGTAAAATAACACAGAGAAACCCTATATATTTACTGACACCTCCCCCACAACTGTGGTTCTCGGGACCAAATCCAGGGCCTTATGTTTGCTAGGTGAATTCTCTACCACAGAGTGCCACCCTCAGTTCTATATTGGGTTCTTTTTTGTTGTTTTTCAAGATAGGGTTTCTCTGTGTAGCCTTGGCTGTCCTGGACTTGCTTAGACCAGGCTGGCCTCAAACTCAACAGAGATCCAACTGCCTCTGCCTCCTGAGTGTCGGGATTACACGTATGCACCACAGTGTCCGACTTATATTTTCATTTTTTTAATTTCACGTCTGCACACACATGTACTCAAGTGCAGATGCCCGAGAAGGCTGGTCCAGGGCCAGAGCCTCTGGAGTTGGGAGTTCCAGTCGGCTGTGTGAGACCCTCCCCACCCCGCCCCCACAGAGCCTGTGTGGAGGTGAGAGAATACCTTGCCAGCTCTTTCCTCCTACATGTGGTCCAGAGATCAAACTCCGGCTTCAGACGTGGTAGTGAGCCCCTTTACTGCCGAGCCACCTCGCCAGCCCCGTATAGCAAGGACGACAACAGTGCTTCTATTTCCTAAGGAGGCTGAGTCTCTCACCAAACACCAACCTGGTCCATCTGTTCTACCTGCTCTGTCTGCTGCCTTTGGTCTGACTCACCGTACCCACTTTCAGTAGTATGCACGGACACAAGAAGGCTCCGTGGCTCACCTGTCCCTCTTCCTCACCCTCTGAGCGTTGCCTGCTCTGTGGGCTTTCATCTGCTTCTAAACAAAGTGGGCCTAGAACTTCCAGCATTTTTCCTCTTTTTAATTATGTATGTGTGTGGCAGGTGGGTGTTGTGCAAGTGAGTGCAGTGCCCATGGAGGCCAGAAGAGGGCAGCAGATTGCTTGGAGCTGGAGTCTGGTGGCTGTGAGCCAACAAACACGTATGTGGGAACCAAAGCTGGATCCTCTGCCAGCACAGAGAAGGACTGAGCCACCTCTCCAGCACTTCCTCCTCCTCTCTACAGTAAGCTTGATTCTGTCTTTGTGGTTTTTTTGAGACACAGTTTCTCTGTGTAGCCTTGGCTGTCCTGGACTCTCTTTGTAGACCAGACTGGCCTCAAACTCACAGTGTCCCCCCCCCCCCCCATCTCTGCCTCCCGAGTGCACCACCACGCCTGGCTTGTCTCTGTGTATCCCTCCAATGTCTTATTGTAGTAGGATCTTTTCTTCCTTTCAACTGTTGGAAGTGGGTGAGGACAGAACAGAGAAGAGGTTCCTAGTGTGCAGGCAGTCCCGTTCCCCACACATTTTCTCCCACCAGTGCTCCTGTGATGCCTTGTCTTTGCAGTGGTTCACAGATCTGAACACTGTGCCTTCTGTAACACCATGTGCCTTAGAGAAAGCAGACAGGAGAACACACTCTTCCTGTCCTAAGACGTGGAAGGGTGAGGATGGTCAGACACAGAAGCCAGTGGGCCCCACGGATCTGAGTAGGGAAACACCAAACGTACCAGGAATTCTCTTGACAGTTTAATGTTATATTTGCAGCATAAATAAGGCACAGTATACGTCAGGGCAAAGGACGGAGGGAGAAGGTCAGGCTGGGCGGTAACTGCTGAATAGCATGGGGGAAGGAAGGAGGGACAGTTAGGGAGAAGAGCTCAAAGCCCCTGCCTCAGCCCCGCCCCAGGAGGTTGTGAGAGCCTGCTCACAAGGGTCATGCTGAGTTGGGTGGAGGGAAGAGAGAGAAGACGGTTTTGTAACAAAACAGCCCATAGCACTGCACCCTCCCACCTGTCAGGTCTCCCACTGCAGCCTGAGGAGGCCCAGACTGGGTTGAGTTCCTTGCGGATGGAGAGGTATTGCTACATGTCAAAAATATATAGTTGAACAGAGATATATTCATAGATACACATGGCTTTCTTCTCAACAGATATTCTATGAGGATGTAGAAGGCTCTGCTGTGGGAGTGGAGGCTCATCTCCCTGCCTGCAAGAGATGTGTGTGTGTGTACAGAGAGGAACTGGACAACTAGGGCTCCGGCTGATTCTGTTGTTTGTTTTGAGACAGAGTCTCACAGCATAGCTCTTTAGTGGCCTACCTCTGTAGACCAGGCTGGCCTTGAATCTGCCTGCCTCTGCCTCCCAAGTGCTGGGATCAAAGGCGTGCGCCACCATTCCTGGTCTCCCTGCTGGCTCTTAATGTCACCAAGAATGCAGAACCAGTAGCCTGTAAGGAAATAGGGTAAGTCCTGCCCAGACTAAAGGAAAGAGTTTTAGAGCTAAGACTAGAAGGAAGACCAGCCTAGAGATTGAGATGAGTAATCTGGTGGTAGCTGTTTTTAATGAAGTGGAGGAAGAACTGGGGGAAATAAAAAGCCAGTTCTAAGGCAGAAGAGACGTTTAAAGTAACCCCTGTCATGCCAGATACTCCCAGCCTGCCCCCAGGGACTCTCCTACATTAGTGTGTACCCCAGCACAGCCTGCTTGGTCAGGCTCATCCTCAGGAGGTTGGGGTGGCCAAGAGCACATTTCCAGCATGCTGCAGGCGATGGTGCTGCTGACGTTGCTGAGCCTCTGCCCTGAGGAACTAGTGCTCAGGCTGCTCCACAGCTTCACTTCACCCTCCAGAGAGGGTGAGAGCCTGCCAGCTGCACACACCCCGCAGTGAGATAGAAACTCTCATGGACAAGGACACAGCAACCTTTGCCTGCCCTGTCCCCACCAGGGTAACAGTGAGGAGGGGGAATGGTCATTCCTGTGGGGTCACCACGCTGGCGGGAGCCAGGGGATGTTTCTGTGCGCATGCACGTGTACAGACACAAGCAGGGTTTTAAGGAGAATGGCTGGCTGGACTGCAGTGTGGGGGGGGCCTTCTGATAGGCTTAGGATCCCACCTGTCCTGTTCCCCACATCTCCCCCGTGGTCAAACATGTCTAAACAAAGTAGAAAGAGCTTATACACAAAGGCATGTGTGACATCGCTAGGAGACAAGTCTAACTATGATTTTTCCCCCCAAAGGACATATGTATTTCTTCTTGTGGTTACAATATTAATGAAAATGTAATCTGAGGAGGGGAAGAAAGTTAGCAAGGGGACAAAGTGGGCAGAGTAACCTCAAGAGTTAGCACCTTCAAGGAGCCTCTCAGGAGCCAGGGGAAGAAGTGTGTGTGTGTGCTGGGTAGTTCAGGCTATAGATAATGCAGGTTCCAGTGAGGCACTCCACCTCTCAGGACATGGGTGCTGGGGCAGGTCCTGAGGAGAGGGTAGAGGGGAGGCAGGCAGCAAGGTAAGGCTATCCAGCACAGCTCCCTTTAGTATGTGGTCTGGTGTGTACAGCCATGGACAGCAGTGGAGAAAGGAAGAAAGGAGCCACGCCCTTGCTGGTTCTGCCCGGTGCTGGGAGGCTTCTTAGCCTTCGAGACTCTGAACACGCTGTGCTATGGAGTGGGATCACTCAGTCCTAAGACATCAATCACCCTCTCAGCTCCTCTCGGTTAGGTAAGGCTCTGAGAAGGGCTCAGTGGACTCACATAAAACTACACAGAGCTGGGCAAGGATGAGTTAAAACTGGAGGGACACATCTACCCTGACCGATGCCAGACCACCACAGAAGCCACCAGAGCACTCAGGCCTCTCCCTGATGACCAAAGGGACTGAGATGTCGGAGAAAGAACTTAGAGCCTCATATTTTTAGAAAAGGATGAATGATCATACAGAAGTCTCAAATACACATAAATGAACTGAGGAATTGCATACAAGAGGGAACAAAAGAGTGGGTAAGTTGGAGGAGAAAGTCACAAATATGGAGTGAAATGTTAGCGAGGGCATTTGAACATGGAAAAGGAATCAAAGAGAAATGATCTAATGAAAACCCTCTTAGAAAAGAGTCCCCAAGAGATAAGATCATGCAGTTTTGGGATGGAGCATAAAGTCAGGACAATAGTATACTCAGACATATGCATATACATATATGTGTGTATACATACATACACACACATATATACACACATACATAAACATGAGCAGTATCTCCAACCAGTTTGGGGTATGCTCAAAAGAGCAGACAGACCTCCAAACCCATGGGGCAGGAGGAAGACCTGAGATCAATTGAAAAGGAATTAGTCAACTTGTTTAATGAAATTATGCCACAAAATTTCTTAAATCTAGAGACAGGAATTGATATCCAAATACTAGGAGCATCTAGAACCTCAAATAGACATGTCCAGAGACCCCTCTCTGACACACCACAGTCAGCGTCAAGAAGGGGTTCCTGACTCTGTGGTATTGCTCTGGTTCACATAAACCTGCAGGCCGCGGTCAGGGCTGTGAGCACTGGCAGCAACGACGCAGGTGGCAACGGTAAGGAGTCCGTGTAAGCAGCTGCTCTGCTCTCACAGTGAAACAGAGCCACGCAGAGGAGCCGGGGGTGCCCCTGGCCCTGCCCCCTCTCCAGCTGCTTCCCTCTGTGCTCCTGGGGGTGCCCTGCATCACTCAGGTCCCCAACACTAACTCCTGTTATAAAAACAAAGACTCCAGAGAAGCAGACATGAGGGTAACGGAGGTGAAAAAGAACCGCACAGACAGGAGACATGCAACACAGGCACACTGGTAGGGCACATATGACGTGACTTAAAAAATACTTGACAGGTGGGAGAAGAAAAATAGCCAAGGGTCTGTCAAGGCTCCTCAGGAGCCATAAACTCAACCGTGTTTTAGTGCGAGGCTGCTAGTGGGAAGTCAAGATGAGTTTTAAAAAGAGGAGGAGGAGGAAGAGGAAGAGGAGGAACAAAATTCATAAACAGGAAAAAAAAAATCCCAGGAAACAGCCATCTAAAAAATCCTGAGCTCAAAGTATGGCTGTGAGTTTCTAAAGCCAAGTGAAAGCCCTGGAGACGGTAACCTGCCCCTGACCATCTGCTGTGACATTTGCTAGCTTTGTTCCCTCAGGGCTATCCCTGCTGAGCCCCTGTGGAAGAGGACAACAAAGCCATCTCCTGGCTCTCACTGGGTGTGGCCTGTTTAGTAACTGGCTCTGAAGATGCAGCAGAGCCTGTCCCTGGATGGGTTCACTAGTCTAAATCATGTAAGGTACAACATTTTCTCATTCCTCTATGACAGTGAATTTTGGAAGACAAAATGAAAAAAAAAAAAAAGCAAGCAGTTATTCTGTATACTGAAGATGGAGGCAGAAAAGAGGACTCTTGTCTTGAGCAGATGGTAGAAGGCGGCTCTAGGACAGCGGGGAGGATTCTCTACTCAAGAGCTATTAAAGCTGACCCAGCTATCCACAGGCCTCTGGCTCTGCAAGTGCCTGAATAGCTTGGAGCCAAGGAAAGACAGGGGTGGTGGTGGTGGTGGTTATTTTTCTCCTTATAACCCACCAAATAAGGGCAGACAACAGCCACAGTCAGCAAACTCACAGACAGGCCACATCCTGATTATACATTTTCCTCTCCTCTCTCCACTCAAAAGCCACTCATGACCATGATGCTTCAGAGCCCTGGAGACTGTGTCATGGAGGATTAAAAACTAGTTGATAGAAATTTCAGGACTAGAGACACCTAGTGGCTGCGCTAGGAACCTGGTGAGAAAAGAGGGGAGTGGAGCGTGACAGACACTGGTGGGCTCAAGACACCTCAGATAGAAGCGGGAGGAGGAACAAGAGAACCAAAGAAAACAGCTCCAGTTTAACAGTCAGAGGAGGGCTAGCTACAGACGCTGCACTAGGGACAGGCCGTGACACGGAAGGGACAGGCAGGAGCACGGAGGCCCGAAGATGGTGTTCTGTAGACTTTGGCCAGGAAACTCTTGAATCGGTTAATCCAGTTAACGCGATGGAAGGAGTCTTAGACTAGGCTGTTCCTGTTGTCCTGATGAGTGGAACTGGAGGGTCAGAGGGCGACAGGGAAGCCCAGCTAGATCCCGGCTCTCTCCCTTTCATTGCCACTAACAATAAGGCCACAAGATGAGGTTCCCAAGGCACAGTGGGGAGGCAGGAAAGACCCCACTACTAGACTAAGGAAGCAAGAGGCAAAATGAGGTACCCAATAGATTTGGAAATGAAAAATGATTCAAACTCTCAGAGTTTTTCTTTGTCTGTGTTTGTTTTGGTAGCAGGTAGGATTAGGAGGGAAGCACATGGAGAGGCGGGAACGCTGCTACTTCATACATCACATGTGCTGCACGCTCAGGGCGTGAGTGTGCTCACTGCAGTTTAAGAACGGGAAGAGATAAATAAGCAGCTACTGGGAGACAAAGTCCTGAGTGCGTGGGGTGGCTGGGGATGGAACAGCAAGTAAAACGCCATCAAATCTAGTCTCCCTTTATCTGGCAGGAAGTGGCATGCTAGTAAGAAATAAGAAGGTAACAGCCACAGCTCAATGGGAGGAGAGGACACGGAGAAACCCCAACCTACAAGTGCAAGGGTTAGTGTTAAGAGACAGGCACACATGCATCAGGGCGGGGGTGATTGCTCGGACCATACGGAAAGGCCTTTGGCTGTAGGTACATAGAAACCCCACCCTTGAGGGATGATCTATGTGGCTTTGGGGCTCGCGGCCCGTAGTACAGGTGTCAAGCGTACATGATCACGTGGCTGAAGAGAAAAACCCCACATCTGTCCATACTCACAACACACAATTTCTTCCTCTCCCATATTGCCAAGTCCAAGGCAGGTGGGAGGGCTAAGATGATCTCTCTGGGCTCAGGCGGGCGAGCTCTGGCTGGGGACCTCTCCATCATGGGAGGCATCATCTGCCGGCAGACTGTGACTGTGGGGTCATGATCACATGGGACGGTATGGGCATGCTCAGTTCTGTCCTTTGGCTGGCCATCTGAGTGAGGACTGAGGTGGCCACAGCTTCAGCTGCAGATCGAACACTGAGGCCGTTGCTCGGGGCTGCTGAGCTGTGCTGAATCACTGGGGCTGGAGAGCCCGTTGGCTCTGAGCTTTCCTTGGGGCTTTCTGACAGGAAGGAGGGCAGACAGTAGAGAGCACGTGGTTGGAAAACAAGACAGAGGCCAGGCGTGGTGGCGCACGCCTTTAATCCCAGCACTCGGGAGGCAGAGGCAGGCAGATCGCTGTGAGTTCAAGGCCAGCCTGGTCTACAAAGTGGAGTCCAGGACAGTCAGGGCTACACAGAGAAACTCTGTCTCAAAAAAACAAAAACAAAAACAAAAAACATAACAAAACAAAACAAAAACACACACAGCCACACTACCCTCACCCTGACACACTATGCACACACAGCCACACTAGCCTCACCCTGACACACTATGCACACACAGCCACACTACCCTCACCCTGACACACTATCCACACACAGTCACACTAGCCTCACCCTGACACACTATCCACACACAGTCACACTAGCCTCACCCTGACACACTATCCACACACAGCCACACTACCCTCACCCTGACACACTATCCACACACAGTCACACTAGCCTCACCCTGACACGCTATCCACACACAGCCACACTAGCCTCACCCTGACACACTATCCACACACAGTCACACTACCCTCACCCTGACACACTATGCACACACAGTCACACTAGCCTCACCCTGACACACTATCCACACACAGTCACACTAGCCTCACCCTGACACACTATCCACACACAGCCACACTAACCTCACCCTGACACACTATCCACACACAGTCACACTAGCCTCACCCTGACACACTATGCACACACAGTCACACTAGCCTCACCCTGACACACTATCCACACACAGTCACACTAGCCTCACCCTGACACACTATGCACACACAGTCACACTAGCCTCACCCTGACACACTATGCACACAGTCACACTAGCCTCACCCTGACACACTATCCACACACAGTCACACTAGCCTCACCCTGACACACTATGCACACACAGTCACACTAGCCTCACCCTGACACGCTATCCACACACAGCCACACTAGCCTCACCCTGACACACTATGCACACACAGTCACACTAGCCTCACCCTGACACACTATCCACACTAGCCTCACCCTGACACACTATCCACACTAGCCTCACCCTGACACACTATCCACACACAGCCACACTACCCTCACCCTGACACACTATGCACACACAGTCACACTAGCCTCACCCTGACACACTATCCACACACAGCCACACTACCCTCACCCTGACACACTATGCACACACAGTCACACTAGCCTCACCCTGACACACTATCCACACACAGTCACACTAGCCTCACCCTGACACACTATCCACACACAGCCACACTAGCCTCACCCTGACACACTATCCACACACAGTCACACTAGCCTCACCCTGACACACTATCCACACACAGTCACACTAGCCTCACCCTGACACACTATCCACACACAGCCACACTAGCCTCACCCTGACACACTATGCACACACAGTCACACTAGCCTCACCCTGACACGCTATCCACACACAGTCATACTAACCTCACCCTGACACACTATGCACACACAGTCACACTACCCTCACCCTGACACGCTATCCACACACAGTCATACTAACCTCACCCTGACACACTATGCACACACAGTCACACTAGCCTCACCCTGACACACTATCCACACACAGTCATACTAACCTCACCCTGACACACTATGCACACACAGTCACACTACCCTCACCCTGACACGCTATCCACACACAGTCACACTAGCCTCACCCTGACACGCTATCCACACACAGTCACACTAGCCTCACCCTGACACACTATCCACACACAGCCACACTACCCTCACCCTGACACACTATCCACACACAGTCACACTAGCCTCACCCTGACACGCTATCCACACACAGTCACACTAGCCTCACCCTGACACACTATCCACACACAGCCACACTACCCTCACCCTGACACACTATCCACACACAGCCACACTAGCCTCACCCTGACACACTATCCACACACAGCCACACTACCCTCACCCTGACACACTATCCACACACAGTCACACTAGCCTCACCCTGACACACTATCCACACACAGCCACACTAGCCTCACCCTGACACACTATCCACACACAGTCACACTAGCCTCACCCTGACACGCTATCCACACACAGTCACACTAGCCTCACCCTGACACACTATCCACACACAGCCACACTAGCCTCACCCTGACACACTATGCACACACAGCCACACTAGCCTCACCCTGACACACTATCCACACACAGTCACACTAGCCTCACCCTGACACGCTATCCACACACAGTCACACTAGCCTCACCCTGACACACTATCCACACTAGCCTCACCCTGACACGCTATCCACACTACCCTCACCCTGACACACTATCCACACACAGCCACACTACCCTCACCCTGACACGCTATCCACACACAGTCACACTAGCCTCACCCTGACACACTATCCACACACAGTCATACTAACCTCACCCTGACACACTATGCACACACAGTCACACTAGCCTCACCCTGACACGCTATCCACACACAGTCACACTAACCTCACCCTGACACACTATCCACACACAGTCATACTAACCTCACCCTGACACACTATGCACACACAGTCACACTACCCTCACCCTGACACGCTATCCACACACAGTCACACTAACCTCACCCTGACACACTATCCACACACAGTCATACTAACCTCACCCTGACACACTATGCACACACAGTCACACTACCCTCACCCTGACACGCTATCCACACACAGTCACACTAACCTCACCCTGACACACTATCCACACACAGTCACACTAGCCTCACCCTGACACGCTATCCACACACAGTCACACTAGCCTCACCCTGACACGCTATCCACACACAGTCACACTAGCCTCACCCTGACACGCTATCCACACACAGCCACACTAGCCTCACCCTGACACGCTATCCACACACAGTCACACTAGCCTCACCCTGACACGCTATCCACACACAGTCACACTAGCCTCACCCTGACACACTATCCACACACAGCCACACTACCCTCACCCTGACACACTATCCACACACAGTCACACTAGCCTCACCCTGACACGCTATCCACACACAGTCACACTAGCCTCACCCTGACACGCTATCCACACACAGTCACACTAGCCTCACCCTGACACACTATCCACACACAGTCACACTAGCCTCACCCTGACACACTATCCACACACAGTCACACTAGCCTCACCCTGACACGCTATCCACACACAGTCACACTAGCCTCACCCTGACACGCTATCCACACACAGTCACACTAGCCTCACCCTGACACACTATCCACACACAGCCACACTAACCTCACCCTGACACACTATCCACACACAGTCACACTAGCCTCACCCTGACACGCTATCCACACACAGTCACACTAGCCTCACCCTGACACGCTATCCACACACAGTCACACTAGCCTCACCCTGACACACTATCCACACACAGCCACACTACCCTCACCCTGACACACTATCCACACACAGTCACACTAGCCTCACCCTGACACACTATCCACACACAGCCACACTAGCCTCACCCTGACACACTATGCACACACAGCCACACTAGCCTCACCCTGACACACTATCCACACACAGTCACACTAGCCTCACCCTGACACGCTATCCACACACAGTCACACTAGCCTCACCCTGACACACTATCCACACACAGTCACACTAGCCTCACCCTGACACACTATCCACACACAGTCACACTAGCCTCACCCTGACACACTATCCACACACAGTCACACTAGCCTCACCCTGACACACTATCCACACTAGCCTCACCCTGACACGCTATCCACACTACCCTCACCCTGACACACTATCCACACACAGCCACACTACCCTCACCCTGACACGCTATCCACACACAGTCACACTAGCCTCACCCTGACACACTATCCACACACAGTCACACTAGCCTCACCCTGACACACTATCCACACACAGCCACACTAGCCTCACCCTGACACGCTATCCACACACAGTCACACTAGCCTCACCCTGACACACTATCCACACACAGTCACACTAGCCTCACCCTGACACGCTATCCACACACAGTCACACTAGCCTCACCCTGACACACTATCCACACACAGCCACACTAGCCTCACCCTGACACGCTATCCACACACAGTCACACTAGCCTCACCCTGACACACTATCCACACACAGCCACACTACCCTCACCCTGACACACTATCCACACACAGCCACACTAGCCTCACCCTGACACACTATCCACACACAGCCACACTACCCTCACCCTGACACACTATCCACACACAGCCACACTAACCTCACCCTGACACGCTATCCACACACAGTCACACTAGCCTCACCCTGACACACTATCCACACACAGCCACACTAGCCTCACCCTGACACACTATCCACACACAGTCACACTAGCCTCACCCTGACACGCTATCCACACACAGTCACACTAGCCTCACCCTGACACACTATCCACACACAGCCACACTAGCCTCACCCTGACACACTATGCACACACAGCCACACTAGCCTCACCCTGACACACTATCCACACACAGTCACACTAGCCTCACCCTGACACGCTATCCACACACAGTCACACTAGCCTCACCCTGACACACTATCCACACTAGCCTCACCCTGACACGCTATCCACACTACCCTCACCCTGACACACTATCCACACACAGCCACACTACCCTCACCCTGACACGCTATCCACACACAGTCACACTAGCCTCACCCTGACACACTATCCACACACAGTCACACTAGCCTCACCCTGACACACTATCCACACACAGCCACACTAGCCTCACCCTGACACGCTATCCACACACAGTCACACTAGCCTCACCCTGACACACTATCCACACACAGTCACACTAGCCTCACCCTGACACGCTATCCACACACAGTCACACTAGCCTCACCCTGACACGCTATCCACACTAGCCTCACCCTGACACACTATCCACACACAGCCACACTACCCTCACCCTGACACACTATCCACACACAGTCACACTAGCCTCACCCTGACACACTATCCACACACAGCCACACTAGCCTCACCCTGACACACTATCCACACACAGTCACACTAGCCTCACCCTGACACGCTATCCACACACAGTCACACTAGCCTCACCCTGACACACTATCCACACACAGTCACACTAGCCTCACCCTGACACACTATCCACACACAGCCACACTACCCTCACCCTGACACACTATCCACACACAGTCACACTAGCCTCACCCTGACACACTATGCACACACAGCCACACTAGCCTCACCCTGACACGCTATCCACACACAGTCACACTAGCCTCACCCTGACACGCTATCCACACACAGTCACACTAGCCTCACCCTGACACGCTATCCACACACAGCCACACTAGCCTCACCCTGACACACTATCCACACACAGCCACACTAGCCTCACCCTGACACACTATCCACACACAGTCACACTAGCCTCACCCTGACACGCTATCCACACACAGTCACACTAGCCTCACCCTGACACACTATCCACACACAGCCACACTAGCCTCACCCTGACACACTATCCACACACAGCCACACTAGCCTCACCCTGACACACTATCCACACACAGTCACACTAGCCTCACCCTGACACACTATCCACACACAGCCACACTAGCCTCACCCTGACACACTATCCACACACAGTCACACTAGCCTCACCCTGACACACTATCCACACACAGCCACACTACCCTCACCCTGACACACTATCCACACACAGCCACACTAGCCTCACCCTGACACACTATCCACACACAGCCACACTAGCCTCACCCTGACACACTATCCACACACAGCCACACTAGCCTCACCCTGACACGCTATCCACACACAGCCACACTACCCTCACCCTGACACGCTATCCACACACAGTCACACTAGCCTCACCCTGACACACTATCCACACACAGCCACACTAGCCTCACCCTGACACGCTATCCACACACAGCCACACTACCCTCACCCTGACACGCTATCCACACACAGTCACACTAGCCTCACCCTGACACGCTATCCACACACAGCCACACTACCCTCACCCTGACACGCTATCCACACACAGTCACACTAGCCTCACCCTGACACGCTATCCACACACAGCCACACTAGCCTCACCCTGACACGCTATCCACACACAGCCACACTACCCTCACCCTGACACACTATGCACACACAGCCACACTAGCCTCACCCTGACACACTATCCACACACAGCCACACTAGCCTCACCCTGACACGCTATCCACACACAGTCACACTAGCCTCACCCTGACACGCTATCCACACACAGCCACACTAGCCTCACCCTGACACGCTATCCACACACAGCCACACTACCCTCACCCTGACACGCTATCCACACACAGTCACACTAGCCTCACCCTGACACACTATCCACACACAGCCACACTAGCCTCACCCTGACACGCTATGCACACACAGTCACACTAGCCTCACCCTGACACACTATCCACACACAGCCACACTAGCCTCACCCTGACACGCTATCCACACACAGCCACACTAGCCTCACCCTGACACACTATCCACACACAGCCACACTAGCCTCACCCTGACACACTATGCACACACAGTCACACTAGCCTCACCCTGACACACTATCCACACACAGCCACACTAGCCTCACCCTGACACGCTATCCACACACAGCCACACTAGCCTCACCCTGACACACTATGCACACACAGCCACACTAGCCTCTTCTATTGTTTGTGTCTGAGGCAGGTCTCAGCACGTATCTCTGGCTGCCTTGGAACTCATGACATAGATGAGGTGGGCCTTGAACTTGTTGTAGTCTATCCACCTCTGCCTCCTGACTGCTGGGATTTCAGGTGTGGGCCACAATGCCTGACCTTTCCGTTCTTGTAGCACCATTTCCAGCTATATTACTTTTTGTTTTTACATTTAGTATCAACCACATTCTCACTTAGTTCTTTTTTGTTTGTTTGTTTTGTTTTGTTTGTTTTTTTCAGAAAGGGTTTCTCTGTGTAGCCTTGGCTGTTCTGGACTTACTATGTAGACAAAGCTGGCCTCAAAATCACAGTGATCTGACTGCCTCTGCTCCCCAAGTGCTGGGATTAAAGGTGGGGGCCACCATGCCCGGCCTTCACTTATTTCTTTTACTTGTCTTACCTACTAAACTATAAATTCTTTGGGGACAGTGATCTAACCTAATCTGTTTAATTCCTGTTATGCAGTGTGTGCCAGGCACAGAGCAGGAACTCAGTGAGTACTTGCTGAACAAATCAAAATACCCCTAAAGTACACATTAAAATTTAAATAATTCAATAGAGATTCTTAACATTTTTGTCAGAATACATATTTGAAATGATAAAGACAACCAGTGAGTTATAATCCCAGCACTTGGGAGACAGAGGCAGACAGATTTCTATGAGTTCAAGGCCAGCCTGGTCTACAGAGACCACCCATGTTTAAGCCAGCTCACAGTCCCTCCAGCTCTGCCACAAAAACTACCACTTTCCTATGTTCTGACTTCCGGTAAGTGACCTATCATGGGAGAATTGGGAAGACAGTAAACCACTTAATAAAACAGGCCTAAGAAAGACTGCCTGCTACTTCTCCCCAGTTGTCACAGATAGTTCTGATTAACTCTGCATTACTGTCAAAGCTTAATTTTTTATTTATTTGAAAGAAAATTTCAGGTAGCTCAGCTTGCCTCAAACTTTGGCTATAATTGAGGACCCTGAACTCCCAATCTTTGCTTGATAGGATTGCAGATGAGGAAAAAAAAATCTTTTTTGTTGTTGTTGTTCTTGGTAGGACTGATTCACCAGAAAGAATGTCGTTATAAAGAGCTAAGATACTCAGTACTTGTGGTTTACCAATAGCCTGACTTTGCTTAGGTTATGAATGACTCACCTAGGTAGCCTTGAGTCTTTTTCTGTAGTGCAGTGACTGGGCAGTCTTTATGAGCTAACAGTAGCTGTTTCAACTGAGCCACCTCATTGCGTAGTAATGTGACTTCATTCTGAAGGGGAAGGAAGAAAAGATTAAGATAATTCATTAAAAAAAAAAGCACTCAGGAGGCAGAGGCAGGTGGATCACTGTGAGTTCGAGGCCAGCCTGGTCTACAAAGCGGAGTCTAGGACAGCCAGGGCTACAAAGAGAAACCCTGACTCGAAAAAGCAAAAAAGCCAAACCAACCAAACAAACAAACAAAAAAAGCAGGGATGGTGGCACCCGCCTTTAATCTCAGCTGGTCCACAGATTTAAGTTCCAGGACAGTCAGGGCTGTTACACAGAGAAACTCTGACTCGGAAACCTGGGGAGAGAACTCACCTTCTTCTCTTGGACTGCTAATGGCTGTGTTACACCAAACACTACAGAAGCCAGGAGCACCTGGCACCTGTAACACCAGCACTTGGGAGGCAGAGGCAGACAGATCTCTGTGAGTTTGAGGCCGGCTTGCTTTGCAGACCAGGACAGCCAAGGCTACACAGAGAAACCATGTCTCACAGGGAAAAAAAAAAAGAAAGAAAGAAAAGAAAAGTTGCTGTGGATATGAACAAGATACACTGTATGCACGATGACATTATCAAAGAAAAAATTAAAACATTTATTTTGTGTGTGTGCGCGCACATGTGCATATCACAGTGCGCGTGCGCATGCGTGTAAGTCAGAAAATAAGTTATGCAATCTGAAAATCAAATTTGGGTTGTCAGACTGTTTTTGAGACAGGGTTTCTCTGTGTTAGCCTTGGCTGTCCTAGATTCACTTTGTAGACCAGGCTGGCCTCAAACTTACAGAGATCCTCCTGCCTCTGCCTCCCGAGTGCTGGGATAAAAGGCGTGCGCCACCACCGCCTGGAGACCCCTTTTTAAGTTTCCTTTGTTGTGTGTGTGGGCGGATAGACACGTGCACACCACACTGCACGTGTGCGGTCTTAGGTACGCTCCTTCGCCACATGGGTCGCAAGGGTAGAGCTCAGGTTGTCAGGCTTGATGGCAGGAGATTCTGCCTACTGAATCATCTCCTGATCCACGAAAAATACTTCAAACCAAAACAGAAGAAAGGAAAGATTATTCAAGAGAATGCTTGGATTATAATTGTTCTGTTTGTGCTTATGTTTTTGTTTTTTCTTTTCCTTTGTTTTTCTTTCTTTTATTAACTAACTTACTGTGGTCGTTTGAATGAAAATGGCCCCATAGGGAGTAGCACCATTAGGAAGTGCGGCCTTGTTGGAGTCCATGTGGCCTTGCTAGAGGACGTGTGTCACTGAGGGTGGGCACTGAAGATTCAGAAGCTCAAGCCAGGCCCAGGGCCTCAGCCGCTTCTCCAGATCCTGTCTGCCTGTGTGCTCCATGCTTTCCACCATGACAGTAATGGGCTAAAGCTCTGAAACCTGTAAGCCAGCATCAATTAAATGCTTTTCTTTTTCCTTTTTTCTTTTTGGTTTTTCGAGACAGGGTTTCTCTGTGTAGCCCTGGCTGTCCTGGACTCCCTTTGTAGACCAGGCTGGCCTCGAACTCACAGTTATCTGCTTGCCTCTGCCTCCCGAGTGCTGGGATTAAAGGTGTGTGCCACCATGCACAGCTTAAATGCTTTTCTTTATAAGAATTGCTATCAAAGCTGGGCATGGTAGTGCACATCTGTAATCCCAGCACTTGAGTTTGAGGCCAGCCTGGTCTACAAATCGAGTCCAGGACAGCCAAGGCTACCTAGAGAAACCCTGTCTCGAAAAACAAACAAACAAACAAACACCTAAAACAACAACAAAAAAGCATTGCTGCGGTCTTAATCCTAGCACTCAGAGGGCAGAGGCAGGCACTTTCTGTGAGTTCAAGACCAGTCTTGTGTACAGAGTGAATTCCAGAACATCCAACACTGTCTCAAAACCAAAACAAACAAACAAACAAAAAACCCCAAAACAAAACAAAAAAACACCGGGTGATGGTGGCGCACACCTTTAATCCTTGCACTTGGGAGGCAGAGGCAGGTGGATCTCTGTGAGTTCGAAGCGAGCCTGGTCTACAACGAGGGTTCTAGGACAGCCAGGGCTACACAGAGAAACCCTTTCTCGAAAAACCAACCAACCAACCAACCAAACCAAAGAGTTGCTGTTCTCATGTGTCTCTTCACAGCAATAGAAAACCTAACTAAGAAACCTGCAGTGCGAGTACACATTTCCATTAGGTGTTCTCTGAGTGCAGTCGGTTGTACTCGTGACTTAAGAGAGCACACCCCGGGCGCTTAACCTGCTTCCCGCCATGGAGATGGGTCTATGGCCCCCTCGTGGCCTCTCTCCATTCTTTCGTCGGCGAAGCACTCCGTAGGAGTTACATCCCTGGACCCCAAACAGATCTTTGAATGACTTGTGCCAAGGCAAATCTGGAAGGAGATAGTCTCATTCTCAATTGCTAGGGGAGGAGTTTCAATTCTGACAATTATGGGATTCTTTACACTTCCTGTCACACTTCCGGATCTAAACGAGTTAAAGGATGCCCATCCTCTGTTCAGGCCCGACAGTCACCCAGTACCACTCACGCTCAGCTGGATGTTCTGAGAAGTAAGTTCTTCTGCCTTCTTCTCCAGGGAGGACACCCACAGCTTCCGTTTCTGGCGGCACCGGGAGGCTGCAGCTCGGTTTCTTTCTAAAAACCGCTGCCGACGCTCATCGGGATCTTCATCCACTGTGCGCCTGCGCCGTCCCCCAGTGCTAGGGGTGGGCTGGGCTGGAGAGACCTGTTGCCCAGAAAGAAGAATGCTTTTGGTTTTGTTTTTCTTTTCTTTTCTTTTTCGAGACAGGGTTTCTCTGTGTAGCCCTGGCTGTCCTGGAGATGCACCTGCCTCTGCCGCCCAAGTGCTGGGATTAAAGGCGTGAGCACCACTGCTCGGCTCAATAATATCTTTTTCTTCCTCCTTTTCTGCCTTGTCTGGGAGCAGTCTTTCTCCGCAGCCCAGGCAGACCCGCGTTTGGTCGTTGTGCTTGGGCATCCAGAGTGCTGGGGCTCACAGGCTGGAACTTTGGGCTTTGTCGTTTAGAAGAACAGAGAAGTGCTTGATGGGAAAATCCTTTTTTTCCAAATCAAACTTGCGTTAGGTAGATTTGTAAGGCCTTGCAGTCACACCAAGTCCACAGCCTTCTTACGCTGTCTTCCGTCTCCTCCCAGTACCACACGCAGACATACACACTTATGTTGGACACTGATTATTTCTGAGACACAGAACTGAAACTAGGATCACTTGGGGGTGTGTTTGTTTTTTGGGGGGATGGGTTGGGAACTGAACCTAGGGTTTGAGCTACAATGCTACTGTTTTTGTTGGTTGACACACACTCACTATGGAGTGAGTGAGTCCAGGGTGTCTCTGTGCAACAGTCCTGGCTGTCCTGGACTCATTTTTGTAGATCAGGCTGGCCTCGAACTCAGCAATCCACGCCTGCCTCTGCCTCCCTGAATGCTGGGATTACAGGTGTGCACAACTGGGCCCAGTTCCTTAAATTTTTACTTTAAAAAAATTATTATTAATTAATTAGTTTATTTATTTAGGTTTTTCAAGACAAGGTTTCTCTGTGTAGCCATGGCTGTCCTAGAACTCACTATGTAGACCAGGCTGGTCTCAAACTCACAGTTTCGCCTGCTACTGCCTCCGGAGTGCTGGGATTAAAGGCGTGTGCCAACACTGTGCCGGGCCCCTAGTACTCAGCTGCCTAAAGACAAGAAACTACAAAAAAAAAAAAAAAAGTAGTGAGGTTAGGATAGCCAGGGGTACACAGTGAGGCCATGTACTTAGGCTATACTGAACTATGTTTCCAGTAGTATCAGGAACTAAGGCGTGCTTTACTTACTTAGACTAGGGAATCTCTAACTCACACAGCTAACACACACCTGCCTGGGTGCTGGTCCTCCAAAGTCCAGCTGGGCGCGGCACACACCTTACACCTCAGCAACAAGAGGCTGACGCAGGAGGGTTGTGTGTTGCAGTCTCTTAGAAACTCCAGACCACAAACAAGAAAAGGAAAGAAAAGAGCTCCGCAGTGCCTGGCACTTTACCGTCTCCGGCGATGGCTGGCTTTAGGGAGTGAGGGGCGCAGAATGGTGGGAAGCCGTAGCTCCCGAGAAGAAAACACAAATGAGAGCTCGTGTTGTTGGCTAAGGCTTAAGGCAGCATATGGCCATGAAATGTCTGGACATGTGGTGGTAACCAATGGAGCAGGTGGTGACATCAGTAAAAAGGAGACTGGGCAACGAATGGCACACTAGAAACCAACCTCAGGTCGCTGTCACCTGTCCAGTGAAGACAATTATGAAGACTGAGGTTGTTCAGTTCCTAAACAATCATATTAAAATGAGACCTCACTGAGAAGAGATTGGGCAAGTAGATGGGACCGCCTCTGGCTTTAAACATTTTTTTTTTAATTTTTAATTTTTTCACTTCTCTGTGATAAAAAGGGACCATTGGATTGGCAATGAGAAGCTGTGTGTATGTTTCCTTACTTTATAAATGAACCATCTATTTTACGAGTATAACATTATATTGTGTGTGTACACACACACACACATACATACATACACACACATCCCCCGCCCCTCTAAACAGGGTCTCTCTGTGTAGCACTGCTGTCCTGGACTCACTCTGTAGACCAGGCCGGCCTCAAACTCACACAGCGATCCACCTGCCTCTGCCTATCGGGTGCTGGGATTAAAGGCGTGCATCATCATCACTGCCTGGACCCTTGCACACCAGAAGAAGGTATGAGGTCCCATGGGACTACAGCTGTAGACACGAGTGAGCTGCCATGTGGGTACTGGGAATTTCTCAGCTGCTCAACTGTCTCTCCAGCCCCAGCATCAATATATTCTTATAACGATCCTAATGCTATAAAATCTAATCAGGTGACCGATAACTTTTTTGTTAAGACTTAACAGAAGCAAGAGATGCAGAGGCGTCCTCTGCAATAGCTCCCCACACCCCAGATTGTTTGATTTATGTCTACCACAGAGTCGGGTAGATAACAGATAGTTTGCTTTGCTGTGGTCAACCTACCAAACACATCCAAAGCAGCAGGCACCCAGAAAGCCACATTTATTCTTCTCCAGATACAAGAGACAGAGTCAGGGCCACACAATCTGGTTCTCCCGGCAAAAGGCACCACTGACCTGTGGCTGGGCAGGGGATGGGGCATCGGGGTGCTGGATTAGGACCTGGTTCTGCTCCGGACGGGCTGACACCATGGTGCTGGCAGTACCCACCACTATGCCACAGCCTCCATTGACTGAAGAGACTTGGTGGGTCAGAGTGGCTTTTAGTCTCTGTGTGGAAAGATTATTTAAAAAGGCAGGAGTGAGGTTCTGTCAAGGATAGGAAGGATAAACTTGTATTTTATTACTGACCTTACAGAATTCAATTTTCTCCTAACAGAGGAACTAAAAGAAAATGACAGGGAGAGACAGTGCCCACCTGCATCCCTAAAGTGCACACTCTGGTTCCCTGGCCCTCATCCTGGGCTCAGCTGGGGGCTGGGGCTTGTGGAAGCCATAGGACCCACATGGAAGCTCTGTCCTGGAGCCTGGCCAGATGCTGGTTACTGCTCTTCACCACTTGGCCAGCCCCCCTGCCACTCACCCCTCCATCTGTCATCCTGGAACTGAAATGGCAAGTGTTCCATCCAAACAATCTGTGCCATGGCCTATGCCAGGCTGGGGAGTGGGGCAGGAGACCGAGGAATCAGGGTCTTTTCCAAGCCCCACAGCAGATGTTTTTAGCTACACAAGCCTCAGAAAGTTCCTTTGCTCAGTTTACTTGAATAATCTAGCCTGGCACTACTCCTTTTAGAAGAAGCCCGCAATGCTTCAGGATGCGATGCACTCACCATCTTGGCTTCTGACGGCAGAGGGTGGCCAGAGGGAGAGATGGAGCCACTGCTGTTAACTGGTGGGCCGGGTATGCCGGGAATGTTGGGCACCATGGACACTGGTCGGGCCAGCTGAACCGAGAGAAGGACGAAAACCAGGAGACACGGTAGCATTGTCTTCCCCTAATGCAATGCCTTTGAGATTGGCATGCCGGGGCCTGTTCTGTGTAGCCTGCTCACAGGGCACGCAGGAACAGCCTAGGAAACACCTTCCCCAAGGAGTGTCCCAGAGTGAAGGGCTCTCACTCCTCCCCGTTTTCTGTGTGTGTGTGTGTGGGGGGGGGGTTGGGGTTATGCATCTTCATGCAGGAGAAGCTAGGGCCCAGGGAGGCTGACCAATCAGCAGGTTGGCAACATCAACTCCCTGACTACGAGCCAATTGTCCAGATGAGCCTTTGTCTAGCGCTTCCCAGAGCTGCACTGGCAGAGGTTAGTAAAGAGTTTGGGTACACTGACACAGACAACCAAGACAGCCCAGGCCCCTGTCTCCCTGGGGGTCCTCTGGTTATGATCGTTAGGTGAAAGGAGGTGTGCTGGTAGGTTTGAGTGCCTCAACGACAAAGCTCACCGAAATAACAGAAGGCATCTGTACTGGAGGCCCTGGCAGCACAGGCATGGTCTGTCCATTAGCAAGGTGCATGACGAGAGGGAGGGAGCCAGCAGGAGAGCTGCAGGGGACACAGGGAATATCACAATCGCGACCCTTTGCCTACAACCAGGTAACGGCTGACAGTCTTCTTATCGGGGACAGGTTAGAGCAGCACGGTGACACCTTGACATCCCCTTGAACAGGGAGAACAGAAGGAGAGAAATGGCAGTCTGCCTTCTAGGGCTCGGACCAAAGTGCCTTAGAGCATGTCAGGCCAGCCTGGTCCACCTGAAGAGCCTGGCACGCTGCTGTCGGGGAAGGGCTCTACACTGAGCTACATATCCAGCCCCACAGTCTGGCAAAGCTTTATACTTTTCAAATTAATCAATTCAATAGCTGGGTGCTAACTCCATTAGGAATTTGGGAAGATTAAACATCTCTACCAGCAAACACATGTTTCATTTTAGGAAATAATCTCCACAACTCATTTTCTTGGTACGCAAAAATAAATTCCTGGAGCCAGCTTTGGGAGCATAATCTCAGGAGGCAGAAGCAGGGTGATGGAATTTGAGGCTAACCTTGGCTATTTAGAAAGACTAAGTCTCAAGCCGGGCGTGGCGGTGCATGCCTTTAATCCCAGCCCTCGGGAGGCAGAGGCAGGTGGATTGCTGTGAGTTCAAGGCCAACCTGGTCTACAAAGTAAGTACAGGACAGCCAAGGCTACACAGAGAAACCCTCTCTTGGGAAAAGAAAAGAAAAGAAAAGAAAAGAAAAGAAAAGAAAAGAATGAAAGACTAAGTCTTGTGACTAAAGAGGTTAAGAGCACTGTCTATTCTTCCAAAGGTCCTGAGTTCAATTCCCAGCAACCACATGGTGGCTCACAACCATCTATAGTGAGATCTGGTGCCCTCTTCTGGCACAGAGGCATACATGTAGGCAAAATACTGTATAAATAATTAATAAATAAATGTTAAAAAAAAAAAAAAGAAAGCTCAAGTCTCAAAACAACAACAAATCTAAGATCAAGAACAACAGAACGGTTTCCGTTTTTATTAAACATTTCAAAATGTAGAACAAGACTGAGAAGGGCTGGAGAGCTGGTTCTGCACAAGCTGCAGAAGGTCAGTCCAACCAACAGCACCACCTCAGGCCGCTCACAAGCCCAGCTCCTAGGGATCTGGCCACGCCTCTGACCACTGAGGGCCCCTGTACTTACGCACATACGCAGGAAGCCACACAGACCTACACATACTTTAAAATATAATAAAAATAAATCATAAAGAAAGAAAAATTTGGTTTCGCTGTTTTCCTTACTCTCTGAACTTACCCCATCTGCCTGCTGGACGGTGGAGCCTGTGTGATGACAGAGGTTGGGGAAGGGAGGGTGGGGTGGAGCGGATCATAGCCTAAGTGGAGAGGCAGGGAGCCAGGACGAACGATGGTGGGTGTAGGGGTGGAGAGCACGGCTGGCTTGGTGGCAACTGCCTAGGGAGAAGAGACAACAAATCGCAAAGAGCTTTCAGAACCATGTACAGGGAAATACAGTTGGTAGTTTATTGAAGGAGCATCAGTGACAGATAATCATGACCCTGTGCTGTCATGATCACGCACTGGCACCGCAGTCACGCAGAGGGACGACGGTTTAAGAGTTCAGAGATGATGGCTACACCAAGGAGACAACTGGAGAATCCCTTGAAATCTGGAGATGCTCTGTGCCACACCACACTACAGTGCCACGTGACTTTTAGGGATTTTCTACACTGGAGATGCTCTGTACCACACTACAGTGCCATGTGACTTTTAGGGATTTTCTATACTGGAGATGCTCTGTGCCACACCACACTACAGTGCCATGTGACTTTTCTACACTATAAATACTCTCATTCTAAATAATGCTGAAGTGTCCTATGACCTCCAACTGAGAAAAAGGAAAGTATATTGGTGGTGGGACAACCAGTGTTTCCAACAGAATTCTTTAAACAAGGTTGACAGACGCTTAACCAGCTTTTAGCTCAGAAAAAACCACAATACTTAGTGTTAACTAGTTAGGGCCTTTCTTTTCTTTTCTTTTCTTTTTTCCAAGACAGTGTTTTTCTGTGTAGCCCTGGCTGTCCTCGAACTCAGAGAGATAATGCCTGCCTCTGCTGGGATTAAAGGCATATGCCACCAAACCTGGCTTTTTCCTAATAAGTTTAATGCCTTGTGCTGGATAGCTTCCTGTCAATCTGACACAAGTAAAGTCATCTGAGAGGAGGGAACCTCAATTGAGAAGGTGCCTCCATAAGATCAGGCTGTAGGCAGGCCTGCAGGATATTTTCTTAATTAGTGATTGATGGGGGAGGGCCCAGCCCACTGTGGGTGGGGCCACCCCTGGGCTGGTGGTCCTGGGTTCTATAAAAAGCAGGCCAAGCAAGCCATGAGGAGCAAGCCAGTAAGCAGCACCCCTCCACAGCCTCTGCATCAACTCCTGCCTCCAGGTTCCTGCCCTGTGAGTTCCTGTCCTGACTTCCTTGATTTTGAACTGTGAGGCAGAATGTGAGCCAAATAAAGTCTTTCCTCCCCCAGTTGTTTTGGCCATGGCGTTCATCGCAGCAATAGTAGCCCTAAGACATGTCTAATTAATAATCATAGGCAATTAGTAGCAAATATTAATAGCCAATATTTTCTACAACAAAATTTATTTGTAGAAAATAGCATCTATTATTAATTACATATCATTATTACGGCAGTTAATTATTTAACCCACTATCATATCAATATAAGACAGAGACATCTGTTAGATATTTTTGTTTTGTTTTGCTTCGAGACAGGGTTTCTCTATGTAGTCTTGACTGTCCTGGACTCGAACTCAAAGAAATCTACCTGTCTTCTGCCTCCCAAGTGCTGGGGTTACAGACATGTGCCACCACCGTCTGGCATATATATATATATGTGTGTGTGTATGTGTATGTGTGTGTGTGTGTGTGTGTGTGTGTGTGTATAAAATCTTATTTTATTTCATGTGCATTAGTGTGAGGGTGTTGGATTCTCTGGAACTGGAATTACAGACAGTTGTGAGCTGCCATGCGGCTGCTGGGGACTGAACCTGGGTCCTCTGGAAGAGCAGTCAGTATTCTTAACCACTGAGCCATCTCTCCAGCTCCTGTTAGATTTTTAATATGTCTATACACTGGAGCTGGCAGAAACTATCCCCCAAGCTACATTTTACCTCCCCATACCACATGCCATGCCAATTGCTCTAATAATTCCTAGCTGGGCTACTTCCCACCCTATATCCCATAATACTTGCACATGTTTCTCACCTGGGCCGCTTTCCTCCATCACTGATCCTCTTTGTCTAGTCAACAAAGCCTTCAATTAACAAAAACAGGATGGACACCATTTCCAGCACCCACAAGGCTTCCCTGTGTCCTTTCCTAACTCACACTCTCCCATCATGAGAACCACTGTTCTTTTTACCCTGCTTCTCTCTGTCCCCTTGGTGGGATCCTCTGAGATAGCATCTTGCTGTGTTGCCCAGGCTAGTCTGAAACTAGCTCCAGTAACCCTCCCCCTCAGCCTCCGCACAGCTGGCACTGCAGGTGTACACCACCAACCACACTGTTCTGAGATCTCCCATTGAATATTTCTGTATCTTCTTGAACCTCCTGTAAATGGGACCATGTAGTATGTACTTGTGTATCTTTTTATTATTTAGTGTTTGTGAGATTTATGCATAATGCCACCCACCCACCCAGCCATCATTCCCCCTTTCCCCTCCTCTTTGTGCTGTTCCGGGCTGAGCCACCAGCCTTACACAGGACAGGCAGGAGTTCTGCCGCTGAGCCGCACTCCCAGCCTAGCTCAGTCGGTGCACATGCATCATGTTCCACTGGGATGGAACCCAAGGCGTGTGAATTCTAAGCAAGGGCCTACCCTGAGCTACACCACCAGCTCTCATTATTACTAGTTGTTTCTCATCTTAGTACGTATGTGATATGTTATATGTTTGTGTGTGAGTGTGGGCACCTACATACCACAGCACACATGTGGAGGTCAGAGGACACCACTGGGCTTGTTCCTCCCCTTCCACCGTGTTTTGAGGCAGAGGCTTGGTTTGCCACTGTGAGCCCCAGGCCATGGAGCCTGCAGGTGTTCCTCCACTCATCCGCACCTGCTGCCTCACTGCCAAGTGCCCTGGTAGCATGTCCACCTAGGTCTGTGGGTTTGAACGTGGGCTCTCATGCTTGTACAGCAGGAACTAAGCTATTTCTCTCCCTCCCAGACATTTCCCTGCCCCCCCCCCCCCCCCCCCCGGAGACAGAGTTTCTCTGTGTGGCCCTGGCTTTCTTGGAACTCACCTGTACACTACTCTGGCTTTGAAGTAATAGAGATCCGCCCCATCCCAAGTGCTGGGATTAAAGGCGTGCGCCACCACTGTCTGGCCACCCTACCCACCCACCCACAAGACAGGGCTTCTCTGTGTAGCCTTGGCTGTCCTGGGCTCTCTTTTGTAGAATAGGTTAGCCTCCAATTCAAGAGATCCGTCTGCCTCTGCCTCCCTAAGAGTGCTGGGATTAAAGGCGTGTGCCACCACCACCTAGCCAGACACTTTTTTTTAAAATGAATAATATTTGTATGCATGTTCTTACTTATTTCTGTTGGTACACATACAAACTAATCGCTCTTCTATTCAGAGCTGGAAGTGAAACTGATGTATGGCTGAGTGTGTGTAGTTTATATACATTACTTAAGTTATTTAATATTCCTTTCAAATAGGGCGCAGAGATATGCACCCATAGTCTTAGCATTTTAAAGAACTAGGCCAGGAGACCGAGTTCAAGTCCAGCCTGGGTTATACAGATGAGATGCTGTCGAGGAAGGAATGGGGAGAGAAGAAATGAAAGGGAGAAAGAAAAACACATTCATTTCTTTGAATCTCATCAATCCTTCTCATACCATTTATGATCAAAACTAACGCTTGGGATGACTCCTGAGAGAGAAAGTTACCTTCTCCTTCAATGGAGGGGAACAGGGGCTAGATGCAGGGCTGTCAGGGGGTGATGAGTCAACCTCCACTGGCTCTTCCTCCTTGATTTTGATATCTGGTGTAGAAGGCAGAGACATGTCAAGAGGCCCAGCAGCACCCTGATAGGAACAAAAGATAAACAGAGTTCAGGCTCACAAGGCTAGTGATGAGATGTGGGCATATGCTGCAAAAAAGTTCAGCTTTTGGCCAAAGCACTGAACTGCAAGTACCAAAAAAATGTGGATTCATGCTTTATATAGACACTGGCCAAGTCACTCTATCTTCTTGGGGCTTTCATTCCTAAAACAAAGATAACACCAGCTGCAAGCAAGTACTTTTAATGCCTGAAAACAAGTACAATAAATACCACTTAAATCCACACAATTTTCCAGCAAAGTAAAAGACTCTTGAATCAAGCCCCTGTCAATGCCCAGCTAGTGTTTCTGGCCACTGGAAAGCTGCGAACAGCTTCTCTGCCAACCAGAACACTCGGTCACCAAGTTGTCAAAAGCAACAGAAGACAAACTAGTGACTAAAGCACTACAAACAAGCAGAAGGATCCTTTCTGGGGAACTCGCATGTGAGATGGTGATCACAGTCTGTTTAGGGCAGGAGGCTAGAAACATCAGGCACAGGGTTTGGGAAAAACAAAGAAAGGAAAGGCGGGTCATCTCATCAATCAAAGAAAAGTAGAGCTTGTCCTTAGAAGCAGTACCAGAGAAGGCAGAAGAAAAGAAGTGTCCTGGCAGAAGTGCAACTACCTGACCTAACTAGAGCTATAAATGGCTTCACAGGGGAAACAACCTGACGCACCGTGACAAGAGGGCCGGCCTTGCAGGTCAGTCTCACGTCAAAGCGTATCCTTTGTTCTCTTCCTATGTCCTAGGCTTCTTGGTGAAAAGGAAGTTTGTTCCTACCATTTCCTTTGCTCCCTCCCCATCCCCACACACGGTCCCAACCATGTAGCTTAGGCTGGCCTTGAACTCATACTCTTTTGGCCTCCATGTCCCAAGTGCAAGATGGCAGATGTGCACCATCATCTGCCCTCTTCACCTCTGGAAGCCTGAGCAGCACACTAATCCAGTGTACCACGCTGAAGAGGTAGCAGTGATTCTGCTCCATCTCATAAGGGTAAGAAACACCAAAGGGGCTGGAGAGATGGCTCAGCAGTTAGGAGCACTGTCTCCTCTTCCACAGGTCCTGAGTTCAATTCCCAGAAACCACCAGGTGGCTCACCACCATCTATAATGTAATCTGATGTCCTCTTCTGGCCTGCAAGTATATGCGCAGGCAGAACACTGTATACATAATAATAAATAAATAAATACATAATAAATAAATCTTTTAAAAAAAAGAAAGAAACATCAAAGGATTTTGTTTCTGCTTCATTTTTTCTACACTGCTAAAATGTCAGAGCAAATTTAGCTCTTTCTGCAATCTCTGAAGACTGCACTGATGAGAAGGGAAGCTGCTAAGAAAAAGTAAGTGCCCTTTACAATTCCCGAGGGCTATCTCCTACAGAAGTTGTGGTTCAAGAAAGTTTCCAGCTCATTAAATACCTTGGAGATGATACTCCACTCTATGTGTGCTTCTCTCCAAGGGGAGGTAAGGACCACCACTGGACAGACAGACAAAAACACTAAAAGATAAACACCAAAGAAAGGCCTGCCAAACTGTGAACTACTCCCTCAAGTGTCAAGTGAGCTAGCTGTAAGGCAGGAAACGTTAAAAATTTTTTTCTTTCATATTTTTCTTTACCTTATTTAGTGTGTACATGTGTGTGATCAAGTGTATGCTATGTATGCATATGAAGGATGGAGAACCCCTCCCCCACCCCCCCAGACAGGGTTTCCCTGTGTAGCCCTGGTTGTCCTGGAACTCGCTCTATAGACTAGGCTGGCCTCGAACTCACAGAGATCTGCCTGCCTCTGTCTCCCGAGAGCTGGGATTAAAGGTGTGTGCCAGTGCCCCTAGCAAATTATTTTCTTTGTGTGTGTGTGTGTGTGTGTGTGTGTGTGTGTGTGTGTGTGTGTGTGTGTGTGTAGACATAAATGTTTGCATGCATGCATATGTACATGCCATGGCCTGTAAGTGGAGGTCAGGACAGGGGTCAGTCCTCTCCTTCCACTCTGGGTTCTAGGACTTGACCTTGGCTCATCCAGCTTATGCCTTTCACCCTCTGAGCCATCTCGGCGACACTCAACCTCTTTTCGTTATTACTGTTTTGAGAGAGGTTCTTGCTAAGTAGCCCAGGCTGTCCTGGAACTCTGAGCTATCTTCAAGTTCCTTTATATGTCAGCCTTCCAAGCACTGGGATTGTATTTATGCACTACCACACCTGACATATCAAACTCTATAGGCAAATTCATGAAAAGCAGGTTCCCTGGGTGAGTAAGATGCAGATAAAGACACTTGCCAACAAACTGATGATCTGAGTCTGATCTCAGGACACATACACTGAAAGGGGGTAACTGGGGCTGCAGAGATGGCTTAGCAAGTTAGAGTGTTTGCTGCTCTTCCAGAGGCCCTGGATTTGATTCCCAGTTCCAACTGGTAGCTTACAACCATTTGTGACGCCAGTTCCAGGGGATCCAACACCCTCTTCTGGCCTCCTTGGACACCAGGCACACTAGTGATGCACAAACACACACGCAGCAGGCAAAACAACCATACATATAATTTAAAAATTTAAGTAAGAAACAAAGGTTGAGCCGGGCAGTGGTGGTGCACGCCTTTAATCCTAGCACTTGAGAGGCAGAGGCAGGCGGATCTCCATGAGTTTGAGGCCAGCCTGGTCTACAAAGTGAGTCCAGGACAGCCAAGGCTACACAGAGAAACCCTGTCTCGAAAAACCCAAAACGACGACGACGACGACGACAACGACGACAGCGACGGCGACGGCTGGAGAGATGGCGCAGAGGTTAAGAGCACTGTTTGCTCTTTCAAAGGTCCTGAGTTCAATTCCCAGCAACCACATGGTGGCTCATAACCATATACAATGAGACCTGGTGCCCTCTCCTGGCCTGCAGGCATACATGCAGGGGAAATACTGTATATATAATAAATAAATAAATCTTAAAAAATTAAAAACAACAATCACAAAAAGTCTGAAAATAGAAATGCAAACACATGCTACTGAGTTTTCCTAGTTTCAAAAGTGAGTTTGGGCTGGGAGGGTGGCTTGGGAGTAAAGGGATTCCTGTACAAGTCCAAGGAACTGGTTTGGACTCTCCAGCACCTAAATAAGGGCTGATCATGCAGCAGGAACTTGTAACCCAGCACAACGCTGGTGGGAGAGACAGGACACTGGAGACTTGCTGGTCAATGACTCGTGCAAGCTTCAGGCTCAGTTTCAGACCCTGTCTCAAAAAAATAAGATGAAGGGGCTGGAGAGATGGCTTAGCAGTTAAGAACACTTGCTGCTTTTGCAAAGGACCCGAGTTTCAGTCCCAACACCCACATCAGACAGCTCACAATTTCCTGTAACTCCAGCTCCAGAGGATTTGATGCCCTCTTCTGTGGACACATATAGACTCACCAAAACCCAAAGTGAAATGTGGAGAAGCACTTGAGAAAGGCATCCCAGCACCAACACTGATACTTTATCTTACACTTTTACAATTTAAATTGAATGGTAACATCAGTTATAAGTATGCTTATTTATCTGCTCTTGTGGAAACTTTCCTCATGTGTTAAACCCTCACATGTGAGATCCATGTGTTAATATATAAATCCTAGCGTACAGATATAATTACAGGCCTGGTTTTAAGGATTTTACTATTATTTTGAATTATGTCATGTGTGTCTTTTTGTGGGTGTGTACACCTGTGTACAGGTGTCTGTGGAGGCACTGGATCTCCTAGAGCTGGGTTACAGGTGCTGTAAGCTGTCCAGTATGGGTTCTAGGAACTGAATTTGGGTTCTCTGGAAGAGTCATCTCTCTGGCCCTCAAGTCCTGACTTTACTAGCGGCTGAGAACCCTGAATGCTAACTGAGTAAACTGACCTTTCCTCTTCCCTGCCTACTTTGGACAGGGTCTTGTTGTGTTATCCAGACTGGCCAAGGATGTGTGACCTCCTGCTCCTGCCTCATAAGTGCTACATGGGTACACTGCCGGGTAATACACACCTGCCTGATCTTTCCGTATTTCTTTCTCCTACAAGCCTCTTACTCCATTGGGATCACTTTCTTTTGATTTTGCTTTTTCAGAACTCTCCTCCTTGTTTGTATGTTTGTCTTTTGAGACAGGGTTTCTCTGTGTAGCCTTGGCTGTCCTGGATTCGATTTGTAGATCAGGCTGGCCTTGAACTCTCAGAGATCTACCTGCCTCTGCCTTCTTGAGTGCTGGCATTAAAGGTGTGTTGCACCGTGCCTGGCTTTATTTTATTCTGTAATTGAGTCACAAACCTGTGGTGATTATATTGCCTCAACCTCTTAAGTGTGGCAAATACAGATGTGTGCTAACACACTCAGGTAAAAACAATTTTCTTTAATGCTGTCGTCAGTGGTTCTCAACCTCTCCAACAGACCTTCTGCAGGGGTAGCAGATCAGACATTTACATTATGATTTATAACAGTAGCAAAGTCACAGTCATGAAGTAGCAATGAAAATAATTTTGGGGGTCACTACAGCGTGAGGGACTGTGTTAAAGGGTCACAGCATTAGGGAGGTTGGGAACTACTGTCCTATGTATCAAGTAGTACTAGAAAGCTACTTGAATGCAAAACTACACGTACTGAGACAAAAAAGGGGGAAATTCAACACATTTGTTGGCTGAGTAATTGAATAAAAATAACCCAAAGGAGTCTTTAATCCCAGCGTTCAGGAGGCAGAGGCAGGCAGATATCTACGAATTTGAGGCCAGACAGGACTACACAGCAATGAAACCCTTTCTCAAATAAATAAATAAATCCATCCGCCAACAGTCAGTGTTTAACAGTGGGATTGTCTCTGTCTATGGCTGGGTGGGTGAGCTCAGGCCCTGTGGGGATTAGCACTCCACCATGGAGCTACAGGTCTAACACCCTCCTCCACAAAAGGATATTTGGCAAATGAACATCTGAGTAATTCATACTTTTGTTTGGTTGTTTGAGTGTCTTACTCTGTAGCTCAAGCTGACCTGGAATTTACTATTTAGCTCAGTCTGACCTTTAGCCTATTGTAATCCTCTGCCTCAACTTTCCAATTGATATTCTTCAAAATTTTTATTATCATTTAGGTGTACAACATATGAATATTGCACTACAGGACGCCAGAGTACATACAGTCTCCCGGAGTGGCTGTGAGCGGCCAGAGTGGGCGCTGGGACTGAAGCTGGACCCTCGGCAAGAGCAGTGAGCACTTTCAGCCACTGAGCCCTCTCTCCAGCTCCTCAAGTCATATTCTTTTAGTAAATTCAACATATCACAAGAGAAAACAATAGATTAATAAGGGAACTGCTAGAGAAGTGCCTGGTGGCTGAGTTAAGACCCTCAGCCCATAAGGCCAGAGAACCTGTCTCCAGTGCTCAGGTACCTGGAGCTTGCTGGCCAGCAAGCCAAACGGGATGAATGCGCTCCAGGTTTGCGAGAGACTCTGCTTCAACACACAAGGTGGACAGAGACAAGGAGGACTGTCAGTGTAGATCTCTGGTCTCCATATGTGTGAGTAAAGTCGGGGACACATACATATACTACCATACAGCACACACACAGAGAAATTAATTAATTAAAATATATCACTTAATGCCTCACTGGAGGGTAGGAGATCTGAGTTCTGGTGAAGACAGACCTTTGCTGGTAGATCAGCTAAATCTCTACCTGATGCCAGGTACGATACGGTGGCACATGCTTGTCATCTCAGGCCTCGCATGACGAAGCAAGGGATCTCCGTGGTCTTGAGGTCACCCTGGGCTACACAGTGACAGAGAGGCTATCCCCAGTTAAATGGTGAGGCCTGTCTCAGTCCTGCCCTGGAAGATCAGGACAAGTGACAAGGGTCACTGAGTAATGTCTGACTTGATCGACCTAGGCTCATGATTTGGGATCCTAAACAGTCAAGCAAACTATTTCAAAGCACAATGAAAACAGTCTAAGTCTTTTTTTAGTCACACTTGCCTTCTTTTCGTCTTCATCTGAAGCTTTCTTAAACTCATGTTCAAAGGAACTGGCCAGCTCGTTGAAGAGGCCCACCTCCTCACAGTTCTTCAGGAAGCGAGTTGGGGTGGGCGTCTGATCTGTGCACATGGGAAGAAAAGGAGAGTATAAGACGGAGAGGGTAACAGGGATTGTATTTTTATTCTTCTATTTGGAAGTCAGAGAGTCTGTGTTAGCAAAGGGCTTTTTGGGAATTTTAGTGGATGGATGGTGGTTCTGAGCTACCAGAGGGTGCCTGTGTGTGGCCCTGTCTCAAGGCCAGCAGGTGGGAGACAGGACAATGTTTTGTTGTCTCATTGCTATATTTACATCTTTCACTCCAATAAAAACAAAAACCATTCATGAAGTAAAGATTCATAAAACCTCTAGATTTGAAAATTAATTAAGCTGGGCGCAGTGGCGCATGCCTGTAATTCCAGCACTCAGGTAGGCGGAGGCAGGCCTAAGTTCAAGACCAGTCTAGTCTACAAAGGGACTCTAGGATAGTCAAGACCTCACAGAGAAACCCTGTCTCAAAAAAAAGCAACAACAAAACAAAAAAAAAAAAAAAAGAAAGAAAAGAAATAGGAAAACTAAATGCAAGCACTGTTTCCCTCTAAATGTACATCCTGCTAGGTTTACAGTGAGTACGCAGAAAGCAGGCAGGTGTTAAAGTCTGACAGAAAACAAACTGAGGACCAGACTGCTGAGTTTGCTCAGGCCCTGGCACCTAGCAAGGAATGGCAGCCATGTATCACTGAGTGGCAGGCCTGTTCCTTTCTGAAGCTGTTCTAGGCAAGACTAGGGACTGGGAACAACACAGTCATGTTAGAGTTAGAAAAGGAAACTACGAACAATAGGGCTTATTTCTTAGAGACATGAGCCCAGAGCAAATTCCGGAAACCAGGTTATTTGCCTTAGATTTACTAGTCAGAATATGCCCACAGGAGCTGTGCAAAACTTTTTCTCAACACACTGGCTCTGCCTTTTCTTTTGACTTTTTGGAGAGAAGCTCAGGTTATCCTGGAATTTGCAATCTTCTTGCCACTGCCTCCCAAGTACTGGGATTACAGCAACGTGCCACCAGGACCGGCGCCTGTGCTCTGAGGGAGGTGAGGCGTCCTCGTGCAGTATGGGGATTTCCAACTAACTTGCACTGAACTTCAGATCTCAGCTCCTCTCTCCGCCTTCCCTGCTTTTCTAAAGTTGAACCTTGACCTTGATGGTTTTCTTTGATGTGCTTATCACCTCAAGGATTCATTTCCTACCCCAAACTACTACTCGGGCAAACAGAATAATGTTTCAATTATATTTTAAGAAAAGACCGAGGGGCTAAAGTTGTCCCTTTTAGCATGATTAACTGGAAATAGTCCAGTGGGATTCTCCATGGAAACTTTTTTTTTTTTAAACTTACACAAAGGCTCTTCTGAGTCAGTGTGTTTAGAAAAGTCACTACTGCCTCCTAAAACCTTTCTAAAAGGTTCTCTGGCCCCTTGTTTGGCTAAAGACAAAGCCACTTTCCATCCTAAAGCGAGGAGAGATGGAATCTTCTTTAGTGAGGATGGACACTGGATACAGCTATGGTGGAGCAGGGCGGGCGACTGAAGCTGGCGGCCTTCGGGAGCTCAGGCCAGAGTCATGCAAACGTCTACACCCAGGGTGGGAGCTCAGGCTTGAGTCTTGCACATGTCTACACCCTGCTGCCACCCATGCCCATTTCTTGGCGTAATTTTAAATCTCCCCTGTACTAAGCCTGATTCCTCATCTTCCAGGTGGCCTCTAACCTTCAATGCTCTGGTTCCTGAACAAACAATCTGAAAATATATAACAATGCCTAGTCTGTTCTGATGGTTCCTAAATATTTATTGAATACTTCTGTATGCTTTGGTGTTACACCCATAAGCTTGGATGCCCATCTGGAGAAGAGATAAGAAGGCCAAATATAAAACATAGGTCTTTCTAAAGAGAATGCTTTTTAGTTAAGTAAATAAAACTAATATATGTAGGTAGCACCATACTGTGCCAAAATTAAGTGTTTTTTAAGATGTAGAATAAAATTATCATAAACATAAAATAAATAGCCAGGAGGTGGTGGCGCACGCCTTTAATCCCAGCACTCGGGAAGCAGAGGCAGGTGAACTGCTGTGAGTTTGAGGCCAGCCTGGTCTACAAAGTGAGTCCAGGACAGCCAAGGCTACACAGAGAAACTCTGTCTCAAAGGGGAAAAAAAAAGGAAAGAAAAAGAGGGCTGGAGAGACGGCATAGAGGTTAAGAGCACTATCTGCTCTTCCAGAGGTCCTGAGTTCAATTCCTAGCAACTTGTGGTGGCTCACAACCATCTATAATGAATCTGAGGCCCTCCTCTGCCATGCAGGTAGAGCAGTCATATACACAAAATAAATAAATCTTTAAAAGAAGAAAAGAAAGAGCTAAGCAAAATAAGAAAAATAATGCTGGTAAAGGCACAGAGAAGGAAGGGAATGGTCATCTTACATGGGTTAAGAGAAAACCATTTGTTTTGATGAAAAGATTTGTATTTGGTTTTTCAAGACAGGATCTCTCTGTGTAGCCTTGACTGTCCTGGACTCCCTTTGTAGACCAGGCTGGCCTCGAACTCACAGCGATCCACCTGCCTCTGCCTCCCGAGTGCTGGGATTAAAGGCGTGCGCTGTTACGCTTGGCAAAAGATTTGTATTTTATACATACAATTTGCATATAAAATTGGGTAAGTACTTTTGGGAGGCAGAAAGAAAGAAAAAGAAAAGAAAAGAAAACTGGGTAAGTACCATGAGGCTAGGTTATGGAAAGTCTGAAGAGTCAGGTATAAATTCACCTTGAAGAGAACGACTAGTGAGAGCCTGTGACGTAAGAACAGAGTGTGAAGACTAGCTTTCTTTTTTCTTTCCTTTTTCCCAAGACAGGGTTTCTCTGTGTAACAAGACCCCTGGCTGTCCTGGACTCACTGTAGAGACTGGGGTAACAGCTGACTGGAACTTTTTGAAAGTGAGGGTCCCTCTGGCTGGTCTCCTGCCCTCTGCCTCCCGAGTGCTGGGGTTAGAGGCGTGCGTCACCATGAAGACTAGCTTCTGAAAAGCATGCAGGATGGTGCAGAGTGAGCCCAGAAGGGAGGCCAGCGAGGAGCAGAGCATGATGGGAACAACAGCAGGAAGAGGAGGAAAGCTATGGCTGGGACGCTGCTCAAACATCTACGTGTTAACTCCTGGGACCTGTAAGAGCACTAGAAGCGTTGCTCGGAAGGGAGCGTGCGCCTTGGCCACAGGCTCGCTCGCTCACACACTCCCCACTATAATGTGCTGCCTCACTCAGGGCCACAAAGTAACACTTGCTATGAGCTGAGGATGGTCTTGAGCTCTGGGTTTTCTTGCCTCTGTTCCCCAAGTGCTGAGGTCACAGGCAGGCACCACCACACCCTGCTGAGGCCTTCTCTACTTACAGGTTGATTTACGGAAGGGCTGGAACAGAAAGAGAGGAACCCAAACAACCCCAGACTGAGAACGCTGGTGCCATCGAGCAGCAGTGAGGAGGAGCTGCTTTAGGAGGCATGTTCAGTCACTAAAGTGAAGATCTGATTACAGCCAACTTACCGTGCTGGAATGTATGTGGCAGATCTATACCGTGCCTCAACAGCAGATAGACCCACCCGTCTATACAGGAGGGGTAAAGTCCCAGATGTTGCTTTGAGTACTCAAAAACTGAATGAAGAGCAAAGAACATTTTCTCTGCCAAACACAGTGTCACACACTTGTTTTGCTTTCGAGACAGGGTTTCTCTCTCTGTGGCCCTGGCTGTCCTGGAAGTCACTCTGCAGACCAGGCTGGCCTCAAACTCAGAGATCCACCTGCCTCTGCCTCCTAAGCAAGCACACACACCTTAAATTACAAGTGTGTGCCACTAGCTGGGCAGTGGTGGCACTTGCCGTTGATCCCAGTTTCCAGGAAGTCAAAGAAAGACAATCTCAAATTCAAGGTGAGCCTGAGCTAGTGAGATCCAATCTCAAAGAGGGGCAGATGGCTGGATGGCTCAGTGGTTAGGAGTGCACACTGTCTGGCTCCCTGCACCCATGGCAGCAGATCACAGCGGCTGTAACCCAGCTCCAGGATATCTGACTCCCTCCCTGGCATCTACAGCAGGGTGTGGTGGTGCCTGTCTGTAGTCCCAGCACTCAGGAGGCACAGGCAAGTAGATCCCTGTGAATTCCAGGCTAGCCTGGTCTACATATTGAGTTCCAGGCCAGCCAGAGCTATACAGGGAGACCCTGTCTTTAAAAAAAAAAAATCGGGGCTGGAGATGGCTTAGAGGCTAAGGGTACCTGCTCTTCCAGAGGTCCTGAGTTCAATTCCTAGCAACCACATGGTGGCTCACAACCATCTAGGATGTTATCTGATACCCTCTTCTATAGATAAAGCATTCATATATGATAAATAAAATAAATCTTTTTTAAAAATCATTGATACTGTCACTGCTCATATCCTTTTCCAGGGATTAATAATCTATAAACTCCAAGAAAAGTGACAAGCCCACACAGTACAGCATTAGATATTTAATACGCAATGAATTAATAAGGAGGAGGAGATAAACAAGGACAAGGCTTTTTCAAGGTTCTGCCTCCTCTTATAAGTCTAAGGTAACGTTTACAAGCAGTAATTAAAATTATAAATTGGCTATATTTATTAACTGATGTAATAACCATCAACTAAATACACTACTGATTAACTATTAAGCTAAACCTGTTTGCAATAGGCTAAATTAGAAACTTTTTAAAAAGATTATTTATTTATTTCATGTATATGTGCTATGTCTTCATGCACACCAGAAGAAGGCATCAGATCGTATTATAGATGGTAGTGAGCCACCATGTGGTTGCTGGGAATTGAACTCAGGACCTCTGGAAGAGTAGCCAGTGCTCTTAACTGCTGAGTCATCTCTCCAGCCCCTAAATTAGAAACTCTTATAGTATCAAAAGAAAAAGCCCGCCAGGTGATGTGGGACAAGCCTTTAATCCCAGCACGTGGGAGGCAGAGGCAGGCGGATCTCCATGAGTTCAAGGCCAACCTGGACTACAGAGCAAGTTCCAAGACAGCCAGAGCTGTTACGTTGTTACACAAAGAAACCCTGTTTTGAAAAAGAAAAAAAGAAAGCAAGCAAGCAAGCAAGCAAGCTTTGCACATCTGTCTAGCTGCAAACTGCAAAGTGTACAAAAGAACTACTGCAGAGCTTGGAAACGAGGGCTAAGACTGCTCCTGAGGACAGTACAGACAACATCTGTAACCATAAGAGGTTCCAGGTCACGCAACTGGGCAGGAAAGTCCCAGGGACTAGATGTCCTGTTTGTATTTTGGAAACGTGCCCTCGGTGGTGTCTGGGTTCACAAGGAAGCTGGTTTCTGAACTGGTAATCAGCCTGCTAGAGGGAGCTGACACCCAGTGGCAGAGGTTTGCCTTCTTTTGTTCCCCCTCCACTGAGGGTGAGGAAATAAGCCAACGGTCTTCTGACTGTAGCTCTTCCAAAATCTTAGTAGATAGAAGGCAAGGGGAGAACAGACTGATCAAAGTAAAGACAAAATCTCAAACACCTTTGCCTACAAGCACAGAGCACAAGCGTGCTATTAAAAATAGAACGGAGCCCTGCAGTAGGAGCTGTTAGTGCAGGTCACAGAAGGGACCGTGACAGGGGACATCTGGGCCCTGGACTAATCTCAACTGTTTCGTGACAGCAGAGGACACGATTTTGGGGACAGCAGATACCTGCAATGATGACTGAGTCCGCGCGGGCTGGGCCAAACTTCAGTGTCATCTCATGCTTGTGTTTATGAACTGCCAGGTGGTCCTCATTTGTAAATCTCTGAAACAAAACAGAAATGGAGTTGTGAAAAAAGGAAGTGGGGGGAACCTCCTCCATCCCGTGCTCTTTTAAATGACCTACTAAACAGAAACATGTCAGGATGATGCTGGTCCCTAAAAAGAGGGAATGGAAAAAGAGTAGAAAGACGAAAAATGATGGAGATTATAGAAGAGATGAAAAGTAATGGCACTGATGGCAGGGAAGAGAGGAGAGGAGACCACATCACCAACTGCTTTATACCATCAGGCGCAAACAGGAGTGGACACACTGTTGTTGAGGTGCAGTGTAGGCATGAAAAAAACATTAAGGTAAACTTGTGGTGAACAAGGGTAAAACAATTTTTAATAGTAACAATAAAGAGAGAAGAAGGGAAAGGCTGGGTACTCAGTGGTCATCACAAAAACAGGAAATTTCAGACCGGAGCTCTCTGTGGTGGGGCTGAACTGGAGTATTTTACGAGAGGACTAACAGGAGATAAATTATGCAGGATTAGGAGAACCATTTAACTTCCTGGCCCCCTGCAGTGCTGCAGCAGGCGCCTTTGCGGCTATTTGGCTCACAGTTTTAATGAGCCAGGACAGAACTGTAGCTGACAGAGGCCCAGTGGCCAGCACTAATGGCACACACCAGCCCCATTGGCCAAATGCTGTCTCCCTTCATCAGGCAGTCTGCCTGGGCTCCAACAGCCACAGAGGGGCCAGGAATGCTGCTGGCGGTACAATGACAAATAAAAGTGCAAGGAAAAAAAAAAAAAGGGTAGAGAGGACCCAAGGCAGGATGTCACAGATTTCTGTCCAGGGTAAAGCAAAGTCTGCCCTAGTTTGTGGCTAAGGCGAGGCCACTACTGCACAACAGGGTCTGTTGCTACTTTTAAAAGGCAGAGGTGAAAAGAGCAGATGAAGAGCAGCAATTCAAAGCCCCTGGAGGCCGCTGGCCCTGTTCTTTCATTAGAACATCCTTGCCACAGAAATGGCCTGGATGCTGCGGGTTCCCACAGCCCCTTAGCAGAACAGCTCTAAAGCATGGTTCTTGTTGTCTTGTTTCTAAAAATAGTGACCGCACAGTCTCTTGTTTTTACTTTCTTTATTAGATATATAATGTCTCTAAAAATACTTTGAAAGAATACTTACCACTAAATACCACACCTGTGGCCCTTTTCCCACAGCCCCTTACAAAACATATACACACGAGTTGCCCCATCCTAGCTTTCATAAGGTCAGGTAACAGCATTGAACTGGTCCTGTCTCCCACATTTTACCCAAATCTTCAAAGTTTTTAAAAGTTTACTTTATGTGTACGGGTGTTTTATTTACATATAGGTCTATACACCATGTGCGTGCCTGGTGCCCACAGAGGTCAGAAGAGAGTGTCGGATCTTCTGGAACTAGAGTCACAGACAGCTGTGAGCTGCCATGGGGTGCTGGGAACTGAACCCAGGTCCTCGGAAAGAGCAGCCAGTGCCTACCTTTTTTTTTTTTTTTTTTTAAGATTTATTTATACAGTACTCTGTCTGCATGCCAGAAGAGGGCACCATATCTTACCATAGAATGGTTGTGAGCCTTGATGTGGTTGCTGGGAACTGAACTCAGGACCTCTGGAAGAAAATCCAGTGCTTTTAACCTCTGAGCCATCTCTCCAACCCTGAGCCTGCCTCTTTACCCAGTTTATAACTAAGGCCAACATTAACAACTAAGATCCTTCCAGGTAAAGCATACAGGCTGAAGAACATGGTTCAAATAAAAGAGATTTAGGGTACCGGGCAGGCACGGTGGCTCACACCTGTAATCCCAGCACTCAGGAGGCAGAGGCAGGCGGATCTCTGTGAGTTCGAGGCCAGCCTGGTCTACAGAGTGAGTCCAGGACAGCCACGGCTACACAGAGAAACTCTGACTCAAAAAGCAAAACAAAACAAAAGAGATCTAGGACAAAACGGACATAAAAAAAGTTCCCTAAAGAAGGTCTGTGCACCAGCTTTTTCAATTATAGATTTGCCCCTAAGGAATGGAATAGGAGAGAAATTGTCTGTTTACTGGGTTACATAAGTCACTCTAAGAAGCTGGGTCTGGCCTGTATTTGAAAAAGAAAATCAGTCAAACCTAGCTGGCAATGGAGAAAACAACATTCTTTTATGGTGGATATGAAGAATACTAGATTAAATAGGTTTGTAGAAGCCGGGCATGGTGGTGCACGCCTGTAATCCTAGCACTCAGGAATGGGAGGCAGGAAGATCTCTGTGAGTTCAGGGCCAGCCAGGCCTACATACTGAGCTGCCATGTTGAAAAAACAGAAACAAAACAACACAACAACAACAAACAAGAAAAAAGGTAAAACAGAGAAACAAAACATTACTGTGTATAGTTTGGATATGGAGGTGAGGACGCTTGCAACGCTAAGGCCTTATTTGGGACTGCATTCCAGCTCTGGCCCTTCTCTGCCTTTCAGTCTGCAGCCTCAGGTGAGGTCCGCAGTGGCTCCACTGTGCCATGATGCTCTGCCTTAGTATAGACCCACAGTGATGACGTCAGCTGAGCAAGAAAGACCTGATCCTGCAAGCCAAAACAGATCCCACTACTCTGATGAAAACACTTAACTTATATACTCTGAGAGAAGGTTTGTGGTCTTCATCAAACTTAAAAAAATAAACCAAACCCAAAACCAACCAACCAACCAAACCCTGTAAAAAACAAACAAACAAACAAAAACAAAATACAGTACACTTCAGGAAGTGGTATCTGCTGGGTTAATTATAAGCAGGGAACTAGCCTGGTCTTGACTCTAATCACGCACCTTCTGCTATTTCTGACAGGTCTTGTCAACTGAGGTAAGAGTGAGTGTGTGACAGCTGACTGAGGCTTTCTGAAGGTGAGTGAGTGTCACTCTGGCTACTGTTTCATTTATTTTATTTCTGCCTCTGCCTAAAGGGGAGCACAGTAACTCCTGCCTTCTGGTTAGGGTTTGCTTGTTTTTTTTTGTTTTTTGTTTGTTTGGTTTTTCGAGACAGGGTTTCTCTGTGTAGCCTTGGCTGTCCTAGACTCACTTTGTAGACCAGGCTGGCCTCGAACTCACAGCGATCCGCCCGCCTCTGCCTCCCGAGTGCTGGGATTAAAGGCGTGTGCCACCACGCCCGGCTGCTTGTTTTGTTTCAAAGACGGTGACTCTTTACAAAGCCCTGCTGTCCTGGAACTCACTCTGTAGATCAGGCTGGCCTAGAATTCACAGAGATCCAGCTGCCTCTGCCTCTCCAATGCTGGGATTACAGGTAAGAAGTAGCCAGCCTGGTCTTCCTATCAAGTTGCAGGTCAGCCAGGGCTGCACAGTGAGATCCTGTCTCCATCATGATCATCTTTCATTTTCTCTCATTTGTAGTTAATTAATATTATGCACACAGGTGTTTTGCCTGCTTGTACATTTGTGCTCCGTACGCATGAGGGATGCCTTCAGAGGCCAGAAAATGGCATTATGTGTTCTAGGAGAGAAATCTCAGGTGGTTATACACTGCCACGAGAGCGCAGGGAACTGACTCTGAACCCTCAGCAGAGCAACCACATGGTGGCTCACAACCATCTATAATGTGATCTGATGCCCTTTTCTGGCCTGCAGGTGTACATGCAGGGAGAGCACTGTATACATAATAAATAAATAAATATAAAAAAATATTGTTGAGACATGATTTCTTTGTATAACCCTGGCTGTCCTGGAACTCATTCTGTAGACCAGGCTGGCCTTGAACTCAGAGATCCATCTGCCTTCAAAGTGCTGAAATTAAAGGGGTGCACCACCACCACCTGGCTTTAAAAAAATGTGTCTGTCTGTCTGCCTATCTATCTTTGTTTTTCTTAAAACTAAGTATAGGTGTATATGGCTCTTTGTGTGTGTGTGTGTGTGTGTGTGTGTGTGTGTGTGTGTGTGTATGTGTGTGTGTTTGTAGGCACCTGAGGAAGCCAGAAGCTCTGTGCTGCCAGGGAGTGAACTTGGGATGATACCAGAGCAGCATGTGCTCTGCGCTGCTGAGTCATCATCAGCCCATTGTATTTTTTGGACAGTTCTGATTTAGATAGTATGCACAAAGACAGCATGGCAAAGCGGCATACTCCTGAGTTCCCAGCTAGGTGGGAGGCCTGATGCTAGTCCAGGCAGCACAGTGAAAACCCCTGCACACACTAGACCCTGGGTTCAATCCTCAGCACTGCAAAAACAAACCAACCAAGCAACCATGGAAACCTTAATTAATCACACGTGACTCTTCACTCTTTCCTTTTACGCCCTCTTTCTCTACACGCAGCTTAACTGTGACAGGGCTTCTTTACCAGCAGCAACTCCCTACACTTCCTAGAAAAACATTTAGTAACATCTGGAGACATTTTTGCTTGTGGGATGTAACCAGCTCTAGAAGGTCCAGGCCTGGGATGACGATAAACAGCGGATACTGCACAGGCAGCAGCCCAAAGAATTGCCCAGTTTCAACTATCTTTTGTGTCTCTGTTAAGAAATTCTAGTGCTGGCTGGGCGTGGTGGCGCACGCCTTTAATCCCAGTACTTGGGAGGCAGAGGCAGGTGGATCTCTGTGAGTTCAAGGACAGCCTGGTCTATAAAGCGAGTCCAGGACAGCCAAGGCTACACAGAGAAACCCCGTTTAATAAAAAAGAAAAGAAAAGAAAAGAAATTCTAATGCTGGGGAGTCTTCTCAGTAGTTTTTTGTTGTTGCTTTTTGGCTTTTTTGTTTTGTTTTGTGTTTTTGTTTTTCTGATACATGGTTTCTCTGTGTGTAGGCCTGGCTGTCCTGGACTCTCTTTGTAGAGCAGGCTGACCTCGAACTCATATCAACCTGCCTGCCTCTGCTTCCCAAGCGCTGGGATTACAGGCCTGCGCCACCACGCCCTGCTCTTCTCAGTAGTTAAGAGCACTTGTCAAGTTGCTTCAACTCCCAGTACCCACACGGAAGCTCACCATCAGCTCAGGCACCAGGCATGCATGCATCACACAACCGTGTATGAGGCAAAACACTCATACATACAAAACAGCAAAATAAATAACAAAGAAAGAAATTCTACTACAGAGCAATAAAGAAAGAGAGGAAGAATAAAAAAGGCTATTTTCTAGTTTGCCTTGCCAAACTGCTAACATATGTTTTTGGACATGAAACATGTAAGGAAAAAAGTACATGCAAAAACCCTCCCACATTAGTTTTGTAATCTGCAAACACTTAGGGTATGAAAATGGGAAAATGGAGACAGAATTACAGATTTAGAAAACAGATCAAATGTAATTAGGAAAACATATAAATGGGATGCTCATTCATGACCTTGTTAATAAAAAGGTAACACAGAAGTTAGTCAAAACAATTTTGGGGCCTTTCGATTTTTCCCCCCTCTCTAATGGGTTAAAAAAAACCAGCAAAAGATTTTTTTTTTCTGTTAGTTTAAATAAGAAATATTGGGAATGAGCTGGGCATGGTGATATACGCCTATAATCCCAGCACTCAGGAGGCAGAGGCAAGAGGACTGCTGTGATTTCGAGGCCAGCCTGGTCTACACAGTGAGTCCAGGACAGCCAGTGATTCACAGAGAAGCCCTGTCTCGGGGGTGGGGTGGGGTGGGGTGGGGCAGGGGGGATATTGAGGATAAAGAGAAGGACAGTATTTAAGGGCAGTTCTTGCTCTTGCAGAGGACCCAGTTCAGTTCCCAGCACCCACATGTTGTATGACAACTGTCCTTCACTCCTCTTCTGACCTCTGCAGGCACCACCCGTGCACACAGTGCACACATACATGTTATCAAAACATTCATGCACATAAAATACGTAAATATTTTAATTTAATTTAATTTTATTTTTTGCTTTTTCGAGACAAGGTTTCTCTGTGTAGCCTTAACTGTCATGGACTTGCTTTGTAGACCAGGCTTGGCCTCAAACTCACAGAGATTCACCAGTCTCTGCCTCTCAAGTGCTGAGATTAAAGATGGGCGCCACCACTGCCAGGCTCTCCTTTTAAAATTTTTTCTAGACAGGGTTTCTCTGTGTAGCCCTGGCTGTCCTGGACTTGCTTTGTAGACCAGGCTGGCATCGAACTCACAGCGATCCACCTGCCTCTGCCTCTTTGAGTGCTAGAATTAAAGGTGTGTATCATCATACCTGGCTTAAAATATATAAATATTAATTTTTAAGAAAGACTACTATTAAAAAATAATAGGCATAAAATGCAAGGTCAAGACAGCACCATGAGGGCAATTCTAAACTGGTAGTAGACAGAGAACAGACTCTTCCTTTTTCGTCTTTCTTTTCTTCTTTTGAAACAAGGACTATGTAGCTCAGGCTGATTTTGAACTCATAACCTTTTTGCCTTCTGAATCCTGGAACTGTGTGCCACTATACCTGATTGTTTCTTTTCTTCATCCCGTTTTTTTGTTTGGTTGTTGTTGTTGTTTTTTGAGACAGTGTTTCATTCTTTAGATCAGGCTAGCCTTGAACTCTGTAGTCAAGGCTGGTTTTGAGCTAGCAGCAATCTTCCTGCCTCAGCTTCCAAAGTGCTGTGGCTACAAGCTTCACCATTTAACAGCTTTGGCTGTTGTTATTTGTCTGAGACAGGGTCTCTCTATATAGCCCTGGCTGTCCTGGACTTGCTCTGTAGACCAGGTGTCCTTGAATCTATAGAGATTCACCTGCCTCTGCCTCCCAAGTGCTGAGGTTAAGCCCAGCCAACTCTGGCTATTCTTTTCTTTTCTTTCCTTCTTTCTTTCTTTCTTTCTTTCTTTCTTTTCTTCTTCTGAGACAGGGTTTCTCTGTGTAGCACTGGCTGTTCTGGAAAGACAACAGACCAGGAGGGCCCCTGAACTCAGAGAGATCCACGTGCCTCTGCCTCCCCTGGGATTAAAGGTGAGTGCCACCACCACCACTGGCTTGTTCTTTTCTTAAAAAAAAAAAAAAAAAAGAAAGAAAGAAAAAAAAAGAAAAAATTTATTTTACTGTGTGAGTGTGTGTGTACATGAGCATATGTTTAGAAAAGAGCACTAAAGCCTCGCATGGTGGCATAAGTCTTTAATCCCAGCACTCGAGAGGCAGAGGCAGGTGGATCGCTGTGAGTTCGAGGCCAGCCTGGTGTACAAAGTGGGTCCAGGACAACCAAGGCTACACAGAGAAACCCTGTCTTGAAAAAAACAAAAAAAGGAAGAAAAAAGAAAAGAAAGATAGAAAAGAGCACTAGATTTCTTGAAGCTGGAGTCACAGGTGATTGTGAACTGCCCAATAATGGATTCTGGGAATAATCTGTGGTCTTACAGGACACAAGAGAACTGGTACTGCTGAGCCATCTCCAGTCCCCGCCTGCTATGCAGGGGAACATACTCACCTGAGTGCATGTGAAAGTCAGAGGCTACCTTCAGTTACCTTCTTGTTTGTTTGTTTTTCAAGACAGGGTTTCTCTGTGTAACAGCCCCGGCTGGCCTTGAGCTCACAGAGATCCGTCTGCCTCTGCTCCCAAGTGCTGGGATTAAAGGTGTGCGCCACCACCAGCTGGCTTCAATTTTAACTTTTTAAAACTTAGGTGTTAACAGCCAGGCGTGGTGGCGCACGCCTTTAATCCCAGCACTCAGGAGGCAGAGGCAGGCGGATCGATGTGAGTTCAAAGCCAGCCTGGGGCAAAGTGAATCTAGGACAGCCAGGGCTACACAGAGAAACCTTGTCTCGAAAAACAAAACAAAACAAAACAAACAAACAAAAAACAAAACCTTAGGTGTAACACAGAAAATGCACAATTCTTCTTTTGTTAAGCGTGAATGAAGTCCTGAATGAATCTTACTGACATGAATACAGCCATGTCAAGGACCCAGTGTCCCAGATTCATGTAAACAGCAAAGCCTTCCCCTGGTCCTGGTACAAGTGCTGATACTGCGTTCAGAAAGAACCAAGCACAGCTTTCTCCTGGCAGCCGGCTACAACCTAAGATGCTCCCCTTCCGAGATCCTGGCCATTAGCTAACCCACTGCCTCTTCCTTAGTCTGTACATAAGGCTGCTGCTGGTGCGGCTCCATCAGAGCACACAGCCCAGCTGTTCTGTGTCTCCCTTTTCATGCCTCCTTTCCTCAGTCAGGTCAATTCCGAAGTCATGCACGTCACGGCAGTTTTAAAAAGTATTATTTATTATTACTGTGAGGGACACATGTGTACCAGAGTGTGTGTGAGGTTCAACTTTATGAAGGTGGTTTCTCTCCTTCCACCAGTTCTTGGAATTGAATTCGGGTTGCCAGGGTTTGCAGTAAGAACCTTTAGCCACTTTAAGCGTTGTCTCAATGAAATTGTATATAAGTAAACACCTGAGTAAACACCACCCAGATCAAGATATTAAAACTCCCTTATGCTCTTCTTCCCTTACTTTTTTTCCCTTTTGAGACAAGGTCTGACAATATGTAGCTCTGGCTGTCTTAACTTCTCTATGTAGACCAGGCTAGCCCAAACTTGCAGAGCTCCCCTGTCTCTGCCTCCCCAGTACTGGGATTAAGGGCATGTACATTTTAAGTAAAATAATTAAACAAGGTAGTATAGTAGCTGGGTGAAGCGTATGGTCAGGTCAGTTGTCTCCCCTTCCCTTTTTACATATCAAGAAAGAAAGGTATACTAAAAAAAAAAAAAAAGTAAGTTATTTGCAGAATAATTCTAAGTCAGTATTTACAATTTTTTTGCTAACTAATTTTGCTTAGTTTTCTCAAAGTATTTTGAATAGCATTTCTGAACAGAACTAAAGAGACACAGGCCAAACTATGGCTAATGTTTTGCCATTTGGCTGAACCAAAGACAACTATTTTGGCATTAGGATTATTGAAGTTCCATGATAAATCCTTGGTAAAACACTTTGATCAATGAACTTCTGTGCAATATTCCTTGTCGATTTGCTACATGGTCGTATGTTTTCGTGTGTGTGTGTGTGTGTGCGCGCGCGCGCACATGTGTGCTCATGTGTGCTTGCTCTGTCTGACAGTCTAAGAAACACTCTCTTATTTAGCTATATTCCTAGCCCTCATTTTTTCTTTTCTCTGGCTTATTTTTTATTCTCATAGTATTTTTTAAAAGATTTATTTATTATTTACATAGTATTCCGACCACATGTCTCTCTGGCTTATTTTTAATTTAAAAGAATTTATTGGGGGCTGGAGAGATGGCTCAAGATTAAGGGCACTGACTACTCCTGAGTAGTCAAGAGTACTCAGAGGTTCTAAGTTCAATTCCCAGCAACCACATGGTGGCTCACAACCACCTATAATGTGATCTGGTGCCCTCTTCTGGCCTGCAGGTGTATGTGCAGGCAGAGCACTGTATACATAATAATAAATAAAGGAAAAAAATTAAACTGTTAAAAAAAGAATTTATTATTGGGGCTGGAGAGATGGCTTAGTTGTTGAGAGCACTGGCTGCTCTTCTAGAGGACCTGGGTTCAATTCCCAGCACCCACACTGCAGCTCACAGCCGTCTGTAACTCCAGTTCAGAAGACCCTAACCCCTCGTACAGACATACATTCAGGAAAAACACCAATGCATGTGAAAGTAAAAAAAAAATTTAAGTGTATTATTATTGTTGTTGTTATGATGATGATGATGATGATGGGGGCATCGTGCTACGGCAGATTTGTGGAAGTCAGAGGACAAGTTTGTTAAGTCAGTTTTCTTCTCCCTTTAAATGGGTCCCAGCGTTTCAACACAGGTCATTAGGTGTGAAAAGAAAATGTATCTAATAAACCATCTTGCTATCTACTCCCTCTGTAATCCAGATTAAAACTGTTAATCCTCCTGCCTCAGCCTCTTGAATAGATGGAGTTCAGCCTAACCTGCCCTATTTTAGAGGAGTGAGTAGACTGAGGGGAGAGGACAAGCACCGCTCTTTGGGAAATGAGCCCTGAATACACAGACCATCAAGGGGTAACGCAACGAATCCAGTTTATGTTTGTAGTATCTGAAAAGTCACTTGTGCTGAAATCCACCTCTTTCTCTCGCGTCTGTGTCTGGTGGCACTGCACGGAGAGAACAGCTCCCCTCTATTACAGGATCTGCGGCATGTGGCATATCTTGGTAAAGACAGTGGTCAGAAAGGCTTTGGGAGCCTGAGCGACCAGAGAGCAAGTGCTGAGCGAGCAGTAGAAAGCACAGTGCTACTCTTTAGACATGACTTTGACGGGGCTTGTCACCATTGCTGAAGAGCTTCATTTCCCAGCGCATAGGGACAGTCTGGAGGCGTGGGAAGGAGAAGGGAAGGCACTAAGTCCCCGCCGACAGACAGCGCAAAGCCACGCGGCTTTCATCCTCATTTCAGCCACCCTGAGGTGCCTGCTTTCTCCTTCAAGATGCTGCTGTTGCAAAGCGAGTCATACATCCTGCTCTGAATGCTTCATGGCCTTTGAATGAGTCAATTTCAAAGGACAGGACTGTTCAACAAATACAACTGCAGCAGCAGCAGCAGCTCATATGTGGCTTTGGGAGGAAGGTAATTTATAGAAGAAAAATAAGGACAGGAAACTTCTTCCCAAAATACTCAAAGAGAAAATGGTATCAGGGAACTGGAGGAGGACAAACACGTCCTCTAACTGTTCCTGAGGTGAGCTTGTCTGTGGATGGTGGAGGGACATTCTATTTGAGAAGTCTAGATGACAGTAATAAGGAAAAGAATGGCAGCCAAGAGAGCCAGCCCTCTCCACGCACTAGGAACAAGGGTGTGAGCCGCCATCCTGTCGTCCCCTGCTGCCCACTCTCCTCTTAGTGACACCCTGCTATATTTTTCAGTAAAACCTAAGCTAACTTATCCACTACCAAACAGCACCTTGCTGAACTCGATTGCTTGGGGGTGTGCAATGGTCTCAGGAAAACATAATTAGTGTCTTGGCCCCTTCTGAACATTTCTTTTTTGCCTCTTCTATAAAGGCTGAAAAGCTATGTACTCACATTCCCAGTCTCCCACACAGAAAGTCAGTGGGGGCAGAATGGAAGGTAGTATTTCTAGACAAGACTTTTTTTGTTGTCGTTCTGTTTGTTTGCTTGCTTTTTTTAGAGACAGGGTTTCTCTGTGTAGCCCTGGCTGTCCTGGACTCGCTCTGTAGACCAGGCTGGCCTTGAACTCATTGCAATGAGTCCTCTCACTTCTGCTACAACAATGCTGGACCCTCATAGAGAATCAGATATCCTGCTGCTGCCCGCAGTTGTGGGGATCCTACAGATATGGATTTGCACGACTGGCTCCTTCACGGGCTCCAGCAGCTCAAAGATGGGTAAGATGTTGGTCCAGCTCAGAGCCCTGGATCATCTGGGCCTGGGCTGGCAGCTGGTCAGCCTGCCAGCTTTGCCTCACCCATACCATCAGAGCTGGCTTTCCCGCTGACAAGGAGAGGAACGGGGCCAGTTCTCCAACTCTCTCATGCCAGAAGTCACGGCCTCATTCCTAACTCAGGCTTACTTCAGCCCCCCGCCCCAAGTGTTGGGATTACAGGCATAGGCCACCTTCCTAGCTGGTTGCTCCCTTCCAAAGGATGGCTCAGTGGTTAAGACTTCCTTCAGTCTTGCAGATGACTTGAGTTCAGTCCCCAGCCCTAATGTTTGGCTCTCAACTGGCTTAAAACTCCAGCTTCAGGGGCTCTCACGCCATCTGCTGGCCTCTGAGGGCACTGCGCTCACATGCCCAAACCAATATACATGTAACTAAAGTAAAGTGATCAAGGATGTCAGGGATATCTTCCAGCCTCTCTCGCTGAGTTTCTGGTGGTTTGCTGGCAGTATGACTGACATTCCTCAGCTTGTGGCAAAACAGACCCCATCTTTCCACAGTGTTCTCCCTGAGGTGCACCTGTGCCCAGGTTCTTCTTTCATATGGTACCAGTCATACTGGATTTGAGGACCACTCTGCTCTGTAAGGCCCTCAGATTAATTACATCTATAATGAGGATGCTCTTGAACTTCTGATCTCCCTCCGCCTTCCTGGGCGCTGTGACTATAGCACACGAAATCACTCAGTTTACGTAATGCTTTGGGATGAACCTAGGACCTCATGCACGCTAGGTAAGGTAAGCATTCTATCAACTGAGCTACATTCCCAGCCTGGATTTATTTTCCTTTTGCAATGAAGTCCTGTTATGCTGCCCAAGCTGGTCTGGAAAAGGTAAAATCACGTGATCCTGCTGATCCAGTCTTCCAAGCATCTGTGATTAGAGGCATGTGCTACTACCATGTTAGTTATAAACTATATACAAGCCAAAAGGATCGAGAATTCTGGTCTGTGGCCCAGCATCTAAGGAACTCCAATCATCACTCCATCCTAACAACAAGAAAAAAGCCCAACGAGTGAAAAGCCAGCAGTTCTTAGCTCTATGGGAGACGTGACATCACAAGGAAACTGCTATCTCCCATTCCTCAAGGCGAGTAAATACAGATGAACACACAAATTGAAACCTACCCACTAAATAGCAGAAACCCATCAGCTAAAAGCCCCCGAGAATCACTGCTCGGACAGGAAAACCTGAGCTGTAACTGATGAAGCTACGGGCTCAGGATGAGCAAGTCTGTGTGGTTCCAGGGGGACCCAGGACCAGGAGGGAGCTCAGTGAACACCAGGGAGCAACTCCCAGCTTCTGACAGGCTGGGAGAGTCATAGTTTGTACTGTCACTACTACACCGCTGCTGCTGCTTCGCTTTTTATAATATATTTATTTATCGTTTATTTTCTTGGTTTTTTGAGACAGGGTTTCTCTGTGTAGCCCTGGCTGTCTTGGACTCACTTTGTAGACCAGGCTAGCCTCGAACTCACAAAGATCCACCTGCATCTGCCTCCTGAGTGCTGGGATTAAAGGTGTGCACCACCACGCCCGGCTATATATTTATATTTATTTTATGTATATAATTGTTTTGCCTACATGTACGTATGAGCACCACCTGGATGTCTGGTGTCCTGAGAGGCCAGAACAGGGCATCAGATACTCTGGAACTGAAATTACAAATAGTTGTAAGCCGCCACAGGGGTCCTGGTAACCAAAACAGGATCCTCTGCAAGAGCAGCAAGTGCTCCTTACTGCTGGACCATCTCTCTAGCCCCATGTGCTTACGTTTTTTATTACATTTATTTACTGTGTATGTGTATGCATGCCACTGCATGTGGCTGTCTAGGGCAGTTTGTGAGAGTGTATTCTTTCAGCATGGGCCCCTCAGGGATTGAACACAAACCATCAAGCTTGGCTGAGCCATCCATCCTGTCCCACTTAATGTGACAAACCCACAACAAAAGCGAGTACTAGTGAACTAGCAGGCTCGGGGTCTGGGCTCACCTAAAGACTGAGACCTGATGGCAGTGCTGCAGACCACCCCGTTGCATCACTAAGGGTATATTTGTCACAGGTCTTTTTATCTGGAACATTGTATCTACTTTTTGTTTTTAAAAGCAATTACTTGTTTTGTGTGGAGGCCTCATGTGGAGGTCAGAGAACAGCATGTAGGCTCTCTAGCATGTGGTCCTGGGGATCAGCTCAGGTTTCAGGCTTGGTGGTGAATGCCTTTTCCCACTAAGCCATCTTGCTAGCCCTATGCTGATGCTCCAATAAAGTCACCAAGCATACTATAAAACAACAACAACAAAAATACACTTTAAAAATAGGCGTAGGTCCAATAATACAGCCCAAGGGGACAAAGCATTTATTGTCCAAACCTAATAACCTGAGTTTAATCCTCAAGACCACAGTACTGCAGAGCTGACTCTTGAAAGCTGTTCTGACATCCACATGCTACGACACAATACCCACACTCACAGGCATCAAACACACAAATAAATAGAAAAACAACAACAAAACATTACTGACTTACCAAGAGCTTTAATGAAAATGATAGACAAAAAGAGACATTCTAAGAAATAAAGAGAAACACTTAGCCGGATGCGGTGATACGGGCCTACAATCCCAGCACATAGGAGGGTCAGAAGTTCAAGATCAGCTCTGGCTACATAGCAAGTTTGAGGTCAGAATGAGGTAAAACAAACAGACAAACAAACAAACAACCCAGGACTGCAAATTGAAAGGGGGAAAGGACTTGAAGGAAACAGTAGTGTGAGGAAGGAGAGACTGCTTCCCTGACCCAGGCACTGCGAAGATCACTCAGCATGGTGGTACCTACTCTCCTGCCTGTTGCGGTGATAAAACCACCCTGACAAAAACTAATGTAGGGGAGAAAGGCTTTCTTTTTGCACACAGTTCTAGGCTGTGTTCCACCACTGTGGGAAAATCCCAGCAGCTGGAGCTTCAGGCAGCTGGTCACATCCCACCCAAGGTCAAAAGCAGAGAAAACGATGTTTGCAGGCTTAGCGCTCAGCTAGGTCTCTCTACAGTTAAAAGCTCCAAACCCAGGAAAGGTTCTGTCTGCTTTTAAGTGTATTACTTTATATTTTATGTGTATTAGTGTTATGCTTGCATGTATGTATGTGCACCACATGCACGCTTAGTGCTGTGGAGAGCAGAAGATGTTGGGTCCCTCAGAACGGGCGCTACAGATGACTATGAGCTGCAATGAGGGTGCTGAGGAGCAAACCTGGGTGCTCTAGAAGAGCAGCCAGTGCTGTCTACCACTGAGCTGTCTCTCCAGCCCCAATGACAACCCTTGTTCATGCTGCTCTATTTAGCATAGCAAGGAGATGAATCAGCAGGTGCCTACGGCTACCAACCAGTGAATGGATAATGGAAACACAGTGTAGATACACAATGGGATTCGACTGTCATGAAGAAAAACGAAATTATGAACTTTGCATAAAAGCAGACAGATCTGGATATTGTTTATTAAGTGAGTGTGATAGTCAAAACGGTCGCTTGATGGGGTTGAGAATCACCATGGGAAAAGATCTCCCGCCACGCCTGTGAGGGATTACCTAGGACATGTTAGCTCAGGTGGAAAGGACCAGTCCATGGGCTGAGGCCATAGACTGAGTGAGAAGGAGAAAGTCAGCCGGGCGTGGTGGTGCACACCCTGAATCCCAGCAGTCGGGAGGCAGAGACAGTCGGATATTTGAGTTCAAGCCCAGCCTGGTCTACAGAATGAGTTCCACAACAGCCAGGGCTACACAGAGAAACCCTATCTGAGGAAGAGGGGGAGAGCGCGCGCACAGCAATAGTTTTGATCAGCTCTGCTTCCAGGCAGCTGTCCCCATGACCCCTTGCTGCAACAGACTGTAATCTTAAACTGTAATCCAAAATAAATTCTTTCTTCCTTAAACTGCTTTTGTTAAGGCATCTGGCACTGCAACAGCACAAGTAACTGAGATACTGAAGTAACCTAGACTTCAGAAGGCAGACACTGTATGTGTTTGTTCTCTCGTATGTAGATCCTAAACTTCTAACTTAACATATTCATATCATATATGTAGATATGAATATAGTGTATGTTATGAAACTAGAAAAGAAACCACGAAACAGAAGATTTTGAGGAAAAGGAAGAAGGTAGCAGAATACTGAAGCAGAACCTCTAGGGATAAAAAAGACTGTAAGGGATGGGGGCGGGATCAACAAAGAAAAACTACATATGAAAACTACTTAATGAAACACATTACTTTGTGTGCTAATTTACAAAATGAAAGAAACAACACACACACACACACACACACACACACACACACACACACACACACACACCAATAAATCAGTGGAAAGTGAGAAAATACTCTGGGGGCCAGTGAGATGGCTCGGTAGGTAAAGAGGTACTTGTCACCAAGCTCGGTGATCTGAGTTTAATTTCTGAGCTAAGGTTTGAGAGATGGGTCAGTTGACAAAGTGCTCGCCAGGCAAGCTTGAGTTCGGATCCCCAGCACCCACAGAACCCAGGTGTGGCAGCACTTGCCTGTAATCTCAGAGCTTGGGAGGCAGTGGCAGGTAGTTCACGGGAACCTGCTGCAAGTCTAGCCAAAGTAGTGAGGTCCAAACTGGGTGAGAGAATGTCTCCAGCATTAATTACTTCCATGAAGCCCTCCCCAATCTCAGGAGTTCTTCATTATCTTTCCTGAATAAATATATGTTTGGATGCTGGAGTAGTGGTGCACGCCCTTAATCCCAGCACTCGGGAGGCAGAGGCAGGTGGATTGCTGTGAGTTCGAGGCCAGCCTGGTCTATAAAGCAAGTCAAGGACAGCTAAGGCTACACAGAGAAACCCTGTCTCGAAAAACTAAAAATAAATAAATAAATAAATAAATAAATAAATAAATAAATAAATGTATATTTGGGAAAAGAGGAAGAGGGGAAAGGAGGGAGAGACGCAGAGTCTGTAGCTCTGGTTCCAGGGAATCTGACGCCCTCACACAGACATATAGGCAAAACATCAATGCACATAAAATAAAAGTTATTAAAAACAGAAAGTTAAAAACAATAAGAAGACACTAACACCCATCCATCCACATGATAGGCCAAAATCCAAACCCCTTAGTAACAACAGACAGTTATGGAGCTGAGCAGCAGGCACCACACTCTTTGCAGCTGGGACGACAATATTGTACTTTGAGGACAATTTGGTAGCTTTCGTGTGTGTGGGGGGCGGTGTATGGAGGTCAGAGGTCAACTTTAGGGGGTCCATTTTCTTTCCTAGCATGTGGGACACAGACTATGGCTGGAAGCAAGCACTTTTACCTGCTGAGCCTTCTCAAAGGCTCAGTTTGGCTGTTTCTCAAAAATCTAAACACATTCTTTCTAAATGATCTGTCTCATGATTGTGCTCTTGGATATTTACCTCATCGAATTATAAATATATGTCCATACAAAGGCCTGTGCATGTTAGAAATCATAACTACATAAACCTGGAAGCAACCACAATGCCCTTCACTAAGTGAGTGGGTAAGTATGCTGTGACACCCCGAGGCCAGGACATATTCAGTGCTACAGAGAAATTAACTATTCAAGGTGAGGAATGCTATAGAGGAAATGCACGTGTACCCTGGTAAGTGACAGAAGCTGATCTGAAAGGATTCCAGGCTGTACGACTCCAACCATATGATGCTCTGGAAAAGCAAAGGCATAGATAATAAAGAAGAGCAGCGGTGGCCAGGAGAGGGAGGGAGGGACGGACAAGCACAGCACAAGGGAGTTTTAGGACAGTGAAACTACTCCATACAATATACCAATGACATAAACAAGTCATTATACATTTGTTAAAGGCCTGTAGGACGTACAACATCAGGAGTGAACTCTAATCTAAGTTACAGACTCTGTGATAATGTGTCTGTGTAGTTAATCTTACATAACAGATGTATCAATGTTTAGTACGCTGACGGTGAGGAAGGCTGTACGCTGTGCTGACAGGGGGTATATGAGGACTCTACTTCCTACTTAATTTTGTATGAACCTAAAATTGTCTTTAAATTTTTTATTAATAGAGTTGAAGATTAAGCTCAGTTGGTACAGTGTTTGTCTGGAATGCAGAGGCCCTATGTCCAATTTCCAGAACAGCATAAACTGGATATGGTATTTCACACCTGTAATCTTTTTGTTGTTGTTTTTGAAAGAGAGTTTCCCTGTGTAGCTCTGGCTGCCCTGAAACTCACTCTGTAGACCAGACAGGCTTGCCTCTGCCTCTCAGTGCTGAGATTAAAGGCGTGGATGTTGTGTATTTATATATCTTGCCTCAACAAGTTGAGAGCTGACTCCCCAAACTGTCCTCTGCCTCCATTAAGTGTGCAATGGCATGTATGTACCACCATACTTACATAACACACACAAAGATAAATAGATGTTATTAATACATAACATATATGTGATCAACTGAATATATATATCCTCTGCCTTATGTGGTAGGGCACCCCTGCAATCCCAGCACTTGAGGGACTGAGGCCAAAGTCACACTGTGAATTAGCCTGGGCTACAGGAAACCCTACCTCAAAAACAAGGAGGACAACAATAGGAAGGAAGGAAGGAAGGAAGGAAGGGAGGGAGGGAGGGAGGGAGGGAGGAAGGAAGATCAATATCTGGGTTACACAGTGAACTGCAGGCTACCCAGGGCTACATAGCAAGACCCTAGCTGAAACAAAGCAGCTGAAGCACAGCAGCAAAGCCCTTGACAGAGCTCCCATCACGCCATGCTCTAGCCACTGATTTCTTGCTGCTCCTCCTCCTTTGTTCAGACACAGTATTCATGACCTTCTGTTCATGTGGTAGAAGAAATGGCTTCCCAGAAAGGCTCAGATAAAAGAAAAAACAAAAAACCATTCAACTCTGACAAGCCTGACTACTGTCCACAGAAGAGCCAAATGTGTCCCTGAGGACAACAAAACTAGTCAACAAGGCACAATATGTTCAAACCTTAAAGCACTGCTCTGTCAGGCACTGCTTGGTGTATGTGTCCACGGTCCTTTCCCTTGGGCCACGATATGTGTGACAGAAGGCACAGCCTCCGCAGGGCCCTCGCTAGCTGTGGGTTCAAATTCATAGGAAGGGAAAAATGCTGAAATACAGCGTCTCCTTCTACAACTGCAACTACCTAGGTAAAACTCAAAGGAAAGACTTAAAAGATAAGAGCAGAACTGACGCTAAGTAACTACTTATTCCTTTTTCAAAACAACTTACGGGAACTACAGTCTCTCCCTTAACTATAAGGAGCACGCAAGAAGCTGAAGTAAATAGCAAATATCTTAAGTTAAGAACATATACAGTGAAAAAATTCACATGTACAGATGGCCACTCAAGAGACAGACGTCTGTAACCACTTTGGCATTAGATTGTCAACTCCGAGCATGTGCCACAACCAAGAGCTTTAGAGCTATCACACTTCTTCTCACTGGGTTCCATTAATTATCAATGTCCTTTTGTGGGGGCAGGTGAGTTTGGGAGCATTAAAATGGACCCTTTGGGGGCAGGAGAGATAGCTCAGCTCACAGCTTTCTGTAACTCCTCCAGGAGATACACAGCCCTCTTCTGGCCTCGTAGAGCATGCTGTAAATGTGGGGAAACACCTATAAATATAAAAAAAAATTTTTTAAATTTAAAAATACAGTCTTCAGAGCTGGGCATGGTGGTGCACACTTTTAATCCCAGCACCCCGGAGGCAGAGGCAGGCGGATCACTGTGAGTTTGAGGCCAGCCTGGTCTACAAAGAGTGTCCAGGACAGCCAAGGCTACACAGAGAGAACCTGTCTTAAAAAAAAAAAAATCAAACAACAACAACAACAACAACAACAACAAAACAGTTCTCGGGTGCAAATAAGATGGCTCACTGGGTAAGAGTACTTGATGCCAAGCTCTACAATGAGTTCGATTCCCAGGCCGAGAGGGTGGAAGAAGAGAATCAACTCCTAAAAATTGTCCTCTGACCTTCAGTATGCATTGTGGTTTGCGCGCGCCGCGCACACACACACACACACACACACACACCAATAAATAAATAATCTTTCTAAGTAGCCTTCCACTATCTGGCCACTGTCTACCTAATAGCCTCCTTTTGTTTGTTTGTTTTTTGAGACAGGGTCTCTCTGTGTAGCCCTGGCTATCCTGGATTCACTTTGTAGACCAGGCTGGCCTCGAACTCACCGCACTCCGCCTGCCTCTGCCTTCCCAGTGTTGGGATTAAGCCACTATGCCTGGCATGTGATAACCCCTTAGGAGACAATTTTATAGGTTTATTTTTGTGTTGTTCTTGTATTTAGGTCATTCCCCCCTCCCTGACACCCCCAGATACCACACTGGGCTTTTTCCTTCACTTTTAAAGATGGAGTATCACGCAGCTGAGGCTGGCCTTGAACTCCTGAGTACGGCTGTGAGCTTCTGTGCTGCTTCCACCTCCTGAGAGCTGAGATCTTTTGGGGGTGGTTGTTGAGACAGGGTTTCTCTGTGTAGCTCTGGCTGTCCTGGCTCTCACCCTGTAGACCAGGCTGGCCTCAAAATCAGAGATCTGCTTGCCTCTGCCTCCCGACTGCTGGGATCAAAGGCCTGTGCCACCATTGCCCAGCGAGTGCTGAGATCGTAAGAGTGTGCCATCAAACAAACAAACAAACAAACAAAAAATAAAACAAAAACAAAAACAAAACAAAAGCTGGGCACTCAGGAGGCAGAGGCAGGCGGATCTCTGTGAGTTCGTTGCCAATCTGGTCTACAGAGTGAGTTCCAGAACAGCCAGGGCTACACAGAGGGACCCTGTCTCAAAAAAACAAAACAAAACAAAACAAAACAAAAAACAGTGTACCACCATGCCTGTTTATGTAGCTCTGCAGTGCTGGAGATCACACCCAGAACTTCATGAATGCTAGCAAAACCCAATACAACCTTAGCTCCTGTCTTGTTTTTGAGACAAAATCTTGCTATGCATTCCAGGCTGGTCTTGAACTCATAATCCCCCTGCCTCAGCCTCCAGTACTAGTATTACAGGTATGTACCACCAGTACACTCCTAGCGACACACTCCACTCCCTACACACACAGACAGACAGCTCTCATACAACTAATTGGTCTATCAGAAGCACCAAGTAAAATAAAATGGCAGTTTGAGTCACCCAGAGTGATCATTTTGATAGGTTGTGACTGTCAAATGATACACTCATAGCATTGAAGGCGCTAGTGATATATTTCCTACTATTACATAGAGAATTAACTTAACATGATCCACATTTATAAACTGAATAATTATCAGAATAAAATAAGTGCATATTGAGAGAATTTCTGAGAGAAGCTAAGGACATTCAGACAAAAACTATAGAAACCCTTCCTAACTATTAACCCTGAGATCCCCTTATCTGTACCTCTATACATTTTGTCACAATTATTCTACATGAGTATCTTCACGTACCTAACCAGCCATTTATTTTCAATAATAATGCAAGTAGAACAGCCAGTACATTTACGCACCACAGTGTGCAATGTAGAAGGAAAACAGCTCTGAAGCGACGCCATGATGCCAAAGAAGAGGAAGACGCGATAAGGTAGGGAAGAAATCTGGTATTCAGTATGTAAGATCCTCCATATGATCACATGCCAAAAACACCAACCGACTGATCACTAGAGAGAAAATACATCTCAGTGCAGTGTTACAACACTTCTAATCACCATTACCTACAACTACACAAAAGCAAGTAACCAGGCAGCTTCTAGGAGCTCACAGGCTTCAAGCAATGCATGCGCGTGAGGAAGTAACCAGCCTGGATTCGCCAAGGTGACACCGCAGTGCTTAGCAGAAGGTGGTGAGGCCATGACTCTTAGACTCTAGTTTTCTAGCTCTGCCTATATATCTAGCTGGTTAAGAATTAGTCTCCTTGCCTATTTTTTGTTTGTTTGTTTTTGTTTTGTTTTTCGAGGCAGGGTTTCTCTTGGAGTCTTGGCTGTCCTAAACTTGCTTTGTAGACCAGGCTGGCCTCGAACTCACAGAGATCCACCTGCTTCTGTCTCCCAGTGCTGGGATTAAAGGTGTGCGCCACCACGCCCAGCTTCATACTTCTTTTTTTGTGTGTATGTAAGACAGGGTCCCACTGTATAGTCAGGGTTAGGGTGGATGTCTTGTATTAGGTAGGCAAGGTTGGTCTCACGTTGTAAGCCACAGCCTTTTCCGTGTGTGTATGTGTGTGTGTACATGCATGTGATGTACATGTGTGTATACATGTGTGTAGGGCAATGGACAACCTTGAGTTTCACTCCTCAGGTGCCACCTATCTTTCATTCCCTTTGGTGACGGAGTCTCCCACTGGGCTAGAATCACCAAGCAGGGTGCACTGGCTGACTAGTGAGACCAGAAGCCTGTGTCGGCACTCGTCTAACACTGGGACTGGATTATAAAACATTCCATCACACCAGCAATTTCACATGTGTTCCGAGGATCTGACTCACATCTGTAAACAGGAGCACATGCACACACTCACACATGCACAAACATAAACAAATGCACACCTGTGCACACACCTACGTGCACAAGCACCCTATCACAAAAAAACCAAAACAAAACAAAATAAACCAAAAAAACAAAAACAGAAAACTGAAAATGACTGGTAACTGGAGTTCAGGAGGAAGGAGGGGGAGAACAGTGAGTAGGGGATGAATAAGTGGAACACAAGGTAGGTGTGTGTGTGTGTGTGTGTGTGTGTGTGTGTGTGTGTAAAATTTATTTATTTATTTATTTATCCCCCCCCCCTCCGCCAGACAGGCTTTCTCTGTGTAGCAGTGACTGTCCTGGACTTGCTCCATAGACCAGGCTGGCCTCAAACTCACAGAGATCTGCCTGTCTTGCCTCTCAAGTGCTGGGATTAAAGGTGTGTGCCACCACACCCAGTCCCACAATGGATATTTTCAGGACAATGAAACTATTTGGCATGATATTATAATAAAGAAAGATACGTATCCTTATACACTTGTCAAAATCCACAGAAGGTACACACAGAGTGAACGCTAATGAAAACCATGTACTTTAGTCACTAATAATATATATTTTCTAATCAGTTATCATACACGTGACATATTAACTAGAGAAACTGGGATTGAGAAAAAAAGACATATAGGACTCTGTGCACACTCAGTGTTTTCTGCTCATGTACAAAATGCTCTAAAAAATTAAATCTATTATTAAAAAAAAAAAGGAGGGAAACCCTGATTAATAATGTCCACCCAGCATAGGAACTAATAGGGACCAAAAGAAGAAGGCAAAAAAGAAAGAAAAACTATAGCTTGTTTTCATCCCAGAGAGGACAGCAACCAAAGAGCAGAAAAGACGCTTGAGGAAAGGAGGAATGTGAGAACAGCCCTCGCACAAGGACATCTTATGGAGATTAACGGGTAAGCATCAAAAACTTATTTCCCTCAAAGGGGAAAAAAAAAGCCAAGAGGCTTACAAGGGACACTGAGATTCACTGCAGAAAAATCACCACAATTAAGGTTCTGGCATCAGCCTGCTGCCTGCCCATGTGGTAAGGAACCAGCTTGTCGCTGGAACCTGTGCTGGTGCCAGTCTCTATGGTAGATTGAGCTATTTTTCAGGGAAATCAAGGGATAATTGCTTAGTATCAGAAGATCTGGCCCTTGGGAGGATAAGGAGCTGTTCCTTTTGCTCTGGGATGATTTTTTTCTAGAATACTATAAATGTCTCTTCAAGAAACTGTCTTTTATCAGCAGAGCTGCAATGCTGACCGCCAATCTGCTGAATGCCAAACAGAGCGCTTAGCTTTCTATAGTGACTGCGAGGACAAAGCGAGGCTAGATTTACTCTGCAGCACCACTCTCAGATTTCTCAAAGGCAAAAAGGAAAGACTCTTTCCTTCTAATGCAGGGAGTTATAAATTCTGTCTGAGATCTAAAGACAGCTATGCTTGCTCAAAATCTGACATCATGGATGTGAACAAGATGTAAACGCTGGAATGGCGGCTGGGAATCTGAGCGTTCGGAAGAGAAGCCCGTGCAGCGCGTCAGCAGCCACCGAGGCCCGCGGGCGCCAGGCTGCAGCCGACAGCCTCCCAAGCCCCTTCTCATTCCGACTTCACAGAGCACCACAAACAATCCAAGTTCTTACCCAAGCATAATCCTAGATAGCAAATCTTACTGTAAAGAAATTTCAAAGTCAAAACACAAAGATACTGCTCTCAAATCTTTTTCTTCATGATACTTCCCATCTTAAAAATCTTAACTTAAACACGATAATTTTGTTTAGAAAGATTAAAAGCAAAATCTTGCTAAAATAAGCTATCAACACATTTTCCCTCACAGTTTGTCTCATCTCTTCAAGAGGAAAGCTTTCTTTCAAACACGGTAAGTAAAAAGTAACAGCCGTGAGCTACAGTGTACAGGACAGCACACCTCTGTGGCTAAACAGAGGCAACTGTCAGAAGAGGAAACAAAGTAAGGCTTGAGAGGAAAGACAATCACGTTTTGATTTAAAATATTTTGATTATATGTAGCAAACAAACAAAGAAAAGGGGAACCATAAATGTAATGAAATCTATTTTAATGTTGTAAGTGTGCATCAGTGTGCTGAACAACCCAGGAGCAAAGGGGTCCGTGCTAAGGAAGCACTGCACATAAACACAGGACAAGACTACCCAGCAACCATACCAAACCTTTCCATAGAAATTAATGGAAAGAGAACACAAAGATGTTTGTTTTATAATAATATTAGCAAAACAATACATGTCCTTGAGCTAAATTTTTACTAGCACTGGCCACTGTAACTCATTCAAAAAGGTTTGTCATTTGCTAATAAAACGTCAATTAAGCTCAGGATTTTGCCAAACTCCTCCTGAAGAAGCTTTCCTCAAAGCATTGTAAAGTTCAATTAAAAAAAAAAAACAAAAAACAAAAAACAAAAACCCTAGTGTGTTATCGAAGTCACCAGCTAACTTAACTCAGCCCAATCAGAAGCCTGTGAACAGAGTGTTAACATTTTGTTCTTCAGAAAGGCATAGCTTATCAGCATTTCTTCTCTCTAAACGGCCGGGAAGGAAAAAGCACTCCATAGTCACTGTGTGTAGCTAGTAACGGCATTTTCACTTGTCATTGTACAAAGCCTGTTAAATATTTACAGCACAGACAGCAATATCTAGTCCTAAACACCCAGTTGTGAGTTTGAATTTTTTCAGAAATAAATCTATGACAAGTTTTTGCCAGCAAAATGCCAGAAGACTTTACTAACAGCTCCAAGAGGCCCAGCGGGTGCAGAGGGGCAGTTACAGGCCATCTGGTGATTACTTATTATTATTTACACAGCACTGTTGATGCACACACAGATGTGTTATGAATCCACACACGGAGAGCCCCTAACAAGGGCTCAGACAGAATGTTGACTGCTGAGCAAGTCAATAAGCATTAACCAGAAAGACAGAGAACACTAGCTTTTTCTTCTTTAATATGCCAAGCTAGCTGGAAGATCATCTGATTAAAGAACGGTGAGTTCTCACAGCGAGACAGCATCCAGCCAGTCAAACCCTGCAATATCTGGTTCTGCAATGGTGGCAAAGTGAGAGGAACGAGGGAGGAGACTATCAGATCCAGACGGCGTTTTATCAGCTCGTCACTTTGTTGTTGTTGTTTTTAAAGTAATGAACAAATAAATAGATGGTAAAATAAGTGGGTGTGCGGTGGAGTTTAGGCTTCGGAAGAACTACTAAAACAGGAAGACACAGGATTTCATTTTACCAGGAATGCTCCGAGGACAATTCCAATGCTTCCAATTTTTTTTAAGTATTCAGTTGTATGTATGCAGGAAAAATAAGTGAATAAAAGAAAATTTTCACTTTAATTTCCTGATTATAGCTCTTGGTTTTTGTGTGGTTGGTTGGTAGGGGTGGGGATAATAAATAATAACACAAAGAGCTAAAATTAACCAATTACATGTTTACTGAGAATGTGAAGAGATCAGATCTGACATTAAGAAACTGGAGTTTAATTCCTTGCTCTTAATTCCATGGGCATTTTAAAATCCTAGTCCCAATTCTGTGCATAATACATGACTGTGGCCCAGTCCCATCATAGGTTACATAAAACCACAAAAGTCTCAAAAGCAGGCTGGAAATTATCACAAAATCAACATTTTACAAAAAATAAGGTTAACATTTGGCCTAACTGTGCAAATTGCAGTGTCTTTTCAGCGCCTGACAGCATGCAGTCACTCTTACCAGATGGGAACTAAATGAATTATTGAATGAAATAGATGAATTATTAAATGAAATCCTGAGTTTAAAAACAGCTCTTAGCAGGGGTAAGAAAGGAGAGCTTATTTGTTTGCCTGACATTGCCTTCACCTGCCATACCATGTAAACACAGCATACACCACTACTATGGCACTTGCCTACCTAACCCATTTCTTCCCTGGTTATTTTTCAATTCATGATGCTCCCTGAACATAAAGAATGAGCAATCAACATCAAGTCACTCTTTTTTGCTTTTCTTTTGTGCTCTTGACAGATAATAGGGAAACTTGCCAGAGGGATGGAATCAAAGATCTAGAGTCCCATAGTACCAGTGTGGCCTTTTAACAGGGTAACAGAAATAATCTATAGATCTGTGTTATATAGACAGTAAAACATGTACCTTTGTAGCATGGCAGCGTTTAACCAATCACAGGAGCTATGTGCTGCCTCATATATTACAGAGCAATGGAGATTTAAGGGCTGATGCTTATGGAGGCAAAAGATACAAAGCAATAAACAGCTTTGGAGGTTGGTTAAATGCCAAGTGGAGCCAGCGCTGCACATAAACATCATTCCTACTACGGCAAAATGTGGAGGCACAAGAAGCTGCTCTCAATCCCACTAAAACAACAGGACGCCACTGTTCTGTCCCCCTCTCTTCCTCCCTCCTCCTCTCTCTCTCTCTCTCTCTCTCAGTCTCATTTAACCCAGGCTGACCTCAAACTTTCCATGCAACTGACCTGGAGTCTGTGCCACTAGGAGAAAAGAAGAGTTGAGAGTAAATACCTAGGCCTACACTAGACAGAGAAATAATCATTTCCCTTAAAGGACAGGACTGTTAAGCATAGCTACAACAGAACCGTTTCTCAGTGGTTGACAATGAATACTGTCCTCAGGAGAAACGTCCTGCCCACACAGTGAACCCATATGACCAGCTTCTCCTTGAAGACTTGATGACGATATCTGTAATTTCTACTTAAACCTGCATAATTTGTTCTGCAAACCAGTGTATGTTCCTGAGAAGATAACACAGCAGTACGGGATCTGTTGATTCCTTGGTAATAAATGCTGGCATACTCCAATGGTAACGTGCCTGGTGAGCAAGCATGAAGGTCTGAGCTTGGTCCCTGGCACCCTCATGAACCCAGCTGTAGCGGCTCTCACTTCTAAGTCCAAAGCTGAGGAGTCGGAGACATGCACATGCCAGGGTTCTCTGGCCAGGCAGCCAGCCTAGCTTAATCAGCGAACTCCAAGCGCCAGTGAGAGATCCTCTATCAGGCTGTTGAAGACACAAATCCACAGTGGCTGCAACTGCATGCTCAAGATCTGCACAAGATCAAGCCGCCCAAAGTTCCAGCATGGCCAGGGAAGTGCCACATGAAGCTCCACTCCTGGCTGAGGAGCTACTGGCAAGTGCCGGCTGCTGGGGTGGAGACAACCAGTGTTCCTAGGGACGTGGCCCTGAAAGTTAGGAGGAGAGAGGGGCAGGGAGGAGGTGGAAGGAAGGGAAACGAAGGACAGAACTGAACAAAATACACTACATGTAAAATTGTCAATATAAAAATAACACGATGGCTGATGGCTGATCTCTTCCCTCCATATGCACATATACACACATACATATGCACGTATGCACGCACACAGGCATGCGCTCTCCCTCTCTCTCTCACACACACACACACACACACACGCACGCACACACACACACACACAGGCGCGCACGCACACATACACACATACACAGGCGCGCACACACACACACACACACAGGCGCGCACGCACACATACACACATACACAGGCGCGCGCACACACACACACACACACACACACACACACACACACACACACAGGAAATGGGCAGAAGTGACTAAAAAGTAAGATATACAGCTGCACATCTCAAGTTCAGTATTTCTGATAATGGCATCATATACATCCATTCTATTGGCTTTTTAATAGACAAAGTAAAAGTGGTACCCAAAATATTAAACACTTACAGAACTAACAAGGTATGATGGATGGTATATAATTATACTCCCAGCTGCTTGGGAGGCTGAGGCAAGAGGATCACCTGAGTCCAGGAGTTTTAGATTAGCAATATAATGAAGACCCATCTTAAATAGTTTTTTCCCCAAGCCAGGCATGGTGGCACACATCTTTAATCCCGGCACTCAGGAGGCAGAGGCAGGGGGATCTCTGCTAGTTTGAGGCACCTTGGTCTATAGAGTGAGTCCAAGACAGTCAAGACTACACAGAGAAACCCTGTTTCGAAGAAATAAAAAAGATTTTTTTTTTCTTACAAGATTGTCTAGATGCTTTAACAAAGGCGGAGCCTCCCGAGTGCTGGGATTAGAGGCGTACTCCACTACTGTCTGGCTCATTACAACCTTATTAGGTTTTGTTTGTTTTCGTAACAGGGTTTCTCTGTGTAGCCCTGGCTGTCCTAGACTCACTCTGTAGACCAGGCTGGCCTCAAACTCACAGCGGTCCACCTGCCTCTGCCTCCCAAGTGCTGGGATCAAAGGCGTGCACCACCATGCCCGGCATGTTTTTTTTTTAAATTAAGATTTATTTATTTAATGTATATGAGTGCTTTACCTGCAGGCTAGAAGAGGGCGGCAGATCACATTACAGCTGGCTGTGAGCCACCATGTGCTGCTGGGAATAGAACTCAGGTCCTCTGCAGGAGCAGCACATGCTCTTAACTGCTGAGCCAGGGTCTCAAGACTGCTAGGCAAGCACTCTGACACAAAGTACATCTCAGTATATTTAAGTGCCCTGGGCCTATAACTGCTTCAAAAGCCCACACAACTTTATTTACCTAGGCCTCTGTCAAAAGGGTATCTGGGAGACTGTTGCTGTAACAACCCAACCCATTCTCAGGAGGCAGCTCACCTCAACAAATGACTGCTTGTTCCACATTCCATAGAGAGGTTTTAGCAAGAATATTCTTTTCCCCAAGTTATCTTTCATGAGGGTGATGAGGCCTCAAGAGAAATAGTCTCAAGAGGACAACAGGAATGAGAGGGCTAGAAGCTAATCACCTGTCTTTCCACACAAGAATGCAGACAGCACAACCTTCAGCAGCCTTCTTGGAAGTACATGTATTCAGAGCTCAGCTGTGGCACACCAGACTACTGGGAAGTAGATCATGAACACAACCCAAAAATAACAGCCATTAGAAACCTAGCAACCAAACATGTTTACCCACTGAAAGCCTGGGGGCTCTGGTTATATAGAGGAGGGGATAATCCACTAGTCTATTTTAGGTAAAATTTCCTTTCACCTTCCCTTACTATTGAACTACAGGATGATTTCTGAGTTTAAAGATGCATATGATAGAATCTGCAAGAGGAACAGATGCAGAAACAAAGCAGAGCTCCCAGAGTTCTCTTTGGTGCTTTTTTTAAAGCTGAAGACTGAGCCAGGAGCCTCGTACAAATGTTTGCACATGTAGCTCTATTGACCTAAATATCCAAACTATTTAAAAGAATTTGTAAAAAATCTTACATGTATGAATGTTTTGTCTGTACATGTTTGTGCTCTACATGCATGCAGTTCCTGTGAAGTCAGAAGAGGGCGCTGCAAGCCCTGAAATTGCAGTTAAGAGACGGTTGTGCGCTGCCGTAGGGGCACTCGGAATTAAAGCCGGGTCCTCTGCAAGATCAACGGTGCTTTTAGCCTCTGAGCCAACTCTCCCTCCTCACCGCTGCGTTTTGGGACTTGGCTAACGACAGCTCTGCGCCAGGCCTTCCAGAGGTTATCATGGCTCCTTCCTGGGAGCAGTTTTTGTTTCTACCACTTTCGGAACAAATAACTGAGTCAATTAACAAGTAGATTACAAGTAATTCAAAGGCCTCTGCCTGGTTCCAAAATGAAGCCAATATTGAAGGAAGTTGCATGGCATGCTAAGAGGTAGTTGGCTTTACCAAATTTGCACCCTCTGCCACATTTTTACCATTTCGCACAGCATGGGGTGATCATATATGTCTGCTGAAATCCTGTTGCAGAGCTATTTGCTACCAGATCTCAGAAGAAACCTAAAAAAGACGAACTACACCTGGAGGACTGTAACTTGACCTGAAAGAACAGTTTCTGATGTGCAAAGGAGATAACGTCACACTGCCACCAAAAACTCCAGATGGCACTTTCTGTCCTTCTGCCAAAAAGGCAGTGGTGCCCTCCACCCGAGTTCCGTACTCAGCTCCCCCTGGGGAGGAAAAGCTTCCCAAGTCTGGCCTGAGGTGACCCTGAGTCCAAGAGCCCCACACATAGGCGACACGTGCGGCCCTTCCTTCTCCAGTACTAAACACATGTTAACACCCCCTCCCCTTTTTTTTTGACACTGGGTTTCTCTGTGTAGCCCTGGCTGTCCTGGAGCTCACTCTGTAGACCAGCATGACCAGAAACTCACAGAGATCCTCCTGCCTCTGCCTCTCAAGTGCTGGGACTAAAAGAGTATACTCCCACAGCCTGGCCTTTTAAAACTTTTTAAATTTTTTATTTATATTTATTATTGTTGTTTCTGTGTATATGAAACATGTGGGTGCACACATGCCAGAGTGTCCGTGTGGACGCCAGAGGATAATTTAACAGTCCAAACTCTCTTTTCAACTTTCCACCATGGGGTCTGTTATCAAATTCAGGTTGCCAGGTCTTTGCAGCAAGTGCTTTTACCCTTTCAACCAATTGGCTCCACCCTGCAAAGATAATTTTTCCTCTGTCTCTGAGTGTACCCTTGTATCCAGCTCACAAAGTTTTGTTTCTTTGTTTGTTTATGAGCAAGGTCTCATGTAGCCTGGGCTGGCCAGGAATGGTGACACACACCTTTAAGGTAGATCTTTTTTTTTTTTTTTTAAAGATTTATTATTTATTTATTATGTATACAGGGCTCTGCCTGAATGTACACTTGCAGGCCAGAAGAGGGCCTGCATTACATTACAGATGGTTGTGAGCCACCATGTGGTTGCTGGGAATTGAACTCAGGACCTCTGGAAGAGCAGTCGGTGCTCTTAACCACTGAACCATCTCTCCAGCCCAAGGTAGATCTTTTTAATGTGAGGCCAGCGTGGTCTACACAGAGTTCCAGGCCAGCCAGGGCCACATGGTGAGATCTTGTCTTGCCTGGCATGGCACACACCTGTAGTCCAGGACAGCCAACGCTACACAGAGAAATGCTGCTTAAAAAAAAAAAAGTCAGCCGGGCGTGGTGGCGCACGCCTTTAATCCCAGCACTCGGGAGGCAGAGGCAGGCGGATCACTGTGAGTTTGAGGCCAGCCTGGTCTACCAAGTGAGTCCAGGACAGCCAAGGCTACACAGAGAAACCCTGTCTCGAAAAACCAAAAAAAGAAAAAAAAAAAAGAAAAGTCAAATGTGAGGAAAATAAACTCACTGAAAATTCAGATTTTTTCAAACAATACAGTATTACTGTGTATCATCAGCAGAGTCACAGCACACGGCATTATGAAATATGAAAGTCATAAAAACAAATTTAGAGGGGTCATTTTACATGTCATTTTAATAATGCTATTTGAAAATAGAAACACACCTACATATGTTAAAAAAAATTAACAGGAAAGAAAATACACTCTAGGATGCTGAATGCTACAGAATACAATTTGGCTTACGTATCTTATCAGAAATCTGCAGCATTTATTGAAATCTAGGATCTTTCTATTTCTTATCCCATCACCATCTCATTTACCTCTCAAATTCCAATTCTCAGGAATTCCTAGGATTTAGTTCTTCTTTGTAAGTATTTACAAAACATTATGGAACTAGTCTGCAATTTCACTCACCACCAGTGAGTGTCACTGACTGAGCAGTTATCTACGTGACATATTCCTAACTGAATATAGCCCAGGTTCTATACAATGAAGGCAAATAAAACTTCTATTTATTTATTTCATATAATTTATAGAAGCATTAGAAAAAGATCTAGGAAAAAAGTTAATACGAAATAAAAAAAACAAGGCAATTTCAACAGAACGATTTTATTGAAAAAGTATATGAAACACAACTGACATACTACCCACACACATGCAAACAATTATGTGGGAGCTGACACACAGAACAACACATGTCATGGGCTCAGACAGGGAAACGTTTGTACAACACTACTGGGCTCTCTCAAGTTCTACGCTGCGTCTGTCTGTCCCCGATGGACACCTGCCTGAGCTGTTAACACGATGTCTCAGGATCAACCAGAAGAACATTTCTTTTTTTTTTTTTTTCTTATTGAGAAATCCACATAGACTCTGAAATTGGAAGCTCACAATGAATGGGAACATTCTTAGCTGACTCTCTAAATATGTCAAGCAGACCTTTATATACATGACAGTCAAGAAGATATTTCTAAACTTGCTTTGTGTTTAGAAGGAAGAGAGAGTAACATGTATTCTTTAACACTGTGTGCTAGAAAACCAACATCAGTAGAATAACAAGATGGAAGCAAGCAAGGCAGATTTCATTATGGTGGAGTGCCTGCACTTCCTCATAACTTGGATTTACACGCTGCAAATCCTCTGATCTGATTACCTCCAGTGATCACGTAAAATACCGGCTTTAAACTCTTTGCCTTAGTGATAAAACAGCCACTTTGATTCACAACAAGACATTCACAATAAAGTATATTGTAAACGTACCTGTCCACAGCCCGGGGCACTGCACACAAACGGTCTGTCGTCTCCCATATTTCATAAAGCAGAGCAGAGCTAGGGGGGCAGGAGTAGGGAAAAGTTATGTTAAATACGCTGGAGAAAAAAATGCGCTTCAAAAATATCAAGCCTAGAAACAGGTGTTCCAAGAATGCCATCTATCAACGCTGTAAACACTGGCTACTTTGGGGAGACCCATTAGACAGGTGGCATATGATCTACTGTGCCTCAATGGAAACTTTTAATTAGGAAAATTCAGACTGAAATAGTCAAGGAATTTTAAGCCTTTGCTGGGTTTTCCCTCTTTCTGCTACAGAAAACAACATACTTCTCCAGTCTACTGAATTACAATCAGTGCAGCCCTCCATGTCAATAAATTCACTGAACGCTCGATGCGGAAGCCATATTTCTGAACTAGAGAAGACCAAAATTTGTCATTTAATTAATTAAGGGATTATAGGAGGGGTGCTCCATTTTACAGGGCTATAATCTGGCTCCCTGGTGTATAAACTACGAGACTGTTGGCAAGGGTCGTTTATCCCAGATTATTGCCAAAGAAAACAAAGCACCCATCCTATTGGACTACATGGGAAATGATTTTCATTAATAAAAAAATAAAAATAAAAACTTCCTCTCCCCACTGGGAGCATCCTCCCCCTCCCCCCACCAATTGTCTGTGGCAAATGAAGAAATATCAGTGCCCTTCCCCCCTCTGATTCTATTTATGGCTAGGTTTTTAAAAGCAGCAATAAAACAAATGTCGACTCTTTGGGGGTTTACTGGGTGAATACGTTCCGGCTGTTTGTGCTGCTCTCGGCCAGAGTTCTTGGGCTGCTCTGTTGTAGCCAACAGATGTGTGTTGCTGCAGGGGATAAACAAAACGCACTTACAGGCGCCACCATGCATCCCCTCTATTTCTCAGAAGAATTTAACAGAATTTATATTGCTTTTTCTTTTTAAGAAAGACTAAAGCTAATCTCTTGAAATGTCTATCAAAATTCCTTGTAAAAAACAATAAATGCAATCTGAATATATTAAGGAAAAATTTCATATTCCAACTAAGAATAAAAGCAAAGCAGAGATGAATAATGATTAGAATGCAAATCACAGTAAAAAACTATCCCCCCAAAATAAACAGTATTTTGGAAGAGTCCAAGAGAAAACTGGGAGGAAGGATAAAGGATCTTACAGAGCGAGGCTCTGAGGACACTGTCACACAGCTTTCACAACACAGAGTGACACATAAAGGATGTGAGCAAGAGGAGTGAGGGGTGACCGCTGGAATATGTCTGGAAACAAAGTCAAAACTGTAACCAAATCTCAAATTTTATATTGGAGATAAACTAAAATGTCAGGTCAATCTCAGTTGGACCTGCATTAAAATAAAATGTTAACATGCTAGAGTGAATCTAGTAACTAGAAAACCATGCTTAAAATAGAGGGCAACTAGGTAATTTTGCTCCTATTCTCCTAGGATTTACTTTTGGGTTAGAAACCAGTATTTCTGGTTGTCTAATCAGTAATTCCACAACTAATCGGTGTTTAAAAGTCTGAGGTGCCCCATAAAATAGAAGGGGCTGCTTGGTCATCGTTCAATGTGATAGGAACATGGTCTAACTATGAAGGAAACGGATGCTTCTGCCCGCCGTAATGGAACAGACTCTGTATGTACATACGTACACACAGATTTATGTCACACTTAGCCAGGATAAATTGCTTCAATAAATTCTGTCCCTAGGAGAGGCCAGCTCAACCCGAGGACGAGTGCTGGTAATGAGAGCTTGTTCTTCCTCACACAGCTCCAGGGCAACACGGTTTTCTGGTTTGTTTGTTTGTTTGAAATGCATTTTTAAAAAACAAATAAATTACTTTTTAGTACTTTCTAGAACCATAACACAGTATCAAAAAATAAGTATAAAAGCAAATAAATATAAAAACTATGGTCATTATAGCTGAAAACTCAGATGTCTCTGGAAAGCAAATCATTTATCTCTGGGACCCAAACTGCTGTGCTGCCGACACCACCACTCCTAGTCATCAAGGTCAGAGCTTGACTGTCAGGGCTTCCTCTGTCTCCTTGCGTCACAGCAGAAGTGGACCAAGATTTAGGCAGATATCCTTTCTTTTACACTGAGTGCAGCACTTGGGGTAAACTGTTTGCTTTGGTGATTATTAGAAGGAAAGGCTCTTTCTGGTAAGACAGGGAAACAGGAAATGATTATACAAATCCAGGAACAATTTTCCTCAAGCCACAGATTTCAAACCTTCAAAAATGAGGATGATTATAATTTAGAGTCTTTACTAAAAATATGATTCAAGCCGGGCAGCTGTGGCACATGCCTTTAATCCCAGCATTTGGGAGGCAGGTGGATCCCTGTGAGTTCGAGGCCAGCCTGGTCTACAAAGCGAGTCCAGGACAGTCAAGGCTACACAGAGAAACCCTGTTTTGAAACAAACAAAACAAAACAAACAAACAAACAAAAAAACCCACACACACAAAAAGAAAAATATATGATTCAAAATTAAAGGGGCCAGGTATGGTGGCACACGCCTTTGATCCCAGTACTCGAGAGGCAGAGGCAGGTGGATTGCTGTGAATTTGAGCCTGGTCTACAAAGTGAGTCTAGGTAGCCAAGGCTACATAGAGAAACCCTGTCTCGAAAAACCAAATATAAATAAAATAAAACAAAATGATGCCTTATTAAAAAAAGAAAAAGAAGACTTTGGGAGAAAAGCATTAAAATCTAACAGAAGTAAGCTTTTCTTTGGTCGTGAATACTAAACTGGGTAGCCACTAATAGGATTTCCTGCTTCCATCCCAATTTGTAAGCCTTTGTTTTACCATTTTTAACAGAGATCACATAGGGAGGAAAAAGTCTTTCTTAAATGCCTGGTTACTCTTAAATCGGCCCTTTATTCTGTGTCCCTTGGCATTTCCATCATTTCTGCATTCAAGAAAATTTAAGTATTTAACAATAAGAATAATCTCTCTCCTTATTTACAAAATTCCACTCATGCCAGGAATGCACGCCTTTATCCCAGGACTCCGGAGGCAGAGGCAAGAGAATTTTTTGTGAGCTCAAGGCCAGCCTGGTCTACAAAGTGAATCCAGGACAGCCAAGGCTATTACACAGAGAAACCCTGTCTTGAAAAACAAAACAAAACAAAACAAAACAAAACAAACAATAAACCCACTTGCAGCTTTTGAATTTTTCTCATTCTCCATCTGCTACATCAACTGTGACACACAAAACATTTCTATCATATAAACAGATGAAGACAGAAGTGAGATCTTGAATGATGCTGCTGCCACTCAACGTGAATTTAACTCACTGCTCATCTGTAACTCCACTGCTTGACAAGCAGATCGTGTGTCTAGGCATGGCACTCAGAGCCTGTTGTCTGCTCCCTGATCTATTTTTCAGGGTAAAATGTAAGAACTTTATAGGACTAAACAATAAATGATGAGAGGAATATAACATTAAGAGATACTACCAAGACTGAGTGGGATGCTTTCTGAAAGGATCTCGGGACAAGAAAACAAAGATGCATTAGAAGGCTGTCCTTAGAGGCTCATATCTACAGGGGAAAGGCTCATGCATTCAGAGCAACCAGAATGTGTAAATGATACAATTAGTATCTGCCTGAAAATGAAACTCCTCTGAGTGCTGGAAGACAAGAGCAGGCAAGGCTGAGGGCCAGTGAGATTGGCTCAGCAAGCAGAAGGGCTTGATCTGAACCTTATTTATTATTATGTACACAGTGCTCTGCCTGCATGTGCACCTGCATGTACACCTGCAGGCCAGAGGAGGGCACCAGAATTCATTGTCCATGTTTGTAAGCCACTATGTGGTTGCTAGGAATTGAACTCAGGACCTTTAAAAGTACAGGCATTGCTCTTAACCTCTGAGCCATCTCTCCAGCCCCTATAATATTTCATTTATTTATGTGTGGTCTGTGTGCGCGTTTGCAGTTAGTACAGGTGCCTACAGACAAGAGAGGTATTAGATGTCCCTGTAGATAAGAGGAATAGTCAGCTGTGAGCCACCAGAGGTCTTTTTATTTACTTATTTATTTTAAAATTATTTTTTTATTATTTGTACAGCATTCTGCCTGCATGGGAATTGAACTGCTCTTCCAAAGGACCTGGGTTCAATCCCTAGTACCTACATGGCTGCTCCCAACTGTCTGTAACTCCAGATCCAAGGGATCAGACACATACATACCAATGCACACAAAATAAAACTAAGATTATATATATATAAAACAAGCCGGGCCTGGTGGCGCACACCTTTAATCCCAGAACTCGGGAGACAGAGGCAGGCGGATCGCTGTGAGTTCGAGGCCAGCCTGGTCTACAAAAAGTGAGTCCAGGACAGCCTAGGATACATAGAGAAACCCTGTCTCAAAAAAAAAAAAAAAAAAAAAAAAAGAAAAGAAAAAAAATTAGATAAATAAAATTTCATATGCACTGTAATTTGAAAGCTATATAAAAAGCAGCAAACATGCTGGGCGTAGTGGCGCACGCCTTTAATCCCAGCACTCAGGAGGCAGAGGCAGGTAGATCGCTTTGAGTTCAAGGCCAGCCTGGTCCACAAAGCGAGTCTAGGACAGCCAGGGCTACACAGAGAAACCTTGTCTCAAAAAACAAAAAACAAAAAACAAACAAAAAAACAAACAAAAAAACAAAACACTGACATTCTTAATCAGTCAACATCAAAGATTTATTTATTTATTGTATATACAGTGCTTTGCCTGCACATACACGTGCAGGCCAGAAGAGGGCATCATATCACAGTTTAGATGGTGTGAGCCACCAGGTGTTGCTGGGAATTGAACTCAGGACTTCTGGAGGAGCAGTCAGTCCTCTTAACCTCTGAGCCATCTCTCCAGCCCCCAATACTTTTTTAAAAATTACATTATGTATACATACATAAATACATATATCCCACAGCACGTGTGTGGTCATTAGAGGACAACTTTTGGAAGTCAGTTCTCTCTCTACCATATGGGTCCTGAGAACAGAACTCAGACTGCTAGGCTTGGTGGCAAGTGTCTACCCACAGAGCCATCTTTCCTACTCCAGTCTCCACAGTTTACCCTCCGAAAGGACACTCAGTAATGGTTTTCATGGTCTCTAGAAAACTTCCTAAGGTAAAGATTCCAGTAAACATAAACTATGAAATTATACTGCCGGCTATATGAACCTCAGAAAACAAGGTGCACTCAAATTTTGCCAAGTAGATTCAGGAATTGGAAACTCATCTTATTAATTTTGGATTAATTTTCCATTGTATTGTTTAGCATTTTGGCATCACCACAGTTCAGCATACATTATTTCACTAGAGGGTAAATCAACCTACCCAGAAAGATAATGTAAAATCACAAATACTACTATAACCTTAAACAAATTAGCTTTATTATTTCATATCAAAGTTGGTTTGTTTTGTATGTATGTATGTGTATTGGAGTGTTGTATGTACGTCTTCACGTGGTGTGTGCAGGCGTGTGGAATGCAGACTTCAGTGCCAGCCAGTTCCCTCTGTCCGTGTCCTACCCCACACCCCTACCCAGGCTACAGATGGTGCTGCCTTGCCTGGCTCTTTGCACAGTTTGTGGGGATCCACACTTAGGTCCTCAAGCTCTCAGAGAAGCCCTTTACCAATGAGGGGTCTTGCCAGCCTTGTACTCACTTCCTGTTTGTCTGAGGCAGCGTCTCCTCATTCTGTCTCCAAGCTGCAAGCTGCCCGTCCCTGCCTGGGCTCAGGCTTGCCCCACCACATCCTTCCTAGATCGGAGTTTTGTAAAAAGTCTTTGCCAAGAGACTTTTGAAAAACAAACAAAAAAAAAAACCAGAGAATTATAAAAAAAATTGGCAAATAAGGCACAAAAATGCCGAGGCTAGTATGAATGCTAGTTATTTGTTCTCACAAGATGTCTTGTGACTTCTGAAAGTTGTATGGGACAATTCAGCACCTATCAGGGGTTTCTTATATGCTTAGTATACAAAATAAATATACAGAGACATGAATTTAAGGATAAGCTCCTGATTTGTCTTTTTTGCCACCTCCTTTCTTTTCTTCCTTCTTCTTTCGACAGGATCTCACTGTGTAGGCCGAGCTGGTCTGGGTTTCCTCTGAAACCCACCACACTCAGCTCCAACTCTTACTCCTCCTGCCTCACCCTCAGCGCTGGGTGGCAGCCACGCTCGGCTACCACGAAGCCTGAAGAGTCAAGGGAATGAAATACAACAGCTCTCCCTCACAGGGAGACATTCCCAGACTCCTAGCGGAGGACTCCCAACCAACTGTAACAGCACCAGCTGTGGCACACACTGCTTTTTCCTGTATGATCTGCAGCATGGCCACAGAGAACCAGAAAGCAGCAGCCTTTATAGTCTTGGCCGGCCTGGCACTCACCATGTAGAGAGACTAGTCTTGGACGCATACTTTCTTGCCTCTTCTTTTTGAGTGCTGGGATTGAAGGCTAAAGATGTGCACCGCCAGACCCAGCCTTTGTTTTTGTTTTGAGACAGGGTCTCAAACATCCCAGGCTGTCCTCAAATTTGCTATGTAGCCAAGGGTAACCTTAAACTTCGCATCCTCCTGCGTGCTTTTCTGTGGAGTTGAGGATGGAAACCAGGACATGCCAGGCAGGTCTTCTCCCCACTGAGCTATATCCTCAGCCACTCCTCAGTGGACAGCGTCCTGTGCGTCTTTTTCACCTTCTGCACTCTGAGACTATCACTAAGTAAAATAAGGCCACTTCATTTATATTTACATTTACATTGCAGTATCATGGCAGACAATATTGAGTACTGACTACTGACTACCAGGCAGCATGCAATATGGGTTTGAGGACTGGGTAATCAGAGGGATAATTCACACCTCAGGGTCCTGAGCAGGATGGAATAGGACAGACATAGATTTCCTCACACTATTAATAATAGTTAAAGTTAGTGAATTGTTTATTTCTAGAGTTTTCCTTAACATTTTCAAATCTTAGTTGATAGACATAGTTGAAATGGAAATCAAACTATGAATAAGCAGACAAATAAATTATTATGTAATGTTCCATTTTAAAATTAAGCGCAGTATTTTCTTGTAATTATTTTGAAGTTTGTAATCTAGCTATAGCATATATTAAATATCAGGAAGTTTCAGGTCATGGGCCTACCCTGTCAGTCTGCCACCTAACTTTGTTCGGCCTACAAGCCAAGAATAATTTTTAAATGGTTGAATTATCAGAAAAAATATTTTATGACACATGAAATTTATAATTCAATTTTAGTACCTATAAAAAGGTTATAGAGCTGGTAACGTATTTTAGTGGTAGGAAACTGCCCGGCCTACATAACCCCCCGTATGTATTTGATTTCAGAAGCCCCTCCCACGTTATGTTACAATGCATCCATGCTTACTCATTAGCATAGCACCCATGTCTACTTTTTGTTCCAATGGCACATTTGAGTAAGTATGACACAGACTTCATGCGACAACGCTTACCATATTGGCTGACTGGCCTTTGTCCTCCCATCCCAAAATATATAGTTACATAACATATCCTAACTAGGGAGAACATCAGAATTTATGTTAATTATTAACACATGAATACTAAGTCATAAAGTGTAGCTAAATATTAATTTCTTCTTGTCTGAATTCCCAAGTTTTATAAACTAAGTGGGGTTTGGTTATAAGGTTCAGGGGCTTATAGGGGCAGGAATATGGCTCTACAGCTAGGAGCGTTTGTTGCTCTTGCACAGCTCCTAGGTTCAATTCCCAGCACCCACATGGTGGCTCACAATCACCTGCCTTCAGTGCCAGAGGACCTGACACCATAGCCTGAATTCCATGGGAACTAGACCTGCACATGATGCATACACACACACACACACACACACACACACACACACACACACACACACACGTAGGATGAACACTCAGGACACGTAAAACAAATCTAAAATTAACTAACTAAGGGGAAGGGAGCACAGAGGTTTTTAAGCATTGCATAATCACTTTGATTCCTTGTAAAAAAAAAAAAAACAAAACAGATTCCTAGGCCTTCTGGATTGTTCTTAGCACTGAGGCCCAGGAACTTGCATGGTAATTCCAACATTTAGGAGGGAACTTGACGCAGGAGAATTGCAAGAATGAGGGTAGCCTGGGTTACAAAGTGAGACCTTGGGGCCTGTGAGATGACTCTGTGGGGAAAAGTACTTGCACGTTTTGCGGTTGGTTTTAACTGGACGCAGCCTAGACTCTTCTGAGAGGAGAGCTGTAGCTGAGGGACTCAGCCCTCAGGACGGCCTCGGGTGTGTCTGGGGAGGGTGTGTCTTGACTGAACTGAATAACCCACTGTGGGCTCTATCACCCCTAGGCAAGTGCTCTGACCTTGGGTGTAGGGTGGCCCGCAAGCCAGCTAACAAGCAGTGCTCCTCATGGCTCCTCATGGGTCCTGCTGTACTTCTTTGGCTGCAAAGATAACACTGTGTGAAACAACAAACAGGCTGCCTTCAGGCTCCTGTCTTGAGCTCCTGTCTTAACTTCTCTCAGTGAGTGACTGTGCTGTCCTCCCCTACGTTGCTTGCAGTCAAACTAACACAGCAACAGAAATGAAACTAAAACGCAGTGTAAGTTTGACAACCTGAGTTCAATCCCTAGAACTCATAGCAGAATCTGTTTCCTAAAGTCGTCTGCTGACCTTCACAAGTGACTGTAGTACTTGGATGTGCAGATACAACATCATGTAAATATATTCTAAGAGTCAAAGCCAAAATTGAAGTCAGTCAGTCTGTCTGTGTCACCCTCTACACACACACACACACACACACACACACACACACACACACACACACACGTTCACACGTTGTTGCTGGGAAACAAGGCTCAGTTGTAAAATACCATTTATAAGGTACCAGTAATCACCAGCAACATACAAATTAAAATAAAGTTGTATATGATTTCAATATGGCTAATGAGGCCTAACTAGGATGGGCCCTAGTTCATTAAAAAATAAAATAAAACAGAGATGGAGATGTAGGCCAATTGGCAAAGTGCTTGCCTAGCATACAAAAAACCCTGGGTCCAATCCTCATAAAACCCCAACCAGATGTGGTGCACAAGCTGATGGCACAGCCCTGAGAGGTGAAGCCAAGAGGAGGAATAGAGAGTTCGTCCTCAACTATGTACCTAGGAATGCCTAATTAATTAGTTAGTTTAAAAAATACACACCTTTAATCCTAGCACCCAGGGAGGCACAGGGTGGCGAATCACTGAGTTCAAGGCCAGCCTGGTCTACAAAGAGAGTCCAGGACAGCCAAGGCTACCCTGTCTCAAAAAACAAACAAAAAAATAAATCATTTTCTAGATTTTGGTACTATACCAAAGGAGGTTACAACTACCTAGAAATAATCCTTCTGGGATGTGTGTGTGTGTGTCTTTCATATACTTAAAGCAGAAGAGCATATCTTAACAGACTGAATGCAGAAGTGGGTATGAGAAGCCAGATGCTTTCTGTTAAGCCAGACATTAAAGTGATGAGAAGCTTTTCCCTTAGTTTTTTTCCTCCTTTCTTTCTGTGTGTGTGGTGTGCGCACATGCAGCAGCATATATGTGGAATTTGGAGGGCAACTTTTTGGAGTCAGTTCTCTCCTCCACGGAGGGTCCAGGAGTCAAGCCCAGGTCACCAGGCTTCTGGGGTAGGCGCCTTTACCAGCTGAAGGGCCTTTGCCCTTCCTCTTTTTGGAAGAGGGCTTCTCTCTGTAGCTTTGGCTACATAGAGCCAGGGTTTGGTATGTAAACCAGGCTAGCCTGGAACTCAGAGATCTACCTAAATACTGTAATTAAAGATGTATGTTATGAAACCCTGTCTCGAAAAACCAAAAAAAAAAAAAAAAAAAAAAAAAAAAAACACCCCAAAAAAAAAGATGTACATTACTATGCTCAACTTTTTCTTTTTTTAAGATAGAGCCTCTAGCTCAGGTTGGCCTCAAAATTTCTATGTAGCTGAAGATAACTTTGAACTTGACATCCCTGCCTTTACCTCCCAAAAGCAGGGATTGCAGGTGCATGCCACTAACTAGGTTTATGCAGTGCTATGGAACTAACTTAGGGCCTAATGCATGCTAGGCAAGCACTTTTACTAAGTTTCATCTCCAGCCCATTTTTTTCCTGGCAATACAGATGCAATTATTGTGCTATAGTATAACAGGTGTGCTATTATTTTTAAAACTATATTTTAATCTCTAATAATGTAAACATCAATAGATATTAATCTAGATAAGCAGAGAGTTTTTTAAAATCCTTAGTAACTTTTTTTCTGGAGGGAACACTGAGACAATGTCTCACTCTGTAGCCCACGGTGGCCTGGAACTTCCTAAGCATCCCATACCAGCCTTCAGTTCTTCTTTCTCTTTTTTTTTTTTAAAGATTTATTTATTTATTATTATGTATACAGTGTTCTGCTTGCATGTACACCTGTAGGGCAAAGGAGGACATCAGATCACATTACAGATGGTTATGAGCCACCATGTGATTGCTGGGAATTGAACTCAGGACCTTTAGAAGAGCAGCTGGTGCTCTTAACCTCTGAGCCATCTCTCCAGCCTTGATGCTTCTCTTGCCTCAGGCTCCAAAGCACTGGCATTACAGGCGTGCACCAGCAGGAGTTACAGGTGTGCACCAGCAGGTGTTACAGGCGTGCACCACCAGGAGTTACAGGCGTGCACCACCAGGCGTTATAAGCGTGCACCAGCAGTGGTGACTTGTGAGAGCATAAACAGGCAATACTGAGACAAACAGCGCCCCTCCCCAAAAAACCCAAAAACCAAACCAAAACGTTGCAGATACACTGATATAAGAAATACAACCCCCCCCCAAGATGGTTCAGCAGGGAACTGTACTTGCCACCAAGCCTGACAATCTGAGTTCAATTCCATGACCCACGTGGAAGGAGAGAACTAATTTCCCCAAGTTGTCCTTTGACCCCTACACTTGTGCCATGGCATATTGACATTAAATACATTAAAATGTAATTAAAAAATAAAATAGTACAGTACCTAGACAGAATAATCAACAAAATATTTAAGTTAATTTCTGTATTAGGGTTTCAGACATGAAAGAACAGGTTTCAAAGACAGCCAGCTAAGTAGACAAAATAGCTTTGTAGCAAATGACAGAAAACAGATGCCAATAACAACTAAGCTGAATCATAAGTTATGTAATAAATGGCCAATGCTTACAGCCCATCTGGAGGCAGGGTTATAAAGGCCAACTAACCTGTTTTTATTTTATTATTATTTATTATTATTATTATTAAAGATTTATTTATTAAATATACAGTGTTCTGCCTACATGTAGGCATGCATGCCAGATGAGGGCATCAGATCACGTTATAGATGGTTGTGAGCCACCTGTGGTTGCTGGGAATTGAACTCAGGACCTCTGGAAGAGCAGTCAGTGCTCTTAACCTCTGAGCCATCTCTCCAGCCCCAAGTTTTTATTTTTAAAAATTTTTCTTTTTTCCTTTTTCTTTTTCAAGACAGGGTTTCTTTGTGTAACAGCTCTGGCTGTCCTGGAACTGGCTCTGTAGTCCAGACTGGCCTTGAACTCACGGCTATCCATCTGCCTCTGCCTCCCAGGTGCTGAGATTAAAGGCACTACCACTGCCTGGCAAAAATTTTTAAACAATATTTTTAAAAATATTCATTTTTATAAGTGTAAATCTTCTGTCTATGTGTATGTATCTGTATACCTGTGTCTCTAGGACCAGCAAAGACCAGAAGACGTGACCGGACTCCTTGGAACTGGAGGTTAGACGGCTGGGAGCTACCGTGTGGAGCTGGGGACTGAACATGGGCCTTTAGAAGAGCAGCCAGTGTTCTTAGCCACTAAGCCATTTCTACAGCCCTAACTAGAAATGTTAGTAAGGAGGACAGGAAACTACAGCTTGTTAAGATGGCAGTAGGCCCTGGCTACACATGCCTGGTATACACAGCAAGTTCTGGACCAGCCAAGACTAACAGTAGTAATAATAATCAATAAAGTAAAATGACAGCAGGAAGCAAAGTAAAAAGAATAAGCTGGGTGTGAGAGTGCACACCTTTAGTTCCAGTGCTTGGGAGGCAGAAAAAGACAGACCTCTTCGAGTTCAAGGCCAGCCTTATCAATATAGCAAGTCAGGCCAGCTAGCGTCACATGGTAAGACTGTATAAAAGAAAAGGGGGGGGGAGACATTAACATATCTTCAACTTCAATGTAGATCTTACTGTTTTTTTAAATGTGGTTTGATTTTTTTTTAAATGTAAACAGGTATTTGCTGGCATGCATGCCTGTGCAGCATGTGCATGCCTGGTGTGCACGGAGGCCGCGGAGAGCATCAGATCCCCTGGAAGTAGAGTTCCAGATGGCTGGGAGCCTCATGTCAGCGCCGGGAACTGAGCCCAGGTCCACCAGAAGAGCACCCATTGCTCTTAACCACCAAGCCATCTCTCCAGTCCCTAGTTTCAATTTTTAATTTTTTTTCAGTGCTGAAGAGCAAACCCAGGGTCTTAATCACACTCACCAAGTGCTCAGTGTTAAGCTATAGTCTACTTCTCTCAATGTGCATTCTGAGGTAGAAGAATTCCTGAAAACTATTAAGATATTAATAAAGAAAATGCAAAGCCAGATGTGAAATGGCAAGCCTATAATCTCCACAAAAACAAACAGGGCCTGGAGAGATGGCTCAGTGGTTAAAAGCACTGTCTGCTCTTCCAGAGGACCTTTGTTCAATTCCCTGTAACCACATGGTGGCTCACGACCATCTACAATGAGATTTGGTGCCCCCTGCTGGCTTGCTGGCACACATGCAGGCAGAACACTGTATACATAATAAATAAATAAATAAATAAATAAATAAATAGATCTTTTTTAAAAAACAGGTTGGGAAGACGGTTTCGTTGGTGAGGCACATGATGGGCAAGTGTGTGGGCCTGTGTGTAGATCCCCAGCACCCACATAAAAGCGGGGCGAGGCAACACATGTCTGTAACCAGAGTTCTGGGCGCATGGGGGAGGGGCAAGATCAGCAGCCGCCTGGGGCTCTTTGGCTAGCCAGTCTAGACGATCTGTGAATTCCAGTTTCAGTGAGACACAGTCAAAAAATAAAGTGAAGGGCAAAACAGGGCATTGACCTTTGGCCTCTATATGTGTGTATGCAAACACAGGAACACAGACATACACTACATATACAGACAAAACACACACGCACACACAAACCAAACAAAAGCTTTGTGTGTCCAGGTATGGTAGCCTATGACTGTAATCCTAGTGCTTGGGAGACAAAGGCAGAAGGATCACAATTTAAGAGGCCAGCCTGGAATATATAGGAGGTTCCAGGCCAGCTTAAGTTGGCCTCACACGATCCTGTTTCAATAATAAATAAATAAATAAATAAATAGTTTCCCCCCCCCCCCTGCTCATTTTTAAATCAAGTATGATCCCTAAAGCAACAGTGATCAACACAGAAATTTTTTCTTTCTTAAATATTCGTGATACGGTCTCAAGTATCCCATGCTGGCCATTACATAAGCCAGGTTGGCCTCCAACTTCTAATCTTCCTGCGTCTCCTGAATCCTGAGATTACAGGCATCACTACCACTTGGGGTTGAAGACCAAACCCAGGGCAATATGCACAATAAGCCATCACTCCACTAGCTGAGCTACATTCCTAATGCCTCTCCTGCTCCCTTTCTGAAAAGACAGGGTTCTGCTATCTTTTCTAGACTAGGCTTGACTTTGCATTCCTCATGAAGCATCGGCCTCCTAAGTAGCTGGGGTTATAGGCATGGACCACTGAGTCAGGTTTAAAACATCGATCTTTAAGGACCAATTTAAAAGTCTTATAGATTTAGAAAACAAACAAATGAGTCAGCTTTTGTTTTGTTTTGTGGGGGGGGGGGTTGTTTCTTTTGTGGAGTTTTTTAAAGATTTATTTTTATGTTTATAGGTTTTAATTTTTTTCTTTCTTTCTTTCTTCTTTTTTTTTCCCCCCGTTTTTTGGGACAGGGTTTCTCTGTGTAGTCTTGGCTGTCCTGGACTCGCTTTGAAGACCAGGCTGGCCTGGAACTCACAGAGATCCACCTGCCTCTGCCTCCCGAGTACTGGGATTAAAGGCATGCGCCACCACACCTGGCCATCATACAATATGTTAATGATATCAGGATAAGGAAGGATCCTAAAAGAAGAATAAAAAGAAATGCACATGGACTAGGGATATAGACCAGAGACTGGCCTGCATCCGTGTGGACCAGAGTTCTCCAGAACTACTTAAAAAGTACTTAAAAAACTGGGATTAAAGGTACGAGCCACCACGCCCGGCTTAAATTTTTTTCTATTTATTTTTTTTTATATGTATGAGTGTTTTGTGTGTACATATGTGCACTGCATACATTCCTGGTGTCCAGAGGGACCTACTGGATCCCCTGAAACTGGAGTTACGTTTGGTTGTGAGCCACCATCTGGGTGCTATGAGTCAAATCCAGGAACTGCCAGAGCAAGTACTCTTAACTGATGAGCTCTAGCCCATATGGGTGTCTTCCTACATGTATGTTTGTATGCTATCTTGAGCTGCCATGGTGGGTGCTAGGAATCAAACCTGGGTCTTCCAGAAGTGTAGTCAATGCTCTTAATTGCTGACTATCTCTCTGCCCTTCAAGAGGTTTTTGGTAGTATTGGAATTGTTTTTGTTCTTGTGCAATTTTTGACAAGGTCCCACTCTGTAGCACAGGCTGGTTTGGCACTCACTACACAGCTAGGCCAGGCTGCCTCAAACCCACAGGAATCTTCCCATCTGATTCCTGAGTGCTAAAGCCATCATGTGGGACTGGGCATTAAGACCTCAGCCTAAGTTTTGTCCTGGATAGAAAAAAAGTGATAATACTGCACAATGATAATTATGGGGAAAACCAGAAGTTATAGCGAAAATTATCTATTTATACTCTATTCTCTAAGTTTACACTCTCATTGCAGCACAGGATCTGGAGAGTCCAACACTCACTGACTAGCTTCAACCAGTGTCTCACAGGGTTAGCGAACTATTGCTTGAGCAAAAATGTAAAATTTAAATTCATTAAAGATGGTTTTATCCAACCTATGCTCATATTAGAAACATATTAAAGTAAAACCAATGTAATATTATTCAAGTTTGATGGTTTAAGACACAATACTGGCAGGAAATTCGGTTCCAACATAAGCCATTTTTAGCAATCCTATCTTCTATTCAACGAAGCGTGATTTTATGTAGTCCAGGGTATTCTTACAGCTCTTGGGCTGAGAGACACACCATGGGTGAGAACAGCCACCGCGTAAGTGCGAGGACCTGAGTTTGTACCTCTAGCAGGGTGTGGCCATGAGCCTGCAAGCCCTGGACAAAGGGGGTGGTGAGGAGACATGACTAGGCTGGGAGAGGAGAGTCGGGAGACACTTGGAGCTCGCCGCTGAGACTCTGAAGGAACCAGGCAGAAAGCCACAGAAGAGAACATCTCATGTTCACACACACGTGCATCGTGCACAAACAATTTCTTCAAAAGATGGCTTGTGGTGGTGGTGGTGGTGGTGGTTCTTGGCCCTGAGACTGAACCTTAATGGGTTCTACAACTGAGAAACATTCTCAGCATTTCTCTGCTTCGTTTAATCTGAAAAAAAAAATAATGCATTGTCTCTACTGTATCATAAATTCTAAATAAAATCTGACCAGCCTACATGTAAATCTTACTTGTCTACTTCAGAAAGAAGTACTGCGCCTGACAGGATGGTCACACCAAGCACCTCAGCTCAAAGGCAGGTTAGGGTTTTCAAGGAGAGACTACGGAAGAACGTTGCTGCCACAGAGGCCCAAATCACAAGCGTAACAACTAACGTTTTAAGTTAAATCTTGGCTGATATTAGACTTTCACAGAATGGCCCTTATTAGAAAGAAATGTAATAGTGAAGAGAAAAAAAAACTTTTGCAAAGTCTGTATTCAGAGAGCATTTAGGATTGAGGTTGCCAAAAGATGAGAAAAAGCAAAAGAATTGTAAATTTGTAATGAGTTTTGTTTCAAACACAACATTTCAAAGGCCAGTAACTAAACCTTGGATCTAGTTAGGAAGCTTTCCTAAATTTCAGTCTAAAGGTTTTAAGAATAAAATGTTTACCTTCTAATATAGCAATTGTTTTATTTTGACTTAGGTCTCAAAGAAGGTCCCGAAAATGACCTTAATCTCCTGCTCACCCCTTCCAAGTTCAGGGACTACAGGCACGTTTCCACCACAGCGTCTATGCAGTGCTGAGGGGGGACTCAGGGCTTCATGCATGCAAGCCCTCCACCAACAGACGTATACCCCAGCCCCACGCGACTTCTTGAGTTTGCAACCCTTATTATATATATCCCTGTCCAAAGAAGCCAGAGAGCAAATGTCTACTCCTAAAACTAAACTGAATTTGCTTCATCATACACAGGCAGTCAGTATATATCCACAGAAGAAAGACAAGTTTGTAAATAAATAAAAAGACAAGTAAGAGAAGGAAACAAAGCACTATGATTTAACAAGAAAACAAAACCACCAAACACCCTTTCGAAGCAAGTGTCCACCAGGGAAATACTGCAGAGAAAAAGTCATAGTGAAGTTTTGGGTTTTAGTTGTTTTGCTGGTGGTGGTGCTGCTGTTTCTGTTCTCAAGACAGGGTCTCTCTGTGTAGCCCTGGCTGTGCTGGCTGGGTAGGCCATTCTAGCTTCAACTCGCAGCGATCCCCCTGCCTCCACCTCCCAAGTGCAGGCATTAAAGGTGTGCGCCACCACGCCCGGCTATGATGAAGTATTTTAAGACATGAAGCGATCCAATGAAAAACCTTGGTTTTAGTTCAAAGACATGATTATTCCTTATTATTTATGTGCCCTTTAAAAAAAAAAAAACATTGCCAATGGGTCAGCAAAATCATGTCAATTTACTTTCTTTATAGTCTATTTTCCGTCCTGATTCTTCGTCAGTTCTTTGATCCGAGCTTTTATAAAGACCTGAGGGGTGATCAATAATGCCATGCTCTCCAGGAGAAACCAGAACTAACTGTTATCAGAGGATGAACAGGTGGGCATACTTTTTGAAAATGTACCCAATCCCTTGTAGCATACTACTTAATTAGCGCAAACATTTCCGTTCACAAGGTCTCGTGCAGCCCAGGCTGGCCAGGAGCTTGATGTGTAGCTTAGGGTGACCTTGAATTTCAGATCTTCTGGCCACGACCTCCAGGGCTAGGATTACAGGTGTACACTGCCATACTCAGTTCTTGAGGCCTGCAGATTTTAACTCAGGGGTTTCTGCATGCTAGGCAAACATCAGCCAACTGAGCTATATCCCCAGTATAACTTGTAATTTTAAATAGTGAAAGTAAAAATTAAAACCCCAAAAGAGGAAGGTACTTTAAAGACATAGTCATCACCGAAAATTGCTCAAACATAAACTCAACTGTCAAGTCTAAAATTAACATGCAGAAGAGTTGTTGGTCACCAATATAAAGACTTTATTCCCCAGACATCCTCTGATGCCCTGTCTGGCAGGTAGCATCGGATTTTCCCTCTAGAATGCAGACCATCACACCTTGAAACTTCAACTGTAAATGGAAATTATGTATGTCCGTGCACATAACTGGTATTAGTTTATATTCCAAACAGAATATGACAAGAGGGCCAAACTGGAAGCTGCAGGATAACTAACGCTCTAGAGACAAGAGCTTTAATCTTCTGACTTATAAGTTATATTTAATGACAAGGCAGAAGGGGATTTTAAAAGGCACTATAATTAACACTTTCTGTCATCACACAGTCAAAAAGAAACTGAGACAAGGGAGGTAGAATAAAGAAACTGTAGACTGATGGAATAGATACTACTTCCCAGAAAGACTCTAAAACAAACTGAGTAGATTGTTTATGATCTATTGGCAATCTATAGCTCATTCAGTGAGCTATAAACACTAGAGTAAGGCCAGGCACGATGGCCTACCCAGCACTCGGTACCAAGGCAGGTACATCTATCAACTACACAGTGAGAGCCTGTCGAGAGACAAAGAGAAAGAGACACAGAGAGAGACAGCGAGAGAAAGACAGACAGACAGACACATTAATATAAAAGTTAAAATCAGGAGTGATTGAGGCTGGAGAGACGGCTCAGTTGTTAAGAGAACGAGACGCTCTTCTAGAGGAGCCTGGTTCAATTCCCAGCACCCACATGTGGGCTCACAACTGTCTGTAACTCTAATTCTAGGAGATCGGATGCCTTCTTCTTGCCTCCAGGGGCATACACATGGTGTACAGAAATGTATTCAGGCAGAACAGTCATATACATAGAATAAAAATAAATCTCAAAAAACAAAAACCAAGAGACACTGTCTCAAAAAAACAAAAACCAAAAAACCCAGGAGTGATGGTGTATCTGCCTGTAAGACTGTGAGCTGGCATCCTGGAGGTGATGACATACACCTTTAGTCCCAGCACTTGAGAAGTAGAGGTAGGCAGATATCTGAGTATGAGCCCAGCCTGGTCTACAGGGCGAGTTCCTGGACAACCAAGGCTACACAGAGAAACCCTGTCTTGAAAAACAAAAACAGGGCAGGAAAGATGGCTCAGAGGTTAAGAGCACTGACTGCTCTTCCAAAGGTCCTGAGTTCAATTCCTAGCAAGCACATGGTGGCTCACAACCATCTATGATGAGATCTGGTGCCCTCTTCTGGCCTGCAGGCAGAATACTGTATACATAATAAATAAATCTTAAAAAAACAAAACAAAACAAAAAAACAAAAACAAAAACAAAAGATTGTGAGTCGTGAGACCAGAAGCCACACTAGGTAGCATAGCCAAACCCTGTCTCAAAAGAACAAAACAAAAAACAAACAAAAACCCATAAACAAACAAAAGTAAACAATAATTACAATATCTAACTTTATAGTCTCCCACCCAGTGGTCACCAGCCTAGGACTTCAGAGACGTCTGAAACAGAACATATTTGAATTTCAACAAGACATTCTTGGTATTTCATAGAATATAGAGGTGTGGGCTGGGGATGTGACTCAATGGATTAAATTCTGCTCAGAAAGGGAAAGGAGGAAGGGAGGGAGAGAAAGAAGAGGGGGAAAAGGAGAGAAAGGAAGAGAAGGAAGTGGAAAAACACAATGGACAACCTAATACAGCCCCACCCTTTAACCAGTGACCTAAACCAGTGGTTAAACCACATTTAACCAGTGACCTAAAATGAAAATACAGTCATTATGCTTATCAAATTTATCAATAATTTAAGGATACGAATAATGGTCAAGAAAGTAAAATATATTATTAAGCTTAAAAAAAAAGGTCATACCAGCAGGATAATACCTACAAAAAATATTGTTTTTCATTTAAATTTAAAAATCAGCTACAAGAGGTCTAAGACTATATACATAGCTCAATAGTAAAATGCTTGCATTCGCCTAATACATGAGGCCCTAGGTTCAAGTCCCAGTACTGGGGAAGAGGAGGACTCAATACACCTTAGACTTGAGGAACGGGGTGCCGTTCAGTTGGTGGAGTGCTTAGCTGATAGGTATGAAGCCCCAGCACTACATAAACTGGGCATGGACAAGTTTGAGCTCATCTTTGGGTCTGCTGTAATAGCTCAAGCCTTTAATCCCAGCACTCAGAAAGCAGTTGGATCTCTGAGAGTTCGAGACCAGCCTGGTCTGTACACTAAGTTTCAGAACAGCCAGGACTGTGTAGAGACCCTACCCCAATAAACAAACAAACCATCAATCTTGAAGTCATCTTCAGCTAAATAGTATATTTAAGGTGATCCTAGGCTTCACAAGACCTTGTCTTAAGAAAATGAACAAATGAAAGGCCAAGAAGACTAAAGGATGGATCAGATGATGAAAACACTTGCTGCTCAGGCCTGATGATCTGAGTGCAATCCCCAGAAGCCATGCAGAGGTGTGAGGAGAGCCCACTCCTCAAAGCTGCCCTCCGACCTCCACACAGAAGCCACGGCATGAATGTGCACAGCCACCCCCTCCCCACAAAACACAATCAGGCCAGACAATATAAAAGAGAAGAAGAAGAAAAGAGTAAAGGTACTGGGCTGAAGAGATGGCTCAGCTGACAAAGCCCTGCTAGGCAACCATAAAGATCTTAGTTCAGATCAGCAGCAGCCATTTAAAAGGCCTGCTGTGGAGACGTGCCTCCATAATCCCAGAATGAAGGAAATAGTCAAATTTCTTCAGCTCACTGGCCGCTCAGCTAGCCAATTGGTGATCTTCAGGCTCAGTGAGAGACCCAGTTTAAGAGAATAAAAAAGAGTGGCACACGCCTTTAATCCCAGTACTTGGGAGGCAGAGGCAGGTGGATCGCTGTGAGTTCGAGGCCAGCCTTGTCTACAGAGTGACTCCTGACTCCAGGACAGCCAGGGCTACACAAAGAGACCCTGTATCAAAAGAAAAAAGAAAAAGAAAGAAAATTCCTACTACAATGTGTTTTCACATATGAATGCAATTATTACCAAACAAGTCAATTAAGGAGAAGGCAATATTTGAAAATAAGGACATACCAGAGAAGCATAAAAATTGTTATCTGGGGCTGGAGAGATGGCTCAGTAGTTAAGAGCACTAGCACTGGCTGCTCTTTCAGAGGACCTGGGTTCAATTCCCAGCACCCACACGACAGCTCACAACTGTCTATTACTCCAGTTCCAAAGGATCCAACACCTTCACACAGACATACATACAGGCAAAACACCAATACACATGGACTAAAAATAAATTTAAATTTTTTAAATTATAAAAAGTGAAACTAAATCTTCAAGAAAATCGTTGTTTTGGCATTTTATATGTATTTACTATTGCTGTGTATCCATATGTACTATGTGTGAACACAGGGAGAAGGGCCACAAGCACACACAGAGAGGTCAGAGGGCAACTTGTGTGGTGTCAGTTTTCTCCCTCCGCTTTATCTTCATCCTCTGAGCCATCTCACCAAGCCCATCTTTGGCATATTTTTAAAGTAAGAGGAAGACTTTTTCATGAACTCCAAAATCACAGAAACATTTAAGAAAAACATCAAAAGAAGCTAACATTTAAAAAATAATTAAACATTTTTCTTTTCTTTTTTTTTTTCTTTTTGGTTTTTTTTGAGTCAGGGTTTCTCTGTGTATCCCTAGCTGTCCTGGACTTGCTTTGTAGACCAGGCTGGCCTTGAACTCACAGCGATCCGCCTGCCTCTGCCTCCCGAGTGCTGGGATTAAAGGCGTGTGCCACCACGCCCGGTTTAGATTTTTCTTTTCAATGAACACCCCATTTGTTTTTCTCAAAGAAACAAAATATGCACGTTCATCAAGGAACAAGGGCAGTTATAGTCCAGGCTGTCCCAGGAAGAGCTGTCTTCCTCACACACTGGAAGACAGTACTACTTGCCCCGCCTAAAATTTACTTGAGGCCGGGCAGTGGTGGCGCACGCATTTACTGCCAGCACTTGGGGGAGGCAGAGGCAGGCGGATTGCTGTGAGTTCGAGGCCAGCCTGGTCTACAAAGCGAGTCCAGGGCAGCCAAGGCTACACAGAGAGACCCTGTCTCAAAAATAAATAAATAAATAAATAAAATTTACTTGAAAGAAAAAGTCACCTCCTCATCAGGCCTGGACAAGAGATGGTGCCAACACTGACTCTTCCCACTACAGCCCAGGAAACTCATTCTTACCTCTTCTTCTCCCCGCCACCCCCACCGCAGACAGGGTTTCTCTGTGTAGCCCTGGCTGTCATGGACTCACTTTGTAGACCAGGCTGTCCTCAAACTCACAGCGATCCGCCTGCCTCTGCCTCCCAAGTGCTGGGACTAAAGGTGTGCGCCATCATGCCCTGCTCCTTGAGCTAGGGTCTCATTTTGCCCAAGATGGACCTAAACTGGCCTAGCAGACCAGAATGATCTTGGTTCTACTTCCACTTTTCCAGTGATGGGATTATATGTGTGCTCCATCATGCCCACTTTTATAAAGCAACAGGGTTCGTACGTGCTAAGCAAGGCTTCTACCTACTGAGCTACATATCCAGACCCAAATGTCTATCTTTGTGCCAGGTAGAAATACTGCCCAAGGGAGAAAAAAATATATATTGCATTTAACAAGTGTTCAGGGGCCAATCAAAGTGCCGCATGCCTGCAGCCCCAGCACTCAGGGAGGCACAGGCAGGCAGATCTCTATGAGTTTGAGGCCAGCTTGGCTATAAAGTAAGTCCAGGACAGACAGGGCTACACAGAGAAACCCTGTCTTAAAAAATAAAAATAATGGGCTGGAGAAATGGCTCAGTGGTTAAGAGCGCCTGCTCTTCCAGAGGTCCTGAGTTCAATTCCTGGCAACCACATGGTGGCTCACAACCATCTATAATGTGATCTGATGCCCTCTGTTGCAGATAAAGCACTCATATACAATAAATAAGTTAAAGCCGTTACAAATTCTAGATTGGAAGACCAAAACAAGGGACTTTGTTCTGTCACTGGATTTTTTTTTTTTTTTGAGCGAAGAGGGGAAGACTACTGCCTAGAAAACTGAAAATTCATCTGAATGTTCAGTAGCAAATGCTCCCAACTGGAACGCATTTCAGTAGAAAATGCTAATGGTCAGTAATTGATTGGTCTCAGTGTTTTTGTAGTAGGGACAATTTCCAGCCAGGGGAAAACACCTCAACTGGTTGCTGAAAAACAAAGGTTATTACAAAACCACATGATCTGGTTTTCTTCATTAGTACTTTAATTCTCAAAAATAATAGGCAGGGACTGGAGAAATAGCTCAGAGGTTAAGAGCACTGACTGTTCTTCCAGAGGTCCTGAGTTCAATTCCCAGTAACCACATAGTGGCTCACAACCATCTATAATGTGATCTGATGCCCTCTTCTGGCTTGTAGGTGTACCTGCAGGCAAAGCATTGTATACATAATAATAAATAAAATCTTAAAAAAAAAAAAAAGAGGCAAGGTTGTAACTCAGTAGTAGGCTATTTGCCTGTCATGTACAAGCACAGGTGAGAGTTCCAACTCCAGCACCCCCCACTCCCCCACACACGTGCACACACGCACCACACATACTGCACACACATACACACCACACCACACATGAGCACACACCACACCCCCACAACCCTCCCACCACACATACTACACACCATGCGTGCACACAAACCACACAGACAACAGACACACACCACAACCCCACCACACCACACACAAACACACACACACACACACACACTATACACCACACATACATACACACAGGTACCACACACACACAAAGGTGGTGGTAGGGTGACAGATAGACAAAAGGAAAAAAGGGCAATGTCCTGTCCCTTTTCTGTACAGAATTAAGAACAAACTGGTAAGACTACTTCGTATAGTTGCCAAACTTTTCTTTCGCTTCTTTTCTTACACTCATGTGAAGTTTTGCAATAGCTTCCACTTACTTTACATCCCCTATGTTTAAAAACAAATTGTATTTGAGTTCCTCAACCCTTGTCCTAAAATATTATGATAACTCTTTAGTTTCTAAGTCTGGATGCAAAGAAAACATGGGGAAATGCTATTTTATTCACATCATTTAAAATATATAGAGGGGACTTTTGGGGATGTAGCTCAGTTGGCACAGTGCGTGCACAAAGCCCCAGCAGCACATAAACTGATAAACTGGGCATGGGAGTGAATGGTTGTAGTCACAACACTTGGGAGGTGGAGATAGAAGATCAGAAACTAAAGGGTGCGAGTTCAGCACAGGCTACAGAACATACTTCACAAAACATGCACATGGGGGGGGAGGACGGGACACAGATACTCACACGCGCACACACACACACACAAACACTCACTGAGAGCTAAGACTGTGTTTGCCTAGCATGCGTAAGGCCCTGGTACCACATAAACTGGACATGGTGGCACACACCTACAATCCTAACACGTGGGAGGTGGAGGAGGAGAATCAAGGGCTCAAGGCCATCCTGAGTTACCTCAGTTTGGGGTACACCTGGGCTACAGGAGACCCTGCCCTGACTAATAAATAAGAAAATATACAGGATAAGTAAGTTCCATCATCCATTAAATAACTCTTATGAATGAAAAGTAAAAGCCACATTCAAGAAAACAAACTTGGGGCTAGAGAGATGGCTCAGAGGTTAAGGGCACTGACTGTTCTTCCAAAGGTGCTGAGTTCAATTCCCAGCAACCACATGGTGGCTTACAACCATCTACACTGAGATCTGACGCCTTCCTCTTGCCTACAGACAACACATGCAGGCAGAACACTGTATAAATAATAAATAAATCTTTAAAAAAAAAAAGAAAACAAACTTTATTTTGTTAGTGTTTAGAGTATCTATACAGTTTCTATAGAAATGATACTGCTGAAAAAGTTTAAACATAGGGCACAAATGAGTTTGCTGGGGGAAAATTTTTGCACATCTCCACAAACCTATATACTTCATATGAACCCTGAAAGATATTAAAGCACCCTCTGCTAGGCAGAAAACAAAGTTAGGAAAGTAGTAACACGGGAATCTGGGTAGGAGGTGCCCTGGGTGGCAAGCACCCCGGTGAGAACACCTAACAAGTCCCCACGGGCCTCCAACTTGGACCGACGAAGTCCCAGGCCCACATCCCTGTGTTTTGAAATAAATGAAACTTGGAAAAGGGAACGGGAAGGGGGCGAAATCAGAGCAGCGTCCTATTTTTCTTCTTCTTCTTCTTAACCCCTATGCCAACATTTTCGCTGGCTGGTCACCAGTCTGGGTGCCATATCCACCAAAAACAACAACAACAACAACAACCACGAAGCAATATCCCGGTTGCCGTCCTACTAAAGACCTGTCTCTGTCAGCTGCTGTCTCTTTTCCAAATGTCGCCCCCCCCCCCCCGCCGCCCCTTGCGCTCTGGACTTCCAGATCATTACCGAAGCAACGCCTTCTAGCAACTCCTCACACTGTCTCTTCCTAAACTCATCCACTTGATCTCTCCAAGCTCATACTTTCTGACACCAACGCCTCTGCTGATTCTTACGAGTCCAATCGAAAGGAACGCCGGGACCCTCGCTCGACCTGCTTTGCAGCCAAGCGGCGCATGCTTTGAGCCGAGCAAGGCTCCCGTCGTCACCCAGACCTACCCCCGTGACATTTATTTACCTCTGCCTTTCGCACAGCCGAGCCCTAAGCCCACTTTTTGGGAACCCTTGAGTCTCCAGCATAGTTTAGCAGTCCTCTCTTTCTTCCACGCCAAGACCCTTCCATCAGACTTCCAGACTACACTTCAGCTTCCCTCAGGATTCAACACCCCACCACCACCTTCGCCTCGCCACGCCCTGCACTCCCCCCCGCCGCCACCACCCCCGGGGCTACTTACCCCCAAGTTCTCCCCACACTTCAGTCCTCTGGCCCCGCCTTCCTCCAAAAAGGAAGGAGGCGGGAGAAGAGAAGAGGGCGGCACTCCGCAAGGTAAAGGCGATCTCCCATTAGCGCTCATGGCCGCCAATTGTGGCTTCCTCCTCTCTTATTGGCTGTCCTCAGCCTACGCCCCACCCTCTTCCTCAGACAGGCCCGGGCCACCGCCTCAGCGCCCCCGTCCAACACAGACTGGGAGGGGAGACCCCGGCCCGGGACGCTGAGCCCCGCCGGCGCAGAAGGGGGAGCCTCCTGTCAGCCCGCGGACCAGCTAACGTTCTCAGGACTCACCCGCTGGCAGCTCCGGCGCCTCCCGCCCGCCCGCGCTCGGTCCCACAATCTGCCTCCTGCTCCTCCTTTTCCCCCCTCCGCGGAGCAGATACTTTCCTCCCGTCCGGCCAGGCGTGTTCACTTCTCGCGAGAAGTCGGGGGTTGGGGGGGGGGCGGCGGCGGATGAGGGCGCGATTCGTGGGGGCTGAGTTGGACCTGGGGGCGGGGCCTGCACGCACGCTCGGGCGTGCGTGCGTGTGTGCGTGCGTGCGTGCAAGGGCCGGGCGAGTGCGGTACACACGACTCACACGTGCAGGGCTGGCGTGGCCCGCGCGGGACCCCCGAGGCCAGGCAGATGTGGGGAGGGGAGCCCGACCTAACGCAGGCAGCGCTAGGAGGAGGACGGGGAGGAGGGGAACCGTGTGTGTGTGTGTGTGTGTGTGTGTGTGTGCGCGTGTGTGCCTGTGTGCGCGCGTGTGTGCGCGTGTGTGCGTGTGCGCGCACCGGGACGGCAGCCTGGTCTATCCAGAGCGAGTTCCAGGACAGCCGGGGCTACACAGAAACACTGTCTCCAGAACAGAACCGAAAGAACAGAACAAAACAAAAACAAAATTATCATGAGGAAGAGACAGGCGGATCTCTGTGACTTTTGAGACCAGCCTGGGATGCGTAATGAACACACACTAATGATATGGTTAAGATGGTCATTTAAAAACTTAAAAAATCAAACAGATTCTAAGCAGAGTTGACAAGTTAGGGGAGTCCAGGGTTCCAGACAGGTTAACTAGACGGGTTTTCTTCTTTAGAATTAACAGTAGCAACAGGGCGGCCATATCTGCCGAGTGTGTGGCTGTATGTCGCAGGGCAGACGAAATCAGGGAGGCAGTGTTAGGCACCGAGCCCAGGGCCTTACAATCCACCAGAGAACTAAATCCCAATACCCAGTACCCACCCCCAGCCCCACCACCCCGCCAGGATCCGCCTATCTAGATCACCTAGAAGTGAGCGCCTCACGCCTTGCCGCTGTCCAGAGTGCTAGGATTACAGGCATGCCTCACCAGACCTGGCCCCTTTGGCAGCTCTGTGTTTGTTTTTGCTTTTTTTTCACTCCGCTTTCTGAACTTCCTGTCTGTGACCATGTCTAACCTCACAGCATCCTCTGAATGGAGAAGAATACAGGTGATTTCTCCCTATCTCCCTATGCTTGTTTTTATTTTGTGTGCATTAATGTTTTAAATGTCTGTGTGAGGGTGTCGGATCCCCTGGAACTGGAGTTACAGACAGTTGTGAACTGCCATGTGGTTGCTGCGAGTTGAACCTGCGTCCTCTGAAAGAGCTGCCATCTTAATCATTGAGCCATCTCTCTAGTCACCAGTGAAATGGAGTTAAAAAAAAAAAGAACTTTGTATGTGAATTTTATATATGAATTAAATCTTGTAATATGTAGCCTTTTGTGGTTGGATTCTCTTGACATAGTAGTTTGAAAGTTCATATGATAGTATTGTCTTTGTAGTTCATTTACTTAATGACTGAATAATATTCCACTGAGTGGACATGACATACTCTGATTACTCATTCATTCACTAGGCGATAAACTTCAGGGTGATTCCCACTTCCGGCGCATTACCAATACTGCCTTGAACTTTCATGTACAACTTAACTATGTGTCCTCCCAAAACCTAGGAGTGTGGTTGCTGGGTCATATAAGTCTGCATTTGCATTGGTTTGAGTGAGAATGACCTTTATAGGCTCATACATCTGAACGCTTAGTCCCCAGTCGGTGGAGCTGTTTGCGAAGGATCAGGAGGTGTGGCCTTGTCAGAGGAGGTGTGTTCCTGGGGGGCGGGCCTTGAGGTTTCAAGCCCTGCCCTTTCCAGTTACCTTTCTCTGCCTGGTACGTGTGAATCAAGATGTGAGCTCTCGGCGGCTGCTCCATGCTTACCTGCTTGCTGCTACGGTCCTCCCCATGACGGTCGTGGACGCTGACCTTCTGGAACCATGAGCTCCCAATTAAATGCTTTCTCTTATCAGTTGCCTTGGTCATCGTGCTTTGTCACAGCAAATGAAAAGCAACTAAGACATCACTCTTAACTTTTTTAAAAAAGATGCATTTATTTTTATGCATATGAGTGTTCTGGATGATTGTTAGAGTCTTCCTCAATTTTTACCCAACTCTGTAGGCTGAGCCTCCACTACACTGGCCTTTGAGGGACATTGAAGGCCCAAACCATAGTGTAAAGGCCTTTGTCCAGTAAATTTAGACAAACTTGCTGAATATTTTTATTCATTTTTTGTATTTTGTTTTTTGTTGTGTTTTGTTTTGTTTTGAGACAGGGTCACCATATGTGCCCCTGGCTGTCCTGGAACTTGATCTGTAGACCAGGCTGGCCTCAAACTCAGAGATCTTCCGGTCTAATACCTCCCAAGTCTTGGGATTAAAGTCCTTTGCCACTATGACTGGTTTTCTTTGCATGAGATGTTTCAGATGTTCCATACTATTTCATGTTTACACCCTCTGAAATCTCCGAGGTCAACTCCTTATTTTCTAGAGATTTCCTTAAATGCCCAGGACCAGTAAGTTTCTCAGTCTTTGCCCATGGACTTAGTGCTTGCTGAGGCATGCTTTCAGCCTACAGTCAGGCAGTTTATAACACTACTTTGCTTCCTACTGGGATGGAACCTGAAGTTTAATCAATGGTAAGAAAATAAGAACTCCCCGGGTTTTTCCTGTACACACACACACACACACACACACACACACACACACAGCCCTGAGCATGCACATACCTAATGTACGTGTGTGTCCTAGATTTCCAGGAACACCTCAAGACTCTCCAAAGCTCCATACAGGTAGCACACACCCTAATTTTTCCTTGTGAACATGTTGATTAGCTTATCTTTTCCCCCCAGTTGTTATCTGCCATCACAGAAAGCCACCACATTAAACAGTCCCCTCTCGTTGTTTAGACGAACGTCTCTGGCCATGTCCAGCACGGCCCCAGGTCAGTAAGGAAATGAAGAAAAGGCAAACAGGCCTTCAGAAAACCTAGGATCCGGTAGCCTGGGTTCTCTGATGAAGAAGCTCAGGTACTTCATTGTGCTTGAACAGAGAAGTGGGCTCACTGTATGGCGCTGAACAAGGAGGCGGACTGTCACGTGCAGATAAGCAAGGTCTTACCATTCTACCATGGGTCTGCGGCTGTGGGGGGGGGGGCGAGTGACGTGGCTGTGCCCCCTGTCAACAACACACACTCATTCAGGACTTCCTCTGCTCCCCACGGTTCCCAAACAAAATCTGTTCTTGGCAAGTCAGGTCAAAAAAAAAAAAAAGATAGCCTTCTCGTTTTCAGACTTTACGTGTACTCTGTTTCTTTCACATGCGGTCATTGGCGGGTGGTACGCAGGGCTGCTGGCTGGCATGGGTTGGCATGATCCTGAGTTGGCTTAGAAAGAGTTTCTGAGGCAGCTGGCACGGTCACTGGTCTGCACACTCTTCTGGAGCAACTCTGCCAGCAGGGCTGGGTCCTGCTCTGTTCCGGTTTGTGTGTCTGTTGCCGTCCATGTGGCAAGCAGAAGGCAGCTGCACTCTAGCACAGCCTTCCTAGTTGCTCTAGGACATCGGGTGCGTGTGTTCGGTGTTTCCGCATTGCCACCATTTGCCGAATGCCTCGAAGCTGGAGGTGAGTAACTCAGTGCTGTTTTGGCCAAAGGGAACAACATGGAGTTGAAGAGAGAAACGTGGCCGTTGGAATCTGCTGGTTTGGTGAAAAACTACCTCAGGGGTCCTTGCAGTGAACACGGAAATCCTTAAGGTTGCCTTAAGGACGTCCGATAACAAGTTTGCTGTGAATGTGACTTTGAGGGGACGCTGAGCCCACTCTGTGCCTCACAGGCTGTCAAGCTGCTGGCTTTCACTGTATCTGCTGCAGGATGTTGATTTTCAAGGCTCCTACAGAACTCGGGAGGCAGGAAGCTGGAAAGGATAAGTTAAACTGCCTCAAAACTCACTGTTTTAGCTGTGCGTGGTGGCACACGCCTTTAATCCCAGCACTCGGGAGGCAGAGGCAGGCAAGTCACTGTGAGTTCGAGGCCAGCCTGGTCTGCAAAGCGAGTCCAGGACAGCCAAGGCTACACAGAGAGACCCTGTCTCGAAAAACAAAACAAACAAATCAAAAACAAACACAAAGAAACTCTCACTGTCTTCTTAAGGCCTACCATTTTCCTTGAGGAAACACTCATCGATGCAAATCTTTGGACAATTTCCACACTTTGTGCTTTTATCATTTGTTCCATTTTCATTTTTGGGACAGTCTCACTCTCTGGACCAGGCTGGCTTAGAACTCACTGTATAGGCCAGGCTTGTAACAGTTTCCCTATGGAGGCCTCCTGAGTGCTGAAATTACAGTTCTGAGTCCCCACACCCAGGCTAATTTCCAAAATTCTGAAAAAGCTGATCCTTACAGGGCCAGCAAAATTGCTTAGCAGGTAATAGCACTCGCCAAGCAAACCTGACGGTCTGAGCTAAAGTTCCAGAACTCATGACCACCAGATGTGCACCATATGTTGCCCTGCCAAAAACAATGCTTTTAATTTAAAAGCTGGTCCTGACAATTTTGTTTTTACTCTGTGTGTGTGTGTGTGTGTGTGTGTGTGTGTGTGTGTGTGTGTGTTTTCCTGTGTAGCCCTGGCTGTCCTGGAACTCATTCTGTAGACCATGCTGGCCTTGAACTCACAGACATCCACCTGCCTCTGCCTCCTAAATGCTGCGATTAAAGGCGTGCACCACTAAGCCCGCTTGTTTAATACTTCTTAATCCACCATTTTTGCTAGTGCTGCTGCTTCTGTTTTCTTATTTTTTTTTCCTTTCTTTTTAAAAGTTTATTTATTTATTTTTTTGTCACTTTTATTTATTTTGACAGGGCAGGTAGTGTTGCTCATGTGCCATGGAACATACATGGAAGCCAGAGGACAACTTGTGAGAGTTAGCTCTCCACCATGTGGGTCCCAGGGGTCACACTCAGATTGTTAGGCTTACTGGAAAGTTCTCCATCCACTAAGCCACTAGTCAGGGCTCTCCTCTCTGTCTCTCTGTCTCTCTGTCTCTGTCTCTCTGTCTCTCTGTCTGTCTCTCTCTCTCTCTCTCTCTCTCTCTCTCTCTCATGTATATAGTATTCTTCCTGCGTGTATGCCTGCAGGCTGGAAGAGGGCACCAGATCTCATTGTAGATGGCTGTGAGCCACCATGTGGTTGCTGGGAATTGAACTCAGGACCTCTGGAAGAGGAGCCAGTTTTCTTAACCTCTGAGCCATCTCTCCAGCCCCTAGTTGGGGTTCTCTTGACAAACAGAACCAATAGAAAAAAATGAATATATATATATATATATATATAGCCCACCACCCTGTATCTTTGTAAATATCTCTTTACTGAATCCTAACTTGAGAGTGAAACCATTTACTTTGAAGTCTTGCTTGGTGACATCTGGCCCAGAAAGATGAAGAAATCTGCCTCAGATTGCACAGCTAGTTAGTAACAGAGCCAAAATTTACCTTTAGGAAAAGGGTATGTGTGTTGTGTGTTTTGTGTGTGTGTGTGTGTGTGTGTGTGTGTGTGTGTGTGTGTGTGTGTTCCAAGATAGGGTTTCTCTGTGTAGCCCCGGCTGAACTGGACTTACTTTGTAGACCAGGCTGGCCTCAAACTCACAGAGATCCGCCTGTCTCTCCCTCCCAAGTGCTGGGATTAAAGGGGTGCGCCACCACGCCTGGCCATCATACACTATGTTAATGATATCAGGATAGGGAAAGATCCTAAAAGAAGAATAAAAAGAAATACACATGGACTAGGGATATAGGTCAGAGACTGGCCTGCATCCATGTGGATCAGAGTTCCCCAGAACTACTTAAAAAGTCATAAAGGAGAAAAAAAAAAAAAAAAAAGAAACAGCTGAAGTTCTTTGCACCAAGAAACACCACAGGGCCCACAAAGACAGCTCAGCTGGTAAATTACACATAAGCAAGAGGGGCCCAGCGCTCATATTCCTTACATAACAGCATGGTGGCACATGTTCATAATCCCAGTCCCAGTGAGAAACCCTGGGCCAGGCAGTGGTGGCGCACGCCTGTAATCCCAGCACTCAGGAGGCAGAGGCAGGTGGATCGCTGTGAGTTTGAGGCCAGCCTGGTCTACAAAGCAAGTCCAGGACAGCCAAGGCTACACAGAGAGACCCTGTCTCAAAAAACCAAGACAAACAAACAAAAACAAACAAAAACAAACAAACAAACAAAAAAACGGTATAGTTCTAATTACTGAGTAAAAACACGCAGAGGGATAGATACCTCATATGCTTTTTACAGAACCACAGTTTGCGGGTTTCGTATATTGTAAAAGTGTAAAGCGTTCACAGTAATGATCAGCAACAACCTTAGACGTCAAAAGGGAGGAGAGAAGTTAGTAGAAAAGGCTAAATCCAATTGTTAAAATTATTTATTAAAAGCCGGGCGTGATGACGCACGCCTTTAATCCCAGCACCCGGGAGGCAGAGGCAGGTGGATCACTGTGAGTTCGAGGCCAGCCTGGTCTACAAAGTGAGTCCAGGACAGCTAAGGCTACACAGAGAAACCCTGTCTCAAAAAAACAAAAAAATAATTTATTAATATTTTTATTCTATAAACATTCACGCCCTAATCAAATTGTGTTTCACGGATCTATTAAGGTGTAGTTAATAATTAAGCCACATCTAAAGTATAAAATTTGATAGGTTTTTTTAAAAAACTTTTATTTTTTGAGATTATAAATCTTATCTTTACCCCTTCCCTTTTCTCCCTTCAACCTTCCCACGTACCTCTCCTTCCAAATTCACAGCCTCTTTTCTTTAATTTTTGTTACATATATATTCCCAAACACACGCAGATACAGCATGCTCAGTCTGCATGATGTTACATGTGTGATGTTCTCAGGGCTGACCTCTCGGGGTCAGCTAGCCAATCGGTGTGCCCTCTCCCTCCCCGGCTCCCAGCGTTCCCTAGTCGCCTGTAGTTGCAGTGGTTTTCCTCCCTGGCCCCAAGCTTCCGGAGTAAGGACTCACGGAGACTCAGTCTTTTTACAAATACCTAGGCCATATAGCTAGGCTCTTCTCTGACTAGCTCATAACTTAAAATAACCCATTTATACATTCTGCCACACAGCTGGTTACCTCTGCTCAGGTTCCATGTGTCTGACCTTTTCGCATCTTCACGGGCCAGTCTGCACTTGGCTCTATCCCAGAATCCTCCCTGCCTGCCGTATGCCCCGCCTATTTATTTCCCGCCTAAGCTATAGGCCATCAGGTTTTTGATTGTCAGCAGCCTGTAACTCTTTACCTATGACCGAAGCATCCTAGGGTCTTTCCCTTCCACGTTAATTTGTTATTTGGTGTTGTGCTTGTTCAGTCAGGTCTTATTTAAACATCCAGGTTGGTGAATCTTCGCGAATGCAGCTGCTGGTGTTTCCAGGAGACACGATCTAGTCCTCTGTCTCTCTTCGGCAATGAGGCCCGAGCCGTAGGTGCGGGAGCTGCGCTGCAGGTATCTCAGCATTTTGATCTGTTGTGGTTTGCTAGGCTTGTGTGTGTGTGTGTGTGTACACTCGTGAAATTTTGTTGACCATGGTTCCTAGAAGTGAAATAGAGGAAGTCTACAAAAACATCTTTTTTCCCCCCATTTTGCTTATTTGGGTGTACTGAGGGACACGTGTGGAGGTTGGAAGACAACTTTTGGAAGTCTCTTTCTACCACGTAGGACTGACTGGGAGACGAAGCTCAGGCTCTTAAGGTTGGATAACACACACCTTTATCTGCTGGGCCATCTTGCCAGCCCCCAAAGGCCAGACTCTCTTATTTGAAATATGTAGAAATAGCCTAGACCAAGTGAACAAAAGTCTAGCCCGAGTCATAAAAAGTCACAGACCCCCCCCTAATCAATTCCTAGACCCAAGGCAGCTTATAGGCCCAGAACCCCCTGAGTGATGGAGAGTCCCTTGACGCTAACAAAAATTTATACTTTTGGTCTTTTTGTTTTGTTTTGTTTTCATCAGAAAAACTTATGACCTTTTAACAGGGTAACTATACTTTGAGGAAAAGGGAATAAGAAGACCTTTAGACAATACTGCACACTATTTCTGACCTGACACTATCTGTAAGTGGACCAAATGTCTCTGAGGTCCAGCAGTGGGAGTTAGGGCTTACAGGGGTCAGGTGATCAATGGAGTTTTAAGATTGGTCTCACTGTGGACCTGGTGGGTCTCTATGTCTCTATGAAGGTCTTCTGGGTTTTTTTTTTCCACATTTTGAATAATTAGAATAGATTTTTCTTTTCTTTTTTTTCTCGAGACAGGGTTTCTCTGTGTAACAGCCCTGGCTGTCCTGGACTCACTCTGTAGACCAGGCTGGCCTTGAACCCACAGCAATCTACCTGCCTCTGTCCCCCAAGTGCTGGGATCAAAGGCGTGCGCCACCACGCCTGACTTAGAATACACAGATACTCTTAGCTCTAGCTGGTTAATTCCCTGACCTGTGAAGTGAGGGCTGTTGTGGTAGGAAAGGTGGAGCAGAGAAGCCGGGGTGTAGTCCAGTGACAGAACACTCACTCCGTGCCCCCGAGTCTCAAGGACAACCAGATGTTGACACCAGTTGTAGCTGCTGTACCAAACACAACTTCACTGCCTAGGAAACTGAACGCCCATCGGGAAGCTGCTGGGCAGTTGTCGGCTAAGAAAGCAGATTGCCTGCAAGGTTAGCAATACACTCTCGCTGCACTCCCTCAGAGGCGCTGTGGAGACCAAGTGAAGTCCTGGGAGAGCGTGTGTGTTGTTCACATGGGTGCCACCATGGCAAGGACTCCAAGGCCTCCACCCCGCGCAGGGGGGGGGGGTTGGGAGGCTGGCAAAGCCTTCCCTGGGTGAACCTCAGAAAGATGATTTTCGAAGAGAACACACATGACTCAGGGATGCTATTTCCTCTTCAGGAGAAGGAGACTGGAAGGTTCCATTTAGTTGGACTCGGTACAGCTGTAGCATATTAGGCAGTATTTTTAGAAGGCTGAACTGAAAAGAAAGGTAGGCTGAGCATTGTGGCCCAGACCTGCAAGGCCAGCTCTCGGGGGAAGCCACTCCGCCTGGTTGTTTTCAGGCCCTACGTCATATACGTCTTCTCTTACCTGAGGGCTACAGCTAACCAACTTCTTTTTGGGTCTTTTTAAAAAGGTGAAGTAGAGGGCTGGAGAGATGGCTCAGAGGTTTGGGAGCACTGACTGTTCTTCCAGAGGTCCGGAGTTCAATTCCCAGAAACCACATGGTGGCTCATAACTATCTTTGGTGTGAGCTGATGCCCTTTTCTGTCATGTAGGCACACATGTAGGCAGAGCACTGTGTATATAATAAATATTTTTTTTAAAAGCGAAGTAGAGTTTGAGATTTAATGACTATAGGCTTAAGCCCAAGGGGTTAAGAGAAAGAGAGGTGCTGAGAAGAAAGTAAGACACAGCAGAAAGCATGGGTGTGAATTTCTCCCAGAAAGAGTCAGGGAAAGCAAGACATACCTCAGTGTGGGTCCTGGCTCTTTAAGGGAGAGTCGTCAGCTCTCAGGCTTTTTGACTCAGACAAGGATTAATATCACCGACTTCCCTGGGGCTCCCAGGTGCAGATGGCAGGCTGTAGGACTTCCTTGTCTCTATGATTGCATAAGGCACGGCTCACCGTGTGATGCTGCATAGGCTTTTTTTGTTGGGGGGGAGATGAGCCAATGCCTCTTCACCCTGGGAGGGCACCGACGACAGACCTAAGACGGGGTTCCACAAGCCTGGTGAGGCAATGAGTTTAACTGAGGTGACTTACGTGGGTGAGCATGGATACACCACACAAGAAGAAAACGTCTCTGCCCTCCAGCAGGTGTTGACTGCCTCGTGAGCCCCTCTCTGCCACGACAAAACATTAGCGCACCCAGCCTTGCACAGGGGAGAGGACCCCTGTCTCTCGTGCTTGCTGCTTATTTTCCTTCTTGCTCCGGCCCAAATACCTCACGAAAGGCAACTTGAGGGAGGAAGGGCTTACTCTGCCTCACACTTCAGAGAACTGAAGTCCACCTGGACGGTGACCAGCATGGGAAGCGGAGTGTTGCATTGCCTGTGTATCAGGAGGCAGACAAGTGGAACGCTGGCTTCTCGCCCTCTCCCCTCCCCCTCCCCCTGTGCTATGGTGCCACCTACATTCAAGGTGGGTTTTTCCTCCTAACATGGTTGTGAGCTGCCGACACAGGTGCTGGGAACTGAACCTAGGTCCTCTGCAAGAACAATTGCTCTTAACGGCTAAGACGACCCTCGGCCCTTTAATTTATTATTTTTAATTGTGTATGTATGTATGAGGGGGGCTATGCATATGTGTGTGAGGGTGACCAAGGAGGCCAGGAGCTTCCGAGCTCCTAGAGCTGGGAGCTGCCTGACATGCGTGGTGGAACCCAAGATCAGGACCTCTCCAACACTAGACCTTATTTTATTTTATTTTATTATTTTATTTTTGAGACAGGCTCTCTCACCGAAACCAGACCCCACTGATTGGCTGGGCTGGCCATCAGGCCCCAGACATCCTCATGCTTTTGCCCCCCCAGATTTGAGACTTAGTCATGAGCAGTGGCCTGGCTTTTCCTGTGAGCAGGAGATCTGAACTTGGGTCCTGAAGGCTCGTGTCACAGTCACTTACCAGCTGAATCCTCTCCATAGTGCTTTGGCTCCCTGTAAGCCGGCAGTGTGGCTCAGTCACAAAGGCACGTGCTGCCAAATCTGGTGACCTGAGTTGTATCTCACGCACATGGTGGAAGGAGATAGCTGACTCTAAAAATTTGTTCTCTGACATTCACACATGTGCCAGATGTGTGCAAATGAGCGCACACCCCTCACATAAATAAATAAATAAATAAATAAATAAATAAATAACCCTGCCTGTGCATTCCACCACTGGGCTGCAGGCATGTACCATTGCACCTACACAGGTTTTCCCTTTCTTTCTCTTTTTTTTTTTTTTCCATCTGTCTGTTAGACTCTTGATATATAGCTTAGGTGAGCTTTGAACTCCGAGCTTCCTGCCTCAGCCTCCCGAGTGCTAGGATTATAGGCACCTGCTACTATGCCTGGCTCCGCCTTGACATGTTGACCTCTTGACCTTTATATTTACCATGAGGCAAACAGCAAGGTGATGTCATCTCACACATTACTCCAGAACCTTTTGTTGAAAAGTACGTTCTTTGTTCTGTTTCTGTTTCTGGGGTGTGTGTGTGTGTGTGTGTGTGTGTGTGTCTAATTTACCCACACGAAATCAATTAAATTTCAGCAATTAAAACACAGAGGTCTAGAGCTGTGTCCCTGTTAAGCACTTACCTAGTGCACGTGAGGCCTTACATGGGATCCCCAGTATCATGCATACAGCCGTCCAAAACAGCGTGGCGCTCACGGCTTGCTCAGCAAGTGCCTCTCCCCACGGAGCCCCCCACCAGCCTGTAGTCAGGCCTTTAGTGTCTCACCAGACGTCCCAGATATTTAGTATGTTTTTGGATCTTTATTTTGAGACGGGGTCTCATGCAGCCCAGGGTGGCCTCAAACTGAGTGTGTGGCTGATAATGACGTTAGACTTCGGGTCTCTCTGCCTCTCTCTCAAGGGCTGGGACTATAGGTGTGTGCTACCACCAGTTTGTGCCTGGGTCGTTCCCACCTGGGGCCCCAGATGCTAGCCACACCTGGCTCAGGATCCATGCTCTGATTGCCTTCCTGGAAGACTATGTTCCGACGTGTCCTGTTAGCAACCTTGAGCCACTGATCATGGCAATGTCTGATAAGTCTCTCTGCCATAAAATTACATTTTCCTTGGTAATTAATGAGGACTTTATGAGAGAGTATTTTGAGACCTAGGTCCATCCAATCTCTCATCACATTTCTACTCACTTGGTTTAGTATTTGTAGATCTGTGTGGCTTCTAAGATTATTACTATGATGATTATTAAAGATGTATCCTTGGGCTGGGCGTGGTGGCACACGCCTTTAATCCCAGCACTCGATCAGGCAGAGGCAGGCAGATCTCTGTAAGTTCATACTTACACTATGTTAATGATATCAGGATAGGGAAAGATCCTAAAAGAAGAATAAAAAGAAATACACATGGACTAGGGATATAGGTCAGAGACTGGCCTGCATCCATGTGGATCAGAGTTCCCCAGAACTACTTAAAAAGTCATAAAGGAGAAAAAAAAAAAAAAAAAAGAAACAGCTGAAGTTCTTTGCACCAAGAAACACCACAGGGCCCACAAAGACAGCTCAGCTGGTAAATTACACATAAGCAAGAGGGGCCCAGCGCTCATATTCCTTACATAACAGCATGGTGGCACATGTTCATAATCCCAGTCCCAGTGAGAAACCCTGGGCCAGGCAGTGGTGGCGCACGCCTGTAATCCCAGCACTCAGGAGGCAGAGGCAGGTGGATCGCTGTGAGTTTGAGGCCAGCCTGGTCTACAAAGCAAGTCCAGGACAGCCAAGGCTACACAGAGAGACCCTGTCTCAAAAAACCAAGACAAACAAACAAAAACAAACAAAAACAAACAAACAAACAAAAAAACGGTATAGTTCTAATTACTGAGTAAAAACACGCAGAGGGATAGATACCTCATATGCTTTTTACAGAACCACAGTTTGCGGGTTTCGTATATTGTAAAAGTGTAAAGCGTTCACAGTAATGATCAGCAACAACCTTAGACGTCAAAAGGGAGGAGAGAAGTTAGTAGAAAAGGCTAAATCCAATTGTTAAAATTATTTATTAAAAGCCGGGCGTGATGACGCACGCCTTTAATCCCAGCACCCGGGAGGCAGAGGCAGGTGGATCACTGTGAGTTCGAGGCCAGCCTGGTCTACAAAGTGAGTCCAGGACAGCTAAGGCTACACAGAGAAACCCTGTCTCAAAAAAACAAAAAAATAATTTATTAATATTTTTATTCTATAAACATTCACGCCCTAATCAAATTGTGTTTCACGGATCTATTAAGGTGTAGTTAATAATTAAGCCACATCTAAAGTATAAAATTTGATAGGTTTTTTTAAAAAACTTTTATTTTTTGAGATTATAAATCTTATCTTTACCCCTTCCCTTTTCTCCCTTCAACCTTCCCACGTACCTCTCCTTCCAAATTCACAGCCTCTTTTCTTTAATTTTTGTTACATATATATTCCCAAACACACGCAGATACAGCATGCTCAGTCTGCATGATGTTACATGTGTGATGTTCTCAGGGCTGACCTCTCGGGGTCAGCTAGCCAATCGGTGTGCCCTCTCCCTCCCCGGCTCCCAGCGTTCCCTAGTCGCCTGTAGTTGCAGTGGTTTTCCTCCCTGGCCCCAAGCTTCCGGAGTAAGGACTCACGGAGACTCAGTCTTTTTACAAATACCTAGGCCATATAGCTAGGCTCTTCTCTGACTAGCTCATAACTTAAAATAACCCATTTATACATTCTGCCACACAGCTGGTTACCTCTGCTCAGGTTCCATGTGTCTGACCTTTTCGCATCTTCACGGGCCAGTCTGCACTTGGCTCTATCCCAGAATCCTCCCTGCCTGCCGTATGCCCCGCCTATTTATTTCCCGCCTAAGCTATAGGCCATCAGGTTTTTGATTGTCAGCAGCCTGTAACTCTTTACCTATGACCGAAGCATCCTAGGGTCTTTCCCTTCCACGTTAATTTGTTATTTGGTGTTGTGCTTGTTCAGTCAGGTCTTATTTAAACATCCAGGTTGGTGAATCTTCGCGAATGCAGCTGCTGGTGTTTCCAGGAGACACGATCTAGTCCTCTGTCTCTCTTCGGCAATGAGGCCCGAGCCGTAGGTGCGGGAGCTGCGCTGCAGGTATCTCAGCATTTTGATCTGTTGTGGTTTGCTAGGCTTGTGTGTGTGTGTGTGTGTACACTCGTGAAATTTTGTTGACCATGGTTCCTAGAAGTGAAATAGAGGAAGTCTACAAAAACATCTTTTTTCCCCCCATTTTGCTTATTTGGGTGTACTGAGGGACACGTGTGGAGGTTGGAAGACAACTTTTGGAAGTCTCTTTCTACCACGTAGGACTGACTGGGAGACGAAGCTCAGGCTCTTAAGGTTGGATAACACACACCTTTATCTGCTGGGCCATCTTGCCAGCCCCCAAAGGCCAGACTCTCTTATTTGAAATATGTAGAAATAGCCTAGACCAAGTGAACAAAAGTCTAGCCCGAGTCATAAAAAGTCACAGACCCCCCCCTAATCAATTCCTAGACCCAAGGCAGCTTATAGGCCCAGAACCCCCTGAGTGATGGAGAGTCCCTTGACGCTAACAAAAATTTATACTTTTGGTCTTTTTGTTTTGTTTTGTTTTCATCAGAAAAACTTATGACCTTTTAACAGGGTAACTATACTTTGAGGAAAAGGGAATAAGAAGACCTTTAGACAATACTGCACACTATTTCTGACCTGACACTATCTGTAAGTGGACCAAATGTCTCTGAGGTCCAGCAGTGGGAGTTAGGGCTTACAGGGGTCAGGTGATCAATGGAGTTTTAAGATTGGTCTCACTGTGGACCTGGTGGGTCTCTATGTCTCTATGAAGGTCTTCTGGGTTTTTTTTTTCCACATTTTGAATAATTAGAATAGATTTTTCTTTTCTTTTTTTTCTCGAGACAGGGTTTCTCTGTGTAACAGCCCTGGCTGTCCTGGACTCACTCTGTAGACCAGGCTGGCCTTGAACCCACAGCAATCTACCTGCCTCTGTCCCCCAAGTGCTGGGATCAAAGGCGTGCGCCACCACGCCTGACTTAGAATACACAGATACTCTTAGCTCTAGCTGGTTAATTCCCTGACCTGTGAAGTGAGGGCTGTTGTGGTAGGAAAGGTGGAGCAGAGAAGCCGGGGTGTAGTCCAGTGACAGAACACTCACTCCGTGCCCCCGAGTCTCAAGGACAACCAGATGTTGACACCAGTTGTAGCTGCTGTACCAAACACAACTTCACTGCCTAGGAAACTGAACGCCCATCGGGAAGCTGCTGGGCAGTTGTCGGCTAAGAAAGCAGATTGCCTGCAAGGTTAGCAATACACTCTCGCTGCACTCCCTCAGAGGCGCTGTGGAGACCAAGTGAAGTCCTGGGAGAGCGTGTGTGTTGTTCACATGGGTGCCACCATGGCAAGGACTCCAAGGCCTCCACCCCGCGCAGGGGGGGGGGTTGGGAGGCTGGCAAAGCCTTCCCTGGGTGAACCTCAGAAAGATGATTTTCGAAGAGAACACACATGACTCAGGGATGCTATTTCCTCTTCAGGAGAAGGAGACTGGAAGGTTCCATTTAGTTGGACTCGGTACAGCTGTAGCATATTAGGCAGTATTTTTAGAAGGCTGAACTGAAAAGAAAGGTAGGCTGAGCATTGTGGCCCAGACCTGCAAGGCCAGCTCTCGGGGGAAGCCACTCCGCCTGGTTGTTTTCAGGCCCTACGTCATATACGTCTTCTCTTACCTGAGGGCTACAGCTAACCAACTTCTTTTTGGGTCTTTTTAAAAAGGTGAAGTAGAGGGCTGGAGAGATGGCTCAGAGGTTTGGGAGCACTGACTGTTCTTCCAGAGGTCCGGAGTTCAATTCCCAGAAACCACATGGTGGCTCATAACTATCTTTGGTGTGAGCTGATGCCCTTTTCTGTCATGTAGGCACACATGTAGGCAGAGCACTGTGTATATAATAAATATTTTTTTTAAAAGCGAAGTAGAGTTTGAGATTTAATGACTATAGGCTTAAGCCCAAGGGGTTAAGAGAAAGAGAGGTGCTGAGAAGAAAGTAAGACACAGCAGAAAGCATGGGTGTGAATTTCTCCCAGAAAGAGTCAGGGAAAGCAAGACATACCTCAGTGTGGGTCCTGGCTCTTTAAGGGAGAGTCGTCAGCTCTCAGGCTTTTTGACTCAGACAAGGATTAATATCACCGACTTCCCTGGGGCTCCCAGGTGCAGATGGCAGGCTGTAGGACTTCCTTGTCTCTATGATTGCATAAGGCACGGCTCACCGTGTGATGCTGCATAGGCTTTTTTTGTTGGGGGGGAGATGAGCCAATGCCTCTTCACCCTGGGAGGGCACCGACGACAGACCTAAGACGGGGTTCCACAAGCCTGGTGAGGCAATGAGTTTAACTGAGGTGACTTACGTGGGTGAGCATGGATACACCACACAAGAAGAAAACGTCTCTGCCCTCCAGCAGGTGTTGACTGCCTCGTGAGCCCCTCTCTGCCACGACAAAACATTAGCGCACCCAGCCTTGCACAGGGGAGAGGACCCCTGTCTCTCGTGCTTGCTGCTTATTTTCCTTCTTGCTCCGGCCCAAATACCTCACGAAAGGCAACTTGAGGGAGGAAGGGCTTACTCTGCCTCACACTTCAGAGAACTGAAGTCCACCTGGACGGTGACCAGCATGGGAAGCGGAGTGTTGCATTGCCTGTGTATCAGGAGGCAGACAAGTGGAACGCTGGCTTCTCGCCCTCTCCCCTCCCCCTCCCCCTGTGCTATGGTGCCACCTACATTCAAGGTGGGTTTTTCCTCCTAACATGGTTGTGAGCTGCCGACACAGGTGCTGGGAACTGAACCTAGGTCCTCTGCAAGAACAATTGCTCTTAACGGCTAAGACGACCCTCGGCCCTTTAATTTATTATTTTTAATTGTGTATGTATGTATGAGGGGGGCTATGCATATGTGTGTGAGGGTGACCAAGGAGGCCAGGAGCTTCCGAGCTCCTAGAGCTGGGAGCTGCCTGACATGCGTGGTGGAACCCAAGATCAGGACCTCTCCAACACTAGACCTTATTTTATTTTATTTTATTATTTTATTTTTGAGACAGGCTCTCTCACCGAAACCAGACCCCACTGATTGGCTGGGCTGGCCATCAGGCCCCAGACATCCTCATGCTTTTGCCCCCCCAGATTTGAGACTTAGTCATGAGCAGTGGCCTGGCTTTTCCTGTGAGCAGGAGATCTGAACTTGGGTCCTGAAGGCTCGTGTCACAGTCACTTACCAGCTGAATCCTCTCCATAGTGCTTTGGCTCCCTGTAAGCCGGCAGTGTGGCTCAGTCACAAAGGCACGTGCTGCCAAATCTGGTGACCTGAGTTGTATCTCACGCACATGGTGGAAGGAGATAGCTGACTCTAAAAATTTGTTCTCTGACATTCACACATGTGCCAGATGTGTGCAAATGAGCGCACACCCCTCACATAAATAAATAAATAAATAAATAAATAAATAAATAACCCTGCCTGTGCATTCCACCACTGGGCTGCAGGCATGTACCATTGCACCTACACAGGTTTTCCCTTTCTTTCTCTTTTTTTTTTTTTCCATCTGTCTGTTAGACTCTTGATATATAGCTTAGGTGAGCTTTGAACTCCGAGCTTCCTGCCTCAGCCTCCCGAGTGCTAGGATTATAGGCACCTGCTACTATGCCTGGCTCCGCCTTGACATGTTGACCTCTTGACCTTTATATTTACCATGAGGCAAACAGCAAGGTGATGTCATCTCACACATTACTCCAGAACCTTTTGTTGAAAAGTACGTTCTTTGTTCTGTTTCTGTTTCTGGGGTGTGTGTGTGTGTGTGTGTGTGTGTGTGTCTAATTTACCCACACGAAATCAATTAAATTTCAGCAATTAAAACACAGAGGTCTAGAGCTGTGTCCCTGTTAAGCACTTACCTAGTGCACGTGAGGCCTTACATGGGATCCCCAGTATCATGCATACAGCCGTCCAAAACAGCGTGGCGCTCACGGCTTGCTCAGCAAGTGCCTCTCCCCACGGAGCCCCCCACCAGCCTGTAGTCAGGCCTTTAGTGTCTCACCAGACGTCCCAGATATTTAGTATGTTTTTGGATCTTTATTTTGAGACGGGGTCTCATGCAGCCCAGGGTGGCCTCAAACTGAGTGTGTGGCTGATAATGACGTTAGACTTCGGGTCTCTCTGCCTCTCTCTCAAGGGCTGGGACTATAGGTGTGTGCTACCACCAGTTTGTGCCTGGGTCGTTCCCACCTGGGGCCCCAGATGCTAGCCACACCTGGCTCAGGATCCATGCTCTGATTGCCTTCCTGGAAGACTATGTTCCGACGTGTCCTGTTAGCAACCTTGAGCCACTGATCATGGCAATGTCTGATAAGTCTCTCTGCCATAAAATTACATTTTCCTTGGTAATTAATGAGGACTTTATGAGAGAGTATTTTGAGACCTAGGTCCATCCAATCTCTCATCACATTTCTACTCACTTGGTTTAGTATTTGTAGATCTGTGTGGCTTCTAAGATTATTACTATGATGATTATTAAAGATGTATCCTTGGGCTGGGCGTGGTGGCACACGCCTTTAATCCCAGCACTCGATCAGGCAGAGGCAGGCAGATCTCTGTAAGTTCGAGGCCAGCCTGGTCTACAAAGTGAGTGTAGGACAGCCAAGGCTACACAGAGAAACCCTGTCTCAAAAACCAAAAAAAGAAAAAAAAAGATGTATTCTTGTAAAATTGAAAAAACAGTATGAGTGTTTGCCTGCATGTATGTGTATATGTGTATGCACTATGTGCATGCAAGCCCACAGAGGACAAAAGTACACATTCAACCCAGGTGGGTGCTGGGAATGGAACCTGTGTCTTCTGCAAGAGCAAACAGTGCTCTTAACCACTGAGCCATCTGCCCAGCCCACTAAATGCTGTATTTAAATTCTACAATCCTGCCACATGGATTAGCTCTCATGTCGGAGGAGAAGCCTTATCTCCTTCCCTTTATCCCTGGAGCACGGCTCATGGATCCCTGTGGCACTCGTGGGCCACCTCACTTGTTTGGATCACTCCGGGTTCAGCCAGCCCTCAGTCCCGACACATCCCTATCAATTTAAGTGCTGCACTTCCTGCCTCACCCAGGTGTTCCAGAGTCACATCGTGTTTCCCACCCCAGCCTTGGGATCCATCTTTTTCAAGGGGCAATGCTTCTTTTTAATGGAGCTTGTTCGTTAGAAACCAAGACCAGGTGTGACTGATAATGTAAAGATGTTATGATTCCCAAGCCCTCAGTAAACAGAATTAGAGGGGTAAAATGTACGTTACATAGGAGAAATATTTCCTTGTACATCACATTTGTACTTGCAGTTCTCTTCTGACCCAAGAGTACACAATTCATTCTAATTTTTTCTTTCTTTCTTTCTTTCTTTTTTTTTCTTTTTGGTTGTTTTTGAGACAGGGTTTCTCTGTGTAGCCTTGGCTGTCCTAGACTTGCTTTGTAGACCAGGCTGGCCTCGAACTCACAGTGATTCGCCTCCCTCTGCCTCCCGAGTGCTGGGATTAAAGGCGTGTGCCACCACGCCCGGCTTGCAGCTGTTTCTTTCGTTTCCCACTCTACACAGAGAAACTGTCTCAAAAAAATAAAAAACCCACCAATAAACAAACAAACAAACAAACAAATAAAAGAAAAAAGCCATGGCTGGCTGGAGAGATGACTCAGTGGCTAAGTGCACTTGCTCTTTCAGAGGACCTGGGTTCGGTCCCCAGCACCCATGTCAGGGGCTCACATCTCTAAGCCAGTGCTAGGCTAGGGCATTTCTTCTACCTTCCTCAGGCACTGCATGCACATGGTGCAAGGCAAAGCACCCACGCTGAGCACAACACAGGGCGATGTGCCCAGGAGTGTCTGTGTAGTGGGGCAAACCCAGGTCCCTGAGCATGACATCTGTGATAGTGCTGAGCTGCATCCTAATTCCGAGGTACGCCCATCCTTTCTGACTCCTCATCTGATTTTTTAAATTTTATTTATTTATTTATTTTGTGGTGCTCATGCCAGGTAAACACTTGTGAGTTGCAGCCCCAGGCTTGCGTGCATTCATTCTAAACTAAATGGTTCCAGAATTTCTGCCTCCCTTCCTTTCTTTTATATACTTTGTGTGCTCAGACCGGTGTGTGAGCATGCATGTGCCGTGGTGCCTGTGTGGAGGTCAGAGGACAACTTATTTCACTATCTGAGGGCTGAGAATTGGACTCAGTCAGGCTTGGCGACAGGGATCTCTATCCACTGAGCCATCATCCTTTAAAAAAATGAAGTATTGAGCCGGGCGTGGTGGCGCACGCCTTTAATCCCAGCACTTGGGAGGCAGAGGCAGGTGGATCACTGTGAGTTCGAGGCCAGCCTGGTCTACAAAGTGAGTTCAGGACAGCCAAGGCCACACAGAGAAACCCTGTTTCGAAAAACCAAAATAATAATAATAATAATAATAATAATAATAATTTTAAAAATTAAGTCTTATTGTGAGTCTGTGTATAATGTCTGTGGAGATCCAACCCAAGGCCTTGTGCCTCCTAGGCAAGAACTTTATCCACTGAGCTACACGCCCAAGCCCACCAAAACAGCTTCTAAAAGGGTGTGTCTCGGGCCAGCAAGGTGACTCCGCAGGCAAAGGCACCTGCCACCAACCAAGCCTGGGGACCCAAGATCAATCCCTAGAACACACGCGGAAGGAGAGGACACACTCCTGCAAGCTGACCTCTGACCTCCACACACGTACCAGGGTACTTGCACCTCAACACAGGATAAATACACATAATAAAAAGAAGAATCTTGGTGGATTCACACTACCTGATTTCAAGATTTAAGACAGCCGGGCGTGGTGGCGCACGCCTTTAATCCTAGCACTCGGGAGGCAGAGGCAGGCAGATGAGTTCGAGGCCAGCCTGGTCTACAAAGTGAATCCAGGACAGCCAGAGCTACACAGATAAACCCTGTCTCGAAAAACAAAAACAAAAAAGAAGAAGACTAGTCTTAAGTATTAACAAAGATTTGAATAGAGAGTTTGCCAAATTAAGAGAGAGAGAGAGAGAGAGGGAGAGAGAGAGAGAGACACACTTTTTGGAAAACAGTTTTTGGCAATCCCTTATAAAGTTCAACCTACACTTATTACCACATAAGCCAGAAATCCAAGAGAAATAAAAACATTCAAACAAAGACTTGCACATGACTTCTCATAGCGACTCTACTCCAGCAGCCCTGAATTACAGCCCACACAAACGCGCACCAACCGGCAACCAGATAAAAAGTCACAGCGCACACGTCAGTGAGACAGCATTTGCAATAAGGAGCAAACGCATGGAGGCATTGCCCTTCTATGTTTGACTCTCGGAAGCCTTCTAGAACACTCCGGAGAAAGCAAACTTGAAGGACAGAAACCAGATCAGTGTTTGCTGGAGGCTGTGGTGGGTGGGGTGGGACTCCTACAGAAGCTTCAAAAGAACTTGTTGGAATAAAAAATGTCCAAATCACACAGTTATAAAGGAAACGTGACCATGTGTGTGTGTCTGCCTCCTCCTCAGCTCTGAGACTGTAGGGTAGGAACTACTACATGTCTGCTCCTTTTAAGGGAAGAGGGGACCCAAGTCAAGTCCCTTTGGTTACACTTGCATTTAACCAAATGAGACGCACTCGCACACACACGTGCGCGTGCGCGCACACACACACACACACACACACACACACACACACACGCACGCACACTCCCCAGCCCTGTTGCAGTTAGTTTTATCCTGAATAACACAACTTTGCTATAGATGATGGCTATACCAGGGAGCAGGCACAGACAGAGGCAAGGAGACTGTGAGGATGTTGTAAGCCACAGGCCATAGTGGCTGCCACCCCAGGTGGCTGAGCGGAGTGAAGGAAACCAAGGACGCCTGCTGGGTTTCATGCGAATCTCTGGAGTATAAAAGCAACTGACTGGGAGAAGCCATGCATGCGGGGAACGAGATCTGAAGGAGGGGGCGCGGACACACCGCGAAGGAAGGCGGAGGAAGGCGGGGCACGTGGAGTTTGTAGTGATGGGGCAAAGGAGCGCTGAGAAGCGGAGAGAAAAGAGGCGAGGAAGACATCCCTTGGCATGCCCTGACTTAATTTACCACCAAAAGTGATCTGGACTTTGTTTAGTCACTGGAACTCCCTGAGTGGCTCTTCTAGCAGGAGGGTAGTTGGTCAAGCCCGTGGCTCCCAGGGTAGCTAGAGCAGCAATGTGGACCGTGAATTCCAAGGGAGGCGCTGGAGGTCCGGCGACGCTGCGTTCACTTTCTGATTATTAGGAGGTGGCGCAGCACAGCGAAGGGAGCCAGGTTACCTCTCACTAGGGGCTGAACTGCACCCACCTCACAACTAATAAGGCGAAGGATTAACCCTTTGTGCCCCCAACCATGATAAGCGGGGAATGCGCACGTGGATAAGCATACAGGAGTAATGCTGGATGACGGCCTAGGTGCACTGTTAACATGCAGGCCCCAGCCTGCCTAGCAACCTAGGACGTCACTACTGGGTGGGCCCCTGCCCAGGATCTCTCTCTCTCTCTCTCTCTCTCTCTCTCTCTCTCTCTCTCTCTCTCTCTCTCTCTCTCTCTCTCGTGCCCCTCTTCCTTCTTCCCCTTGAAGCACCACATGTTACCCAGATTTTTTTTTTCCTTCAAGACAGGGTTTCTCTGTGTAGCCTTGGCTGTCCTGGACTCGCTTTGTAGACTAAGTTGCCCTCGAACTCACAGCGATCGGCCTGCCTCTGCCTCCCAAATGCTGGGATTAAAGGTGTGCACCACCACCGCCTGGCCATTACCCAGATCCTGAGATCCCCCAAAAGAACCAGAAAGACTCAAAACCGCTGTAAATACAAGAGGAATCTTTAACGTTACAGCTCAAGCTGGATCCGCCAACACCAAATCTAAAGTATCTGGAAGCAACCCCAGGCGTTGACCTGGGAACTCTTTTATAAGTTCCTCACTTCCCTTAGGTGCCCCCTAAGCAAGGGGGGGTCCTAGTTAACAGAAGGGGGTCTAATGTCCAACCAGCTACAGAAAAAGGTGCCAAGACCACCTATGGAGTGACTGTCTGTGTTCTCTATGCTCAGGGAAGTGTCTTCTTAGTAATCCCATCTCTGCTGGTGACACTACCAGACAACGCTATCTCTGCTGGCTTTTCTTTGTAGCTGTGAGCTCAAATCTTATCTTTTTAAATTTCTCTCTTTCTCTTTCTCTCTCTCTCTCTCTCTCTCTCTCTCTCTCTCTCTCTCTTTTACACACCTTTTAAGTCTGTTTCTTCAAAGAACTTGGTGACCCTCAGATAGGTGCCAAGGTCATTTGTGGTGGCCTGTTAGCTCACGCACTCCCCAGTGCTAGCTCAGAAGGGAATGAGCGCCCCAGCTACTCCATAGGTCTGTCTGTATTGGGGTTTAGCCAGTTCCTTCTGACCCTCTCAGTACAATTTGTTACTGTACTTGACTTCCATTTCCTGTCTTTGGGGGAGCTTTCGGTTCTTGGTACTCAATGTTTGATTGCTAAGGAAGCCACGTCTTTGCTGGGCAATATATATATATATATATATATTTGGTTTTTCAAGACAGGGTTTCTCTGTGTAGCCCTGGCTGTCCTGGACTCACTCTGTAGACCAGGCTGGCCTCGAACTCACAGCGATCCACCTGCCTCTGCCTCCCGAGTGCTGGGATTAAAGGCGTGCGCCACCACTCAGTTGTTCTTAAAAATCTTTTAGGCCTCTCATCTTCTCACCCCATGATTATATAATAAATTCCTACATATCATATCTGTAGTGTGGCTTATATTTCATATTTAAAATCTACTACTGCAATTGTCTGTGAGCATCAGCTGGAGGTGTACCTACAGATCACAGGATGAACAAGATGACCCGGGAGCCCCTCTGGCGTCTCATGCAACCTAGGCTGGCCTCACACTCACAAAGTAGCCACAGGGTAACCCCTGCTCCTCCTGTCTCTACCTATAGAGCTAGGACTCCTTACAGAAGACGCCTGGACATTACTTTGCTCTATCAAAATGTAGGGCTTTTTTTTTGGGGGGGGGGACAGGCAGTAGTGAGGTGGGGTGCTTGAGGCAGTGCATTGCAGTGTAGGCTGGCTTCATACTCTCTGTGTGGCGAGGCCTGGAACCTCTGACTCTCTTGCTTCCACCTCCCAAAAGCTGGGACCACAGCCACCATGCCCAGCAAAGACGTGGCTTCCTTAGCAGTCAAACACTGAGTGCCAAGAACCGAAAGCTCCCCCAAAGACAGGAAATGGAAGTCAAGTACAGTAACAAATTGTACTGAGAGGGTCAGAAGGAAGGCGGTGAACAAAGCCAGGGAACGTGCCAGAAGCCTGAGGCTTGCTGCTCCCCAGCTACTTCCTTAGGTGGAAGCGTTAGGCTGGGGGGCTGTCTTCTTCCCAGCACCGCAGGGAAACCCGGCAGAGGCCTCACCAGTCTTTCCAGGCCCGGCGTCCCTTGCCAAAGCAAACAACCCCAGCTCTCCGATTGTGCTCAGGCTCGGCCAGGGAGAACAAAGATCCCTTTCTTTCCTTCCCCAGCGCTGTTGCTGCAGCCAAAGGCGCTGTTTACACAATCTTCCCTGGTGAAGAATTTGTTCCTTTTCTCTCTGGGTTGCAGCTGGAAAGGATTGCGTTCCTCCCTCGCCTGTTCCTTAGTCCTGTGTCCCTGGGCAGGAAAGGTGCCCACTACTCGACCTTCCCACCCCTAGAGATGTCCGCGCACTCGGGAGTAACTCTGGGCCCTTTGGTGACATGACAGGGGGGTTAGTTCTAGTGGCAGAAAAAGCCTCTCAGGCTGGGAAAGGGAGGGAGGCCAGCTTCCCTTCCTTTCCCAGCATTCCAGTCCTCTTTCTTTTTCTTTCTTTCTTTCTTTCTTTTTATTTTTATTTTTATTTTTTTTTTTTGAGACAGGGTTTCCCTGTGTAGCCTTGGCTGTCCTGGACTCACTCTGTAGACCAGGCTGGCCTGGAACTCACAGAGATCCTCCTGCCTCTGCCTCCCCGAATGCTGGGATTAAAGGCGTGCGCCACCACCGCCACCACCACCATGCCGGGCTAATCCTTTTTCGTTTCCCAGGTTTTCTCATGTACATTTCTACAACAGAGTCAAATCATCTAGGGCAGCCTTGGGTTATTTTGAAAAGATGATAGCAGGCTGGGTAAAGTGTTTCCTAAAACGTTTTCTTTAGTCCTCAGCGCATTACTGACTAGATCTAGCAGGGCAGATGTCTCTCCCACATCTTCTAAACAAAAGCAAGGAGGGAAAAGAAGAGTGGGAGAGTCTAATTTTAGTGCTGGCAGGGAATCCTAGTGTTAAGTTACTCTTGGTAAATTGGTAACTAGGAAACAGCAGAGAGCAAGAATTTACAGTCTAGCTTTCCAACAAGTTTTAAGGGCTAATTCTGCACAGCTCAGTGGTAGAACATATGCTTAGTATGGTGATGCCCTGGGTTCAATGACCAGAACCAAATACTAAAGCAAAGCAAAAAAGTAAAAAACAAAAAACAAAACAAAACAAAACAAAAAAACAGATTTAAAGATGCACTACTTTCATCTAGTTCTGTGACATCCCAGGGGGCAGATGCCCCCTCATTTCACAAGGGAGGGACACACAGCAGCGCAGCAGGAAGTTAACAAAAGCTCCGCGAGTAACTTGAGCCCAGGATTCTGGAACTTTCCATCTAGATGATTCCACAGGGCCAAGCTGTTTTCTGAAAACTGCATGAGTCTGTTATGGTTTCAGGTTTTTTTTTTTTAATTATTTATTTATTTTCGTGGTTCCAGGGATCGAATCCACAGCCTGGCTCGCACTGTATAAGCATTCTACTACCAGAAAACAACCCCAGCCCTTGTGTCTTTTGTAACTGAGTCAACTGTTGCCTGCTGTAAACTTTTTTCCCTACCTCAAATCCCTATTGGCGGTGGTTCCCCTGTTGCTAAGGGAGCCAGGGTTGTTTGTTAGTCTGCAGCTATGTTTTGGAAACTTTGTAGTTCCGGCTCCAGGTGTTGGGAGATGTGGATGGAGAAGCCATAGGCAGTGCAGAGGGGCAGTGCAGAAGAAACCATCCCTTCCCAGGATACAGACGCCTCACGCCAGCCAGCTCCCCCACCCCCACCTCAGCAAGCCGTGCAGAGAGAGCCTTTCTGTAAAAAGCAGCTTCGCAGTTCCTGGAAGGCCATGATCCTCCACGGTTAAAAATATCCACCAAGGGGACAGAGCTGTGCCAGCTAAACTGAGCGCGCTCAGAACCCCCAGTGTGGTTAAAAAAAAAAAAAAAAAAAAAAAAAGGACGCGCCTGCAAGATAGCGGCAGGGGTGGTAATTTTAAAAATAGTCTTCCTTGAGAAACCTCAGAAATTGTCCAGATTTCTTCTCCTTGCGTCCCATGGCATCCTGGGGGCAGTGTTGTATGACGCAAGGACAGGCATGTGCCACCACGCCTGGACAAGCCTTGATTGTTAAACACGAGAGTAAAAGGCACCTACTTCACACGAATGGAAATTCGGCTCTGAAGCGTGCGCGCCCCTCTGGGTTGAGTGTCTTTCCTGTTCAGCCTTCTGTGCTACATTTGACCCGATGAAGTTAGGAGGCTTGCTGTCTGGCGCTGGGCCTTTCTCTGGAGGTTCTGAGAAAAAACCGAATTCGATTTACCCGCCGACAAAAGCCTCTTGCAGCCGTGAGGCGAAGCTCTCTGCTTACTCTGGCCACCAGTCAGGATGCCGTTCTCAGCAGAGAGACTACTTTCTGTCTGTTGCAATGGTTCTCTCTGGCTACGAAGCAAGCAATAGTCCGTTAAATCCTCTCCTCTTAACCCTGAGTCTGATTTCCTCTAACCCTGACAGTATAAGAAAGCTCTTGCCTTTAATCCCAGCAACTCAGGAGGCAGAGGCAGGCGGATCACTGCGAGTTAAAGGCCAGCCTAGTCTACAAAGGGAGTCCAGGACAGCCGAGGATACACAGAGAAACCCTGTCTCGAAAAACAAAGCAAAAAAACCCAAAACCAACAACAACCACAAAAAAAAAAAAAAATTAAAAAAGAAAAAGAAAGAAAGCTCGCTACTGTTAATGTGAGTGACTGGATGTGGCCCATGCAGTCTCCCAGCACCTAAGCAGGAGAGTGGTGTCAAATGCAGCAAATCTGGGGCTCACAGCAGGGCATGTCTAAGGAGTCATTGGTTTATTTTGAGGTATTGGGGAATGGAACAAGGGGCATAGCATACACACCAGGCAAACAGTCTACCTCAGAACTATACCCTCAGCTCCTTTATCTTATGGGTTTTTTAAAAAATTATTTATTTTATGTGCATTAGTGTTTTGCCTGCATGTATGTCTGTGTGAGGGTGTCAGATTCTGGAGTTACAGATAGTGGGTGCCATGTGGGTGCTGGGGATTGAGCCTGGGTCCTCTGGAAGACCCATCAGTGCTCTTAACCGCTGCGCGGTCTCTCCAGGGCCCTATCTTCTGTTTGGGCAACAGGGTCATACTATGTACCCTAGGCAGACCTCAAACTCCAGACCCTTCCAACGTGTGCCACCAAGCCTGGCTTAGCTCTTTTTTTGGGGGGTGGGGTTCAAGACAGTGTTTCTGTGTATAACAGGACAGAGTTCTGTCCTGGACTCACTTTGTAGACCTTTGTAGCTATATATGGCCTTTGCTGCTTGTAAAGTGGCCTCTTGGTCACAACGTATGATTGTCCACAGTGTCCTGAAGTAAATATTCAAAAAGTAAGGATTTTTGATGGTTTGCTTTTATTTATTTATTTATTTACTTATTTATTGATACAGGGTTTCTTGTGTAGCCCTGGCTCTCCTGGAACTCACTCTGTAGACCAGGCTGGCCTTGAACTCAGAGATCTGCTTGACTCTGCCTCATGAGTGCTGGGACTAAAGGCGTGCACCACCACCACCTGGCAAAATAAGGAAAATTTGAGGAATGCCTGGGGACTAAGATCTTCTCAAGCTTTAGTTTTTCCTTACCAGATTGACCAGTGCTGTGTGTTCAGAACAGATTGGGAAAGTCAAGGTATTTTGAGATATGGTTCAATGACTTTTTTTTCCATTAAAAAAAAAAAAATTTACTAAGCCAGGCGGTGGTGGCACACGCCTTTAATCCCAGCGCTTGGGAGGCAGAGGCAGAAGGATCACTGTGAGTTCAAGGCCAGCCTGGTCTACAAAGGGAATCCAGGACAGTCAAAGCTACACAAAGAAACCCTGTCTTGAAAAACCAAATAAATAAATAAATAAATAAATAAAAATTTTATATGTATACAATATTTGCCTGCATGTGTGCCTGCCATCAGAAGAGGGCACCAGATCACATTATAGATGGTTGTGAGCCACCATGTGGTTGCTGGGAATTGAACTCAGGACCTCTGGAAGAGCAGCCAGTGCTCTTAACCTCTGAGCCATCTCTCCAGCTCCTCAATAAAGTTTTATTGCTCAAACCTTGGAGAACTACAGCAATACCCCCTACTGCGGCTGTTCTTACAGCAGGAATAACTAGGGTGTTTCCTCCTCTTAGCTCCCTGACTGGAGGTCACAGTAGCCGCAGCTTCCTGGATACCAACACAAGCTAAGTCACACAGATTGCTGGTTGTGGTTTGCCCAGGCTTAATGACCTTGAGAAAATCTTACCCTAACCCTACCCCATCCTCAGAGGCATGGGAAACAGCTCCTCCAAAATGTGGCATTTTGGTTGATTGCCTTTCTTTCTTGTTTTTGAAACAAGGTTTCTCTGTGTGATACCCTGGCTGTCCTGAAACTCACTCTGTAGACCAGGCTGGCCTCAAACTCAGGATCCACCTGCCTCTGCCTCCCAGGTGCTGAGATTCAAGGCCTGCACCACCAGGCCCAGGTTAACATTTAGATGATTTTCAATTCCCTTCCTTATGTCAATCATTAGGGGAATCTGCCTAGAAAATGGCTCAGACAGACACGGAGGCCGTGAAGAATGAGAAAACAAACTGAAACCAGCACGCCAAGCTCTGACAACACTGACCTTTCTGAACACTCCAACTATCTTTTACACATCCTTGCACAATTCCCAGGATGAGGACTGCTGCTCCTGTTCACAGATGGGAAAAACCACAAGTCCTGGAGAGTCACTGGTTAAAACCAGTTACTGTTACAAGAGAAATCAGTTCCTCAAGCGTCTTGATGACAAATTATGGACTATTTAAAACTCAGGCCAAGCAGAAACCAAGGTCACCAAAGTTGGACAGGTCTTTAGAAAAGCTGCTCTGCTAAACATAACACTCCTTCACCCCAAGTTGTTGGCAACTCGGGCTTCCAATCAATCTCCCTTGGGGCCTCAGCTGAGAGGACTCCTGAATAAATCTGCAAGTGTCTTCAGAACCATTTCATCATCACCTTAGAAGAAAAACATGTGGGCGGGGAAGCTTTGCTTTCTCCTAAGGGGTCAGCTCAAGTCAAGTCAGGGTCAGGAAGGGGAAACAACGGGCTTGATGCCTGAAGGGGGAGCTGGGGCGGGGCAGCCTCCCCTCCCGCCAAATTCAAGTGCCCCCACCACAGCGAGGGCTACTGCTGACTGGAGAAGTCCGTCAGTCAGGCCCATAGCCCACAAGAGTTACCTGCAGACAGCTCAGTGCTCGGGAGCCAAGCCTTGAGAGGAGAGATTGCTCTCAACCCTTGAGCACAGCAGACCCTTTCTGTGTATCCTAGTGTGTGCACACATGTAGAGGCCAGAAGACATCACCAAGGATCGCCCACCTTAGTTTCTGATACAGGTTTCAGGTTTGAGACAGCGTCGTACATGTAGCCCAGGCTAACCTCAACAGTTAAGAGCACTGGCTGCTCTTCCAGAGGTCCTGAGTTCAATTCCCACCATCCATATGGCAGTTCACAACAGTCTATAACTGTAGTCCTATGAGATCTGATGCCTTGTTCTGGTGTGCAGATGTGCATGCAGACAAAACACCCACATACATAAATCTTGAAAGAAAAAAGAAAAAAAAAAAAAAAAAAAAAAAAAAAGAACAAACCCAGCCAGATCCCTGCAGTTCAGAACCACCACTACCCTGGCCTTGTACTCTCACCAAGGCACTCTGCCAACTGCAGAAAAGAAATATACACAGGAGACTCGAGGAACATCTTATTAATACAGTATTTATTTGTCTTCTCTCTGTCAAACCCTGAGCCGAGCACTTCCCCAAGACTTCCTGGGGAGGGACAGGAAAAGGCGCACACAGGGCAGCCGGGACACAAAACAACTGTGGGAGGTGGGAGCGGAGACAGTGGAGACAGCGGGTTCACATGGCGAAGAGGATGAGAAAGGCCACCATTAGGCAGAAGAGCCCCATGGCCTCTGAGAGGGCAAAGCCCAGAATCGCGTAGGAGAAGAGCTGCTGCTTCAGGGAAGGGTTCCTGGGAAAGAAAAGAGAAGACTGAGTTTCTAGTCCACACAAGGAAAATGCCAAATGTCTAAGAGGACGGAGAAAATTCCCTTTAAGTTTATTTATAGGGAGACCCCATTGTACCCAAATTCTAGCACTGAGATTTCAGCAGGGGTAAAAAGGGTGGAGGGGGACCGTCTTAGATGCCACGCGGTAAATGTCACCCTCCCCTGATCACCCGTACCACAGTAGCGTAGACCTGCAGGCTGCATTCTCAAGAGCCTAACAGGACACGGGGCAAAGTGCAGGCGGGCTGTGGCTCACACCTGTGTCCCAGGAACGCAGCAGAGACAAAGGCTGGCTTTCTTTGGCTATCTGAAAACAGTCAACGTGTGTGTGTGTGTGTGTGTGTGTGTGTGTGTGTGTGTGTGTGTGTTATGGTTTTAGATTTTGATACAGGGTTTCTCTGTGTAGACCTGGCTATCCCGACAGTTTGTAGACCTGACTGGCCTCAAACTAAGAGATCCATTTGCCTCTCTCTCCTGAGTGCTGGAATTAAAGGTGTGTGTCACCACAGCTTTGATTTTAGGCTTTAAGATGCTGAAAGTAGCTGTGGTATGTATTTATGATATGAATCACTAAGTTTGAAAGTCAATATATAATTTTCACTTCCTTTATCCTGGTACCTACAGCACAGTAAGGTAAATCAATAAATTCTTAGCAGAATTGTAGCCATTGAAGTAATCAGGCTTTTTTTTTTTAAGTGTATTTATTTATTTGCATGTATGACAGAAGAGGGCACCAAACCTCATTATAGATGGTTGTGAGCCACCATGTGGTTGCTGGGAATTGAACTCAGGACCTCTGGACGTGCAGCCAGATACTCTTAACCACTGAGCCATCTCTCCGGCCCCGTAATCAGGCTTTTTGCTTAGTGCAAATTCAGAAAAAATAACCCTATTTCCCCAGACATTAGGATAACTTGCTGGTCTCTAGAGGGTTAATTTAGTTCTTCAGTGACTTGTCCAGAGGTGGTAGAGACCAGGTAGTCCCAGGTGCCTGGCCCAGTTGGGCTGGCAGCAGAGGCAGCTGTCTCAGGAGCAACCGAGGAACTCCCAGAGATGAGGAAAACAGCCGTAAGGCTGTGGCACTGACTGAGCTCTAGCCCAGGGACAGCAACCTTTCTCTGTGAAGGGCCAGAAAATTTTCACTTTAGGCTTTTTGACCACAGAGTCTACTGTCCTAAAATTCTAAAGTGTAAACATGACTGTGCATATGATGGAGCACACGGATACATATCAAGCCAGCCTTTAACCCTGTTGTTTCGTTGTAAGAACATGAAAAACCTCCTCTTGCTGCTTTTAAAAGTACTTTTAAGGAATGTATAAACTAGATGGTACTTCCACTTGTAATCTCAGCATTGGAGAAGCAGGAGTTGAGGCAGCCAGAGGCATACGGTTAAGATGCTGTCTCAGAAAAAAAAACAAAAACAAAAACAAAAAAAACCCACACACACACGAAAACAAACAAACAAACAAACAAACAAAAAACAAAGTAAAAACCATTTTTAATTCAACCATAGAAAACCAGGCTACGTGGGCTGGAGAGATGGCTCAGAGGTTAAGAGCACCGTCAGCTCTTCCAAAGGTCCTGAGTTCAATTCCCAGCAACCACATGGTGGCTCACAACCATCTACAATGAGATCTGGTGCCTCTTCTGCCCTGCAGGTGTACATGCAGGCAGAGTACTGTATACATAATAAATAAATAAATCTTAAAAAAAAAATGCTGGGCTGTGGTGGCGCACACTTTTAATCCCAGCACTTGTGGGGGCGGAGGCAGGTGAAATCGCTGTGAGTTCAAGGCCAGCCTGTCCTACAAAGCGAGTCCAGGACAATCAAGGCTACACAGATAGACCCTGTTTCAAAACAACAACAACAACAACAAAGAAGAAAAAGAAAAAGAAAAAGAAAAAGAAAACCAGGCTATGGGCCAGGCATGGTGGCGTACACCTTTAAATCCCAGCACTCTTGGGAGGCAAAGGCAGGCATATTACTGTGAGTTCAAGGCCAGCCTAGTCTACAAAGTGAGTCTAGGAGAGCCAAGGCTACACAGAAAAACCCTGTCTCAAAAAAAAAAAAAAAAAAAAAAAAGAAAGCCAGGCTATGGCCAGGTGTGGTGGCACACGCCTTTAATCCCAGCGCTCCGGGAGGCAGGGGCAGCAGGATCAACATGAGTTTGAGGTCAGCTGGTCAACAAAGCGAGTCCAGGACAGCTGGGGACACACAGAGAAACCCTGTATCGGGAGGGAGAGAACCAGGTTGTGATCCACATACAGGCCTCGGGCGTGGATTGCCACCCCTGCTCACACTGTGGCCACTCAACAGAACTTTGGTGATACAACTGTGCTGTGTCTGTACTGCTAACTATCTCCAGCCCCAAAGCATTGAAACTGCACAACAGAAGGCCCGAAAACCTCCATTCTATGTTAGGACAGGGTCTGATGTAGACCAGGCTGGCCTGAACTCACCATGTAGCCTAGGCTCACCACTATAGGTTTGTGTCATCATACTTAGTTTGTTGTCTTTATAGTAAAATAAATAAATAAATAAATAAAATAAATAAAAAAAATTAAAGCAAGGTGTGGCTATACATGCCTTTAGTGCCAGTACTCAGGAGGCAGAAACAGGCAGAACTCTGAGTTCTAGGCTAGCTAGGGCAATATGAGGAAAAAAAATTATGTTTAGCTAGGTGTGGGTGTATATGCACGTGTGTGCTCATATGTGTGCTCATATGTATGCATGTGGAGGACAGAAAAACTGGTACAGGTTGGCTTACTCTTTTGTCACGTTGTCAGGCTTGGCGTCAGGTGCCCATCCCACTAAGCCATCTTATTGACACCTTACTGTTTGTTTTCTCTCCCCCCCAGACAGCGTTTCTCTGTGTACCTCTGCCATCCTGGAATTAACTCTGTAGAGTCGCAGGCCCCACACTTAAGAGATGCACCTGCCTCTGCCTCCTGAGTGCTGAGACTAAAGGTGTGTGCTACCCATGCCTAGCTTAGCTTGTATTTTTAATTAGTTAAAATTTAAACAAAGCAGCATTTGGGAGGCAGAGGCAGGTGGATCTCTGTGAGTTTGAAGCCAGCCTGTCTACAGAGTGAGCTCCAGGACAGCCAGGGCTACATAGTGAGACATTTTTTTCCCCAGGTTTTTTTTGAGACAGAGTTTCTCTGTGTAACAGTCTTGGCTGTCCTGGACTCGCTTTTGAGGACCAGGTTGGCTTCAAACTCACAGTGATCCACCTGCCTCTGCCTCTCGAGTGCTGGGATTAAAGGTGTGCACCACCACACCCAGCCAAAGAACAAACAAAACCCAGAAATGTAAATAAAAAGGAGCCTCTGAATAGGACAGTGCAGCTCTAGACCCGTCCTTTGGAATACAAAACAGAGCCACTGAGGGCCCAGGTAACCTTACCTGGCATAGCCAATGATGAGGCTCCCAAAAACAGTCCCAATCCCAGCCCCAGAGCCAGCCACCCCAACTGTAGCCGCTCCAGCCCCAATGAACTTGGCGGCTGTGTCGATGTCCCTTGAAATGGTGCTGGTCTGGAAGCTGCGGCTAGAGATGAGTGAGGTCAGAGGCCGCTGGACGGCCAAGCTACGGAGGCCCTGCGAAGAAGAGGCAGGCAGGAGGCAGGTTAGTTATCAATCCACTGTCTAGCGTTGGAAACACTGTACTATTTCAAACTGCTGGGCTGTCAAATCTGATGTTCCTCCCCCAACGGAAAATCATTTATTTCCCTGAAACCCTCCCTACAATGCCGGCGAGAGAACGTTTTAATGTAGGAAGTCGAGTTCAAATGACTTCATGACTCAGGTATGGTGTAGAAGTGTTAAATCTGAGACACGAGCCTGTTCTTGACACCCAGCACCTAGTCAGTAGATGAGGCCTAGTAATGGGAGCTGACAGCGGCACACAAAGCAGGAAGTGCCGGTGGTAACGGCTAACAGAGTATTAACTGCCTTCCATCTCTACCTAAAGCCAACCTTAGTCTGCGGTGCCTGTCCTCAGCACTCCCCCTGCTGGCCCTGGGAGGAAACCCTCCTTACCCCCACCCAAACCACAGTCCCAACCCCACAACAAGGTACCTCATCTGCTGGCACCTGTGGTCGCTTCAACTCCACTGCAGAGAGTGGACGACTCAGCAGCTGGGAGGTGCTCCTGACCTAGTGGAAAGACACGGGCAGGAGGGTCAAGGAAGGCTGGAGGTGACTGTCTGAAGCATGTCATTGCACCCAGTAGGATGCTCTCTGATGCGCCTTCCATTCTTTCAAAGTTTCATTCTTTCTTTTAGCAAACTTCATTTGTTTAAGAGACAGGCAGACACCTTTAATCTCAGGCCCCCAGGAAGCAAAGGAAGGATGATTTCTACATGTTCCAGGCCAGCCAGGGCTACATAGTGAGACCGTCTCAAAACAACAAAATAATAATAAAAGACACTCGGGAGGCAGAGGCAGGTGGATCGCTGTGAGTTTGAGGCCAGCCTGGTCTACAAAGCGAGTCTAGGACAGCGAAGGCTACATAGAGAAACCCTGTCTCGAAAAACAAAACAAAACAAACAAAAAAAAATAATAAAAGAGGGACTGGAGAGATTCCTTAGTACTTAAGAGCATTTGTAAAGGCCCGGGTCCAATTCCCAGCACCCACACAGTGGCTCCCCACCATCCCTAACTCCACCTGCAGGGTTTCCAACACCTTCTGACCTTGGGTACGAGCCACACATATGGTACATACATCACATATGGTACATAGCCACACATATGGTACATAGCCACACATATGGTACATAGCCACACATATGGTACATACATCACATATGGTACATAGCCACACATATGGTACATACATCACATATGGTACATAGCCACACATATGGTACATACATCACATATGGTACATAGCCACACATATGGTACATACATCACATATGGTACATAGCCACACATATGGTACATACATCACATATGGTACATACATCATATATGGTACATAGCCACACATATGGTACATAGCCACACATATGGTACATACATCACATATGGTATATACATCACATATGGTACATAGCCACACATATGGTACATACATCACATATGGTACATAGCCACACATATGGTACATACATCAAATATGCATGCAAAACACTCAGACACATGAAATACTTTTCTACAGAAAATCTTAAAAAACAAAACAAACACCGAAACAAACAAAAATCTCGCTGTGTTGCCCAGGCTGGCCTTAAAGGCCCAGGCGACCCTGCAGCCTCAGGGTCTCGGGTGTCAGGACTTCACACATGCTGAGTCAGCAAACCCTCAACTCAGGGCCACAGCACCCTCTTGCTTTGAGGAAGGAACGTGGCCACAGGGGGTCATGGATTCCGCTCTCAGCCCAAGACAGTGTCTCTAAGATACACGCAGCTGACAGTCAGGTCTTGACAGATGGAACTGAGATGCACACATACCTTTCCTTTTCTTGACAGGGTCTCGGTGTAGCTTAAGCTGGTCTTAAAGTGTGCCAACCAATCTTCCTGCCTCGTCCTCCCAAGTTCCCCACTACACACACGAGCCACTATGTCTGGTCTTTTCTCTTCTTTTGTACCAGGGACCGAGTTGACCCTGGGATTTGTACGTTAGGTAAGCACTGTGCACTGGGCTATGTCCCCGGCCCTCTAACTCCTCCGTGTGCACTAGAGTTTTGCCTACAAGTATTTAAGAGGACTTGTGGGTACCTGGTGCTCAGCGGCCGGAGGCCACTGGATCCCCTGAAACTGCAATTGCGATGGCTATGAGCTGCCATGTGGGTGCCAGGACCAAACCCAAGTTCTTTGCAAGAGCAACAGGGCTGGTAACTGTTGAGCCATCTCTCCAACCTGGAATGTTAACTTTCTGTCAAGCATGCGATTTGAGGGCTACGTTACTTCATGGTTTTCAGCCTACTTCTTCATCTGTCAAATGGGAGCAATCTCGGGGGGTGGGGGTGGGGGATTCTGACGAATAGATGGGGAATATACAGACTGGTGAACAGTGTCAGGCACACTTGGTACCTATCAAGAGCGTCACACCGGTGCACTTATGAACTCCCCGCACCATCTTATTAGTTTTATTTGTTTGTTTGTTTTTTTAGTTTTTTGAGACAGGGCTTCTCTGTGTAGCCTTGGCTGTCCTGGACTCACTTTGTAGACCAGGCTGGCCTTGAACTCACATGATCCACCTGCCTCTGCCTCCTGAGTGCTGGGATTAAAGGCGCGCACCACCACCGCCCGGCTCCATCTTATTAGTTTTAAATGCCCAGCGTCCTGCTGCTTCTGACCTGACACGTTCCCAGAGAGTATCCAGCTTCCTTTCCAGACTTACATTCCCACAGTAAAGTTCTAGCTAATGCTCACTCAAGTCAAAAGCCCGTATGTAATACATACCCTGCCCAAGCTATGTAACAGCTTGCTTACCAAACTGGCTGAGTTCGAATACCACAAACCAACAGTGATATGACGTGACCTGGATGTACACTAACTGGGATAGGACGTGACCTGGATGTACACTAACTGGCCTCCGGAGCACATGGGCCAGGGGAATGCCGAGCAACCATCCACTCCTGCCAGCAACTACGCACAGGGCCTGCTCTCCCAGAGCCTCTCACTCATCGCCCCCGTTTCATCTGTGAGGAACAAAGTCTAACAGGCATGACCAACCCATGGCCACAGGCTGCAGGCACCACTTCACATCTGTCCGTGACAGTGCATGTCCCCATACCAAGAGACCGGACACGCTGGCACTAATAAGAAGAAACAAGCTGTTCCAGCAAACGTACTCACCAAGGAGCGAGTGGAGACCAACTTGGAGCAGGCATACATTTTCAGGGGTGAGGGGCCAAGGCAGGACAGCTGGAAAGAAGCAGCAGCATTATAAACCTTCCTTGCTTGCTAAACTTCATCCGCACACCCGAGGAGCTCTAGGAAGCTTCATTAGCTCAGACGGGTTCAGGGCACCACAACACCAGAATCCTGACATCAAGTGACTTTCTTATGGCCTGCACAAGTAGTCACTTTGTCTCTGCTTTAAGGGCTTTCACCCTCAAGAAGAGACTTGTTACCCTATGAGCATATACAGGGGAGGAGGTCCCCCTCAGTCACAGACATAGGGGAAGGGAGTAAGGGGAAAATGGGAGGGAGGAATGGGAGGATACAAGGGATGGGATAACAATTGAGATGTAATATGAATAAATCAATAAAATATATTTTTAAAAAACCCTTCACCCATTCCATAGCTTCATGATTTGGGACTGTTCATCTTCCCAGCATCCCTTGCTTAAGCTCCTTTTCTTTAAGGTTCAAAAGGCTCTCCTCCCTGGCCTCAGTGTCTGGGCCCAGAAAAGATGTCTCTTAGAGACTAGAATCTTAGCAGTGTGTGGGGGTTCTAACCCTGTAACCTCAGCACTCAGGGCGCAGGGACAAGGCTGCCCAAAGTGCCAGGACAGCCTGTGATACAGAGTTAAAACCTTATTTCAAAACAAGAAGAACTAGTACTCTTCCTCATTGTGTGGAAGCAGGGGCAGTAGGGCTAGGACGCAAGACCTCAGCATACGAGGTAGCGCTGGCTAGTCCTTCACCCTGTGAAATCCCTACACTTCACTCAAGCTTTCCAGTGCTGAATTATTATCTGAAGCACCTTACTCCTTACATACTGATGTCCATGTTAACAGCGTGCAGCCAATCAGTGAGAACCTGGCATCACTCTAACTAGCACAGACTGTAAGCTCACTTCACCACTCCATTAAGGGGCTTTACTTTTTTCTTTTTTGTCCTCAAGATCCAAAGGAAAAATAGGCGAGTTAAAGACTTAAGACTGTTTTCACCCCAATGAAGCGAGAAGCCCACCTGGGCAAGAATTACCCGAGTGGCAGTATATACATTAAAAGTGCATGTCACTGGGCCAGCAGGATGGTTCATAGAACGAAAGCACCTATAAGCCTGACAAAAAAACATTTGAGGAGCTGTTGCCTGCTATCCACATGTGCACCATGACATGCACATACACACACAGGATAAAACAGTACATTTTTAGATTTGTGTGTATGCTTATCTGATTGTATGTATGTATATGTTTATGTATTTATGTATATATGTATGTATGTATGTATGTGCACCACATGCATGCCTAGTGCCCAAGAAGGTCATAAGATGTCACCAGACCCCCTGGAACTGGAGTTACTGATGGTTGTGAGCCACCTTGTGGGTGCTGGGAACCAGCCTGGGGCCTCTGGAAGAGCAGCAGGTGCCCTAACTGTTGAACCAGCTCTCCAGCCCCTGAAAGTTCTAGGGCGCCCCTGGATCTTAGATCTAGTCAAGATCTCTGGTGCCTTGTTGTTGTTGAGACAGGGTCTGTGTAGCCCTGGCTGTCCTGGACTCCCTCTATAGACCAGGCTGGCCTCGAACTCACAGAGATCCGCCTGCTTCTGCCTTCCAAGTGCTGGGACTACAGGCGTGCGCCACCACCACCTGGCTGCTGCCAATATTTTAAACAACTTCTCCAGTCATCTTTGTTGTTGTTTCAGGACAGGGTCTCTCTGTGTGGACAGGGTCTCTCTGTGTGGCCTTGGCTGTCCTGGATTCACTCTGTAGACCAGGCTGGCCTTGAACTCAGTGATTCACCTGCCTCTGCCTCCCGAGTGCTGGGATAGAAGGCGTGCGCCACCACCTTTATATTTAAGGTGTGCAATGACATGGTCTCAACAACACTCAAGGGTTTTAACTCTGTAATTTCACTTTTGGGGAAGCACCCTGGAGGCAGAAGCAGGACCTTGGTGCATACTAGGGTCCATGCTCTCCTGAGCTACATCCTTCGCTCTTTTTCTCACTCTGAAGTTTGAATGTTCCACAAACTTCGATACTCAAGAGCACATTAAACATTGCTCTGCTGGGCGGTGGTAGCGCACGCCTTTAACCCCAGCACTCGGGAGGCAGAGGCAGGTGGATCCCAGTGAGTTCGAGGCCAGCCTGGTCTACAAAGTGAGTCCAGGACAGCCAAGGATACATAAGAGAAAAAACAAACAAACACTGCTCCCTTAAGTAAACTGGACTCAACCTGTACAGGGTAGGTATGCTACTTATAAGTCCTGAATTTTACTTTTAGGTTGGTCTTCAGGTCTTGTTTTATCTAACACTTCAGTTTTTGCTGGACATGGTAGAACACACCCGTGATCCCAGCACTTAGGAGGCAGAGGCAGGCAGATCTCTATGAATTCAAGGCCAGCCTAGGGTACCTAGGGAATCCCAGGCCACACAGTGCGACCCTGTAACAAACAAACAAAATCTTGCCTTTGCCTTTATGCAACCTAAATACGAATTTGCTGCCCAACTATTCTGGTTCTATCAAGTCAAAACCCAAAATGCTTTAAAGCGTTTAGAATAAAGGGAGGCGCGGTACGGGGCGATGGCTCAGTGAACAGTCCTACCACACCACAGTACACATACAGAGCAAGGGGCTCTTTACTGTAACCTCCGTGCTGGGTGTCTACAGAAACAGGTGGATACTTGAAGCTCATTGGCTTGCGGTCTGGTCAGAGTTTACGAGCTTCACGTCAGTAAGACATCCTGTCTCAAAGTGACGGCTGCCCACCCTCCAAATTAACTTCTCAGTGTGCACTCGTGATTCTGTACAGTCCAATAAAGGGAGGTGTGTGAAGTTAGGCATGGTGGTGCACGCACGAAATCCCAGCAGTTGGGAGGCTGATGCAGAAGGATCATGAGTTCCAGGCCGACGTGGGCTATTTGGAGACAGTCTTCAAGAAACAAAAACAAAAGAGAAGCCGCTTTCCCCTCAAAACAGCCCCAACGTTATCACTTCTGAAGTGCAGTTCTGCAACACTCTAGTTACTGCCAAACCCAGTGCTTGCTTGCAGTGTACTCAATAAACTATTCTAAAATATATATATATATGTGTGTGTATAGGTGATTAAATTTGGCAATTTACAAATTAACATATGTCAATAGTACAATCTGTAGCTGGCATATGATAAGCCCAAAAGAGCATCAATCTTCGAGCCCTTCCAGCGGTCACCTAACCTGGCCAAGGCCACACCAGAGCAAAGAAACCTTTCAAACTCAGAACTCCTGCATTCCTTAGACCTTTCCCTCTTGCTAGCAAAATCCGAGGGGCATGTGACCGGGACACCTGGCAGGTGTAAACTGTAACAGCTTGGACCTCTCCCACCTTCTGGGCTTGCCGCCTGACAGAGACTCCCATCCTGGCCCACCATTTAAGATTTTATTTCCAACCTCACTGGCACGTCAGGGCTCTCAGCACAGGTCCGTACTGGGCAACCAATCACAGTTTCTGAGGAGACGGGGCTCACTTCTGCCTTCCCCAAGGCCCCTGCCCATCGGGCAGTCTTCACTGCTCTGTCCCTCTTTACCACGGTCAGTTTAGTTCAAATTCTATGGGGGCTGTGGGCAGTGAGCTAAAGCTACTCTGAGCGCCAGAGGTCCTCAGGTTCCCAGTCTGCAGGCTTAAGGGGAAAAAAAAAAAGGCTATTTTGACTCAGGATGACAGGAGGAAGCAGGGATAGGAGGGGAAGATTTGGGGGTGGTGACGATGGTGAAAAGGCGCGAGGGTGAGCAAAGGGCTCCCACGGCCCCAGGGAGACGACGGCCAAGATGGCGCCAGGCCCGCGCGGCTGGAGGTCACCGACGCGGGGGAAGGGGCCGCTCCCGGCGCGGGGAGGCGAGGCCCGCGGCCGCGAGGGTGCGGGGACCCGGGTGGGAGCTAGCAAGGTCAGGGCGGCCACGCGTCCTCGCGAGGGGGACACGGCTGCGCGCGCCTGCGCGGCCCGGGGAGGACGCGTGGCCTCAAGGCCTTACCTGCTCCCGGGGTGGAGAAGACGGAGAGGGGCGGGGGCGCGGCCGGCGCGGGGGAAGGCTCTGCGCACGCGCGGCCAGCACCAACGAGTCGCGCCCCCCCCCCCTCCGCGGATAGAGTGACCGCAAGCCCGCGGCGCCACAGCGACGCCCCCTACCGGGTTGGAGGTCCCTGCGGGACAAGCGCGCCACCTGGCGTTCAGCCGGGGGAACTACAAAAGGAGCCCCTCGGAGGACCCGCCAGCTCCGCTGCAGAGAAAGCCCGTCCCGCAACGTGGCCGCGGGCCTCGTGGGCGGCGCGGCACTCGGGAGGCTTGGACCCTGGAATTGTAGCATACAAGCGGGGATTTGGGCTCAGTGCCTAAAATGTAACGGGTCGGTGGGTGGGTGGGGACATAAAACCTCGGAACTCCACGTCGCCTTGGTGGGAGATGACAACTTGCCCACCAAATGGGCCACGGCTGTTTCTGCGGCCTTTAACTTTTAACTTTCTGTTTTTCCTTACCTCGCTTGTCGAGCTTGAAGGAAAAACAAAACAAAATAAAACACCTCCCCCCCAAAAAAACCCAGCACCTGCGAGTCAGAAGATCGAGGTGGCGTAAACATGGCCCGAAGCTCCTTTTTTATTTTTTATTTTTATTTTTTTTAAGTCCCGGGCCCAGCTAGGAACAACCGCACCTGTGACCTGCAGTAGGGGTTTGAGGTGCTCTCCCCGAGCCCCTGATTTCTTCGGTCCGTCCTTCCCAGCCTAAGCCTTTGTGTCCACGCGGGACCAGGCGAGGCCTAGGCCAGGGCTGCCAGGCTGACCCAAGCCCACAAGCCCAGCTGTCCGGGCCGGGTGCCTGGGCGCAGCGCGAGAAAGACGGGAAGAGCTCACCAAACCCACCCCCATAAAATAAATAAATAAAATAAAATAAAATAAATAAAAAAAAAGAAAGAAGCCGCGGCTGTAAATAAAGGCAAATCCGCCACCCTCTGAGGGGCCGTTTGTCCTCCCCTCCTTGGCCCCGTCCTTCCCGCCACCCCCTCCCGGGCGCCCCTACCCCCGCCCCGGCCCCGCGGCGCCCCCCGGCCCGGAGCTCCTCCATTTAATCGGATTTGGGAGAAGGGGAGGATAAATCACGGCAGCAGCTTTACGGTCCCGGAGGAGAGGCGAGCCGCAGCCAGGCACACCCCGGCCGGCGATAAAAACCGCCGCTGAAAGCCCACGGAGCAATTTCCCGGGACCCCGAGCGACGCCATTACAGGAATGTAATTTTGCCCGGATGAGGCCCCGAGTTTAATTATCCTCGCGGAGGAATTTCAATGCGGCCAATCCATCTTGCAGGCGGGCGGCAGAGGGATTTATATGGGCCCGTTATTTCACACCGATCCTCCATCTGCATTTTTATGGCCCCGAGCTCCTGAAAGGGAAGGGAAAAGGAGTGGGGGAGAAATGGAAGAAGAGGGTGGTGGACACCACCCCACTCCCCCCCCCCCAAACACGCGCCTTTCTTAAAAACCCTCGACTTCAGCTGGGCTAGGATTCTCACAGGTTCTCCCGGGGGCCCCCCAAATCTTCCTCCAGTGCCAGTGGCTGACCCGGGCAGGGGCGGGATCGGGATCTTTAGGAATCAACAGGTTATTTTCCCCCTTGTACTACTAGGCGGTGTGAGGAAAAGGAAGACAGGCTAGCAAGGGCTCGCTTAGGGCTTGATCCCTCGAGGGTCCCACCCGACACCCCGCCCGCCAAAACTGAATTAATTCCTCTCAGCTCGCAGCTTCCATAACCCTAAAGAGGCACAACCCACAGTTCTTGGGGGCCGCCGCCGCCAAATGGCCTGTTGCAGCTGTCGTCGGTTGCGACAATTTAGGAGAATCCCGTATAAGCGCTAGCAAAAAATCCCAGGGGAGGATGGATCAGAGGGAAAGGGTCTGGCGAGGAGGCTAAGCCTGGTTCCCCCGAACCCCGCCGAGTCTGGTACTTCATTATCCCCAGTGGTGGGATTCAGGTTAAGACGAGCCTGGGTTCCCAAACCACATGTGACCTTGAGCAAGTTATTTAACCCTTTTAAATCATCTTCGCCCCCCACCCCCACCTCCTTTTAAAACCGGGTGTGATAACACGCTTACCCTGCAGCCTATATTGAGATAATAATGAGCGTGAAGCTTTTAGCGCAAAGGCCTTGGCACTCAGTAAAAAGTTCAATAACCGCCATAGTCATTATCATCAGTATTATGGCTAGGATCATGGCAAATTCAATTTCTGCCTGCTCCCGTGAGACTGTTTATCGTGAGACCCCTGCACAGTTATCTCCTGAAAGGGACTCAAGCACCGCCCAAACTTTCCAACCGCACGAACCCCGCCAAGCCAGTTAGTTGACGTCTGGGGTGGGTAGTCTGCGACTCCTGCAACAAAGGTTTGAGGCAGGAAACTTGGACAATAAAAGAGCAGGGACGTGACCAAAAGTGAGTCGAGGCATGTGAGGGAGGGGGCGACCCCAGGGAAGATCTGCTGAGAGTCCGGGGAGGCTGGGAAGGGTCCATCGTCCACCACAGCGAGGGACCCGGGGCGCGGGAAGGAAAGGGTGAGGGCGCCCGGCCAGAACCATCCCGTCCAACCCGTCCCCGGCTCTTCCCACCGGGCCTGATTGGTCAGTTTTCCTAGTGCCTTCTAGTGGCAGATGCTAACTGGTTAGCCGCCTCCCTGCGCGAGAGTGACATGAGATTGATCTTTCCTTTCCGCGGATTGGTTAACAACCCTCAGGGGGCCACAGAGACTCCTTTTAATTGACAGGTAGGAAGGAGGTTCGGCCGTCCCTCACACCGAAATTCCAGGAGTTCTTCTCCACGAAGGTCACCAAGAAAGAACCCTGACTGTCTTGAATATATTTTCTTTGGCCGGGAGACACAGTAGTTTGGAGAGGGAAAAAAATCAATATAAAGATAGTACAGGCACACCCACTGTTCAATATGAAAGCTCAGACAGAAGGATTTAGGGAAGAAACATAAAAGAGACAGAGCGAAAGAAAGAAAAAAAGTGATGACAAGGAGAAAGGAAAGATTTTGGTCAAAAGATACAAAGTTTCAGTTAGAGTTAAGAAATAAGTTTTAGTAATAAATTTTACTTGGAAGTGACTACACTTAATGTGTTGGATATTTCAAGGCTGCTGAAATAGATTTTTAAGTTTCTCTCACACAAATGAATTGATTGGATAATTATGTTAATTAGCTAGGTAGAATCTTTCTATAATGTATATGTAGATCAAAACATCACATTATGTCCATAAAGATACACTTTTCTTTTCTTTTCTTTTTTTTTTTTTTGAGACAGAGTCTCTCTCTACTTAGTCCTGGCTGGCTGTTCTGGAACTCACTATACAGACCAGATTGCCCTCAAACTCACAGAGATCTACCTGTCTCTGCTTTCTGAGTACTGGGATTATGTGCCACCACTCCCTGCTCAATAGACACAATTATTATTTGTCAGTTAAAAGTATTTCCAGGGGCTGGAGAGATGGCTCAGCAGTTACGAGCACTGTCTGCTCTTCCAGAGGTCCTGAGTTCAATTCCCAGCAACCACATGGTGGCTCACAGCCGTGTAATGCCCTCTTCTGGCCTGTGGATGTACATATAGATAAAGCACTCATATACATAGAAGTAAATATATTTCCAGAGAGCTGGTGTGCCTTCAATCCCAGCACTTGGGAGGCAGAGGCAGGAAGATCTCTGTGACTTTAAGGCTGGCCTGGTCTACATAGTAAGTTCTAGGATAGCCAAGACTAAATACAGAGACTGTCTCAAAACAAACAAACTGTGCGCAGTAGTGCACGCCTGTAATGCCAGTACTCGGGAGGCAGAGGCAGGCAGATCTCTCTGAGTTCAAGGCCAGCCTGGTCTGCAAAGTGAGTCCAGGATAGCCAAGCTACACAGAAAAACCCTGTCTTGAAAAAACAAAACAACAAACCCCCAAAACAAACAAAAACCCTAATATATATAATATTATTATATAATAATATATTTATATTAGTCTTATAAATATTATATATCTTTTCAGACAGAAGTGTAAAGGGCTGCATAGTTTGTTTTTCATTCTGATGATTTAAAAGTAGGCTACTTTATTTTGCCAGAGGCAGTGGGCACAGGATGAGCACCTGTCCTCAAGGCAGGAACGGAGGAGCCCAGTTCCAGGTCTACACTAATTGGCTGAATACCCACAAGAATTACTCTTGTTACCCTCAACACCCTAGTCTCCTAGTCTGAAAGGATTTACAGAAGGGAGGACCTACCCAGTGCTGACTTTCCAGAAGTCGTCCTTTGACACGTTTAAGGGCTTGGCACTCCAATAACGACTCCTCCTTGGTCTTGAACTCCTTCCTCTCTTTCATTCTTAGTTGCTTTGGTACTGGGAATTGAGCCCGGTGCCTCCAGCGCCCTGAGCAGTGCCTCTGGCACTGACGTATACTCCCGGCCCATTTGTGATAGCTGATGTCAGCGTTTGCTTAGGCTCCTGGGGTGAGACGGATGCTGGCCTCTCCTCTTTGGTTCCTAAATCAGCTCCCCAGATAGCAGGACGGAAGGTTCTAGTGAACTTCTTGACCCCGGCAGAGAGAAACAGTACAAGAAGGGGCTGTTGATATTCAGCTTCTGAGGAGGTGGGGTCAGTGGGAAGCTCAGTGGGAAGCTTAGGTCCCCGCAAGTATTTGCACTGGGCTGGGGAGGTAGCTTGTACTGGATTCAGTCCCCAACACTGCAAAGGTTGGGGCAGGAGGCAGGCACGAGGCTTGTCTGGAAAAACAAAAACAAAAACAAAAACAAAAAAAGAAAGAAAGAAAGAAAAGAAGAGATGTAAACAAAACAAGACCCCCCTCCCCCCCCAAAAAAATCAGTAGGGCACTTGCTGAGCGTGTGTGTGAGGACCTAAGTTCAATTCAGAACTACCATCACAAAAAACAAAAACCTTCGTCCATCCAGAGAGCTGACAGTTTATATAAACCATGAGGCATAATAATAAAACAAAATGGGCGCCTATAAAAAATCCTCCAGCATAAAAAACAAACCAACATGCAGCTACCGTTGCAAGTCCCAGTGCTTCTTTCTTACAGTAACCCAGGAGTTGCATATTTAGCATTTCGGTTTTTACTGTATTGATTTTGTCCTTTATTGGTGAACCTTTCTGAGTGTGACATACAGTGTTTGTAACTTCTGCATACTCTGTTCATTCTGGTTTGTTTAGTTTTGTTTTTTGAGACAATGTTTCTCTGTGTAGCCTTGGCGGTCCTGGAACCCTCATTGTAGACCAGGTTGGCCTCGAACTCACAGCGATCCGCCTGCCTCTGCCTCCCGAGCGCTGGGATTAAAGGCGTGCGCCACCATGGCCCGGCTTACTCTGTTCATTCTACTCTATATTTCAAGACTTTTTCTTTTTCTTTTTTTTAAAATACTTTTTCAAGATTTACTTATTTATTATGTATACAGTGCTTGCCTGCACGACAGAAGAGGGCACCAGATCTCATTATGGATGGTTGTGAGCCACCATGTGGTTGCTGGGAATTGAACTCAGGACCTTTGAATGAGCAGTCAGTGCTCTTAACCTCTGAGCCACCTCTCCAGCCCCTCAAGACTTTTTCATGCTGATGTAGATAGCTGCACTTTGATTTATCCTGCTGGTGAATATTTAAATTTGTTCCCTGGTTTTACCTTTACAAATTATGTTGCTTAGCCAAGTGTGGTGGCGCACGCCTTTAATTCCAGCACTTGGGAGGCAGAGGCAGGTGGATCTCTGTGAGTTCAAGGCCAGCCTGGTCTACAGTGAGTCTAGGGCTACACAGAGAAACCCTGTCTCAAAAAACAAAAACAGCCAACCAAACTATATAGAAAATTCAATATTTCAGAGCTGGGCATGGTGGCGCACTCCGTTAATCTCAGCACTCCAGAGGCAGGCAGATCTCTGAGTGTTTGAGTTTGAGGCCAGCCTGGTCTACAGAGTGAGGTTAAGGATAGCTAGGGCTACACAGAGAAACCCTGTCTTAAAAAAAAAAAGTTTTAATGTAACTTTTCTAGCTAACCTCATCTTGTTTTTCAACATTTATATCTCCCAAAGTATAAAAGAGTTTGAGTTGCTATACCATCCCGGCCAACATTGGTATTTAATCAATTTATTGTGCATAAAGTGGAACTTCATGGCAGTTTGAACTCATATCTCCTTGATTATTAATGAGGTAGAGCATCTTTTCATATATTTATTGGCCATTCATGTTCTGTCTTCTGTGAAATGACTCGGCATGTATGTCTTTTGCCCATACTCCTATTGGGTTATTTGTTATCTCCTCGCTGACTTTTAGGAGTTGACTAGATCACGATGAATCGTGTGTGTGTGTGTGTGTGTGTGTGTGTGTGTGTGTGTGTGTGTGAGCACATGTTCACGGAGGCCAGAGGATAACCTTTCATGTCATTCAACCCACCTTTTCTTTCTTTCCTTTATTTGTAAAGGTTTTTAAACTCTCTTACCTGTGCAAGTATTTTGCCTGAATGCGTGTCTGTGCAGCACATGTGTGTCCGATGCCCGAGGAGGTCACAAGAGGGCACCTGGTGCCCTGCAACTGGAGTTACAGACGGATGCTTGTCAACCGACGTGTGGGTTCTGGAAACTGAACCCAGGTCCTCTGCAGGAGCAGCAGGTGCTCTCAACCGCGGAGCCAGTTCCCTGAGTGTACACCCGCACGCCAGAAGAGGGCGCCAGGTCTCATTATGGATCGTTATGACCCACGAGGTGGTTGCTGGGAATTGACCTCAGGACCTCTGTCTGGAAGAGCATCTCCCCAGCCCCTTCTCTTTTTCCTTTAAGACAAGGTCTCTCGCCCAGGCATGGTGGCGCACGCCTTTAATCCCAGCGCTCGGGAGGCAGAGGCAGGCGGATCACTGTGAGTTTGAGGCCAGCCTGGTCTACAAATCAAGTCCAGGACAGCCAAGGCTACACAGAGAAACACTGTCTCAGAAACAAAAAACAATAGCAACAATAATAATAATGAATAATGATGATAATAATAATAACAACAACAACAATAATAATAAATAATAATAATAATATATTTTTTATGCCAAACAAACCAAACAGAGTCCAGCTGTAATGGTGCCCACTGCTCGTTAGACACACAGAACTCAGGGAACTGACGCACTCTTCCCTGAACCTCTCAGAGATCACCTCTTCAGGGTTTTCCTGGCCACCTTATTTAAATAACTACCATACTCCCTTCTCGGGCCCTTTGACAACCCGTTGTTTTTCTTTCTAACATTTATTAAAATTTCACAAGACCTCTCATTTGGCTATTTTTTGTGTTGTTTTGTTTTGTTTCTTAGAGGCAGTGTCTTGGTCTGCAGCCCAGGCTGGCCTTGAACTCATGGGTGCAGGTGCACACATCGGCTGGAAGTGGGCATCAATTCCTCTGGTACTAGAATTGACAGGCAGCGGTGAACTGCCTCGTATGGGTTTTGGGAACCGAACCCAGATTTTCTACAAGAGCAGCAAGTACTCTAAACCTCTAAACCATCTCTCCAGTCTGTCTTTATTTGTGTGTGTGTGTGTGTGTGTGTGTGTGTGTGTGTGTGTGTGGTGTGTGTATATGTGTGCGGTGTATATGTGTGTGGTGTGTGTGTGTGTGTGGTGTGTTTGTATGGTGTGTGGGTGTGTGTGGTGTGTGTATGTGTGGTGTGTGTGTGTGTGTGTGGTGTATGTGTGTGTGGTGTGTGTATGTGTGTGGTGTGTGTGTGTGTGGTGTATGTGTGTGTGGTGTGTGTATGTGTGTGGTGTGTGTGTGTGTGGTGTATGTGTATGTGTGTGGTGTGTGTGTGTGTGGTGTATGTGTGTGTGGTGTGTGTATGTGTGTGGTGTGTGTGTATGTGTGTGGTGTGTGTGTGTGTGTGGTGTATGTGTGTGTGGTGTGTATATGTGTGTGGTGTGTGTATGTTTGTGGTGTGTGTGTATGTGTGTGGTGTGTGTGTGTGTGTGTGTGGTGTATGTGTGTGGTGTGTGTATGTGTGTGGTGTGTGTGTATGTGAGTGTGTGGTATGTGTGTGTGTGTTTGTAGGCCAGAAGTCAATGTCAGATGTTGTCTGGATCGCTCTTCGTCTTATCTTTCTGTGACAGTTTCTTGCTAAGCCTGGAGTTTATACACTTAGCCTGGCCAGCCAGCCAGTTTCGAAGATCTGCCTGGTTGCCTCCCAAGAGCTGGGACTACAGGTGCACACCATACGCAGCTTTCTCATGTGGTCATTGGGAATCCTAGCTCAGGTCTTCATGTTTGTGTGACAGGCATCTCCACCACCCCTATATTTACTTTTTTGTTTTGTTTTTTTGAGACAGAGTTTCTCTGTGCAGCCTTTGATGTCCTCCTGGACTCACTTTGTAGACCAGGCTGGCTTCAAACTCACAGCGATCTGCCTGCCTCTGCCTCCCCCTATATTCGATTTTATTGCTCTTTTTCTATTCTGGATTATAAGCTCCCCTAGGGCAATGGATTTGTTCAGTTTTGTGAATGATGAGCGTTGTGCAATAGAGAGCCCATTTCTTTCTCATTTTTGTCTTATTTTAGGCAGGTGCCACTGTACGGCCCAGCCAGGATGCATCTGCCTAGATGTCCTGTGTGCTGGAAGTGTGAGTGTGTGCCACCACACTTGGCCTGGATGTACAGTTTATAATCATAGCTCAGTTTACAGGCTGCTTACCTAGCATGTGTGAGCCCCTGGGTTTGAGCCCAGTCACCTCATAAACCGTATTATAGCACATGCCTATGGCACAGCATTTGAGAGATGGAGGCTACATATTGAGTTCCAGGCCAGCCTGGGGTCCTTGAAACTCTATCTCAGAGAGAGAGAGAGAGAGAGAGAGAGAGAGAGAGAGAGAGAGAGAGAGAGAGATATTGTGCTTTTGTAGGGGGATACAAAGATTGGTTCCCTCTCTGTCTGTCTCCCTCCCTCCCTATCTTTCTCTCTCTCTCTCATGGCATCTGACTGCATTGCAGGTCACAGACTAGCCTGAAACTAGCTTCACGGTTTTTTGATGTTTTTTTGTTTATGTTTGTTTTGTTGTTGTTTATTTGCTTTTTTTTTTTTCAGGACAAGGTTTCTCTGTGTAGCCTTGGGTCATAGCAGGATGAAGAGACGCAGGCTGAGCTCTGGTTTAAAAGCGATGCCTAACAGGCCTCAGAGACTAATTGTGCTGTGCTGTGCTGTGCAGTTTCTGACCTGGGCCACCGAGTGGCGCCATTCCCTACTCTCCAAGCCTGGTCCTCCCATCTCCAAACTCCAAGGGCTCCCTAACCTCCTCAGCTTCCCTGCTGACCTTCTCATATCCACATTTGTTTAATCTTTTCTTTACTCCAGCTTTCCTTCCCTCTAAATGAAATTGAAACCTCATCTAGATATCCTTAATTTTTTTCCTTGTTGATTTTTTTTTTTTTTTTTTTTTTTGCTTTTTCGAGACAAGGTTTTCTGTGTAGTCCTGGCTGTCCTGGACTCACTTTGTAAACCAGGCTGGCCTTGAACTCACAGCGATCCTCTTGCCTCTGCCTCCTGAGTGCTGGGATTAAAGCCGTGCGCCACCATGCCCAGCTCTTGTCCCTGCTTTTCCAGCCTTCCCTGAGTCACTATGTCTTGCTTTATGCATCTGACTGGGAGCTCAGCTAGGAATAAGGATCTAAGGCCAGAAGATCAGCTAGCTCAGTGGTAGAGCGCTCGCCTACACGTTCAAACCCTAGTGCTAAAAAATAAACCGACATTCCCACCAAAAAAAACCAAGCCAAACCAAGCCCCCCCTCGCCCCCCTCTGACCCCCACCACCACCACCCCCGCTCCAAGGATCTTCCCACAGAGGCCAGGCCAGAGCACTGCCCAAGTGAGCTACTAATGAGAGCCTCCTAGGCGGCCCAAAGACCCCCCCAGGCGGTGGATAGCCAGTAAAGGGGTGTAGGGATGTGCTGTGACTTAGTTACAGCCTCATCAGGTCCTGAGGGTGGAGGTCGTAGCAGCCAGTGAAGGTCAAAGGCCAAGGAGAAGTCAGCAGTCAGACAGCTGAAGCCTCAGGTAAAAGCGGTGTTGGACAGAGAGGAGAGGATTGCTTGGCAGGCGAGTCCGAGGATGGTCCAGTTCCTGCAGCGCAGAAGGCGAAGGGCAGGAAATCAAGCCGCGAGATGAGTACATTCGTCCACCATATGTGAGCCCAGGGGAAGGCTAAAGCCAAGGCCTGTAGGACAAACGTCTGAGTGTGTGGACGCTTGTATATCACACGGCTAAGGAGCCGTTAGAGAAAATAGGTTCTCCCCACTGAACCTGTCAGCGTGAGTTAGCTCCCCCAAGCCACATGAAGGGAAGAGAGAGCAGACTCCTGAAAGTTGGCCTCTGACCTCCACATGTGCACTAGTGCAGGCCAAGCTCCCTTGTCACACACACCCCAAGCCAATAAATAAATAAAAAATGTGACGGGAAAATTAAGGAAGCCATGTCCTATCAATACCAACTTGAAGGTTTATGTTTAGGATTTTGGAGTGCCCCAGGCCTTTGAGGGAGTCACAGGTTTTCATTCAACCCTGCTTGGATAGAGGCATGAGTTCAGTCACCTGCACATCCACTCTGCCAGCAGCTCAGCCTGTGTTGTCAGAAGCTTGCGAAATGAGCTCTTGGCTGCTAGGCAAACAGGGGTCCTGATGACTCAGTCACAGTCCCGAAGAGGGGAGTACAAGCTCTGAGTGGACAGACCCACTTGGCCCAAGGTCCTGGCCACACTGGAGGAGGCAGAGGCCGGCTGAAGCCGATGCCAGGGCGCCTTGCCAGGCCTAAGGCGGGGACCGAGCCACAGATCTGGTCCAGTTCTGTTTTATCTTTATTGTTTCTCCTTTGAAGCAGACTCCCTGGACCTCAGTTTCCTTACCTGTGAAGGAGGACTGATAACAAGCTCTAACAGGATGATTGTGACATTAAGCAAACAAACACATACAAAGCATTTGGTTTTCAACAACCCTGATGTGGGGAGCCGGTGAAGTTCTGAGGGACCGTGCCTTGCTGACAGGAGCTCGTCAAACCAAGGAATCCAGACCCTTGGAAACAGCAAAGCGCTTCCCCCAGCGAGGCTCGGAGGGATGGCAAAGTTCTCCTCCCCTCCAAGGAAGAGTGTTTTCCCACAGAGCGCCATGTGCAAAAATTGTCACCTGCAGCCCCCTCTCTCTGAGGCGTGCGGCTCCAGGCTGCTCCCATGTAGAGCACCTAAACTGACTAGCATCCTCCTCCTGCCATACCTAAGAAAAGCCGCGAGTTTCCAGCCTGCGGCAGATGCCGCCCACCAGACTGGGCACAGCCCACGCGACCCTAGCCTTTCCGTCTGTGTGTCTGTCCTTGCTGAGTAGCTAGCTGCGGTCCGGTTTTCCTGACGCCGCAGCACACTACCTTCCCGCCCCCTGATCTTCCCTGAGACATGACAAGCTGAGGGGGAAGGGAAGTTTCCTTTTTCCTTTTTCTTCTTAATTTTTAATTTAGCTTTTGTTTCAGATGTACTCATTTTTAAGGGTCTGTGTGTCTGTGTGAGCCTGTGTGTGGCCATGCCTGCAGTACCGCGGGTCTCTTTCTTTTAGTTAAGGCTGTCTTGAAGGAGGGTTGCTCTGGAAGTAAAAAGCATTTCAGAAGGAGGCAATAACAATCTACACATCAATAATCCTAGCTCAGACTGGAACCAAGTGGGAGAAGGAGGAAGAGGAAGTTGTATTGCGTGTCCGACAAATGAGAAGCAGAAATGGCAGCCCGAGCGTAATTGCTCTTACAATCTGTCTGCTTTGCAGAGGGCAGCAGCTGGCTACTGCTCTCATTCCGGCTTCTCAGATTGACTGTGAGTAACCTAAAAGGAGAAAACCCAAACATCATTTCATCTTAAAAATACATAACTAGAGCTGGGCGTGGTGGCGCACACATTTAATCCCAGTACTCGGGAGGCAGAGGCAGGCAGATCGCTATGAGTTCGAGGCCAGCCTGGTCTACAAAGCGAGTCCAAGACAGCCAAGGCTAACACAGAGAGACCCTGTCTTGAAAAACCTAAATCAATCAATCAATCAATCAATCAATCTAGGGGCCCCAGCGTGATAGCACACACCTTTAATACTAGCACTCGGGAGTCAGAAGCAGGCAGATCTCTGTGAGATCGAGGCCAACTTGTTGTACAGTGTCCAGGACAACCCTGTCTGGAAAAAACAAAACAAAACAAACAAAACAAAACAAAACAAAATAAAATCTTGGGGCTGGAGAGATGGCTCAGAGCTTAAGAGCACTGTCTGCTCTCCCAAAAGGTCCAGAGTTCAACTCCCAGCAAGCACTTGGTAGCTTAAGGCCATCTGTACTGAGATCTGATGCCCTCTTCTGGCCTGTAGGTGTACATGCTAGTGTCCAGGAACACAGAGAAGCACGCGATTTTAAACACCTGAGTCCTGTTTTCAAGCTCGACACTCCTGCAGCTGCAGTGTTCTCTCTTAGAGCCACTCCAAAACCCACTGTTTTCCTCCATGCTAGCACCCTTGCTCAATGCAAATCCCGTTTCCTGGGCTCCTTCCTAGTCTATTTTATTAAGATCTCCCTCCCTCCCTCCCTCCCTCTCTCTCCCCTCTCTCCCTCTTCCTCCCTCTGTCTCCCTTCCTCCCTTCTCCTCCCTCTCTCATCTCTCCCTCTCTCTCCCTCTCTCCCTCCCTCTCTCTCCCTCTCCCTCTCCCTCTCTCTCTCTCTCTCTCCCTCTCTCTCCACACACACACACCTGCGCCTCTCTCCAGGGTC